>NC_091475.1:34681678-35881678 GCF_036971445.1 Narcine bancroftii
TAACTAGCTTGGGGTTACTCATCTTTTATTTAACAAATAGTTATATTGATTCTCAAAAATCCAAGTATCAAATAGTCTAACCTTTCAGAATCACCTCCAAGATCAGTAATTCAAATGATTTGATTTTCTATCTATTACATTTTTTAATCATTTCACAGTTATCAACCCAGGCATTATTTTTAAATTCAGATTGAATTTTGGTGTAATCAGGATTCAGATTCATTTCTCTGCCCACTGTGTGACTAGCCCAAGAAGGAAAATGAATTTACATGCCTTCTTTCACATCCTCAGGATATCCAAGTTGCCCCAAAATACTTGGAGTTCAAGCACTGGTGACACATTGAGAAAGGTAGAAATAAATTTCAGGTGGAAGAAGATAAATTACGAGTTATTCATCTTTCTTTTGTGCTTCTAATTCTGAAATTGTGTTAATTTAGAGATATAAACAAAATAGAGAGAGTGCAGAGAAGGTTCACGAGAATGTTGACAGGATTTCAGGGTCTGAGTTACAGGGAAAGGTTGTGCAGACTGGGCTTTTTTTCTCTGGAGCGTAGAAAATTGAGAGGGGACTTGATAGAGGTGTTTAAGATTTTAAAAGGGACAGACAGAGTAAATGTGGATAGGCTTTTTCAATTAAGAAAGGGGGAGATTCAAACTAGAGGACATGGTTTAAGATTGAAGGGGGAAAATTATAAGGGGAACATGAGGGGAAATTTCTTTACGCAGAGGGTGGTGGGGATGTGGAATGAGCTTGCGGCAGACGTGGTCGAGGCGGGATCATTGGTTACATTTAAGGAAAGACTGGATCGTTACATGGATAGGAGGGGACTAGAGGGGTATGGACCGGGTGCTGGTCAGTGGGACTAGGAGGGTGGGGATTTGCTACGGCATGGACTAGTAGGGCCGAACTGGCCTGTTCTGTGCTGTAAGTGGTTATGTGGTAATTGACAGATAAATGTACTGGGGAGATCCCTCTAGTCTTCTTTAAAATAGTGGCATGAGTGGACAGAGCAACTGTTTAATGATTCATTAAAAATTGGTTACTCCAACACTGCAGTACCTCATGCTACACTGCGAATGTAAGCCTAAAATATATAATCAACAGTAAAGTTTCAAAGTATTTAAATCAAATTATATATTAAATTTTTAAGTAGTTTCAAAGGCAACAATAACCTTATTGGCAATGTTAATGAAACATATTGCTCTAATTTCTGTATTTTGACACTGGGGGTATTAAACATTACCATCACAATACCAATGCCTCCATTACTGCTGCTTCGAATATACTTTTGCTCCTTGGTCTTAATATCCATAAAAATCACCAGATTGCCAGCTACAAATATGATAGTTCCCCCACCAATAAGTTGCAAGTTTACTCGCCGAGTACTGTCATAACCAAAAGAATGACTGGTATTAAAATAGGTTAAGCAAAATAATGATCAAGATGGTGGTGGGTGACAACTTCAGTATAGTAAACTGACTTTAATATCAATTAAGAAACTGCAAATACTGAAAGAACTGCTGGAGGAAGTAGATAGGTAAGACAGCATCCATGAGTAGCAATTGCCAGTCAACATTTATCAAGGCTGAAAGAAAATAGGTAGTTAGATTGGTGTTCAGTCCCAAAATGGCTGGCCATTTCTAACCATGGATGCTATCAGACTTGCCTCGATTCTCCAGCAATTTTTCGACTGCTTAATATCAATTAAATTTACTCAACACTGAAATTCATTCAGAAACACTTACTGTACTTAAGTTCATTTGATAAGTTAAATTAATTGAACATTCATTGATATTGGTATCCATTTTTATATATTTCAATCAAAAATCATAATCATTAGGTTGGAACTGAGGGTAAATTATGTGTGCAGTTTTACAAAGGATACACAAAGGTGAGTAGATTTTTTGGTATCAATGCTTCTGGTGAAATGAATGGCTTTGAACATATTTCTTCATGGTCATAGAAAAAGTCATCTAAAAGTATTCTTTCTTCTGGAGCATTTTTATCTTGCTTCTTTGTAGATTGCTCTGTAACAAACAATACAATCCACAGTAATACTATTGAAAAATGGCTGAACTACCTATCAGAAAACAAGGGCAAATTCCAAAGTGAGCTAAAAGCACCAAGGGAGGAAACTACAGTAAAAACTCTAATATCCAGAATTCAACCAACCAGCAGCCTTAAGCAAACAGCAAAAAAAATCAAGAAAAGATACATTTTAAAAATTAAAATAAATAAAAATAAAATAATACCAATGGTTTAAAAAAAATACACGTTTAAAATTGTAAAAGTAAATGTTCTCTGAAGTAACACATAAATCTTTGGTGAAAATTGGAGAGAATATTCAGCCAGGGGTTGCGTTGCTCATAGCAGCAGTTTGAATGGAGTTTTGTGAAACAGCAATGGGAACACCCAGGTTGAAGTGCTAGTTGATGCTGCTTGCCATTGAGATGACTCTCTTAAAGTATCTCCTTATCTCTGCTTAGGAAGAGTTGCCCCAGCCAGAGGCTTATCCATAAAATTGGAGGAGGGGGGCGTTAATTATCTATAATGTTATTGTCCGTCTTTTAGGTGGCTCCATGGAGTGGGAATAACCTGCAGATGCAGCAATGGATAAATATTTTCAAAGAATATGATTGAAAAAAGTAAAATGCTTTAAGGTTTATATATTCATGCAAATGAAGTTCTTTCAGTGCAGTTAGCCCAAGGCTAGAGTTCAATCCTGCCCTGTCTGTATATTCTCCCATGTCTGCTGGGATTTTTCCTGGGGGCTCCAGTTTCATCCCACCATTCAAAACATACTTGGGCTGTAGGTATGTCCTCAAAGTTGTATCTTCAGCTGTGCACTGTCTCAGTTCCTCAAATCAGGAGGAAGAGATGTACATTATTGTCATTATATCAAACGTGTCCTCTTGGATCGTGCATTTCCTTGGAACATGAGAGAGTGCATCGGCTAAGTGCATTTCTTTTCCGGACTTGTAAACTAAAGTCATGTTGTATTTCTGAAGCCTGAGCATCATTCTTTGTAATCGTGGAGGGGCCGCATGGATTGGCTTTTTCAGAATTGTGACCAGAGGTAAGTGGTCAGTCTCTATGGCCACTGGTCTGCTATAAAAGCAGTTGTTAAATTTTGAGCAGGTGAAAACTACTGCCAACAACTCCTTTTCTATTTGGGCATTATCTGGTCTCCATGATGGTGAGTGACGTGGATGCAAAGGCCACTGGTTTTCCATCTTGCAGGCATGCTGCACCTAGACTGTACTGTGATGCATCACAGGTTAGCATCACTAGTCTTCATACGTCAAAGTACGTAGAACAGATGGGCATGACTATGCTTCTTTAATGCATTTATTGTTGTTCTTCCCAGGACCTCTTGTGGTTTAATTGATGTTCAAAAACGAGTCAGGCAATGTGGAGAATACTTCAGAAAAGTTAAACCTTTATTTGAAAGTAAAGGGTGAGGCAGTCAGAGAAGAAGTCACTGATCAAACCCACTGGACACAGCATGTATTCTCTTTTCATGTTAAATTCTGACCTTGCTTGTTCAATCAATCATACCCCTCATCTTAGCAGCATACCAATCTTTGGTTTGCCACCATTATTTCTCATTCCTTTATCTTTTTCTTTCTTTGGCTTGGCTTCGCGGACGAAGATTTATGGAGGGATAAATGTCCACATCAGCTGCAGGCTCGTTTGTGGCTGACAAGTCCGATGTGGGACAGGCAGACACGGTTGCAGGGGAAAATTGGTTGGTTGGGGTTGGGTTTTTCCTCCTTTGTCTTTTGTCAGTGAGGTGGGCTCTGCGGTCTTCTTCAAAGGAGGTTGCTGCTAATCATGCTTCAAACCACATCCTCCATGATATTCCGCCAACATTAACTTTTACCCATCCTCCCTATCCTGTATCCTTGCCACGTGATTCATCATGACTCACCACCCTTATCTTTTGCCCTTGCTTTGATTATAATTCTTCAATGGTAAAAGTGAATAACTGAATTAACTGCATAATGAATGTATAGTAAATAATCAGTGATTAATGGTTACATATTGCAAGTATATTATTGAAAGTAATAAAAAGTGTCATTGTTTCCAGACCACATCTTTGTGCATCAACTGCTTTAGCAGGATGGTAAGATCACTGGTGTTCAGAATGAACTTGCTCAGGTAGTTGACCATGACCAGGAATCGTTGTAGCACTGTCACATCTGTCGGTAGACAGGGGTGTCCTCTGTCCCCAGTGCTTTTTATCCTTGCAATTTGTGATGGATTATAATTTGGGAGAATTTGGTAATATTTGGTAAAATTTTGGGTAGGTTACATACATAAACACATTTTAAAACAGATCTTGTTTAAAAGACTGAAGAATTCATATAGCAGGATCACTGGAGAATGTTATACACATTTCACAAGTAGGTGCTAATTGAAATGACTCATGAAATGAAAGACTATTGTCTTGTTGGAGACAAGTACCTTTCTGTAAAGTCCTCACAGAAAGGTCATCTCCTGGGTTTTGTTAATACTTAAGGCAACAGCTTGACCAAGAGACTAACTCCTATTGTTTTCTGGAGAAGGTGGGGTTTTTGCAAGTGAGAGTGTCACATGGGGCTTTCTGGAAGCCAGTTGGAGAAAGAGAGAGAGGGAAGTAGTAACAAGCTCTCTCATCTAGTGTGTGTGACACTGAAAGCAGCTGAACAGTGCAAGCCAGGAAGAGTTGGTTGAAACTGATGAAAAGCTCCAAAGCAGTGAATGGCTGGAAGTGCTATCTGTCTGATGTTTCTCTTGCAATAAGAGGAACAGAAATGAGCTCTGTGGTAGCCTTAAGAGATTACCATCTGGAAAACCCTGATGGGGAAAGTTTCATCAGTGAGAGAGACATTGAGGTGACTAATGGTGGTACCTCAATTGTGGAAATCCTGGAACACCAAATCTTTCTCTGCAAACCCTAGAAGAACCTTCCTGAGCGGTAAACATTTACCTTTCGAGAACGAAAGCCTGGTGAACTTCATACATGTTAAATTCTGTGCACAGTATAAAATTGCCTGCATCCAGAGAACTTGGAAGAAAGAGAAGTGAGATTGAACTGTGAACCAAAGAACTTTTCTTAAATTTACACACACATCATACACGTGCGCTTAGAATTAGAAGGGAGTTAATTCGGGTTAGTTAAGTATAGAGATAAGTTTGATTCTATTTTCATGTTTAAAGTTGATTAAAAACAACCTATGTTTTAAAAATCACTTGTCTTGGTGAATGTCTATTGCTGCTGGGTTTTGGGGTCCTTTGGGCTCGTAACAGATTGAACTGCTGGTGGAGATTATAAGAAGAGATCAGATATTAAGGGCTTCAGAGTTGGACAGGAAGAACAGAATATTATTTTATTTGCTGATGTTGTGCTATTATATATGTCTGACACAGATGAATCCTTGAAAAAAATTACAGTATTAAAAAATATGGAAGAGTATCAGGTTATAAAATAAATATGGACAAGAGTTAGATAATGCCACTGATAAATTTTGATTCTGAAAGATATCAAAAGGTAAATGGAATCAAAAAGCTAGATGGAATCAAATATTTAGGAATAATGATGAATAATAATTTACAGAACTTATATAAATTTAATTTCACTCTTCTGTTAGAAGAGAAAAATTTACATAAATGGAAAGTCTTGCCAATTACTTTAGTAGGAAGAGCAAATTGTATTAAAATGAAGGTGATGCCAAGATTACAGTATATTTTTCAATCATTACCTATTACACTACCTAAAAATGTATTTAAATTATTAAATTATTCCTATGGAATAACAAAGGGTCGAGAATTTCATTGGAAAAGCTAACATAGGATTATAAACTGGTAGGACTTAAGACTCCCAGATTTTAAGAAGTTTTTTTTAAATCAGCACAAGCAAGATGTTTTTTCATTCTTCTTCAAAGGAGACAGCCCCCCCCCCCCCTCAATTCTTGGATCTAAATGGGATTGAATTCAATAGAAGAGACAGTAAAGGACTTTATTTACATGGAATGTTAAGTTAACAAAAAAGACGGATAACCCTATATTAATACATATGATTAGAATATGGCAAGAAATAAATGAGTGTATTGGAAAAAAAAAAGCAGGAATATCATTATGTCAAAATGTGTTACTGTCCATGAATTTGGGCAACAAAATATTGAATTTCTGGTAGACAAAGGAATAAGATATGTTGATGATTGCTATATGGAGGGATCGCTTAGGTCTTTTGAACAATTAAGAAATAAATATGGAGTAGCTAATGGGACTTTCTTTTGTTTTCTCCAGCTAAGATGATTCCTAAGAGAAAGATGAGGGCCAAACTTGGCCCATCTGAAATTAGTGAAATGAAATGAAAAATTTGGCTGGGGAATACAACTAAATTTATAACTAAGTTGTACTATGTTCTCCAGAATGAAAGTGCAAAACCAGATTTACAGAGATTGAGAGAGAGGGATGGGAATCGGATCTAGGTGTTGCAATAATAGAAAGATGTTGGCCTCATTGGTGTTTGGATAGCATGACATCGATTATAAATGCAAGATACGGATTAGTGCAATATAATTTCCTACACCGATTATACCTCACACCACAGAAGTTGCATAAATCAAAATCAGAGATATCAGAGATCTGTTTTAGGTGCGGGATAGAAATAGGATCTTTTTTTTTTAAACTTGCTACATGGTCATGTGTGAAGGTGAGACCTTTCTGGCAGGACATTAATGAAATATTAACAAGGATAACATGGATGGCCTTCATGGGCGACCCGGAGCTTTATATTTTTGGCAACTTCAATGAAATAAACAATAAATTAACTAAATTCCAAATTTAATTTGTTAAAATAGTCTTAGCAGTGGCTGATAAATGTATTGCCATTACTTGGAAATCCGACTCCCATCTACATACAGTACGATGGACTGCTGAGATGAATAACTGCATACCTATGGAAAAAAAATACATACAACTTAAAGGACAAATATGACATATTTATCAAGATATGGCAGCCATATTTGGATCATATAGGGGCCCAATTATTATTATAATTATAATAAAAAGGACAATAATAGATGCTGCTGTAGAATAAATGCAAATGGTTTCCCCATGGAATTTTTATGGTCAACATAAATGTGACCCCTGACAATGTGTAGATTTATATTGTGAAAGAGAGGAGGGAGGGGTTGTTTTGTTTGCTTTTTGTAAGAAAATGTTTTACACACACACACACACACACATATCTGTGCTTTAAATTGGAAAGTTTACTATATATATATTTATGGATAAAAAAATAAAATATTTAAAAAAAGGAACAAGTACTACTTTTGTAATGAGATTAATCATGTACCTTGATTACATACAGCACGATGGACTGCTGAGATGAATTATTGCATACCATGGAAACTCCAAGTGTTTGTACTTAGAAATTAAGTGGTTAAATAAAATTCAGAATTATGCCTTTCAGCAATTGTAGTTATGCCACTAAGTGTGAATCCAGTACAATGGTGCCATCTGCTGTTCTCCTCTACATCATTATTGTCTTAAAATTGTAATCTTCCCATTGTATAGCAGGAGTAGGTAAAAAAAAGAACAAGGTCGTGATGACAATGAGGCCAGGCCCCTCCTGGGAAGGATGAGCCCTGCAGTTAAGAAGAGAACACTGCTCTCCTGAATTGGAAGACTATCCTACAGGTCATCTTCTTCTGCACCGCCTCTCCACACCCCCCCCACCACCACAAATTAGGAAACAATTTAACAGCTCTCAGCAACACAAAAGGACCTTGCAACAATGCACACCAGGCTATGTTGCTATTGTACCACATTTATCTCACAAGAATCATCTCTAAGCAATTTCCTCATGATCAAAAGAATTCCTTTTGCTCATTCTCACCATAGTAAATGAGCAAATCAAGCCTCTTAATAACTGTGTCTTAAAAGTATGTCAGAGGCTACGGAACAGTCTCAGCTCCTGATCTTACAAAGTCTCTCCAGCACAAATTTGCGACAGAAGTTCTTGACAATAGAAAATCAATCAAATACTTGTCCCTACGAGTTCAAAGTTATTCAAGGATCTTGAATTCATTCAGAACAAAATAAATCCCATCAGCATTCACATTTCTGTGACCTAAACCCATTTGATGTTGCATCCACAAATACAGAATGTTAGCAATTTATAAAGGTTTCCTCATCTTGGTACAGAAATGGCTATATCAGCTACATCAAGGACATCCATTGTTTGGGTATTCTTAACAACCACTAGGCAGCATTCAATTTCATAAGGCAATATACTGCTGTGATTCTATATTCACAACTTGGAACTGGCATATGTCTTCTTTCATAAGTATAGCAGGCTATCAGGATATGACTCAATCTCAATTATACATCATTAAATGCTGATCTCTCAGAGACTCATTTGCCACAATTTAGCAAACCCTGTTACGTTACCGTTCCCATGACCACAGAGATTTTGAATTACACAGTACAGACACAGGCCCTTCGGGCCAAATTATGATGGTGGCCAAGCTGCCTAACTAAGCTAATCCCATTAGACTGAGTTTGGTCCATTTCTCCTTAAACCTTTCCTAACCATGTACCTGTCTAAAAATGTATTTTAAACATTGTAATTATATATCCAGCTTTACCATTGCCTCTGGCAGCTTGTTCAACACATCTACCACTCTGCCTGAAAATGTCAACAGTCTGGTTACTTTTAAATCTCACCCCAAATCTACACCCTCTAATTTCAGATTCCTCTGCTCAAGCAAAAAGACTGGTCTTGCCTATTTTGCTCAGGAATTTAGATACTTATGCAAAGTTATCCTCAATTTCCTACGATTAAAGGGAAAAATGCTCCAATCTATTTAGACTTTCATTATAGATCAAGCCCTTCAGTCTCATTTAACATCCTTATGAAATTTTTCTGCACCTTTTCTTGGATAATAATATCCTTCCCCTTACTACGTAACCAGAACTTCACACATTGTTCCAAGTGTGGTCTCATCAATGTTTTGTACTAACATGATATGCCAACTTCTATCTTCTTTCTTTGGCTTGGCTTCGCAGACGAAGATTTATGGAGGAGTAATGTCCACGTCAGCTGCAGGCTCGTTTGTGGCTGACAAATCCGATGCGGGACAGGCAGACACGGTTGCAGTGGTTGCAAGGGAAAATTGATCAGTTGGGGTTGGGTGTTGGGTTTTTCCTCCTTTGTCTTTTGTCAGTGAGGTGGGCTCTGCGGTCTTCTTCAAAGGAGGTTGCTGCCTGCCGAACTGTGAGGTGCCAAGATGCACGGTTTGAGGTGAGATCAGCCCATTGGCGGTGGTCAATGTGGCAGGCACCAAGAGATTTCTTTAGGCAGTCCTCGTATCTCTTCTTTGGTGCACCTCTGTCTCAGTGGCCAGTGGAGAGCTCGCCATATAACACGAACTTGGGAAGGCGATGGTCCTCCATTCTGGAGACGTGACCTACCCAGCGCAGTTGGATCTTCAGCAGCGTGGATTCGATGCCATCGGCCTCTGCCATCTCGAGTACTTCGATGTTAGGGATGAAGTCGCTCCAATGAATGTTGAGGATGGAGCGGAGACAACGCTGGTGGAAGCGTTCTAGGAGCCGTAGGTGATGCCGGTAGAGGACCCATGATTCGGAGCCGAAAAGGAGTGTGGGTATGACAACAGCTCTGTATACGCTAATCTTTGTGAGGTTTTTCAGTTGGTTGTTTTTCCAGACTCTTTTGTGTAGTCTTCCAAAGGCGCTATTTGCCTTGGCGAGTCTGTTGTCCATCTCGTTGTCGATCCTTGCATCCGATGAAATGGTACAGCCGAGATAGGTAAACTGGTTGACCGTTTTGAGTTTTGCGTGCCCGATGGAGATGTGGGGGGGCTGGAAGTCATGGTGGGGAGCTGGCTGATGGAGGACCTCAGTTTTCTTCAGGCTGACAAGTCCGATGCGGGACAGACAGACACGGTTGTAGCGGTTGCAAGGGAAAATTGGTTGGTTGGGGTTAGGTGTTGGGTTTTTCCTCCTTTGTCTTTTGACAGTGAGGTGGGCTCTGCGGTCTTTTTCAAAGGAGGTTGCTGCCCGCCGAACTGTGAGGCGCCAAGATGTACGATTTGAGGCGATATCAGCCCACTGGCGGTGGTCAATGTGGCAGGCACCAAGAGCTTTCTTTAGGCAGTCCTTGTACCTCTTCTTTGGTGCACCTCTGTCTCGGTGGCCAGTGGAGAGTTCACCATATAACACGATCTTGGGAAGGCGATGGTCCTCCTTTCTGGAGACGTGACCTACCCAGCGCAGTTGGATCTTCAGCAGCGTGGATTCGATGCTGTCGGCCTCTGCCATCTCGAGTACTTTGATGATGGAGATGAAGTCGCTCCAATGAATGTTGAGGATGGAGCGGAGACAACGCTGGTGGAAGCGTTCTAGGAGCCGTAGGTGATGCCGGTAAAGGACCCATGATTCGGAGCCGAACAGGAGTGTGGGTATGACAACGGCTCTGTATACGCTAATCTTTGTGAGGTTTGTTTGTTTGGCCAACTTCTATACTCAATGCACTAACCAACGAAAGCAAGCATGTCTGCTCCACCACCCTGGCTACCTGTGCTGCCTCTTTCAAGGAATTATTTACTTTTATCTCAAGGTCTCTTTTTTACAACATTCTCTGGAATCTTGCCATTTACTGTGCAAGTCCTGCACTGGTTCAACTTTCCAAAATGCAACACCTCACACATGCCCACGTTAAATTCAATCTCCCAAACCTTGACCCACTTTCCTAGGTCATCTAGAACCTGTTTTTACCTCGGAACACCATCCTTACCATCAATTTTGGAGTTCCCTGAAAAATTACAAACCATGAGAACTATGCTGTCTTCTCCACCACTTATATAGGTGAGGAACAACAGTGGACCCAGAACTGATCTCTGCAGCACAGCACTGGTCACAGGCCTCCAAAAGTAAAACAACCATTCCCTACCAGCTGCTGACACCATCCTCCAAGCCAATTTTGTATCCTCTTGACTAATTCACCCTGAATTCCATGATCTAATCTAGACCAACCCATCATGCCAGCCACTTTGCACCCAAGGACAGACAACTGTTTTCCCTGGGACAACTGATCAACACACCTCTAATCTCATTTCATCAAATTTTACAATCTCTCAGAATGAACTTTGACAAAACTAATGAAATGGTTATGAGCTCTCACCTTCCTCTTCAGTTGGAACAGTTTCACCCTCTTGCATATAATTTATATCCTCTTCATCAGGGTCTTCAGAGTCAGGGATTTTTGTAGATTCCTGCACTTTTTCCACTTATCGTTGTGAAAATAAAAATAATTATTTAATGCACTGCAACAATGAACAAAAAGTACATATTCAGTCAATTCAATTTCATTTTCACAGCATTTTGCAACTAGTCTTTGATAAAACTGCCAGAAATACTCAGGCAAGACATGTAAAGAAAACAAAATTAGCAATTCAGATTGATGACTGCATCAGAAGAAGAAAGACTATCAGGGTGCCACCTCACCAGTAAACCTTCGCTTCAATCTCCCCATGATGATAACAGTCTTAAACCCAGGGGATGCTCTTTATCCTGCTTTGTTAGAATAACAGTAGTTGCTTCATTGAAGCAAGTTGTTATTTTTTTGACTTGTTGGCTTGTGAAAAAAAATAGATTTAAAAAGGAGCTTAAAGGCTATAGAGAAATATTATTTATTAAATATTTTATTTCTCATTTGTTAATGCTTCTTCTGGAAAGAGTTTAACCAAAACTATTATTAAACATTTATTTTAATAAGAAAAAGTTTAACATTACATATTTTGAAAGTAGAGAAAACATGCAGATGTTGAAAATTTTCAATAAATATTTAGTTTGGCCCACGACTTAGTCCAAGTTTTTAATTTTGGCCCTCTGTGAATTTGAGTTTGACACCCCTGCTCTACAGCATCAGTACCACACTGTGATGCAGCCAGCCAGGACGCTCTCAAAAGAACTCCTGAGGAAGGCTGACATGATATTGGCCGGTAGCCTTGCCCACTTCAGTCTTCTCAGGAAGTGCAGTCACTGATGCACCTTTCTGACAAGTGAGGAGATGTTGACTTGTTAAGTGGACTCCAATGAACTTGGTGCTCTCTACTCCATCCATTACTGAGTTATTACTGTGTTGTAGTGGGTGATCGTTCCTGGTCCTCCTCAAGTCCATGATCATCGCCTTCGTCTTGTTGACATAATCACAAGATATGGTGTGAGAAAAACATCCTGGGTTCTAGGAAACAGCAGCGCTGCCAAAACTGCTGAAATGGTAGCACTGCTGCTGACACAGACTTGCAGAGAGTGGGAGCAGAATCAAAGCACTCCCAAGGAGTCCAATCACCCAGTCTGACTGCCATCATCCAGGATTTAAATGGCCTGTAAACTGAGTGGTTTTATTTCAAAGTCCTGCAACCATAGGGTTTGTGTCCAAGATGACAGTGTCTCTGATTGGCAGCAGCCACGAGAGGTTACAGACTCCAGGGAAACAGAGGACTGACGCAGGGCACCAGAAAATGATACCGTCCCCCATTTGAGAAGAAGCAGCAAAAGAGACAACCCACAGGATGGTGACCATTGTGGCTGACCAGTGAGGGGCTGTGAGCTGAAGAACACACAGGCTGTTGGTGACTCGAGATGAGGAACCCATGCAGGCTAGAGGCTGCAGGCACCTGTTGTTGAGGGATTCACTCTAGGCTGCAGACCGTTGGGAGACTGACTCAAGACGGGCTGAAGGGGTACCAGGTATTGGAATTCGGATGCAAGAGGATGCAGAAGGGTTCCCAAGCACATCAGAGGTTTAGATCTGGAGCTCGGGCTTATCTATATGTGGCTGCAGGGCTGCATGAATACTGGAGGTTAATCCATGTGCACACGGTGATTGTGAGCGTACTCTCTATGGGGAATGATCATATTAAGGGCTAAGCTGAAGTAGATAAACAGCAGCCTGGTGTGCGAGGCATCATTCTCCAGGTGAGTCAAGATGGAGGAGAGAGACAAGGCAACAGCATCATCTATGGTATGGTTTCTTCAAGAGGCAAATTGAAATGCGTCCCATGCCTCTGGGAGGTGCACTTCGAAATGTTCCATGACCAGACACTCAAAGCATTTAATAATGGTGGAGGTCAGTGCAACGGGGTGGTAGTCATTGAGACCTGTTACTGTCGCCCTCTTACACTGATTCAATATCTACATCATTCAATATTTCCATGATAAAAATGACTCAAAAGCAGATACAAGAGATTGCATATGCTGGAATCAGGAGCAAAAAAATGTTGGGGGAACTCAGCAGGTTGACCACGTGAGGGGGGGATGGAGGGAGAAAAGATTTTCAGTGTTTCGCTTAAAGACCATGCACCAGAAGTGAGTGAAGAGGGACGAGGAGTGGAATGGCACATGGCCAGTAAAACTGAAGTAGGGTAAAGAGTGATGTGAAAAGAGATGTAGGGAGAAGTGTGGAGAGACTAGCTGATAAATGGAAGCAGATTTTAAAAGCGATTGACAGAGCATTGAGGATGAGGAATACTCAATCCATGGCATAAAAAAACTGCTAGAGAAACTCCCCTTCAACCAGATACTCGCTCAAGCCTCCCCACCAGAGTCCTGTCATTCACTTTTCCTTTTTGCCAGATACATCCTGTTTCCTCCTCTACCATATATTCACTCAGAGTTTGCTTGACACTCATCTCCCCTTCTGCAAGTTGCTTAGCCTTCATCTCCCTGAACCACAAACTCCATCAACCCCTCTGCCAGACTCTCATTCCCCGTCGCCCCCCTCTGCCAGGAGCTTCCTCTCCCTCCCACCTCTGCCAGGCATTTCAACCCAGATTCTCTCCCTCCGCCAGGGGCTCCTACCCAATCTCTACCAACTGTTCCCTCCGCGACTCCCCCTCGACCTGGCGCTCCCTCCCTGTCTCCCCTTCTGCCAGGCACTCCCTCCCCGTCTCCCCTTCTGCCAGGCACTCCCTCCCCGTCTCCCCTTCTGCCAGGCACTCCCTCCCCGTCTCCCCTTCTGCCAGGCACTCCCTCCCCGTCTCCCCTTCTGCCAGGCACTCCCTCCCCGTCTCCCCTTCTGCCAGGCACTCCCTCCCCGTCTCCCCTTCTGCCAGGCACTCCCTCCCCGTCTCCCCTTCTGCCAGGCACTCCCTCCCCGTCTCCCCTTCTGCCAGGCACTCCCTCCCCGTCTCCCCTTCTGCCAGGCACTCCCTCCCCGTCTCCCCTTCTGCCAGGCACTCCCTCCCCGTCTCCCCTTCTGCCAGGCACTCCCTCCCCGTCTCCCCTTCTGCCAGGCACTCCCTCCCCGTCTCCCCTTCTGCCAGGCACTCCCTCCCCGTCTCCCCTTCTGCCAGGCACTCCCTCCCCGTCTCCCCTTCTACCTGTGCGGCCTCCCCGTCTCCCCTTCTACCTGTGCGGCCTCCCCGTCTCCCCTTCTACCTGTGCGGCCTCCCCGTCTCCCCTTCTACCTGGGCGGCCTCCCCGTCTCCCCTTCTACCTGGGCGGCCTCCCCGTCTCCCCTTCTACCTGGGCGGCCTCCCCGTCTCCCCTTCTACCTGGGCGGCCTCCCCGTCTCCCCTTCTACCTGGGCGGCCTCCCCGTCTCCCCTTCTACCTGGGCGGCCTCCCCGTCTCCCCTTCTACCTGGGCGGCCTCCCCGTCTCCCCTTCTACCTGGGCGGCCTCCCCGTCTCCCCTTCTACCTGGGCGGCCTCCCCGTCTCCCCTTCTACCTGGGCGGCCTCCCCGTCTCCCCTTCTACCTGGGCGGCCTCCCCGTCTCCCCTTCTACCTGGGCGGCCTCCCCGTCTCCCCTTCTACCTGGGCGGCCTCCCCGTCTCCCCTTCTACCTGGGCGGCCTCCCCGTCTCCCCTTCTACCTGGGCGGCCTCCCCGTCTCCCCTTCTACCTGGGCGGCCTCCCCGTCTCCCCTTCTACCTGGGCGGCCTCCCCGTCTCCCCTTCTACCTGGGCGGCCTCCCCGTCTCCCCTTCTACCTGGGCGGCCTCCCCGTCTCCCCTTCTACCTGGGCGGCCTCCCCGTCTCCCCTTCTACCTGGGCGGCCTCCCCGTCTCCCCTTCTACCTGGGCGGCCTCCCCGTCTCCCCTTCTACCTGGGCGGCCTCCCCGTCTCCCCTTCTACCTGGGCGGCCTCCCCGTCTCCCCTTCTACCTGGGCGGCCTCCCCGTCTCCCCTTCTACCTGGGCGGCCTCCCCGTCTCCCCTTCTACCTGGGCGGCCTCCCCGTCTCCCCTTCTACCTGGGCGGCCTCCCCGTCTCCCCTTCTACCTGGGCGGCCTCCCCGTCTCCCCTTCTACCTGTGCGGCCTCCCCGTCTCCCCTTCTACCTGTGCGGCCTCCCCGTCTCCCCTTCTACCTGTGCGGCCTCCCCGTCTCCCCTTCTACCTGTGCGGCCTCCCCGTCTCCCCTTCTACCTGTGCGGCCTCCCCGTCTCCCCTTCTACCTGTGCGGCCTCCCCGTCTCCCCTTCTACCTGTGCGGCCTCCCCGTCTCCCCTTCTACCTGTGCGGCCTCCCCGTCTCCCCTTCTACCTGTGCGGCCTCCCCGTCTCCCCTTCTACCTGTGCGGCCTCCCCGTCTCCCCTTCTACCTGTGCGGCCTCCCCGTCTCCCCTTCTACCTGTGCGGCCGCCCCGTCTCCCCTTCTACCTGTGCGGCCGCCCCGTCTCCCCTTCTACCTGTGCGGCCGCCCCGTCTCCCCTTCTACCTGTGCGGCCGCCCCGTCTTCCCTTCTACCTGTGCGGCCGCCCCGTCTCCCCTTCTACCTGTGCGGCCGCCCCGTCTTCCCTTCTACCTGTGCGGCCGCCCCGTCTCCCCTTCTACCTGTGCGGCCGCCCCGTCTCCCCTTCTACCTGTGCGGCCGCCCCGTCTCCCCTTCTACCTGTGCGGCCGCCCCGTCTCCCCTTCTACCTGTGCGCCCGCCCCGTCTCCCCTTCTACCTGTGCGCCCTCCCCGTCTCCCCTTCTACCTGTGCGCCCTCCCGGTCTCCCCCTCTACCTGGTGCTCCCTCCCCGTTAAACCATCTCCCCCTCTGCCAGGCACTCCCACCCCGTTTCCCCCTCAACCTGGCACTCCCCCCACCCATCTCCTCATCTCCCCCACGGCCAGGCGCTCCCTCCCCGTCTCCCCCGCGGCCAGGCGCTCCCTCCCCGTCTCCCCCGCGGCCAGGCGCTCCCTCCCCGTCTCCCCCGCGGCCAGGCGCCCCCTCCCCGACTCCCCCGCGGTCAGGCGCTGCCGCCCCGACTCCCCCGCGGCCAGGCGCTCCCTCCCCGTCTCCCCCGCGGCCAGGCGCTCCCTCCCCGTCTCCCCCGCGGCCAGGCGCTCCCTCCCCGTCTCCCCCGCGGCCAGGCGCTCCCTCCCCGTCTCCCCCGCGGCCAGGCGCTCCCTCCCCGTCTCCCCCGCGGCCAGGCGCTCCCTCCCCGTCTCCCCCGCGGCCAGGCGCTCCCTCCCCGTCTCCCCCGCGGCCAGGCGCTCCCTCCCCGTCTCCCCCGCGGCCAGGCGCTCCCTCCCCGTCTCCCCCGCGGCCAGGCGCTCGCTCCCCGTCTGCCCCGCAGCCAGGCGCTCCCTACCCGTCTCCCCCGCGGTCAGGCACTCGTACCTTGTCTCCGCTCTACTTGGTGCCCACCCCCACCCCGTCTCACCATCTCCCACTCTGCCAGGCACTCCCTCCCTGTCTCCCCTTCTACCTGTGCTCACTCCCCGTCTCCCCTTCTACCTGTGCTCCCTCCCCGTCTCCCCTTCTACCTGTGCTCCCTCCCCGTCTCCCCTTCTACCTGTGCTCTCTCCCCGTCTCCCCTTCTACCTGTGCTCCCTCCCGTCTCCCCTTCTACCTGTGCTCCCTCCCCGTCTCCCCTTCTACCTGTGCTCCCTCCCCGTCTCCCCTTCTACCTGTGCTCCCTCCCCGTCTCCCCTTCTACCTGTGCTCCCTCCCCGTCTCCCCTTCTACCTGTGCACCCTCCCCGTCTCCCCTTCTACCTGTGCTCCCTCCCCGTCTCCCCTTCTACCTGTGCTCCCTCCCCGTCTCCCCTTCTACCTGTGCTCCCTCCCCGTCTCCCCTTCTACCTCCCCGTCTCCCCTTCTACCTGTGCTCCCTCCCCGTCTCCCCCGCGGCCAGGCGCTCCCTCCCCGTCTCCCCCGCGGCCAGGCGCTCCCTCCCCTCGCCCCCTCTGCCAGGCGCTGCTTCCCCGTCTCCCCCTCTGCCAGGCGCTCCCTCCCCGTCTCCCCCCTCTGCCAGGCGCTCCCTCCCCTTCTCCCCCGCGGCCAGGCGCTCCCTCCCCGTCTCCCCCGCGGCCAGGCGCTCCCTCCCCGTCCCCCCCGCGGCCAGGCGCTCCCTCCCCGTCTCCCCCGCGGCCAGGCGCTCCCTCCCCGTCTCCCCCGCGGCCAGGCGCTCCCTCCCCGTCTCCCCCGCGGCCAGGCGCTCCCTCCCCGTCTCCCCCGCGGCCAGGCGCCCCCTCTCCGACTCCCCCGCGGCCAGGCGCTCCCGCCCCGACTCCCCCGCGGCCAGGCGCTCCCTCCCCGTCTCCCCCGCGGCCAGGCGCTCCCTCCCCGTCTCCCCCGCGGCCAGGCGCTCCCTCCCCGTCTCCCCCGCGGCCAGGCGCTCCCTCCCCGTCTCCCCCGCGGCCAGGCGCTCCCTCCCCGTCTCCCCCGCGGCCAGGCGCTCCCTCCCCGTCTCCCCCGCGGCCAGGCGCTCCCTCCCCGTCTCCCCCGCGGCCAGGCGCTCCCTCCCCGTCTCCCCCGCGGCCAGGCGCTCCCTCCCCGTCTCCCCCGCGGCCAGGCGCTCCCTCCCCGTCTCCCGCGCGGCCAGGCGCACCCTCCCCGTCTCTCCCGGGGCCAGGCTCCCCCTCCCCGTGTCCTCCGGGGCCAGGCGCCCCCACCCCGTCTCCGCCGAGGCCAGGCGCCCCCTCCCCGACTACCCCGCGGCCAGGCGCTCCCGCCCCGACTCCCCCGCGGCCAGGCGCTCCCGCCCCGACTCCCCCGCGGCCAGGCGCTCCCGCCCCGACTCCCCCGCGGCCAGGCGCTCCCTCCCCGTCTCCCCCGCGGCCAGGCGCTCCCTCCCCGTCTCCCCCGCGGCCAGGCGCTCCCTCCCCGTCTCCCCCGCGGCCAGGCGCTCCCTCCCCGTCTCCCCCGCGGCCAGGCGCTCCCTCCCCGTCTCCCCCGCGGCCAGGCGCTCCCTCCCCGTCTCCCCCGCGGCCAGGTGCTCCCTCCCCGTCTCCCCCGCGGCCAGGCGCTCCCTCCCCGTCTCCCCCGCGGCCAGGCGCTCCCTCCCCGTCTCCCCCGCGGCCAGGCGCTCCCTCCCCGTCTCCCCCGCGGCCAGGCGCTCCCTCCCCGTCTCCCCCGCGGCCAGGCGCTCCCTCCCCGTCTCCCCCGCGGCCAGGCGCTCCCTCCCCGTCTCCCCCGCGGCCAGGCGCTCCCTCCCCGTCTCCCCCGCGGCCAGGCGCTCCCTCCCCGTCTCCCCCGCGGCCAGGCGCTCCCTCCCCGTCTCCCCCGCGGCCAGGCGCTCCCTCCCCGTCTCCCCCGCGGCCAGGCGCTCCCTCCCCGTCTCCCCCGCGGCCAGGCGCTCCCTCCCCGTCTCCCCTGCGGCCAGGCGCTCCCTCCCCGTCTCCCCCGCGGCCAGGCGCTCCCTCCCCGTCCCCCCCGCGGCCAGGCGCTCCCTCCCCGTCCCCCCCGCGGCCAGGCGCTCCCTCCCCGTCTCCCCCGCGGCCAGGCGCTCCCTCCCCGTCTCCCCCGCGGCCAGGCGCTCCCTCCCCGTCTCCCCCGCGGCCAGGCGCTCCCTCCCCGTCTCCCCCGCGGCCAGGCGCTCCCTCCCCGTCTCCCCTTCTGCCAGGCGCTCCCTCCCCTCGCCCCCTCTACCAGGCGCTGCTTCCCCGTCTCCCCCTCTGCCAGGCGCTCCCTCCCCGTCTCCCCCCTCTGCCAGGCGCTCCCTCCCCTTCTCCCCCTCTCTCAACTTCATTCCCATGTCTTATTCGACAAACACTCACTCCCCGTCTTCTCTACGAAGCGCTCAGTTTAACTACCAGGACCTCGTTCAGCTTTTCTCACTCACCATTGGCCTCCATGCCTGATCAGTTACCAGGCAACGATGGATGCGGCTCAATCCGGGGAGCCACGGGTCGAAGTGCCTTCTGGGATAGTGGTGGAAGAATCTGGGCGGTGATTGATGCTCAAATGGGAGAAACTTCGAGCGTGATTTGTTGCAACTTGAGCAGGGAGGATGCGAGGTGAATAGGGGAGAGAAAAAAAGAAACATACAGAGATAGAGTCGGGGAAAGGGAGAGAGAGAGAGAGAGAGAAGGGGGTAGGGAGGGGAGAAAGGAGAAGCCTAACGGAGGAGAAAGGAAAGAAGGGGAGAGGGAAGAAAGAAAGGGAGAGAGGGAGGGAAGGAGGAGGGAGGGAGGGGATCAAGGGGAGAGGGAGGGAGGGGAGCAAGGGGTGGTGAGGGGGGAGAGAGAGCAAGTGAATGCTACAATTAATATAATTGATATGCACTCACTACACATCGCAGTACCTTTTATTATGTTATTACCATGTGATGGGAATTACCAGAGAATGTCTTCTCTAATATGATCCCTGCATACTAATGATCTTGCGCAGCTTTGATATTTAAATACAATTCACTGCCAGAACAACACCCAACCCCAACGAACCAATTTTCCCTTGCAGCCGCTGCAATCATGCCTGCCTGTCCTGCATCGGACTTGTCAGTCACCAACGAGCCTGCAGCAGATGTGGACATACCCCTCCATAAATCCTCGTCCGCGAAGCCAAGCCAAAGAAAAGAATGTCTACACTTCTCTTACAAATTGCTCTTTAAACAATGCATTTAAAGCTGTGTTTCACAAGGTTATTTCAAACAATTCATCCTTCCAATTGTTTGGAGGAATCCATTCCTCAGGTCCTGTCTGCTGTACCTGTATTTGAGCTGAACTCTTATTTTAGAATTCACCATAACATTGGATGAAACATCTTTTTCCTATTTGATGCAAATTCGTGAGTTGGTCACAACAAAAATAAGATCAAGGTTTAAGTTTATCAGATTTCTGAAACATAAGCTCATAAGATTTACTGTAGTAACCACCAGCTAAACTTTATGAGGAGTTTGAGGAGATTTGAATGTCACAAAAGACTCGTACATTTCTATAGTGGTGCTATGGAGAGCATTCTGACTGGTCTGGCATGAAGGTGCCAATGCACAGGACAGGAAAAGACTACAGAGAGTTGTGAGCTCAGCCATGAGTCTTCCAACCATTGAGGGCATCTGCAAAAGGTGGTGTTTTAAGAAAGCAGCCTCTACCCTCAAGGATCCTCACTGCCCATGCCATGCCCTCTTTCCACTGCCACCATCAGAAAGGAGGTTCTGGAGCCTGAATACAAACACCCAGCACTAATTCTGACACCAGAATTCTGAATGGACAATGAATTCACCTCTTCTTTTGCATGAATTTATTTAGTTTTAAAAGTATAGGAACTGTGACGCTGCTGTAAAACAACAAATTTTGAGACATGTTCATGACAATAAACTCTGACTGATAGTATTTATATGTTTTAAAAGGTGTTGGCGATAAATTCAAACTTGGAAGAACCATTGTTGTAATTGTAAGCACTGAGCAAATGATTCTGATGCAAAGTCCACAGACTGTACAACAGGCTTTGATTATCTTAAACTTTGTACACCAGTCTTTGTTGGCTCTACATTTGACTGTCCCCTGAAGGGGCTGGCTAGTCTTTATACAGACTGATGATTGACAGCTGGCAGGTGGAGCCAGCCTCCCAGGTTGCCTACCTACAGGTACAATGGTTCCCCCTGCAGTAGGCTGATAGAAGTGCCGCCAGTGTTGTGGTTGTATCACCACATTCACCCCCTTAAAATGAGGCCTCGGTGGGGGGGGGGGGGGGGGCAGAATCCTTGATGCTGAGTAGTATCTACAAGTTCTGGCAGTCACCTGTGTCTCTGGGACTGTTGCAGGACAGGCTCCTGGTCAATGGTCAGTAGGTGCAGGGCTGCCTGAGGGTCGGTTGGGTCTGGGGTGACCAGAGTGGCCGGTGTCTGACAGAGAGGGTGTGTAGTTCTGGGGTGGGCCCACAGGGAGTGTGGCCCTCTGGAGAGGCGGAGAGAGGGTGTTGGCTCCCGGGGGATCCTGGATGTGCTAGGGGAGCCTGGGGTGAGAAGGCTGGCCCCCTGCTGATGCCGTTGGGGTACCTGACATAGGCGTCATTTTGGTTTGAATGGAGGAGGTGTGCCTGCTCGATCAGGGGTCAGATTGGTGGGTCTTCATGGAGGAGTAATGGTCCCAAAGACATCACCAATTTCCTAGGAAAGGAGAAAAGGTGTTTGTGAGGGGTCTGATTGGTAGCCATGTACAAGAGCTACTGTATGGCATGGAGTGCCTCGAGGAGGGTGTCCTGCCAATAGTTGATGGACCAGCTTTTCAACCTCGGGTCAGGAGGACTGCCTTCCAGATAACCCCATTTTCATGCTCCACCTGCCTGTTTCCCCTGGGGTTATAGCTAGTCGTACGACTAGCTGGAATGCCTCACACTGTAAAGTACTAGTGCAGCTCCTCATTCATGAAGCTGGACCCCAGTCACTGTGGATAAATGCCAGGTATCCGAACATGGGGAAGGTCTGCACCAGTCCCTCATTAACGGATGGCGAAGGGAAAATGGGAGAATTAGTCTATGACTAAAAGGAAATAGACATGCTTATTTGTGGAAGGCAGTGGTCCCTTGAAGTCAATGCTGAGTTGCTCAAAGGGCCGAGTAGCCTTCAGTACCTTGGCCCATGGCAAGTGAAAGAAGTGTGGTTTGCACATTGCACAGGCCTTGCAGGTCTCAGTCATGGTCTGGACAGTGAAGTGGTATAGGTACATGAAACCCGGGCGGTAAAGGGTGTGGTGCAGCACCTGAAGCTGTTCAGACTGCACTGGCGTAGGTCCAGGACAGGGCATTAGTGGAGTCGTTGAGCTTCCTCGGCCTATACTGGATATCATAGCTTGACTCTCCAGTGCAACATCTTGTTGTTTTTGATCTTGCCTCTGTGGGTAGTGCTGAACATGAATGCCACTGCACACTGGTTTGAGAGAAGGGTGAACCCTCTGCCAGCCAGGTAGTGGCGCAAGTGGCGGACTGCTTCCATGATCGCCTGGACCTTCTTTTCGATGGCGGAGTGTCTGAGCTCTGAACCGTGAGAGTCTTGGAGAAAAATGCCATGGGTCTGCCCCCTTGATTGAGGGTGGCAGCAAGGGCAACATCAGAGGCATCAGACTCCACCTGGAATGGGGTGGTCTCGTCCATGGCATGCATTATGGCATTGGTGATGTCCTGTCTGATGTGGGCAAAGGTCGCTTGCACCTCAGCAGGGAGAGGAAAAGTGTCAGCTTGGGCCAGTAGGCGGACCTTGTCTGAAAAGTGGGGGACCCACTGGGAGTAGTAAGAGAAGACCCCTAGGCACCTGCAGAGGGCCTTGAGTGTGTTGGGGAGGGTAGTTCCATTGGGGGCGCACGAGTTCAGGGGTGGGACCGATTACACCATGTTCCACAATGCACACCAGGATGGCAAGGCAGGTGGTGCTGAACTCGCACTTCTTCCTGTTGTAAGTGAGGCTCAGTGCCTCAGCTGTCCGGAGAAATCTCTCCAGGTTGGCATCATAGAAACATAGAAGATAGGAGCATTCGACCCTTTGAGCCTGCTCCGCCATTCAACGAGATCATGGCTAATCTTAAAGTTCAGTACCCCGTCCCCGCCTTCTCTCCGTAACCTTTAATACCTTTATACTGAAGAAATATATCTAATTCCCTCTTAAATATATTTAATGAACCTGCCTCCACTGCCCTCTGTGGCAATGAATTCCTCAGATTCACCACCCTCTGGGTAAAGAAATTCCTCCTCATCTCGGTCCTAAATGGTTTGCCTATTATCCTCAAACCATGGCCCCGGGTTCTGGATTTTCCCATCATTAGAAACATCCCATCTGCATCCATTCTGTCCAGTCCTACCAGAATTTTATATGTCTCTATGAGATCCCCTCTCAATCTTCTAAACTCCAGGGTGTACAACGCCAATTTGCGCAATCTTTCCTCATAAGTCATTCCTGCCATTCCAGGTATCAGCCTGGTGAATCGCCTCTGCACTCCCTCCATTGTAAGAACATCCTTCCTTAGATAAGGTGACCAAAACTGCACACAATACTCCAGGTGGGGTCTCACCAAGGCCCTGTACAGCTGCAGTAAGGTATCCTTGTTCCTATACTCAAACCCTCTTGATATGAAGGCCAACATACCATTTGCCTTTTTAACCGCCTGCTGTACCTGCATGCTTGCCTTCAGAGACTGATGTACAAGTACCCCTAGGTCTCTCTGCACTTCCCCATCTCTTAATCTATTGCCATTCAAATAGTAATCTGCCCTCCGGTTTGTATTACCAAAGTGGATAACCTCACATTTATCCACATTGTAGTGCATTTGCCATGTATCTGCCCAGTCCTTCAATTTATCCAAATCACACAGGAACTTCCTGACCCCCTCTTCCGTGCACACAACCCCTTCTAGCTTAGTGTCATCTGCAAATTTGGAGATATTACATCCAATCCCCTCATCCAGATCATTAATGTAAATTGTGAACAGCTGGGGTCTCAGTACAGATCCCTGTGGTATCCCACTGGTCACCGCCTGCCACTCAGAAAACGAGCCATTTATCCCAACTCTCTGTCTTCTACCTGCCAGCCAGTTCTCAATCTACATCAATACTTTTCCCCCAATCCCATGAGCCTTGATTTTGTAAGCCAGTCGTTTATGCGGGACCTTATCGAAGGCCTTTTGGAAGTCCAGGTACACCACATCCACTGGCTCTCCCCCATCTATTTTACCTGTCACCATCTCAAAGAATTCCAATAGATTTGTCAAGCACGATTTACCTTTTGTATATCCATGTTGACTCAGTCCGATCCCTTCTCTGCTAGTCATATGCTCCGCTATTACATCCTTAATAATGGATTCCATCATTTTGCCCACTACTGATGTAAGGCTCACCGGCCGATAATTCCCCGCTTTTTCTCTACCCCCCTTTTTAAATAGTGGGGTAACATTAGCTACCCTCCAATCCATGGGTACTGATCCTGAGTCTATCGAGTTCTGGAAAATAATTCTTAAAGCATCTGCTATCTGAATGGCCACTTCCTTGAGTACCCTAGGATGTAGATTATCAGGCCCTTGGGATTTATCTGCCTTCAATCCCATCAATTTCCCCAAGACCATGTCCTTAGAGATACTGATTTCTTTCAGTTCCTCCCTTGCATTAGTCTCTATGTTTCCCAACATCCTTGGGAGGTTATTTGTATCCTCTCTTCTAAAAACAGAACTAAAGTAAGAATTTAATTGGTCTGCCATTTCCTTATTCCCCATTATATATTCCCCTGATTCTGACTGCAAAGGACCTACTCTGGATTTCACCAATCTTCCTCTTAACATATCTATAAAAGCTTTTGCAGTTGTTTTAATGTTTGCTGCAAGCTTACTTTCGTAATTTATTTTTGCCCTCTTGATTAATCCCTTTGTCCTCCTTTGCTGCATCTTGAACTGTTCCCAGTCTTCGGATTTGGTACTTTTTTTGGCCAATTGATATGCTCTCTCTTTGGACCTAATGCTGTCTCTAATTTCTCTTGTTATCCACGGTTGAGTCACCTTTTTTGGTTTATTTTTATGCCAAACCGGTATAAACGATTTTTGCAATTTCTCCATTAGATCTGTGAATGCTTTCCATTGTCTATCCACAGTCAACTCCCCCATAAACACCACCCAATCAATCTTACTCAACTCCTGTCTCATACCATCATTATTCCCTTTATTTAAATTCAGGACCTTAGTCTCGGTTTTAATTTCTTCACTCTCCATGTTGAGTGAGAATTTGATCATATTGTGATCGCTCCTACCCAAAGGGCCTCGTACAACAAGATTGCTGATTAGCCCCTTTTCATTGCATAATACCCAGTCTAAAATGGCCTGCTCCCGAGTTGGTTCCTCGACATATTGGTCTAGATAACCGTCCCGTAAACATTTAAGGAATTCCTCCTCCTCTGTATTTTTACCAATTTGACTAGTCCAATCTATATGCAAATTAAAGTCTCCCATGATGACAGCTGTTCCCTTATTGCACGCTTTTCTAATTTCTCTTTTAATGCCTTCCCTCACCTCTACACTACTATTTGGAGGCCTATATACCACCCCCACTAACGTTTTCCGCCCCTTGCTATTCCTCAGTTCTACCCATATAGATTCCACATCTTCTGAGTTAATATCCTTCCTGTCAATCGTGGTCCTGCTAGTCGTGGCCGCAGATGATGACATTGACCAGGTACGGGAAGGTCACTCTTAGCTTGTGCTGGTCTACCAGGCAGTCCATCTCTCGCTGAAATACAGATAATCCATTTGTGATCCCAAAAGCGACCCGGCAGAACTGGTTGAGGCCTCAAAGGTGGTACATTTTGTCCTGGGCATGGATGGGGAGCTGATGGTAGGCTGACCAGGTCATTCGTGAGAAAACCCTGTACTGGGCTATCTTGATGACCATGTCGGCGATGCAAGGCAGTGGGTAGGCATCCAGCTGGGTGTACCAGTTGATGATCTGGCAATAGTCGATGACCATCCTTGATTTGCTGCCTCCTTTTACAACAAGGGCCTGGGCTCTCCAGGGGCTGGTGCTGGGCTCTATAACTCCTTCTGCCAGAAGCTATCTCACCTCTGCCTTGATAAAAGTCCTGTTGGCCGCACATTAGCGCCTGCTCTTGGCACCTACGAGCTTACGGTCTGGCGACAGGTAGTTGAAGAGGGATGGAGGGGGCATCCATTGGGTGGATAGTCCGCAAGTAGACTGGGGGTGGTCACTGGACTTTGTGCTGTGGATGGTGAGTAGGCCACTGAAGATAAGGGTGAGGCTGTGAAGGTGACACTGGAAGTCTAGTCCCAGGATAACTGGGGCACAGAGCTTGGGAATGATCAGGAACCTGAACCCTTGATATGCTCCCCTCCACTATCAAGTTCACTGAGCAGCCCCCTAGTGCCATGATGGAGTGGTCCTGGGCTGTGAAAGCGATAGAGTAGTTCATTGGGTATATTTTGAGTTTTAGCGTACGGATCACATTTGTGTGTACAAAGCTCTCAGTATTACCGCTATCAAGCAGGCATTTTATTCCCATTGATAGTGATGTCCATGGGGAATGCCCTCCATTAGCGTGGTGGATGCTCGGACTGTCTCAGGATCTGAATTGCTGATCCCCAATGGTTGTGGTGATTAGCGGCCAATAGGTGCCTTTTGGAGCGTGAAATGTGGCGAGTGTGCAGTTTTGCATGTGCACGTGTTGACCACATCACCCGCTTGGCAAGTTGGGCGAGTTGGGGTGGCCAGGGGTCGACTGGCCCATGATGGTGGCACCCAGAAGACGCACATGGTGTTGGCGTGGTTGGGCGACTGGACTGGAAATGGCATCATCGGGGTGGGCGGAAGTTAGATGATGAAAGATGGCAGCATCCGTGGTGTGCACATGGCGGCAGAGTGGTTGGATGGCCAGGCTGGAACTGACATCGTTGGTGTGGGAGGAAGTGGTGGATGAGTAATGGGGGAGTCCAGAGAATCGGAAGGAGCTCCTGGTTGGTCATGGAGGGCTGCAGCGCTCCCAGTGGGTTTGGAGAGGCACGCTTTAGCGAAGTGGCCTTTCATGCAGCATGTGTTCCTTGCAGGGCAGTTCTTTCGGGAGTGCCTGTCCGACCCACACCAGGACCCCCAGTACTTACAGCGGCAGACTATGTCGGTGACGGCAATTGTCTTTTCCACATGGGGTCCCTCAGCGACTGCTGTTGTTGGGATCGGTGAGTCCGGAGGTCGGGGGAGGCGAGCATCAAAGGTGAACTGCAGCTTCTAGGGAGTGGACCACTTCCATGATCCTGGTAAGGGAGGCATTATTCTCCTCTAACAGTCTCTATCGAGTCACCCTCGACCACAACCCTCACACGTAGGCATCTCGGACAAATTGGTCCACCTCCCCAGCATCACCCCAGCTTCAATCATGCACAGGCGTGCTAATTCTTGCAGTACCCCCAGGTAAGCGTCTGCCGTCTCACCTGGCTGCTGAACCTTGTTGCTGAGGAGGTATCAGGCGTAGAGTATGTTTGTCGGGGGCCAATATGTGCCTTCCAGGATGACTATTGCTGATTTGAAATCCATGCAGTCTTGGATAGCCTGGAAAATGTGTGGGCCCAGCTTGATGCGAAGTACCATGAGTCTCTTCTGGTTAGTGCTGATAACCTCAGCCTGTGTGTGGATGATCGCCTCAATCGCATGCATCCAGATCTCGGTATGCTGGAGTGTCTGAGTGTTGAGGGTCGATATCCACCCTCACGATGGTGAGGAACTTTTCCGTGGTCCTTTTAATTTTAAACTAATTAAATTGTAAGCGCAGCTGAGCAAATTATTCTGACATGAAGTTCACAGACTGTACAACAGGATTTAATTAGCTTAAACTTTGTACACCAGTCTTAGTATCTTTGCTGGCTCCACGTCTGACTGTCCCCCGAAGGAGCCAGCTTGAGACTTTATACGAGCTAGTGATTGTCAGCCAACAGGTGGGGCCAGCCTCCCAGGTTGCCTACCTACAGGTACAGTGGTTGCCCCTAGCAGTAGGCTGGTAGGACTGTGGCCAGTGTAGTGGTTGTATCACCACAGTAATGTTATGTGTTGATTTGCAAATCTTGTTGACAGTTACACCATAGGAGTTTGTGGAAGAACACAGAGTCAAAATTCAAAGTTTGTTCTTGTTATGTATAATTTTTTCAGTTTTGTTTCTCAGCTCACAGTCTATTTTAAGGGCTCATTTTAGAGCTGCTTGGTTCTTCATAGGATAGAAAAAAACAATTTTTTTTAGTCATTGTTGGTTTACCGCCAGTTAAATATGCATGCTGAAGGATTATTAGAGGTAGATATTTTTTGCATTGGGATTTAGATGTTATTTTATAAGAACATTTTTAAAAATCAGCAATAGTAGGCCATTTGGCTTGTCAAGCCTGCTACACCATTTAATAAGATCATGGGTGATCTGGCCATGGATTCATTCCTCCCTCTTGTCTTTTCCCAATAACCTGAGTGTACAAAAACCTATCTAACTGTGTCTTAAATAATTTTAATGAGGCAGCTTCTACTGCTCTCTTGGGCAAAGAATTCCACAGATTCACTACTCTCTGAGAAAAGTAGTTGTTCCTCATCTACATCCTAAATCTACTTTCCTGAGGCAATATACCCTAGTTCCAGTCTCACCTATCAGTGAAAACAATTTTCCTACCTCTATCTTATCTATCTCTTTTTTTATTTTCTGACATATGGGCAAGATGAAGGTTAACAAGAATTGAGGATGGAAGTTGTGTGTAGAATGGGGCTCTACAGAAGTAGAGAAAGAGTGATAGGACAAGAGATTGTTGGGGAGGAGGAAAGGGAAATGCTAAGGGTTGGAATAGATTGAATGTGGCTATATGGGGGGGGGGGTAAGAGGAGAAATGGGATGTAGTGAGAGTGGGAGTGGAGAATGGAGAGCTAGTTACTGTGTCCAATGTGGAAATACAGAGGGTGGCAGCATGGGAAGTTGAGAATGATCTAGTATCAGGTCAAAGTTTGTGAGGATTGGTGGAGGTGACAAGATAAGGAAGAGAAATTTGTACAGGGGTTAAAGGAAGAGATGTTTCCAAGGTCTGGGGGAAAAAGAGATTTGGATATTTACATGAGAGGTAGAGATGGTTGTGCAGATTATTAAAGTGGAATTACTTTGGGCTGAAGATGGGGAGAGGGGTATGAGGCTATTATAATAGAACTATAATTATAATCGAACAAGATGTCTGGGTACAGAGTTTGTCTATTCAAATATGGCTTTCTCTTGGTAATGACTTTGGTCGTCCACCTCGGCTCAATATTGCTGAAAAGGAAGTTGAGCAACAGTTGTTCCCTTTCTGGTGTATTCAGTGACTTTTTTGGGAAGGTAAGGCTGGCGATTTGATGATTTATTATTAAAACAGATCCTCTTTAAGTACCTTTCATGGCAGAAAAATAATTTGAGGTGCTTGCATGGTGAAACATGGAATATAAATGCAGTATTTATTTCAAAAGATAACTCTCAGAGTGACACGATGTTTTATTTGAGTGTCAGTCATTTGGACCCAGCTAACTAGATGAATTGTCACCCTATCCAAGTAAGAATATTTTCTTTCTAATGTAGATCGTGCATTGAACACATTGAATTGTAACAGCCAATGTTTGGTCACTAACCTTCATGCCATGATCCCAGTACAGATTAAACAAGAGGATGCCTTTCAATAAGTTAAACAGGGAATTCTGCGGACACTGGGATTGTAATATGGTTCAATATGGTAGAAGTTCTGTAGAAATTCAACAAGTCACACGGCATCTATAGGAATTAAAGAGTAACCAACATTTTGGACCTGAGCCCTTCATCCAGGAATAAGCAAAAAACAGGCAGGTATCTGAATAAAAAGGTGGGGGGGGAGGATGAGGGTGAATGATGTTAGTCATGTGAGACATCATTGGAATCATTATTAAACATACGTGGAAATTTGCTGCTTGTGAGTGCAGTCAGGTGAACTGCCAAAGGAGGTGGTAGAGGCAGATGCAATTACAATGGTAATGTAGTCATTTGGGGCACAGAATGGGGCCATTGTACATGGTAACCATGGTTAAAATTGATGCTCTTGCCATTCTTTGTGGATAAAATAGTTATTGAAGATCTCAGAGTTGCCTCCAGATCCCATGAAATCTCATGGCACATCAAATATAGGAAGAAGTCCTCTTCTTGATTACCATCATCCATCTGATTGATGGATGGTTTACCCACTGTAAATTGCCTTTTGCATCGGTGTGTGGTAAAATCTGAGGGAGGATGGAGTTGATAGAATGTGAGGAAAATAAAGTGGTAACAGTGCAGGATTAGTGTAAGGATGATTTGGTGGGCTAAAAAGTTGATCTGCACTATAAATGAGTCCAAAGGCTGAGCGAGGAACAATAGGCTTTAATACACATCAGATTTCAGCTGGCCCAACTCCATGTGCTCGAATGAATGGAAAGGGGTAGGGAGGTCGACCTTTATGGCCAGGTCACAGGAAGAGGGATTACAGGGGATCAAGTCATCAGTGGGCGGGCCAGCCACTTATACACAGAACAGAACAAGAATTAATAAGGGAAGGAAATGGAATAGAGGGAATAAGGAGGGAATTAAAAGAGTGACCTTTGTTACATATGAAAAGTGAAATCTTTTCTGGGGGGGGCTGGGTGGGGAGGAGTTACAGTCACTGCAAAATCAGCTGACGCTTGCGAGTTAATTCGCAAATCCAAATGGAGAGGGGAGATGTGGTTGTCCGACAAGGGATAAAGGACAACTCAGGAGGGGAAGGGGAGATTGGGGCTAAAGAAGTTTTAAATAGCAGAATAAGGAAAATGTTTGATGTTTTAGGAATGTTGTCTTATAAAGGATTCAAAACAAGAAAACAGAAATGGATAAGAAGGAAAGGTAATGATGGAGAAACGGAAAGGGAAGATAAACAAAGTATAAAATGGCTACGTTGAACTATATGACTTTAAATATTAATGGAATACATAACCAAATTAAAAGGAAGAAACTGCTAAATTTACTGAAAAAAGAAAAAATTGATATAGCATTTGTGCAAGAAACACATTTAACTGAATTGGAGCACAAGAAATTAAAGAGAGATTGGGTAGGACACGTAACAGCAGCATCTTATAATTCAAAAGCAAGAGGAGTAGCTATATTAATTAGTAAAAATGTGCCATTTAAAATAGAAGAGGAAATAATAGATCCAGCAGGGAGATGTAATGATAAAATGTCAGATATATTCGGAGTTTTGGAATCTACTCAATGTATATTCACCTAACGAAGAAGATCAAAAGTTTATGCAAGATATCTTTTTGAAGATAGCAGATACGCAAGGGAACATATTAATAGGAGGGGATTTCAACCTGAATTTGGATTCAAATATGGACAAAACTGGGAAAAAAATTAACAGGAAGAACAAAGTAACCAAATTTATAATTAAATCGATGGAAGAAATGCAACTTTTGGATATATGGAGGAAACAACACCCAAAGGAAAAGGAATATTCATATTACTCAGCTAGACATAAAACATACTCAAGAATAGACCTATTCCTGTTATCAGCTAGTATGCAAGATAGAGTAAGAAAAACAGAATATAAAGCTAGAATACTATCGGACCATTCACCCTTAATATTGACAGTAAAGTTAGAGGACATCCCTCCAAGAATGTATAGATGGAGATTAAACCCCATGTTACTTAAAAGGCAGGATTTTAGAGAATTTATTGAAAGACAAATTAAAATATATTTTGAAATAAATATGAAATCAGTGAAAGATAAGTTTATACTATGGGATGCAATGAAAGTATTCATTAGAGGGCAAATAATAAGTTATGTAACCAAGATGAAAAAGGACTATAATCAGGAAACAGAGCAGTTGGAAAGGGAAATAGTAAATATAGAAAAAGAATTAGCAATGAAGGAAGATACAACTAAAAGAAGAGAATTGGCGGATAAAAAAAATAAAATATGAAACACTACAAACATATAAGGTGGAGAAGAATATAATGAAGACAAAACAGAAATATTATGAACTAGGTGAAAAAACGCACAAAATCCTAGCATGGCAGCTTAAGACAGAACAAGCTAAGAAAATGGTATTGGCATCAAGGAAAAAAGACAAACAAATTACAAAATTAAGGAAAACTTTAGAGAATTCTATGAACAATTATACCAAACTGAAAACGAAGGGAAAGAAGGGAAAATAGATGAATTTCTAACTAAAATTGAACTACCAAAACTACAAATAGAGGAACAAAATAAATTAACAGAGCCATTTGGAATAGTAGAAATACAAGAGATAATAAAAAAATTACCAAATAATAAGACACCAGGAGAGGATGGATTCCCAATAGAATTCTATAAAACATTTAAAGACTTATTAATTCCGCCCCTCCTGGAAGTAATCAACCAGATTGATAAAACACTAAGCTTACCAGATTCATGTAAAACAGCAATAATTACAGTAATACTAAAGCAAGGGAAAGATCCACTCACACCAGCGTCATATAGACCAATATCTTTACTTAACACAGATTATAAGATAATAGCTAAACTATTAGCAAACAGATTAGCAGAGTATGTACCAAAAATGGTAAATCTAGACCAAACTGGATTTATCAAAAAAAGACGCACAACAGACAATATTTGTAAATTTATTAACTTAATTCATGCAGTAGAAGGGAATAAAGCACCAACAGTAGCAGTTGCTTTAGACGCAGAGAAGGCCTTTGACAGAGTAGAATGGAATTATTTGTTCAAAGTATTGCAAAAATTCAGTTTACCGGAGAAGTATATAAATTGGATTAAAGCATTATATAAGGGACCATTAGCGAAAGTGACAGTGAATGGACATGTATCAAAGCAATTTAACTTAAGCAGGTCAACACGGCAGGGATGCCCACTATCACCTTTATTGTTTGCGTTAGCTATAGAACCACTAGCAGAATTGATAAGAACAGGAAATAATATAAAAGGGATAAAAATAAAAGACAAGGAATATAAAATCAGTTTATTTGCGGATGATGTTATAGTATACTTATCAGAACCAGAACTATCAATAAAAGAATTATATAAGAAATTTAAGGAATATGGAGAAGTGTTGGGTTACAAGATCAAGGTAAATAAAAGTGAAGCAATGCCTATGAATAATGCGAATTTCTCAAAATTTAAGAAGGAATCACCATTTAGATGGCAAATGCAAGCAATAAGATACCTAGGTGTACAAATAAATAAAAATCTCGGCCAACTATATAAACTCAATTATTATCCACTAATGAAAAAATTACAGGACGATTTAGAGCATTGGAAAGATTTACCACTAACACTAATAGGAAGGATAAACTGTATTAAAATGAACATTTTTCCAAGGATATTATACCTATTTCAGGCATTGCCAATACAACTGACAGAGAAATTCTTCAAGGAGTTAAAGAAAATAATAAGGAAATTTTTATGGAAAGGGGGGAAACCGAGGATAGCACTAGATAAATTAACAGAATGGTATAAACAAGGAGGCTTACAACTGCCAAACTTTAAAAATTATTATAGAGCCGCACAATTAAGATACCTATCAGATTTTTATCAAACAAGGGAAAACTCAGATTGGACTAGATTAGAATTAGATAAAATAGGGGAAAAGATACCTGAACACATATTATATAAATGGGATGAAAAATTGGTACAACATAGAAGTTCTCCAGTATTACATCATCTACTCAATATTTGGAAAAAGATTCATGTAGAAGAAATAAAACAAATTATCAATTACCAAAACTAATATTGACGCAAAACAAGTTACTCCCTTTTACAATAGATAACCTTTCCTTTAGAGAATGGGAGAAAAAAGGGATTAAAAGAATAGAAAATTGTTTTTCAGGAAGTAGATTATTATCCTTTGAACAAATGAAAGATAAATACAATATAACTCAAGATACAGCGCTGGCATATTACCAATTGAGATCCTACTTGAAGGATAAATTAGGAAGCAGTTTGAGTTTGCCAGAGGGAAGTAACTTTGAATATGTGATTACAGATACAATGATAATCAAAAGATTTATAACAAATATGTATATTAAACTGCAAGAAAATGAGAATGAGGAAACAAATGGTAAAACTAAACAAAAATGGGAACAAGATTTAAATATAAAGATAAAAAAGGAAACATAGGAGAAGTTATGCTCTGGAACGATGAGAAATACAATAAATACGAGGTTATGTATGATACAATATAACTGGATACACAGGCTATACATTGCACCTCAAAAGTTAAATAAATGGGACCCAACAGTATCTGATAGATGTTTTCAATATAAAAAAGAAATGGGAACAACAATTCATGCAATCTGGACATGTGAGAAAGTAGAAAAATTTTGGGAAGATCTAAATCAGATATTAAATAAAATAACAGAAAACAATATACCAAAGAATCCAGAGATTTTCCTCCTAAGTAACATAAAAAACAAAGAATTTGGAATTGATTTGGAGGATGCACAAAAAAGATTTGTTAAGATAGCTCTAGCCGTAGCAAAAAAATGTATTATGTCAACCTGGAAATTGGAAGATAATTTGAAAATACAACAATGGTATATAGAAATGAATAAATGTATTCCATTAGAAAAAATAACATATAGTTTAAGAAATAATATTGAAATATTCGAACAAATATGGGAGCCTTACATGAAACACAATAGCGAAAACCTACCGGGGACAATCACTACCTACGTTAATGGAAGGAAAAGGAAATGAAAAGAATGGACTCAGTGGAATTTCTGGTGTATTTTTATTGAATGACAACATTGTCTGACTAGTTTAATGTATCCTAGATTTTGTACCTTAAATGGACGGGAGGGGGGAGGTAGGGAGGGTGGGATGGGAGGAGGGAGGGGGGGAGAAAATGGCACTGTATATGTGTGAAAAGGAAAAAGTGTGTATCATGGTTAATGTGATTTATGGTGTGAAAAATAAAAAATTAAATAAAAAAAAATGTACACCAACAAGAAAGACTTAGTGGCATCACTAATGACCACACAGCTTGCAGACTAGGTTTGAGGCATGCAGAGCGTGAAGCAGCATAAGAATTAAGCCCTCATAACCTCATCCTCATCAATTTACCTGTAGTACTCCTGTTATAATTTACGCATTTATTTCAAAAAATTGTTGATACTTTCAAAAGGTTTAAATAAAGTCCCACATGAGAAATTATCTTGCAAACTTAAAGCATATTGGATGGAGGACAAGTTGCTGATATGGATGAAGAAATAATTGCCCATCAGGAAACAAAGATTAAGAATAAACAGGACTTTTTCTGAGAGTCAGACAGTGAGGTACTGCAAGAATCTAGGCCGCTGCCGCCTCCTGCACTCCTGTTGAAGATGCAGAGAAAATAACAGAATTGGGTGAACGGACAGATGTCATATAATGTGGTTGCCCACCTTGGCAAGAATAATAGAACAAGAGATTATTATCTGAATAATGATAGACTGGGAAATTAACCCGAACCCTAATATGTAACAAGTCCTGGATATCTTTGTGCATCCGTTGCCAAAAGTAAGCATATATATGCAAATAGAGATTACGAAGATAAATTTTATTCTGCCTTCATAGTAAGGGGATGCAAGCATAGGCTCTTGGATATTTTACTGCAATTAGAGGACTTCATCGCTACCATTCTCAATCCTTTTTTGTTATAGCCCCCTTAAGGCTCTGCTCAAAGTTTATGGACCCTCTTCACTAACAAGCAGTCAAGTTTATTTGGTTTCTTCTGTACTTCTTCTTACTACAAAATAAAACAAATATTTTATGATTTCAGTCAAATATTTTATAATTTAAGACACTCCCTTATATGTGCTGTGGCCCCCAGCGGGAGCGTATGGCCCCCATTGAGATTGGCTGCTTTAGTGAGTGGAGAGACTGAGTTTATTTTTACAGAGCAAAGGAGGCTGAAGGGAGACTGTAGATGTACTCTATATAAACTTATAAGATGCATTGATAGGTAAAGTGTCAGTATCTTTTTTCTGTGGTAGGGGTATCAAATTCAAGAGGGCATAGGTTCAATCGTCTCATGAATTGACACTTGCCATTCACCTCTTCACTGTGACCAGTTTGGGTTTCACCATTACTCAGCTACAGATTTCATCACAGCTGTAATCAAAACATGGACCAAAGATATTATTTCTGCATAAGAGGAACCCCTGAAAAACTGAAGTTAGTGGCTATCAAAGAAAAATCAACCAAAGTTTATAAAAACAAAGTTTATAATTTTTGAAGTTAATCATTCTGGATGGAGGACAATGCTGTAGGAGTTCCTCGGGGCAGTGTCTCAGGCTCAACCATCTTCAGCTCCTTCATTGATGATCTTTCTTCCATTATAAGGGCTGAGATGGGAATGTTGGTTTATTATTTCACGAGTGCAATTTTATTTGCAACTCTTGAAACAGCCCATGGCTGGATGCAGCAAGACAAAAAATGTTTGTACCGCAAAGGTCCCAGGCATTGATGGTCTCCAACATGAGGGAGTCTGACCACTATCCCTTTTTTAATTCAAGAGCATGTTTTTTACTCACAATCATAATATCACTGAATAGAAGACACACAAAATCACTGAACAAAAATTCAGCTGATGTAGCCACTTAAATTGTTTGACTACAAGAGCAGTTCACAGGCTATCTTGTCTCAACTCCTGACATCCAAAGCCTTTTCACCATATACCAGAAATATCAGGAACAAAGTGGAATGTTCACCACATACTTGGATGAATAGTTTTTATATTGAATGTCTCTCAGAGTACAGCACTCAAGATGGGGATACCAACATTTTACCAGCCCAGACAAGAGTGTGGGCTCTGAGCCAGCTGCAGACTAGCACAAGATACCAGAGTGGGAGAACACCCCACTCTACCATGGAGAAGGAGAAGCCTTGGAGAGGAACCTGCAGGAGAGGGGACCACAGCAGCAGACCAGTCTTCAATGCAGAGCTTGGCGGTCAAAGGATTCATACCTGGCTGTGGGTGACCACCTTCTGTGAACCAGGTATCAGGATCTGGACTTGTGAGGGTGCAGATGGTGATGGGGTTTAAAGGGCCTTGGAAGCTGACAGCTTCCTAACTGCTTCAAGGGTTCAGGACCAGAGGCTGAGGAGGGTGACTTGGATGCCTTGAGCTTGGGTTCACCACTGGAATGGACAGGAGGCCAGAAGGCTACAGAGGTTATGGGGACACAGGAGGGAGTGACATTGAAGGAGGTGGTGGGATCCATGTTTCTGAAGGAACTTTATTTTGCTTCTCTTTCTAATCTTGTTAGACATTACAACAAGGTAACGCAAAATAAACCAAAAGGGTATAGAATAACAGAGAAAACTTTCAGTTAAAACAATGCAAGGGTGGCATCATTTACTGGTGGGAGGTCCATTCAGTAGCCTGATAACAGTGGGGATGAAATTAGCATCTAAAGCTCAGTTATGTTGGTCTTTTATTGATTAACCCTCAATAGGTGTGGTGAGCATAGCAGTTGGCAAAACACAATTACAATGCCAGTGAGCCAGGATTGAATCGGCCACTGTATGTAAGGAGTTTGCATGTTCTTCCTGTGACCATTTGGGTTTCCTCTGGGTGCTCCAGTTTCTTTCCTTTTTAGACTTACAGCACAGTTACAGGCCATCTCAGCCCACGAGTTTGTGCCTCCCAATTTAACTACACCCCAGTATGTTTTTTGAATGGAGGGAGGAAATTGGAGCCCCCGAGGAAAACCCACACAGACACAGGGAGAACGCACATACTCCTTACCGATGGCGTGGGATTTGAACCCCAGTCCTGGTCGCTGGTGCTGTACACATGTGTGCTAACCACTACGATAACCATGCCACCTGTTTCCTCCCATGTTCTAAAGAAACACGGCGTTGGTAGGTTAATTGAGCACATGTGTATTTGGATGGCACAGGCTCCTCGACCAGAAGGGCCTGTTTCAATGCTGTATCTCTTTTTTTTGAAATTTATTTATAATATCTCCATACATTCATTTCAAATTGACTTAGTATAATATTACATGATAGATACTAAATAATTTTCAAATTTTCACCCCCCCCCCACCTCCCCTAACCCCTTAGGAAACCACCTTGTGGTGGTTAATTCCCAAAAACCCAAATGGGTGTGGTATAAACCACAAGTGGCATATGACTTTCGGGAGCAGAAGTACCACCCCCTCCCCCCCCCCCCCAGGCAGACAAAATACACGTATAAACCGAAAAATCATCATTTCTTATATCCATAAAACCCCAGTCCATCAATTTAACCAATCTTATTCATAAACTCTTTTTTTTGAAAATCCAAACTTGATATTAAATTTTGCACCCTTTCCACCCTCCCAACACTGAGTTAAACATTGTTTACAATCAATAAAAGCTTTTTTTAAAAAATTTTTTTTCAAGTCTTCCTGAATTTCATCCACTGAATTAAAACACCTCTGAACATCCCAGTTCAACACCGAATCTTCCATTCTTCTCAGCCTCAACTTTCAAAAAAAGTTTTTTCAAATCTTTTAAAATTTTCTTGAACATAATTCCTTCGGTCTTGATCTTCTAAAGCATCAATATTATTCATAAGTTCTTTCTTCTATGTTTCCCAATTTAATATCAAATTTTCCACTTTGTCAATCTTCTCAATGTTAAGTTGAAATTATTGTTTATTTTCAAGAAAAACTTATTCAAAATTTTTAACTCTTCTTGGACATTGCTCCTTCAACTTTAATTTTATAAATCATCAATCTTGTTCATAGTTTCTTTCTACTGAGTTTCCAAATTTAATAAAGTTTCAGTTTTTTCCAATTTTCTCAATATTAAACTGATCTTGTTGTTTAGTTTAAAAAAAAACCTTTTCAAAACTATTAAAATCTGTTTGCAATGTATGCATACTCACAGATAATAAATTCACTCTTCCAATATTCCATCCAAAAAAAAAATCACTGATAAACCTTATTGCAGGTCAAGGAGTTCCATATATATGTTTATCTTCAGAAAATATTTCAAATATTTCAAATCAACATTCGTCGCCATCTTTCAAAAAGGAGTCCGAAATCAACTTTAATAATTTCTGTTCTTGAGAAAATTCCAGCACCAACTCCGGCTCTGTCTGGGCAAATAGGTCAAATTTCTTCCAAAGTCAAAGAATGTAATTTTGTTCTGTATTCCGATATTCCATCCAAAAAAAATCACTAATAAACTTTAATGTTATCTGGATTTTTAAAACTCACGGGCAACCAATGCCAATTACTGCAATTTATCTTCATAAAACATTTCAAATCAATATTCATCACCATCTTTCAGAGGGGTGTCCAAGGCCAGCTTATCCGACAGTCCAATTAATGAGCTCCGTTCTTCAGAAGATTCCAGCCTTGACTCCGTGGTTCTGTCTGGGCAAGTAGGCCGAGTTTCTTCCAAAGTCGGAGAGTGTAGTTTTATTCTGTATTTGAACTCTATTTTCCTTAATCTTTGTTGCCATTTTAAACTAAAAACAATTGATAACCAAAACAAAGTCTTTTAACAGAAAAGAAATATTCTTAAAACGGGTATTTATATAACTCCCTGGGGGAGACCGGGAAGGCACGTCCGCTCCCTACGCCATCTTGCCACGCCCCCAATGCTGTATCTCTAAATTAATTTTTAAAAAATAAATACTGAATTTAGATGGTTCAGTTGACCCTAAATGGTGACAGCAGTTGTGCTCTATATACAAATTAGACAAAAAATATTACTACCTCTTGGTCAAAAGGAAATAAAACAATACCCTGGATCCATTTCATGATATCTTGAGTATATCCACAAGCAATTTGAATAATTGCCCAACTAGTGTCTACAGTCTACACCCTTATACTTAATCCAATCACCCCAGTGACCACCACTGACTACTGGTATCTCTGCACTGGCAATTACTCATACTTTGTATGGCTCATCATGCATTGAGCTGCATCTTCTGTTAATCCAGATTAACCTTAATATACATCTCATATGCTGAAAGTTCAGTTTTCATATGGAGATATAAAATTTTGTGTTTCACCCTTTTCTCCTGGAATCCATGCCTCTATATATTTTCCCTATACTATAGAAGGTATTTTTTGACTCATTCAAAATTAAAAGGTGGGAATTTTTACATTTGACATATTATTACCCATTTATAATGAAGGTCAGGTAACTATAGATTGCTTAATCAGGATGAGGACAGAGATTGGTAATAAAATTACCCTTCACCTCTGGGTCTTTGGCTTATAGTCCTCTCAAGGGAGAGTAAATGGGTTTATCAATACAGTTGAAAGCTGGTGGTTATCGGTTCCCATTTGGTGAATAGTATTTACTGCTTAAGGACAATGTGTGCTTGTTATTGCTACAAATCTTAGCCCACCAGCTAATTAATTTCACTGATAACAGGCTAGGTACAAACACAAGAATCATTGATCATCCTCTCCATTTCATCATGCTCTCTCATGAATATCTCTTCATCCTATCCAAAGTTCAAAGTTCAGATTTATTGTCAGAGTACATACTGTTCATGACATCACATACACCCTTGAGATTCTTTTTCCTGCAGGCAAGGCAGAATTTCTACTTATCAGTATCTAAACGCTGTACTCAAGTTTTAAAAAAAGATGTGTATACAAAAAGAGAAATGCAAACTAACTGTTCAATACAGAGAAAAAAAAAATACATACCTGTATTCAGTAATAAATAATGTACAAAAGAATCTTTAACTGAGTCTCTGACTGGGTCTGTTGCTTAGGAGTCTGATGGTGGAGGGGTACAAACTGTTCCTGAATCTGGAGTACAAGTCTTATGGCACCTATACCTCTTTCCTGATGGTAGCAGTGAGAATAGAGCATTTCCTGGGTGGTGTGAATCCTTGATGATTGCTGCTGCTCTCCAATGGCAGTGTTCTATGTAGATTTTCCCGATGGTGGGGAGAATTTTGCCTGTGATGTACTGGGCTGTGTTCATTACCTTTGGCAGGGCTTCCTCTCAGAGGTATTGGTGCCCCATACAAGGCTAATATGCAGCCAATCAACACACTTTCCACTACGCATCTGTTGGAGTTTGCCAAGGTTCCATTAGCAGTTCTCTCTGCACTGCTCCATTTCTACCAGCCTTCAACTCCATACGCAAATAATGATGCCCTTCAGATAAATTCCATCTTGTCTACATTGTGAGACCCCCCTCCTTTTATTTCCCCTAAACACTCTATACATTGTGCCACCCATGTAGGAGCCTCACCTTATTTATTCAATGGAACAGCTGATGGTCTTAATCCTTTTTAATTGCTTCAAAGGGATTATCATTCAGAACTTGCATATTGTTTCGTAAATTCTCTATTTGCCTACGAAGCTTTATTTGGGTGAATATGCAGATCCTGGGGCAAAAATGGTAGCCCTAGTTGTTTTACAGCTCTACCTGGCAGCTGAGGGTTATCTGAAGTCTGAATTCCCTCTTACTTCTATGTTTTTGACACTCTTAACTTTACAGGAAATTTACATCCATCTTCAAAAGTCCTGAATTATGGCACAATATGAAGATATTCAGCTTGAGAGTAAGTTGATGCATTGCCAATTTTTCATAAATCATTACAGAATAAATATGCTAAGTAAAAGACCTATTGTTTCCTTCTTTGGGCTCTTTTCTGTCGATATTTATTATCAGTAATTATGGTCATCATGATTTGAGATATATTACTATTTATTTTGTCTTTTATCCCTGGTCTTTCATTACTCAGTCACTGGGAAATCCTTCCAGAATGCTAAACACTCTTAAGAATCAAACAGTAATCTTCTTTGTTAGAAAATAAAAAAACTTCCCTTTGTTGATCTGATTCCTGGGTGTCTAATGAGTGTGACTTCAGAATATGGTGCAAGAATAAAATTACTGGCTCTAATTAGAATTATTCCTGACGATTTTATCTGTATTGAATGCCCTAAACATGGATCCTCAAGCTGCTCCATGCAATTCAAAAAAGATTCTTCATTGCACGGTATTTTACCATCTTAATCTCCAATAAAACAGTATTATCATTACTGTCTCTATTTGTGTAACAAACAAAAGTTTAGGAAGTCTTTTTTAAATGTCCATTTGTATTTTCTCCTGGAAATTGATTTTAAATCCTGCAAACTCCAGAAGAATACTGGGTAAATGGCAAATGGGTGGCGGGTGTGGATCAATATGAGATTGATCGTAATGATAAAAATATATATTTTAAAAGTTGGTAATCCAGAAAGAAAATAAATGCAACTACACAAATCAATTGTAAAGAAATTAAAGCATAAGGATAACCAGAACTCATCTAGAATAGTGTCTACTGATTATTCCAAGTCAAATGATATACCATGCCAAATTATATATTTCCTTTGAGGCAAAGCAATTGTTATGAGCCCTGAGGACCCCAAAACCCAGCAGCTATAGATATTCACCAAGACGAATGGTTACTTAAACAAAAGTCGTATTTAATTATCTTTAAACATGAAAACAGAATCACACTTTAACTTATCACTATTGACTTAACTAACCTAACAACCCACCTTCTAATTCTAAGCACACGTGTATGTAGTGTGTGTGTGTGTGTGTGTGTGTGTGTGTGTAAGTTCAGAAAAGTTCTTTGATTCACGATCCAATCTCACTTCTCATTCCTCCAAGTTCACTGGTTGCAGGCAATTTTTATATTGTGCACAGAATTTAAGATTTATAAAGTTCACCAGGTTTTGGTGTTTGAAAGACAAATGGTTACCGCTCAGGAAGGTTCTTGTCAGTTTTCAGAGAGAGGTTTGATGTACGATGGACACTCAGCCACTTTGGTGTCTTGCCAAAAAAACTTGTCCCCCTCAGGGTTCTCCAGATGATAACCTCTTTCTTTCAGGTCACCACAGAGTTCCTTTTTGTTTCACTTACTCCATGTGAAACATTAGACAGCCAGTCCTCTCCTCTTGCATGAACCACAAGGGCTTTGACCAGTTTGAATTAAGAACTCACACCCGTCTTCCAAATGGAGTTTTCCACAAGCTTGCCAGCTTGTCCTGTTCCAGTCCCAGCTGCTGTTACTTACTGTAACACAGTGGAACTGATCTCTGACTCTCTCTCTCTCTCACACATACACACACACACACACACACACACACACACACACACACACACACACACACACACACAGAGAAAGCCTGTTTGACTCTCTCTGCTTGCAAAACCACAGAAAGTTAGAACAACAAGTTCCCCTTCAGACTGTCTGCAGCTCCAACAAGCTCTTTAATCTTTTGCCTTTTTGTAAACAACAATCCATTAGTGAAGTCTTTTGGGCACTCTCCAAAGCTCTTGCAAAGGCTGTGGGGCCGATATGTCTACCATTAGCAGAGCTCCAGTATTTCAAATAAGATCTGATTTAAAGTGTTTGTATGTGAACTACACTAACAAACCCTGCCCCAATTTATCTCACAAAAACATATCTATATACTCTGTTGCACAATAAAAAATTATTTCTGGTATGTGGAAGTTGTCCTGTCCAAAGAGCTCAAGTGAAATTGGAGACTGGCATTGAGAAAAGCATTTAATAGGGGAGCATGGTTAGCTAATGCTATTACAGTGCCAGCGAGCCAGATTCAGATCCACCACTGTCTGATTGGTGTTTGTAGATTCTCCGTGTCCACGTGGGTTTCCTCCGGGTGCTCTGGTTTCCTTCCATGTTTCATGTTAGGTTTATTGGTCACATTGATGTAATTAGGCAGTGTGGGCTCATGGGGTAGAGAACCTGTTACTGTGCAGTATCTCTAAAAATGAAATAATCTAATGGAAGCGTTTGATAATTGAGGTCAAATTCTGTTTCTGAGATGCTTTCTGAAGGCTGAAAAGTCAGGAATCTGGAACTTTCAACATAGGAATAAGGAGGCATTTCATCACTCAGAAAGTTGTAACATTTTGGAATTCCCTACTTTGTTCAATCTTTGACTGCATTTAATCATAATGAAATATTTTTCTTTGGAGATTAAATAATAGGCTATGGAGAAGCACAAGAACTCCAGATGCTGGAATTTTTCATTTTTATTTTAATCAGACATTTACATTTTATTGAGAGGTACAGCACAGTAATAAGCCTTTTCAGCTAATGAGTCCGCAATGGCAAAAATGGTTCAGGCATCATCTATAATCAGTCAACATTTTGGGTCAAGACTGGTGAAAGAGTCCTGTCCTGAAATGTTGACTGGCCATTTCACTCAGTACTGCTGCCTGACTTGCTAAATCGCTTCAGCTTCTCATTGTTTGCTGGAAATTCCAACATCTGCAGTTCTAGTGTTTCTCTAGTTTGACTCTCCACTACAAATTCTCAAGGTATATATACTTTGAAGAAGTTGTTCTCTTTCCAAAGGAGTTCTACATCTCGACAAAGGGATCTGACCTGAAACGTTGACTAACCTAGTGAGTTCCTTCATCTTATCATTATTTGCTGTAGGATATAGGTATTGGGAACAAAAAAAGATGAGCCAATCTGTGATAAAAGATGAGCCAAAGGTCAATCTGTGATCTTATCAAATGGTGACATGGATTTGAGGGCCCAAATGCCATACTTGATGAAAGGACTGCAGAATGGTAGATAGTTTCCCATTGTCCAAAAATGAGGAGGGTAAGTCTGAGGCAGACACTGAACCTGAGAAGGCCCACTTGTCGCTCTGTGACAGAATTTCCAGTACCTAAGGACACCCTTTGGCCAAGTACAATTGGGTCCCATGCTGAATGCTCTGGCAATGTCCCAGAATGAGGCAGTAATTTTGGAGCTGGACATGTGAGATGGGAATTGGAGAACAATGCTCTCTGAGAGGACAATGCACCCTGTGACTTGTTTCTGGTGTAATGTTAGTGTGTGAAGCCAAAAGCTGGGGGAAACAAATGACCCATATGTTACCTTTGCTAAATGCTTTTTCAATGTTTTCCTTTTTTGCAGACAAGGATAATGACACCATGAAGAATTACATCCAAAGTTCACATGGTATTCTTGTGTCTGCGCTGTACAATATCAACCCCCTGCTGGACCAAATGATTGCCACCCACCTTTTGACCTTTGAGAATTACTGTGAAATTCGAACTGAGAAGATTCCACCACAGAAGGCTAGGAAGCTCCTTGAGATTGTGCAACTTCAAATGAATGAAAGCGATGCTTGGAAATTTATAGAATGCCTGAAGAAATGTAAACACCATTACCCCTGTCTGAAGAACTGGCTTGCAGTTGGTTAGTTCATAAACGTTGCAGACAAAACACCATGGTTCCTCTTCTGGAGAACAGTGCAAATTGAAAAGCATAGAAGTTAAATTGGTCCATAATCGAAAAGTTATATGCAGAATTCTCGTGGATCTCTTAAGCTCTCCTTAAGGATCTAGTTCTGTGTACTCTAGGGTGGCTGCTAAGACCATCTGCTCTCAAGTGGCTGAGGAGTTCCTCCCAATGTGGGGTGGTATGTAGCAGTTAGTGCAACGCTATTACAGTGCCAGCAACCCAGGTTCAAATCTAGCACTGTCCATAATGAGTTTGTATGTTTTCACCGTGTTTGCATGGGTTTTCTCCCTCCTTTCAAAATTGTACAGGGGTATTAGGTTATTTGGGACGCATAGGCTCATGGGCTGGAAAGGTCTGTTACCGTGCTCCATGTCTAAATTTAAATTTAAACAGAATCTGTTGGAGGAACTCAGTGGGTTAAGCAGCATCAGTGGGAGAAAAAGAATGGTTGTTTTGAGCCAAAACCTTTATCGAGACTGGGAAAATGTATAAGAAAGCCGAGTGTAAAGGGTGAAATATTGTGACATTTACTATAAATCCACTATCTTCCACAGCTATCTCAACCACACTTCCTACCTCCCTGTCTACTGCAAGGATGCCATCCTATTCTCCTAGTTTCTCTGCTCTCAAGATGATGTCCTTTTTCAAGCCACACAGCTTTGCCCTCTATAGTGGTCAATAGAGCCTTCTCCCGCATTTCCTGCATTTCTCAGAGTTTCACACTTCCACCCCTCTCTCCAAAACGTAATAGGGAAAGGGTTTCATTTGTCCCCACCTTTCACCCCACCCGCCTCTGCATTCAGCATGTCATCCTCTGTCATTTCAGCTGCAACTTGATCCCACCACCAGACACATCTACCCCTCCCCACCCCTTTCCACTTTCCATAGTGATCAATCTCCCTGTAATTCCTTTGACCATTTCTCCCTCCCCACCCACCTCTCTGTGACCCCTGGAACTTTTCCTGCAACTGTAAGAAGTGTTACACTAGTTCTTATACCTCATCCCTCACCACCATCTAGAGTCCCAAAAAACCCTTCCACATACGACAAAGATTCAGATGCACGTCCTCTAACCTCATCTACAGCATTTGATGCTTCTGATGTGGCCTTCTCTACATCAGTGAGATTAAAGGCAGACTTGGGGTCCTTTTTAAAGAGCATCTGTGTTCAGTCTGCAATGACCATCTGTTGTGTTTGGAAAGTATCAGATTTGGTGGGTTCACAAAGAGATGAGTGTGGACGCAAGTGTTATAAGCAAAGGTAACCTTATTGAACACATGTAAGACAAACAGAAAGATGTCAAAGATATTTAAATATTCTACTACTAAACAACTATATAGATATGAATATCAGACCCAGGTTGGACTCTGATATCAGTGTCTGCCTATCTTCTACGTGCTCCCAGACAGGGACTTTCAAACACATTCCCTGTACTCCCTGTGGAGCTCTCTGCAAGGACTATCTATTGCATTATATTGGCTCAACTTAAATGCAGTGAACACCTAACCCATGACTCCTCCAGCAATGTCCACATGGAGCAATTTCTAGGGCTTGGACCAAGAGGCAGAGAGAAATAAATATGGTATGCATTGATGTTTTATACTGTTCTGAGATAGGCATCTTCCCAATGATGAGACTGAATAATTTAAATGAGCCAAAGGTAAGGTGTGCTCTAATGGCTGACTGGAGTCTAACCTTGATTGGCAGGTGAAGCAACTTACGAATAAGTTTCAGACAGGGAGGTCATGTGACCATCTGCAATTCACAATGTTACAGACAGGGAGGCCATGTGTTCCTCCACAATCCACATATAACACCATTATGAGTTCTCAGTTGCATGCCATTTTAACTCCTCTTTCCATTCCTACAATGACCTGTCTATCCTATGCCATTTCTACTGCCAAAGTGAAGCCCAACATAAACCTTCTGTTTTCTCTTTGTGGAGGCAGTCTCCAGTCAAGAACATAGAATTTTCTAATTTCAGGTGATGAGTCCCCTCTCTCTTCTGTACACCTTCATCTCTTCCCCTTCCCCCCTATTTTTTGTATCTTTCCCTCCCACCCCTATGCCTTTCCAACCCCATCTCTCCACTAATTTCTTCCATTCTCTTCCCCCACTACCACTACCTACTTCAGTTCCATCTGGTCTCGCTAAATTACCATTCTCACCTTCTCATCAAATTCGATGCTCTATATCTAATGTTTAATTAATTGAAGAATCTTTTTCATTGTTTTACAGATTTCAAGGGGTTCAAGCGTGGACTAACAGGTATGTCATCTCACCACACCGCTCAAATGTTCCTGTCTGTGGCTTCATCTTTTGATCTTGGTGCTCATTTTCTTCCTTTGATTAGACACTTTAAAGCAGGTTTTTGTGATACAATTAAGGAGCTAAAATAATCAATATTAACTCACTTGCAAAATCTCAAAAAAAAAGAGAGAATTTGAAAATACAAAGTCATGCTGGATCTTCAAGGATCCTTTTTATTATCATGTACACAAAATACACAAAACCTTTTCTTTGTTTTCCTTTGTTTGCCCAGTAAACTCACACAAAGTGGTGCCACCAGTCCAGCACCACTCTCAAAACATGAAAGCGAAGCAAAAAAGAATCCCTTCAGAGACATTAGGCCTTTTCACAGTTGGCCTCTGCATGGAGGCTGGCTGAAAGCCAAATTAAAAGGTATTTCTTACCTTTTCATGCAGGCCCAAAAAATCCTGCTCCTATGTCCCCTTTCAGCCTGGAGGCAACTGGGGCATTGACGCGACGTTCAGGAGGCATACCTACTGGTGCCATGATGCCATTCAAGCAATGGCCAACTTCATTGCCCCTAATCCCCCACACAGCTGGAATTGTTGGTTGACAGAGCGGTTCCAGCTGCATGGGAGATTAGGGGTAACAAAGTCAGCCATTACTCAGCAAAGTGTCAAACGGTCCCAAAATGCTAAGGTTGTTCAACATGCAAGAAATGTCAGCAACAGCAATGAGAAATGTAAATATTCACGTGTGTCTGCTTATTGAAGCAGGTTGCCAAGAGGCCATGTATGACAGCTCCTGTCTGGCCGGGGTGGGGGGTGCACATGTTGAGCGGTGGCAATGGGCAGGGCTGAGCGGTTGGGGGGTTCTGAGCAGTTTATGGAGCCAGCAGCAGTTAGGTGGTGGCTCCTGAGTCGCAGGCTGATGACATCATTAGCCTGGCCCTTTAGAGCCACTCCAAACAGTTCCCTGTTCAGAAATCCCTAGTAGGACTTTCACCTCGGCCCTGACAGTAGGATTGGGGAGGATCGTTTGAGGCACATTGAATGTGGAACTAAGTGAAGCAAGGTAGAGGCGGATAATATCCACCTTTACACTCACACTTTTCTCCACCATGAAAAGGCCTATTGAGTAACCATGGATCCCACCGCATCCTCTGATGCTGCCACCACCTGCACCCCTGTAACCTCTGTAATTTTATGGCCTCCTTTACTGTCCACCAGTAAACCTGAGCTCCAGACATTGAAGTCATATTTCTCAGCCCTTGGTTCCAAGCCTCCAAGAAGTTGTCAGTGCACAAGGCACTTCAGGAACTTTCCTCACCTTTGTTATCTTTGTGCATCCTGGTCCTAATACTTGGTCTCTAGAAGCAGTTTGCCAGCAGCTCTCAGACTAATGTGAGTTCATGATCCACCGAGGCCTTCACTGGTCCAGTGCTGTAGTTTTCTACACTGTAGCGTCCACTCCCAGACTTCTTCCTCTCGGTTTGGGTGGGGATGGGGCAGTGTGTTCTCCCATTCTAATATCCTGCTCTGGCCACTGATCTCTGAAGCCTGAACCCCTTACAGTCTGGTCTGCCGAGCATAGGGACCTCTTGGTCATGGACCTCTTTGGGTTCTTGATGTTAAAAAAAATGCCACTGGCTCCATTCTACAGGCAGTCTAAGCCTGGTTGGGCAGATCCTGTTGGACACATCCCCATTCCCCTGTTCTTTCCATGTCTGCACCAGTGGTAGCCCTTACTGCAGTAGTGCCACCATCCTGAAATTGCATCTGTCAAGACAACATTTGGGATTAAGTTTCGTGTAAGGGTAAATGTAATGGAACTGATTTACCACAGCTTACAAACAAATAAAGAATGCACTCACTGGTTTCTTTCAGCACACCATGAAGTCGACTTTCTTTATTATTCACTAGACACAACATTGTATTCTTCAAATCCCCAAACACCACCCAGCCAAACTTCTTTGACCTTCTCATTGGCTCACTGCCCGAGTGATCCTGACACTCTCACTCTCCTGCAAATGAGATTCATCACCCATGTACTGCCGCTTAACACACCCTTGCATGTGTGCAATTGCCCCCTGCGCGTCGCATTACTTGCGTCATCAGCGGCGACCGGCACCACTCCTGATGAAGTACATGACCGCAACATAAATTTATGAAGAATGCAAGTTGGGAGATGACTGGTATAACCTGATATCTTGGTCGGTGGGACTTAGGACCCCCTGGAAGAATCATCTAGTTTATCCTCAGCGAAGTGATAGGAAGCTGCAGATGGTGGAATCCAAAGCTAAGCACAACCTGTTGGAGGAACTCATTGGATCAGGCAGCGTCAGTGGGAGAAAATGAATGGTTGACCTTTTGGGCTGGAGCTCTCCTCGAGACAGCCTAAAATGTAAACCGCTCTTTCTCTCCCAATAATGCTGCTCGACCGTAGAATTCCTCCAGTAGAACATGTATAGCCTCATGCAGGTGATGACAGCTATCAAAAGGTGGATCAGTACACCCAAGGTAAATTCATGAATGAAACTAATTGCATTCTGTGTAAGGTTTGATCACGTAAAGGAGCATAATCCTATTTTTCTATTGGTTAAAGGATAGAGGCTATCTGAATAAGGCTGTGATTTTTACTCTTGTAGAGCACAAACTACAACAACAGGCAAGTGTACTGTGCCAGCGACTTGGGCACCTGATTACTCCCATTGCCATGAAGCTATTTTCCAATGAAACAATTTCACAGTATGAGCTGGATATTGTGCAAGGAGAGACCACACTCTACTGTCAAGCCCAGAAGTTAATTAACATCTGTCTGCAGAAAGGAGAGCGTTCCTGCCAGAGACTTTATGAAGCACTGCAAGAAGAAGACACAGTCCTAGCAGAAGATATTGACGGTGAGAGCAAACTAGTCAATTAATTTAGTGCTGTGAAGGTAGGGTCATGCTCAGTCAATTTGTTGAAATATGTTCAGTTGCTAGAACTTTTGAATGTTCAGTGGGATCTGAATTAAGCTACATCATTCATTCTGGTAAAGATAAGTGCTGCTTCTTGTAAAGAATTAACTGCAAGTTCTCGGACATTTGAACATTGCAGACAATGTCAATAAACAGAAAGTGCCCAATGTCAGTGTTCCTCTACAGCCACATGACCTTTAAGATGGTGGTGCCACTGAACATTTGGTGTTCCCAAAGTGGATGAAACTTATGTTTATTTGTCATATTATACCTGATGCAAGAGAGAGTGCTTGAATGAGCAGTCTAACAGGTGAGTGCTAGCACTTATAACGACATATAAAGTAGAAGAGCACATTTTTCAGAGTATAGAATCACCATGATAAAAAGATCAATTAGTACCAATCAAGGGCAGTATGATAGGACTAATGAGGGGGTACATGGAAGAAACTGTCTTTAGTACCAATCAAGGGCAGTATGATAGGACTAATGACGGGGTACAGGGAAGAAACTGTCTTTAGTACCAATCAAGGGCAGTATGATAGGACTAATGACGGGGTACAGGGAAGAAACTGTCTTTAGTACCAATCAAGGGCAGTATGATAGGACTAATGACGGGGTACAGGGAAGAAACTGTCTTTAGTACCAATCAAGGGCAGTATGATAGGACTAATGAGGGGGTATAGGGAAGAAACTGTCTTTAGTACCAATCAAGGGCAGTATGATAGGACTAATGACGGGGTACAGGGAAGAAACTGTCTTTAGTACCAATCAAGGGCAGTATGATAGGACTAATGACGGGGTACAGGGAAGAAACTGTCTTTAGTACCAATCAAGGGCAGTATGATAGGACTAATGACGGGGTACAGGGAAGAAACTGTCTTTAGTACCAATCAAGGGCAGTATGATAGGACTAATGAGGGGGTATAGGGAAGAAACTGTCTTTAGTACCAATCAAGGGCAGTATGATAGGACTAATGACGGGGTACAGGGAAGAAACTGTCTTTAGTACCAATCAAGGGCAGTATGATAGGACTAATGACGGGGTACAGGGAAGAAACTGTCTTTAGTACCAATCAAGGGCAGTATGATAGGACTAATGAGGGGGTACAGGGAAGAAACTGTCTTTACACCTATTGGTGCACTATTTTACACTCTTAAACCTTTTCCCAAAAAAGAGGAGAGAGAAGGGAATATGTCTGGGGTGTGATGGGTGAACTGACTGCCTTTCCTAGGCAATGGGAGATGTAACTGAAGTCAGAAGAGGAGATGAACGTTTGTGTTATGCTCTGAGCTGCATTCACTATTTTCTGCAGCTTCTTCCAACCTTGAGCAGAGCACTTCCAATGTGAACCATCCAGCAAGCATGCTTTTGAGGACAAAGAGTTGTTGCCTACAAAAGAGGACATGCTGAACATCCTGAGTCTTCTAAACAATAGAGGCATGAGTGTGCTTTCTTGACCAATGTGCTTGTCCCAGGTCAGATGTTCTTTCCTATTTTGGTCTCTCCCCAAAGACCATGAACAAAATTCCGAATATTTATTTGATCTATCCCCAAAGTACCTGAATAGTAAGCTTGTTTCTCAAGGGGATTAAGTCATTGATGATTCAGTCTTTTGTTAAGTCAACCCTGGAGATGGATGGTATCACTGAATATTGATTGTTCCCAGGAGTGGATAATGTCATTGAATATTCAGCCAGAGAAATAGAGGAAAGCTGGGGGTTGGAGGTTGTAGGTTGAGAAAACAAGGGAAGAGGTTACCAGAAATTGGAGAAGTTGATATTGATGGCATCTGGTTGGAAACTGTCAAGTTGGAATATAAGGTGCTGTTCCTCCAACTTGCATGTTCCTTCATCTTGGCAGTGCAGTAGGCCATGGACATGTTAGTATGGGAATGGGAAGTGGAATTAAAGTCAATGTTTTGGCCTAAAATGTTCACAATCTTTAGTCTCCAGCATTTTGTGTTTCTCCAGTAAAAAAATGACAATGCTTTGTATTGTAGTCAACCTGTTGCATGTTCACCCAGCAACTCTTACTCCTTTGCAGATGCAGAGCAACCAGCTTCATTATCATTTCACAATCCTTTTTCACAAGAGGAAACACAGGCAGTCTTTTCCTGTGAGTAGAATAATTGAGTGATAATTTCCTGAGTGTGGTTATGCATTAAAGGGGCACTCTCTAAATATGCCTTCAGTGCTGTTCCCTTGTTAAAAGGAGTGCTCAGATTGTTGTTTGAAAGTTTTCACTGGAGGAGCTTTTGAAGAAATATTTAAAGAAGATGTAGGGCTGATGGGGAGGGCTATAAATGGCTGAAAGAACAGAACCAATGTAAATGGGCAAAATGGAGCAATGCAAAAGAACACTAGATTCAAATAAGCTAAAGGGAGGGGATACGGAGGTACATACAGGAGAATATGAACTTCTTTGAAATTGGGAAGTTGATTTGCACAAAGGATAGCTCTGCATTTACAAAGGCCGTGGACTCATTGAAATGCACTCTCTGCTGTGATATAGGAAATGCTACTGCTAATTTGAGCATTGAACCTCACACAAACCAAAATATGCTAATTACCCCCAATTATCTCTTTTTGGGTGCTGCTGTGGAATAAAATATTGTCCAGGACACTGCAGCCAGTTCACATATGAAGTAATATTTGAGAGGAAAGATAGAGCTTTAGTTTAACATTTTATCTCTGATAGTGCACCACATATACTCTAATGCATTGGAGTCTCATCCGTTCATGTGCTTGGACCTCTGGAAAACAATTTGAACCCATGATCTATATTCATTTGAAGTTAACCACTAAGCTACATCTGGCAAGATGATGATGAAGCAGAGGGAATGATGTGGACAGTATTTACTGGAGCACTAATTAGTCATTGAGTTTTACACAAAACGTGCTTTTCAGCCCAAATGGTCCACGCTGAGCACGTTGTCTACCTATCGTAGTAGTATTTGCCTGCATTTAGCCATATCCCTTTGATCCTTTTCTGACCATGTGCCTGTCTATATGTCTTCTGAACATTGCATTCAAACCCACCTTCACCACTTTGTCTGATAGCTTGTTTCACACAATTACCGCACACTGTATGAAAAAGGGGCCTTTAAAGTCCCTTTTAAATTTTTCCCTTTTAAATCTATGATCTCTAGTTTTAGACTACCCTGCTCTGAGAAAAAGGCTGTGTCTAGCCCAAGGGTGGTCAACCTTTTAATTTTTAATTTAGACATATAGTATGGTAACAGGCCATTTCAGCCCATGAGTCCATGCCTCCCAATTACCTGCTGTAAGTCTAAATTAAAAATTAAAAGGTTGGCCACCTGTGGTCTAGCCTATCCAGTCTTTCCTTCTAATGAAACCCTCCAGTTCCGGGAATATCCTTGTGAATCTTTCATGCACCCTTTCAAGCTTAAATATATATTTCCTAGAGCTGGATGACCAAAACTGCACATAATATTCCAAGTGTGATCTCTCCATTATCTTATAAATTTGTAACAAGATGTCCCAACTTCTGTACTTAATGCCCTTACTAACGAAGGCAGGCATGCCGAACGCCTTCACCATCCCTTTCAGAAAACTATATACTGTACTCCTCAGTCTCTTTCTTCCACAACATTCTCCAGGACTCACTGTGCAAGTCCTGTCCAGGTATGACTTGCCAAAATGCGTCACGTCACACTTATCCAAATGAATTCCATCTAACAAACTTTAGACCTGTTGATCTAGATCTTGTGTAAACTTAGACAATCTTTCTCACTGACAACTACATCACCAATTTTGGTGACATTTTTAAACTTACTAACCATGTTAACTACATTGTCACCCAAATCATTAAACAATAGTGGAGCCAGCGAAGATCATTGCAGCACAAACCTTCAATCTGAATGACAATCCTCTGCTACCATAGTTTTCTACCACAAAGCCAATTTTGAATCCAAATGGCTAGCTCACCCTGGATCTAACCTTCAGGACCAGCTAACAATGTGGCAATTTATCAAAGGCCTTGCTAAAGGCTTCACTTATTTAAATTCCTCCCTGAAGCCCTGCATGCTCAAAAACGGAGTCATAAGGTTGAACAGCACAGAAAGAGGTCCTTTGGCCCTCCATGTCCATGCTGATGATTTCACCCATCCTCACTAATCCCATTTGCCTGCATGAGGTCTGTCACTTTCTTTGCCTTTCCAACGGCCTCTTAAGAGTATCTGTCACCACAACCTTCTCAGGCAATGAGTTCCAAATATCTGTGTAAAACCTATTAAAACTCCATCCTCTCACTTTCTCTTTTTTTTCCAACTAGGGTAAAAAGATTCTGACTACATAGCCTATCTATTCTTTTCATAATCCTGTATGCCTCAATCAGGTCAATTTTTAGTATCCTTCAGCCTATCTGATCTCATCACTTAACTAAAGTCCTCCAATACCCTGCTGAATCTCCTCTCCACTCTCTCCCCAGTCCATTCGCACCCTCAAACCAGTGAGTAATTTTTGGCATGATTAGCATTCACTGCTTTCTGGATGTTACCTTGAGCCTTGTAGTCCTGCCCTTTGCAATTATTCCATGTGGTATCAAGCCTATGATAATTGTGAGAGTTTTTGGACCTAGTATGAGTAGATTCTCATTTCTCTCATTCAGAATCGACAATGGTAACTTTCTGTCTTTTTGAACTCTTTGCAATGATATTTGATGTGTATTTTTCAGTGCTGGAAGATTTGAAACTGAAGTGTGGTTTTGGTGAAGAGACTCAACTGCAACAAATAGAGAAAGGTTTGTGTGTGGCAGGACATACACCTTCTCAGAAACTGTTGTGGTGGAGGCAAGGAGTGGCCCAAGATGGAAGCAGGAGGAGATGCATGGGGGGGGTGTCTGTTCCTTCTGCACCTACTTTGATCTTGCATACCAGTTATAGGGACAAAAAAAAAGTCATTGCTCAGGGATCTGCATTTCCAGTCGTGAAGGTAATATGGTGCCCATTCCTGTCAGCACACAATTCTAGCTCCCATTTCAAAATGCATTTCTTTTGAAACTGTGCACATAACGAGTCAATTAGGTATGATTAAAACAGTGGTTTTCTGACGTCTTCTTTCCACTCACATACCACTTGAAGTAATCCCTATGCCATAGGCGCTCTGTGATTAGTAAGGGATTGCTTCAGGTGGTATGTGAATGGAAAGGAAAAGGTTGAAAACTACTGTTTTAATCGTCCCTAATTGTGTGAGACTCCAAATCCAGAGTCTGGAAGTGCCGAATTAGGTTGTCATAAGCCCAGGACACTTTTATGCTCTCAAAATTATGTAGGAGCCCAACAACCAGACCTTTGCTGGATTGTGTTGGTTTAAATCTTTGATCCCACTTTTTTGATTAAATTTGTTGATATGTTTCCTTGTTTCAGAGCTCATCAGAGAGGCAATAACATTGCTTCAGTTGGACACCAAAAGGTTCATGTCATTAAATGTGTGTGAATTTGGTGTATTGTTGGGACTACCACGGGAAGCAGTCCAGGAATGCCTTTTTGAACTTGAAAGTGCTGAAGATGTTCAGCAGCTTGCTGCAGTGATACACACATATGTGGAAAAAACCAACAATTCTCAGAGACTGAGGGAAAAAATGGCTTCTGCTAACATTTCTCGTAAGATCAACTGTTCACAATCTTTTAGATTTCAAAAATATGCTGTTTTATAACATTCACCTTATATTTCAATTCTGCATCTGAGTTAAACAATATGACCAAAATGTAAGGACATGTACATCTATGTAGTGCCTTTCACCATCTCAGCACATCCCAGCTTGCCTCACATAAATACTTCTGACCTCCACTCGTAATTCAGCAAGCATAGCAATTAACTTTATTGCGAAGTTCCGCAAACAGCAATGAGTCCATTTTGATATAATGGTTGAGTAATACATTTTGGCCAGAGACAAAAATATTTGCCATCATGTTTAATAGGTTAGCGCCTAACTGCTGATACCTTTTGACACAGATCTCCTTCCCTTCCCTAGCTTTGTTTGTTCCAGCAGAAATCATGACAATTGACTGTATCCCCCCCACCCACCAAATTACCCTGACACCAGGTAACCAGCCCATCCTTTAGGACTTGATTCTTGACTGCTACCTATTCCCTCAATTGAAAGATCCCCTATAACTATCAAATCTCTGGTAAGAGTACACCTGTACACATTGTTCCCGATGTGGTTTTATTAGTATAATAAATGTCTTTCTTCTTTGGCTTGGCTTCGCGGACAAAGATTTATGGAGGGGGTAAATGTCCACGTCAGCTGCAGGCTCGTTTGTGGCTGACAAGTCCGATGTGGGACAGGCAGACACGGTTGCAGCGGTTGCAGGAGAAAATTGGTTGGTTGGGGTTGGGTGTTGGGTTTTTCCTCCTTTGTCTTTTGTCAGTGAGGTGGGCTCTGCGGTCTTCTTCAAAGGAGGTTGATGCCCGCCGAACTGTGAGGTGCCAAGATGCACGGTTTGAGGCGATATCAGTCCACTGGCGGTGGTCAATGTGGCAGGCACCAAGAGATTTCTTTAGGCAGTCCTTGTACCTTTTCTTTGGTGCACCTCTGTCACGGTGGCCAGTGGAGAGCTCGCCATATAACACGATCTTGGGAAGGCGATGGTCCTTCTGGAGACGTGACCCACCCATCGCAGCTGGATCTTCAGCAGCGTGGACTCGATGCTGTCGACCTCTGCCATCTCGAGTACTTCGATGTTAGGGATGAAAGCGCTCCAATGAATGTTGAGGATGGAGCGGAGACAACGCTGGTGGAAGCGTTCTAGGAGCCGTAGGTGATGCCGGTAGAGGACCCATGATTCGGAGCCGAACAGGAGTGTGGGTATGACAACGGCTCTGTATACGCTTATCTTTGTGAGGTTTTTCAGTTGGTTGTTTTTCCAGACTCCTTTGTGTAGTCTTCCAAAGGCACTATTTGCCTTGGCGAGTCTGTTGTCTATCTCGTTGTCGATCCTTGCATCTGATGAAATGGTGCAGCCGAGATAGGTAAACTGGTTGACCGTTTTGACTTTTGTGTGCCCGATGGAGATGTGGGGGGGCTGGTAGTCATGGTGGGGAGCTGGCTGATGGAGGATCCGGGCAGAGAGTGGGAGGATCCGGGCAGAGAGTGGGAGACGGCGGCCCCAGTCCGGGCACAGGGAGAGCAGCGGCGGCCCCGGCCCCGGTCCGGGCTGAGGGTAGGCGGCGGCGGCCCCAATCCGGGCAGGAGCAAGGGGGAGGCGGCGGCCCCGGCCTCGGTCAAGTGAGGCAGGCGGAGGCCCCGATCCGGGCAGAGAGTGGGAGGCGGCGGCCCCAGTCCGGGCACAGGGAGAGCAGCGGCGGCCCCGGCCCAGGTCCGGGCTGAGGATAGGCGGCGGCGGCCCCAATCCGGGCAGGAGCAGCAAGTGGGAGGCGGCGGCCCCGGCCTCGGTCGAGTGAGGCAGGCGGAGGCCCCGGTCTGGGCAGAGAGTTGGAGGCGGCGGCCCCAGTCAGGGCACAGGGAGAGCAGCGGCGGCCTCGGCCCCGGTCCGGGCAGTATGGACCGACCTAAGAGGGGAGGCAGACCCCTCCAGCCCGGGTAAGAAACCTGCATAGGAGAAGGCCACTCCGATATAAAACCTACGACCCAAGGACCTCGCTGCCACGTCCCAGCTTGCTTGGCCACGGCACACGAACCATGGGTGTAAAGGGTGGGGCCAGTGCTGCGCGCACTGCACTCCACCTAAAAGCTCCTTTGCTCAGGCCCGAGGACAGGTCCACGTCCTCCCCCTCAACGTCCTCCCCCTCAAAAGATGCTCACAAACTCAAGCTAGCATGCTGGAACATCAGAACCATGCTAGACAAGGCTGACAGCCACCGACCTGAACGTCGGTCTGCCCTCATTGCACATGAACTCCTCAGACTTGACATCGACATAGCCGCTCTCAGTGAAGTCCGCCTGGCAGATGTCGGCAGCCTCCAAGAACGCGGCGTGGGCTACACACTCTACTGGTCTGGCAAGCCTTCGGATGAATAAATCTCTATTCTTGGATCAAATCCCTTTGCAATAAAGGCCAATATTTTATTTGTTTTCCTAATCGCTTACTGTACCCATATCATGTGACAGGAGTTAAGACATCCTTACCTTTGTACTCAAATGATTTCAAAATAAAGCAATTCCTAGATGTTTTCTGGGTCTGCATTTTAACTCCTATGGTTTCTAACATGGAGACTTAGGGCTCCCTGAAATTTTACCATTTAAACAATATTTCACCTTTCTATTTTTCTCTTAAAATAGGCAATTTTACATTTTTCATAGAATTGTAAAAATGGGCAGTACAGAAATGGGCTCTAATGGCCCAGTTCATCCGTGCCAATCAGGATGTCTATGTTAATCCCTTTTGCAACCATTAGACCTGTTTTCCTCTAAGACTTTCCATCCAAGTACCTGTCCAAGTGTCTTTTAATCATTGTAATAGGTATCTGCCTCAAGCACTCCCACTACAGCTTACCATCTCTGCGAAAAACGTAACCTCGGATTTCCTTTCGGTTCTCCCCTCTCATCCTAAACTTGTACCACGTCTTTCTAGTCTCCCCTGTGCTAGGGAAAAATATCTGACTATCCTTCATATCTATACCCCTCATAATTTTTAAAACTATGAGATCATCCCTCAGCCTCCTATGTTCAATTCTTCAATTCCAGACAACATCCCAGTGATTTTCTTCTGCATTTTCTCCATAGCTTCATCTTCTTTCTATAGCGTTGCAACAAGAACTTTACACAATGCGCTGTCCACTTGTATCACCACAATCAGGGAGCTTTAATGTCTCTGTACATTAAAGCTCTATTTGCTCTGATGGTCAGACCAGATCTTAACTTTTCCTCAGACTTGTCTGGATTAAATCCCATTTGGCACTACTCTATGACTTTCTGAATACTTGCACATCCTTCTTCAACTCTTTTAAGTTGCAAACTTATTAATCATGTCTCCTACATTCTCATCCAAGTAATTTATTTAATTTCAAACAACAAAGATCACAGCATGGATCCCTGTGGTATACCAATTGTTACAGACATCCTGACATAATGGCATTCATCCATAACTACACTCTGCCTCCTGTCACCAAGCCAATTTTGGGTCTAGTTGGTCAGTGCACCCAGATCTCTTGTGCCCTAACTTTCTGGACCAACCTATTAGGGGGACATGATTAAAAATAAAACTATGTAAACCATGTCTACATTCTGCCTTTATCAATTTTCTTAATTACCTCTCAAGTCATCAATGTGAAATATGATTTCCCCTGCACAAAACCATGTTGACTCCCCTAACCTGTCCCTACCTCTCCAAGTAAACAATTTCTGTCCCTCAGAATATTCACCAATAACTTCTTCACCCCTGATGTCAGGCTTATTAGTATGCAGTTTCCAGGCTGATCCCTTTTACCCTTTTTTAACATGGGGATAACATTAGCTATTGTCCAGTCTTTTGGTGCTTCTCCTGTCGCTGATAAAGGTGCAAAAATTTCTGACAGAACCCCATCAACCTTCTCCCTTTCCTGCCTTACCATCCTGGGATAGATCATTTCAGGCTCTTGGAATTTACCCATCCTAATGTACTCCAATATTTCTAGAACTTCCTGCTTCCAATACAGACGTGCTTCAGAATATCAGTGTATCTTTCCCATAACTCTACGCCCTCGTGATTGTCAGAATCAGAATTTATTATTATTAACATGTTATGAAATTCACCATTTTTTAGCAGCATCACGATGAATAATTTATATAAACCACCTTCCACAAGTAAATAAAAATAGTGCAAGAAAAAAATCAAAGTAAGGCAGTGTCTGTGGTTCATTGTTCATTCAGGAATCTGATGGCAGAGGGAAAAAAGCTTTCCTTGTGGCACTGATAGTGTGTCTTCAGGCTCCTGATGGTAGCAGAGTGAAGAGAGCATGGCCTAGGTGGTGGGAGTCCTTGAGGATAGAGGCTGCTTTCTTAAGACCTCACCTCTTGCAGATGTCCTCGATGGAGTGAAGACTGGAGTGCATGATGTCACAGGCCAAGTTAACAACCCTTTAGAGTTTATTCTTGTCCTGAGTTTTAGCATCTCCATACCAGACAGTGATCCAATCAGACAGAATGAACTCCAATGCACCCTGGATTTCTTGTGCCCTAACTTTCTGGACCAACGTATTGGGGGAGGGGGGGAGCCTGATTTTTGAAAAACTATGTAAATGATGTCTACATTTCTGCCTTTATGAATTTTCTTAATTACCTCATCAAGCCCTCAATGTGAGATATGATCTCCCCTGCACAAAACCATGTTGACTCCCCTAACCTGCCCCTACCTCTCCAAGTAAACTTAATTTCTAGATGTTTTTGAGAGTTTTTGGTGACATACCAAATCTTCTCAAACTCCTCATAATCAGGTGTTGTTGCCACCTCCCACCCCATCAGCTCCTCCCAATACACCTCTCCAGAGTCCCGACCCTAACTCCAGGACCAAGTTTACCCTTTTTCATGACTCAAAGCATACTGAAGCTTTGGTCATCATTCCCAAAGTGTTCCTCCGCAACGTCAACCACTTTTCTGTCCTCATTCTGTAAGATAGGATCAAGTGCATCCCATCCTTAGTATGGCTCTCTATATACTGCTTCAGAAAACCCCTCTGAATTGATTTTACTCTGATATTAGTTTTGAATAACTTCCCCACCATTAATTGCTAAATTGACTGGGCTGATGGCTCCTGATTTGTCCTTTTCTTTTTGAATAGTGGTAAAATATTAGCCCTCTATCAATCTTATTGGGTGAATAATAGTTTCAATTAGATCACTACAAGATGCCTGGACAGAAAAAGAGATAATAGAGATAAAATTATTGATAAATAAATATTTGCAGCTTCAGTTAGTGCAAGAAAAACTGACCTTTCAATTGTGCAGACAAATCTTTTGCTGGATCCAGAATAGCCTTCAACACCATTATTCCCTCAGTGGTAGTCAAAAAGTTCCAAACCCTGGGCCTCTGTACCCCCCTCTGCAACTGGATCCTTGACTTCCTCATCGGAAGACCTCAGTCAGTACAAATTGGAAACAATGTCTCCTCCTTTCTGACTATCAACATAGGCGCACCTCAAGGATTCGTGCTTAGCCCACTACTCTGCTCACTATACACCCACGAATGTGTCAACAGAATCACAAGCAGCAATGAGGAGGTGGACAGGAGGGAGATAGATCGGCTCGTTGAGTGGTGTCACACCAACAACCTTGCACTCAACTTTAGCAAATCCAAGGAGATGATTGTGGACTTCAGGAGGAAGTCAGGAGAACATGATCCAGTCCTCAACGAGGGCTCAGTAGTGAAGGTCAAGAACTTCAAATTCCTGGATGTCAATATCTCCGAGGATCTGTCCTGGAGTTTCCATGTTGATGGAATCACTAAGAAGGGCCATCAGCGGCTATACTTTGTGAGGTGTTTGAGGAGATCCGGTATGTCACTGAAGACTCTCAAAAACTTCAACAAGTGTACTTTGGAGAGCATTCTGGATGGTTACATCAGGAAAAGAAAAAACTCCAGCGGGTTGTCATTGTTCATGTCAATAAATTCTGATTTTGATTCTGAGTTTATGGTAAGGGTTAGGATAGTATGAGAAGGTCCGAGCCTGATAGCTATTGGGAAAAAACTTCTTGAACTTATTAAAGAATTGTTAGCCGCCTATTTCAAGCACTGAATTTACAAAATAAAAGTTTTTTCAGAATTCTGCAATACTATTGTGTCTTAACAATTTCAGGCTTAGATATTTTCCAAGGTTGTCTACCAACGTAAAGATTGAGAAAGTAATTTTAAATGTTTTATGTACTGCTGTAGGAGAGAATTCTATAAACTCTTGTTCCAAGGCATCATTGGAAAATAAAGTGAGTTAAAGTCCCCTAAGTGGCATCAGAAGCACAGATAGTACCATGGAACTCTCAGTCCACCTTCACAGTAGAAATGGTTATCACAATATCAGCAGGTGTCAGGACAGGTGCATGACATGGAGGGATGTTTAGCCCATCAAACCAATTATGTGCTCATGTGTCATAGATGATGCCAGGCTTACTTGGATTGATGGCTCTATTGTTCGTTATTCCTTTCCTCAGGTGTGCAACTGTCACGGCGAGCAAAATTGTTGCTAGAGCTTCTACAAAGTGGTCTTGCTGATTGTCATTGCTGTGAAGAAGTCACACAGCAGCTCAGCAACATCTGTCTCTTCATTGTGAGAGACTGCTTGGCTGAAACTGAAGAAAATGCTTCCGAAGTACCAACCCTGGATATTATGGAATGTCTCCGGAGGCTGGAAAGGAACAGGCATGCAGATATGATGATCCTCAGAGAGCTGGCTGAGCTATGGAGCGAGGGAGCTGTTGAAAACTTCCAGAAAAGTGTTCCTTTTATTGCTCAGCTTGTTAAAGACTCTTTCCCCCATCTGGATGCAATGGAGTTTGATGCAGTTCCAATACGGAAAGGTGTTTATCGATGCCACCCCCGAGCTGTCAAGCGAGTTACCAGCTTCAAAGGTAATGTTTGTTTCTTTTAGAACACATCTTGGTGGAACCAGTGGTATTCAACAGTTCTTGATTAGTGTCTGCAGTGGTTTAATTTTAGATTTAAATTTAGACAATCAGCACAGTGACAGGCCCTTTTGGGCCCACGAGCCTGTGCCGCCCAATTACACCCAATTGACCTACAACCCCCAGTACGTTTTGAAGGGTGGGAGGAAACCAGTGCCCCCTGGGTAAACCCACATGGGGAGAACATAGAAACTCCTTACAGATGGCGCAGGATTTGAACCCGAGTCCTGATTGCTGGCACTGCAACAGCACTACACTATCCACTATGCTAACCGTGCCACCCTTGTGCTACCCTTAGTGGGTAACCTCCGATCTGTGAGGCTGTGAATTCAAATCCCACTCCAGAGATTTTAGTGTAAATATCTATGACAACATTGTTGAGGATGTACCAAACTATCAAAAGAATCATCTTTTGAAAGAGACATTAAACTGAAGCCTGTCTGTTGTCTCGTATTGGTGTAAGAGATATAATGTCATTATTATGAAGAGTATTTCTCTGGCTGATAACAACCATTTATTCAGCCACATTGAAATCAGATTATTTGGTCAATATTTGGGCAGCACGGTTAGTGTGCTATCCACAGCACCAGCAACCTGGGTTTGAATCAGCCACTGTCTGTCAGGAGTTTGTAGGCTCTTTCCATGACTGCATAGGTTTCCTTCGGGTGCTCCAGTTTCTTCCCACATGCCAAAGATGTATGGGGTCGGTAGATTAATGGGTCACGTGCGTATCTGAATAGTGCAAGCTCATGGGCTGGAAGGGCCTGTTACAGAGCTGCATCTCCAAATTAAATTAAAATATTACATTGCTGTTTGTAAGAACTTGCATTTGGCTTATTTGCTGCTTCATTTCCAATCAGTGACAATACATTATTAGCTGTGAAGTTCTCTAAGATGTCACAAAGTTATGAGGCTATATATAGAGACTTTCCTCCTTCCTTTAAATGCACAAAAATGCTGGAGGAACTCAGCTAGTTACACAGCGTCCATAGGAGGTAAAGATATATAACCAACGTTTCAGGCCTGAGCCTTCTTCAAAGTTCTTTCCTCCTTCCTTGTATCACTTAAAAACTTACATAAAATGTCTTCCGCTTTCAGCAACATTCCCTTCCTTATGTAGATCAACCCAGCCCAGAGGATAAGGACAGGGAGACTATTCCCTCCTGTTGCAGTGAAGGGGTATAAAGACCATGATTTGCAATCAGCATCATGAAGAAAGAACAGGGAGTTGGTGGTTCAGGTTCAGACTTGTGGGATAGGGAATACTGGAGGTCAAAAGTGGGTGAGAAGGACTAGGGTGTGGTGATGAATTTAGGAATAAAAGTCAGTGGATGTGGAAGTGGAGCTTAGGTGTTGAGATAATGAGAATTTGAGAGGAGATGAAGATGGGGGACTCTTAATGATTGTGCAGAAAATGGAACTTGTGAAAAAGTTTGAAATAAAGGGCCTTGAAGACAGGGAACCCCATTATGTCAAGTAAGGACCAATCAGATATAAACTCCAACAAAATGCCAGGACTTGCCTCAGCTTTGGTAGGGGCCCACCAGCTCAATCAAGCAACCCATCAGAGTCAGGATTACCTACCCATTATCCCCATATATATTGCTTGCTACACATACCATCATGGTGAGTTTGGGTGTGGAAGGAGCCACAAGCCATTTGGGTCAGGTCCTCACCAGGCTGCTCTTATATCCAAGCAGGCCTTTATTGAAGACCAAGTTTTGCAGGCAAAAAGAAATTGTGGAGTAAAAAATACTGTGAAAATTATTTCATGCCCAATGAGTCAGGAAATCTGCTCTGAAGAACAAGGGAGACATTTAAAAGATTTTAAGTCTCTTTTTCATAGATAGTTCCTGGGGGTCAAGTGGGATCTGCTTCAACTGCAGTTCATAAAGTCATACAGCATGGAAATAGGCCATTTGGCCCAGCACCTCCATGCAGACCATGACACCACTCCCATCTTCCAGCTCTTCAATACCTAGGCAATTCAATTGCTTGTCTAGACACCTAAATGCATCTCTGCTTCCACCACGCATGAATTCCAGATCCAACCACTCTCTAAATGATAAAAATCACCCTCAGATTCCCTCTAAATCTTTTACCCTTTATTTTTCATCTATATCCTCTGATTTCATTACCTCTAAGAGGAAAAGATTCCAGCAGCCTTCCTCATAATTTTATATACTTCAATCATGCCTACACTTCACCTCCAGAAGCAGGTCTTGGCTGTTGCAGTGGACAGTTTCAAAGTGTATGAAGCTATTCCCGAATCTGTGTCCAGACTCCCCAACATAGAGGAGGCCTCATCAAGAGGACCAGATGCGGCAAATGATCCCTGCAGCTTCGTAGGTGAAGTGTTGCTTCACTTGGAAGATCTGTTTGGGACCCCAAACGGTGGTGGAGGTTTAGGTGTTTCTGATGTGATTGGTGGGAATGGATGAGTGGACAAGAGAGTTGTGGAGGGAGTGATCTCTATGGAAAGCAGAGAGAGAAAAGTGAAGGGGAAGGTGTGTCTAATGGTGGGATCCCATTGTAGATGCCAGAAATTGCGGAAAATGATATGTTAGCTGCAGAGGCTGGTGGGGTGGTAGTGAGGACTAGGGGAAACCTGTCCTTGTTGCATCTGTGCGGGTAAGGGACTAGGGCAGATGTGCATGAAATAGAGAAGATCTGGGTGAGGGCTGAGTTAATAGCAGAAGAGGGGGAAGTCACATTTTCTGAAGAAGGAGGATATCTCAGAAATCCTAGAATGGAAAGCCTTATCCTGAGAGCAGAGGTGGTGGAGATGAAGGAATTAAGAGAAAGGAATAGCATTCTTACAAGAGATAGTGTGGGAAGAGGTGTAGTCAAGATAATTGTGGGAGTTCAGATTCAGATTTCAGATTTATTGTCAGAGTACATACATGACATCACATACAACCCTGACATTCTTTTTTTTCTGTGGGCAAGACAAAATTGCCACTTATTTGTAGTGCAAAGTAAATAAACTGTACACATGTAAACAAATAAAGAACTGTAAATAGATAACGAATGTAAACAAAGTGTGAAAATACAAAAAAACAATAAAGTGCAAAAGTAAGAGTCCTTAAATGAGGCCCTGATGGAGTTTGTTGTTGAGGAGTCTGATGGTGAAGGGGTAGCAACTGTTCCTGGACCTGGTGGTGCAAGTGTTGTGGCATCTATACCTCTTTCCTGATAGTCGGTTTATAGAAAATGTCAGAATACTCAAGCCCAAAATGTTGGTTATGCCTCTTTATCTTTGCTATATAAAGTACACAGTTTAACCTGCCGAGTTTCTTCAGAGTTGTGTTTTTCCTTCAACCACAGTGTCTGCAGACTTTTGCGTTTTACTTCCAGAAAATGTCAGTTGACAGTTTGTCTCCTGAAATGGAGACAGAGAGATTGGGAAAGGTGAGAGTAACAGATTAAATAGACCCAGCTTCTCTATTCTTCCTCATCCTGGTTCTGTGGCACCTGAGGTGACATGATTCGCATGTAGGTTCTATCACAGGTGGCAGTGAAAGCCAAGAGAATTTACTGTAGCATGTTCCTCCTATGTGCTATAAACACTTGACCTCTGAGTGCTGCCATGAAAGACAGCAGAAGTGCTCAGTGCAAGGTATTTCCATCAATTGATGAGAGCAAACATTTTCCAGAAGAATACATTTCAGGGTCATGGGAATGGGTGGGCAGCCTTCTCCCCTGATCCTGATCAACTGAATGGGCAATAACATGGTCGATGTAATGTGCAAAAATGTGAAACAATCCATTTTAGTCCAAGAACAAAAAAAGGTAAGGAATAAATCCACGTCACTGCTCTGCTCAACCTGGCTGCAGCCTCTGTGTGAAAAGGAGAAATATACTCCAGTCAACCCACACTAAACTCTTTCTTACACCTTAAACAAGACCCCATCAAAAATACATCATCTCCATCTCATGCACTGTCTCTGACCTCATCATTTCCAGTCATTTGCCTTCCACAGCCTCCAACCTTATTGTTTCCCAACCCTACACTGTGCAGTTCTATCTCTTGCCCAAAATCCACAAACCCAACTTTCCCAGAAACCCATTGTTTCCTCATGCTCCTGCCCTACTGTACTAGTCTCCACTTACCTTGAATCCATTTTATCCCCCTGTTCTAGTCCCTCCCTATCTATATCTGTGATACCTCTGTTACTTCAATAACTTCCAGTTCCCTGAACTAGACTGCCTCATGTTCACCATGGACATCCAATCTCTATACACCTTCATTCCCCCATACCAAAGGCCTCAAAGCCCTTTGCTTCTTTCTCAACACCGATGCAAGCAATCCCCCTCCACCATCACCCTCATCCAAAACTTGTTCTTTCCCTTATAATTGCTCCTTTGGCTGATCCCATCTTCTCCAAGTCAAAGAGTAGCCAATGGTACCTGCTGGGTCCCAGCTATGTCTCCCTTTTTGTTGGCTATGTGAAGCAATCCATGCTACAAACCTACACTGGCAACATTCCTCAACTCTTCCTCCACTTTATTAATGACTACATTTGTGCTGCCTCATGCACCCATTATGAGCTTGGCAACTTTATCCACTTTGCTGGCAACTTCCCTGATCTTAAATTCACTTGGTCTATCTCAAACAACACTCTCCCTTTTCTCGATCTCTCTGTCTCCAAATCAGTAAACAAATTGTGGAGAATCATTTTCTCCAAACCCACCAACTCCCACAGTTACACCCTGTTCCATGTAAGGATTCTATTCCTTTCTTGCAATTCCTCTGTGTCCATCACATCTGCTCCTAGGACAAGGCTTTCCATGTGAGATCATCTGAGATGTCCTCCTTCTTCAATAAATATGCCTTCCTCTCTACTACCATCGACTCAATCCTCACCCACATATCCACCATCATCTCCCTTGGCCCCTTCCACCACCAGATGCAAAAAGGACAGGATTCCCTTTGTCTTTACCAACCATCCCACTGGCCTCTGCATCCAACACGTCATCCTCTGCAATTTCCGCCACCTACAATGTAATCCCATCACCAAGCACATCTTCCCTCTCCTCCCCACTCCACTTTCTGCAAGGACTGTCCCCTCCGTGACTTGCTCGTCAACTCATCCTTTCCCACAAATCGCCCTCTTGGCACATACCCATGTGACCACAGGAAATGTTACACTTGTTGTCACACCTCCTCCCTCACCACCATTCAGGGCCCTAAACAGTCCTTGCAAGTGAAGCAACACCTCATTTATGAATCTGCGGGTGTTAACTACTGCATCCAGTGCTCCTATTGTGGCTTCCTCTACATCCGAGAAATTGGATGCAGACTGGGAGATTGCTTCACAGCACTTTTGTTCAGACTCCAGTAATAGCGGAGATCTCCCAGTAGCATTTCAATTCCCCACCCATTCCATGGTCTCCTGCAATACCAAACTAAGAGCACCCACAAATTGGAGGAACAATTCATATTCCGTCTGAGCACCCTCCAACCAGATAACATTAAAATCAACTTCTCCAAGTTCCGTTGGGACCCTATCCCTATATCTCCTTTCCTCCAGCTCTGTATTCACAGAGCTACCCCCTCCCCTGATCAATTCTCAACTTTTCTCTCCTGCCCTCCTATCCATGTCCACCTCTGACTTCTTGGCTGTTGATCTATGCTCCTTCCCCTGCCCCTTCTTCCCTCCTCCACCCCATCTTTTTATTCAGATGCCTGCCTGCTTTTTGTTCATACCTTGATGAAGGGCTCAGGCCAAAAACATTGGGTTATATATCTTTGCCTCCTATGGATGCTACAGAAACTCCTGAGTTTATCCAGCACTTTTGTGTAATAACTATAGTTAGAGCATCGGCAGACTTTCTTGATTCACTTGAACACTAAATGTTTGTTTTCATTGTTAATGCATTGTCAACAATCCTATCCTTCTTCCTGCTCACTACTCTGTGGCAGTACCTGACTATATGCAACCACATAATTTAAGTAATGCTGAACTAAGTTTCTGATCTCATACCTTCTCAATCAGAAGAATCATATATTTCCATTTCTACAATATTGAGGCTTCCACCACATGAACATACCTTATCTGAAATCTCTTTATATTTCTGTAACCTCCAGACTCCAGTAATTTTTTGGACAATCTCCAACTTCCTATACAATACAAACTCTAGTTCATCGATTACTCTATTATGTGCTTCCCAAAATTACAAGCAGTGTTTTTTTTTTAATTTTTATTTTTCACACTATGAACCATATTATTCAAAATACACACAAACATTTCCATCTTGAATATACACAGTGGCATTTTCTCCCCTTTTTTCCCCCCATCCCTTTCTTCCCAATTACAAGCAGTGTTAATGCAATTTCCATTGGCTCCCTGGCCAGCAACAGTTCAACCTTAAAATTATCATCCTGTCTTAAATCCTTCTAAGCCACTTGCACCAAATTTAAAAAAACTCAAAAGTCTATACCCTATAATTCCAGTCTCTTGTAATCTGATGTTCATTGTTCCACTCAACTCCAAAGCTCTAACCCTAAGCTTGAATATTTTGTCCTTGAATCTCTCTATTTTTTTTCTTCCATTAAGATACCTCTGGAGATTTATATCCCTGACCCATTTTTTGGACATATGCCCAATAGCTCATATGGCTCCAAGTCAAATTTTGTTTGACGCTTCTACTGCGAAGCAGCTTGGAATGTTTTACTGTGTTAAAGATGTTACAGAAAACCAAGTTTTCTTATTTCAAAAACACACTGGAACCTGCTAGAGAAACTCAATTGGTTGAGCAGTATCAGTGGGTGTAAAAGAATCATCAACATTTTGGACTGGAACCCTTTTGTTGAAAGGTTGCAGCCTTGAATGTTCACCATTCTTTTTCTCCCACTGATGCTGCTTGACTCGCTGAGTTCCTCCAGCAGATTATGTGTTGCTCAAGTTTTCTTATTTCCTCACATGTATAACATGGGAGGAGATAAATGGGCTGAAATCCACAGGAATTCCAATGAAAAGGATTGGAACATTACAACTAAGAAGACAAATCACTATTTTTTTTTTTGCTTTTGATTTCAGTTCATATTTACTTTTTTCTAGGGCTTCCAGCAAGAATCATTCAGAAGATGATTCAACCCAAATCTCTGCTGTCATTGCTCTCCAAGGAAAGAGGAAGCTTTGGAAACCAGGAGATGGTGGATGGAGAGTATACACAACTTTGTTTGAAAACTTTAAACATTCTTCAGAAGGTCCAGGACAATCAGTTAGATCATTTGCCAACAAAACGCAGCAGACAATTGAACAAGCATGAAGTTGCAATGGAAATTAGGGAGCTTTTGGCAGCTGAATACTTCAGGTGGAGCTCCTTCGATTCTGGCATGAGGGCCCGACTTCTGTCTTTGGTTGACTTTGAGCCCCTCTCCTGCAACATGAATTTATTACTGAAACTTCATTATGATACCTTTCTTTCCTTAGCAGAGTATTTGAAATCTAATGACAGCCAGCATTTCCAGGTTGTCTTCGAAGAGGTTCACATGTCCCAGTGTAATGCGGAGTTGCATGGAGTGCGGAGTGTGCGAGATCCCGTGACAATCGATGGAGGAATGGAGGAGGTTTACCGGTTTTCCACCTCTAGTCGTGCTTCCTTTTTGGTGCAGCTTCATTGCCGAGGCTATATAGACAGTAAATACTTCCAGTGCAAACGGCCGCTCCTGTACAAGCTGCCCAATTTGTCTGACAGTTTGCTGGAGAAGGTTGAAAAAGTTGGCACGGTAATTGCCAAACAGGCTGGCACAACCTGGATACGAGAAGATCCCGACGGAGGGTTGAAAGAAATTACAGAGAGAATGAATCAGACTACCAACGGATCGGTAGAAATAGGAAGCTGCTGCTTCCTTATCAACTCATGGAGTGCTGAGTGTGAAATCAGGGTCCTTTACAAGGATGATACAATCATCGTTACAGCAGAACGAAATGCTGATGTTTACTGACCTCCAAATTGGCTTCAAAACCCCACCCTCTCAGGCTGCAGAGAGCTGTATTCTCGATTGGGATCTTAACACCATTTTGTCTGAACTTGTGGCTCATTAAGTGTCATTTGGGCCAGTATATTCTGACGGAAGATGTTTGGCTACTTAACGAAACGCATCTACCGGTTTGCAGTACAGGTGATCAATGCCGCATGTGGAAAACTTTAAATTCTCCTTTCTGACCTTCCTTCATTGCGACCCACCAGCTGGACTGCCCTCCTTTCTCGAGCAAAGTAGGGTGTTGAGGGGTAAGGAAGATGGGTGAGAATCGACGATACTCATCCAGAAAATGTTCAGGTGTTAAATCCAAAGAGTGTAATCCAGAAACGCTTTCCAATCATTTATCAATGTGAAAACGATGGTCTTTGTCAACTGACATGAGATAATTGACTGCAGTGGCTGTTCAAGTCTCCCAGGATGACAAAAGAAAACTTGTTCTACAGGAGGTAAACAAAAGAGACTGCAGAGGCTGGAAAACTAAACACACAAAAGACTAGAGTAACTTAGCAGCTCGGACAACATCCACAGGAGGCAGTAGATTATTGTGATAGTACAGACTCTATCACCAATGTGTATATGTACAAATGATCATGTAGGATGACTGTGTTTGGCTGAGAGCATAGCCACACCTAATGGCAGGTCTTAAAGGATTGCTCCTAGCTAGACCAGGTCATTCTGGACTGGTCGACCTACTTGTGATACGCTCCAGTCTTTTAGTTTATAAAAGCCTTGGTTTGGATCAACAAGTCTTTGGTTCTTTTGACGCACTCTACAATCATCAAGGAGAAAAAAAAGATCGAGAGTGAGCAGAAGTCCCTGACTAAGAGGAGAAACATTCCTGATGAAGAGATTATTCTCATTTCTTGAATACAACAGCATCTGCTGTGTAATCTCTATTTATTTTGTTGATTTCCAACAACTGCTGTGTTCTGTACCTCACAGTTCTAGCATTGTTTTGTTTTCTCTCTTCTGCCAGACTCCAGATTAAGCTGGATCTCCACCCTGTTACAGTCATTTCCTTTGATTTCTTCTCCCACCCCTTCTCTTCAACTTAGAGCAAGTTTGTTTTTCATGGCAGCTCTGATGAAAGGTTAACAATCCAAAACATTCACAAGATTACAAGATAAAGAAGCAGATGTAGGCCTATTGAGTCTGCTCCACCATTCTAATCATGAGCTAATCCATCCACATTCAGCCCCACTCCCCAGCTTTCTCCCCATAAACTTTGATGCCATAACTAATTAAATATCTGTCAATCTCTGCCTTAAATACACCCAACCACCTTGCTTCCACAGCCACTTTTGATAACAAGTTCCACAGACTCACAACCCTCTGACTAAAGACATATTTCCAAATCTCTGTTTTAAATTTACACCCTTTTATCCTGAAATTATGCCCACATCCTAGAATCCCCTCCCATGGAAAACATCTATATTGTCTAGGCTTTTCAGCACTTGAAATGCCTCTATGAGGTCCCCCCTCATCCTTCTGTACTCCAACGAGTACAGTCCAAGAGCCGACCATTGTTCATCATATAATAACTCTTTCAATCCTGTTATCATTCTGTTTAATCTTCACTGAACCTTCACCAACGTCAGCATGTCTTTTCTCAAATAAGGTACCCAAAACTACACAGTACTCCAAGTGAGGTCTCAACAGTGCTTTAGAGAGTTTCAACATTACATCCCTGGTCTTGTATGCTATTCCTCTCAAAATGAATGCCAACTTTGTATTCAGCTTCTTCACCGCTGACTCAACCTGGGGTTTAACCTTAGGATATCTGTTGAGTGTTGAGGAAACATGGCCTCCCTGCCTGTTGGGAATGTGTGTATTGGAGGTGACTACATGTCCTCCCTGTCTGAAACTTATTCGGAATTCACATCACCTGTCAATCAAGGTTGTACTCCAGCCACCTATTAGTGCATACCTTGTCTATGGCCAAATTAAATCACCTACGGTCATTATTGGCTAGAACCACAGATTAGCACTGTATATAATATCACGCACAGCACATTCTTTCTGCTTCGTAGTTCAAGCCCCGGACATCACCTCATGACAGGTCGCTACTGTGGACATCACTGGAAGTGTTGTGGGTAAGGTGCGCACTACACTGAAACTGACCCGCAGTATTGCGGTGGATCAATACTCAGAGAGAGCTGCACCTACATTGGTACAGGGAACTGGATGTGTGTAAGAGTCCTGTTTGTAGTGTGTAAGCATGTTGAGTATAGGTTCACTATTGTTGGAGACCAACCTAGGTCAGAAGTGAATGTCTTTATCTTTGCTAAAGTGAAATAGTAATCAAGAACCATTTAATGTTCCCCCCTGTTTGTCTCCTGTGTGTTAATTAAAGTTACATGAGATTGTAACACTTGTGTCTAGACTCATCTCTCTATGAACCCACCGAACCTGATACAGTTCCCAACACGACAATATCCTGCACAAAAACTCCTAAGTTCCTTTGCACCTCAGAATTTTGAATGCTCTGGCCATCTATATAATAGTCTGTCCATCTATTTCTTTTTTCAAAAATGCATGACTGTATTCTTTCCAACATAGAATTTCATCTGCTATGCTTTTGCCCATTCTCCTAATCTATCCAAGTCTCTCTGCACCCTTTTGATATCTTCAGCATCACTACCCCAATGACCTATTTCAATATCATCTGCAAATTTAGACACAAAGCCGCCTATTCCATAATCCAAATCATTTATATACAATGTTTAATTCTCTGGGACTTACTGGGAAAATCCAATAATTTGTGTATTTATTTCTCCTCAGATGTACAATTCTGTGCCTCCTACCCCCAAAATCCCATAGCTTTCACAAAGGCTTCAGTAACATAAGGGATGATAACAGAACATAGAATATTTACAGCACAGTACAGGCCTTTCAGCCTATCATGTTGTGCCGACCTGCCCAGACCTACTCCACAAAAAAATAATTTTTCCGGATAATGGGGATTTTACTGAACATTTCTTCTTTCTTTATTTGGCTTGGCTTCGCGGACGAAGATTTATGGAGGGGTATGTCCACGTCTGCTGCAGGCTCGTTGGTGACTGACAAGTCCGATGCGGGACAGGCAGGCACGGTTGCAGCAGTTGCAAGGGAAAATTGGTTGGTTGGGGTTGGGTGTTGGGTTTTTCCTCCTTTGTCTTTTGTCAGTGAGGTGGGCTCTGCGGTCTTCTTCAAAGGAGGTTGCTGCCCGCCGAACTGTGAGGCGCCAAGATGCACGGTTGGAGGTGATATCAGCCCACTGGCGGTGGTCAATGTGGCAGGCACCAAGAGATTTCTTTAAGCAGTCCTTGTACCTCTTTTTTGGTGCACCTCTGTCTCGGTGGCCAGTGGAGAGCTCGCCATATAACACGATCTTGGGAAGGCGATGGTCCTCCATCTGGAGACGTGACCCACCCAGTGCAGTTGGATCTTCAGCAGCGTGGATTCAATGCTTGCGGACTCTGCCAGCTCGAGTATTTCGATGTTGGTGATGAAGTCATTCCAATGAATGTTGAGGATGGAGCGGAGACCGCACTGATGGAAGCATTTACAATGTGCAAATGCACCAAAATTCTTACATGCTGAAGCCATGCTATGAATGTTTGCAAGATAATGCAAACATCCCTGCAAACATATCACCATTGGAGCACCTCAGCAGCTAAATTTTAGGAATAAATTACTAATTTTCACTGTAATCTATTCTCTCCATATTCCCATCCAGAAATGAGGCAATGTGCATTGGCCAATTAACCTACCAATCTGCTGGTCAGATCTGAAACTATTTAGTCAGATCTCCCAGATATTAGTGGAATTCCAATATATAACAGGAAAAGCAAGAATGCACATTATTTTTGATTTAGTTCAAGTGGGTGTCAAACATTCTAAAGAGAATGGAGTTCCAATTTATGTCAGCCTGGTTAGAAATACAAAATAATGACATATTCAGGTGATTGCCAGTATTAGGGATACATGTCCTGCAATGAAATATCCACCCCACTTTTGCAATGTGTACAATTTCATATGGAAATTATTGCTAGTGTGGTTCACTCTGGGAAAAAGATGAGTTTTGAAAGTGCTCGATGAAAACAGTGCTCGATGCATGCATTCTCCTTGGTTTCCTAAATGTCATTTCATTGTCTTTTCCTTCTTTCCTTTCCTCTGATCTTCATTCTTATATTTTCTTTTCTGTCACACCTTCTCTACATTTCTATTTTTCTTTATTTCTGTGTGTCTGTCTGACTTTCTCTCTCTCTGTTCCCTTTCCCCAATGTCTCGCAATTTTTTTCAAGTTTCTTGTCCATTTAAGTGTGTACACCCACTTATAACAAAATGTGTGAATGGAGTTATTAAGTATTGTGGAAATGGTCGCATTTTAAAGCTACAAATCTTTTTTAAAATTCTTCTTAGAAATGGTGAAATTTTGTAAATTGTCTCAAATATTTTCTAAGAAAGAAATTGATACATTCCAGAACAAAATCTGCCTGGATTGTGCAGCTAATTTCTTCCTGAATTTTGCTGAAGAAAATTAATTAAGAACACTAAACTGAACATACTGTAAGAAATGGGTGAATCATGTCCAAATAAAGGAATTTATCTAAATATTTAAGAGATATGGGATAATTTATTAAGTACTTCAAGGGTGAGCTATAGCCTAGCACCCTAGCTTCTGAATCAGAAGGTGGTGAGTTCAAGTTACATTTTACAAAGTTTCATAATTTAAACATTTCAGTGCAATATTGAGGAAATGCTGCACTCAGAGGTGCCAGCTTTCATTTCAGTCATTAACCCAAGTAGAAGTAATTTATCCATAGAAGTACTTAGAAAAAAGAAGTCATTCTTCCTGATGCCCTAGTTGATTTTTATCCCTCATCCAACATTTCAATTAGATTATGAAGACATTTATCTCACAGGAATGCAGAAAATGGCATGTCCATCACGGGCACTGACTTCCCATCCATGAAAGACATTGTGTAAGATGCAGCAAGATGGCAGCCAAAATCATAAAGAACCTCCAAACCTCTGGTCACAATCCCTTCTTGCTGCTACCTTCAGGCACAATGGACAGAAGACTAAAGTCCACCACTTCTATATTCATGAACAGTCTCTTTCCAACAGTTTTCAGGCTCCCTGTACTACTCTAACCATAAACTACTCTGGGATCACCAAAACATCTATCTGCATTATTGAAGTATCACTTTGATTTGCACAAACTGTAACTGAATATTTACCTATTCCTTTATATTCACTCTCTTTTTTTGTTTTATGGTGCACTAAGGTAATTTAATTTTTTTACTGTTGTAGTTGTAGTCCATTTAAGAAGGACCTATCCTGGACACACAGCATCTCCTCACTTGTCAGGAAGGTGAAACAGCAACTGCGCTTCCTGAGTAGACTGAGGCAAGACAAGGCTACCGGCCACCATCCTGTCAATTTTCTACAGCAGCTCTATTGAGAGCATCACAGTGTGGTACAATTGCTGTACAGCATTGAATCAGAGGTCAATCTACAGGACCATAAGAATGGTAGAGGGGATCACTGAGGTCTTTCTCCCACCGCACCCCCCCCCCCACCCCCATCAATGTGATGTACTGGAATCATTGTTTGAAGATGACTGTCAACATCTTTGAGGATCCCACACACACAGCATCTTTCAGCTACTCCTGTCGGGAAAGAGATAGAGGAGTACCAGTCAGAAACACCAGACTGAGAAACAGTGTCTTCCAATTGGCAATGAGACTATTGAACAACTGAATGAATTGCTTATATAAACCCTCCAAAACTACAATTTTTAAAACAATATTTATTTTTAAATATACATATGTACTACATCTTCTTTGGCTTGGCTTCGCGGACGAAGATTTATGGAGGGGGTAAAAAGTCCACGTCAGCTGCAGGCTCGTTTGTGGCTGACCAGTCCGATGCGGGACAGGCAGACACGATTGCAGCGGTTGCAAGGGAAAATTGGTTGGTTGGGGTTGGGTGTTGGGTTTTTCCTCCTTTGCCTTTTGTCAGTGAGGTGGGCTCTGCGGTCTTCTTCAAAGGAGGCTGCTGCCCGCCAAACTGTGAGGCGCCAAGATGCACGGTTTGAGGCGTTATCAGCCCACTGGCGGTGGTCAATGTGGCAGGCACCAAGAGATTTCTTTAGGCAGTCCTTGTACCTTTTCTTTGGTGCACCTCTGTCACGGTGGCCAGTGGAGAGCTCGCCATATAATACGATCTTGGGAAGGCGATGGTCCTCCATTCTGGAGACGTGACCCATCCAGCGCAGCTGGATCTTCAGCAGCGTGGACTCGATGCTGTCGACCTCTGCCATCTCGAGTACCTCGACGTTAGGGGTGTGAGCGCTCCAATGGATGTTGAGGATGGAGCGGAGACAACGCTGGTGGAAGCGTTCTAGGAGCCGTAGGTGGTGCCGGTAGAGGACCCATGATTCGGAGCCGAACAGGAGTGTGGGTATGACAACGGCTCTGTATACGCTTATCTACATACATACATACATATCATTTGACTGTATATGTGTTATGCTTTTGGATAGGTGTTTGCATGTTTTTGCACTGAGGACTGGAGAACACTGTTTCATCAGTCTGTACTGAGGCAAAGGAGGAAAAACCCAACACCCAACCCCAACCAACCAATTTTCCCTTGCAACCGCTGCAATCGTGTCTGCCTGTCCCGCATCGGACTGGTCAGCCACAAACGAGCCTGCAGCTGACGTGGACTTTTTACCCCCTCCATAAATCTTCGTCCGCGAAGCCAAGCCAAAGAAGAAGACTTGTATAATAATAAACTTGAATTTGAACTTGGTGTGCCTTCCATACTATAGCAAGCAAAAAATTCAGCACATCTGTACATTGTACTTATTCATATGACAATAAACATGGACACTACCAGCTTGAGCATCAACCTCTGAGGTTTTACTAATGTTAAAACAAAAAACTACTGGCCTGCTTCCCCCTCGAAGCCTTTCATTTCCTCCTGTTTGTTCATAATGACTTTTCGTTCTTTGAATTTATTCTGCATGTCTACTGATACAAAACATGTTGAAATGCTGAGGGCTGGAGAAGTCATGTGATAGATCATGTGCTCAAAGTTTGTAACTGGGCATTGCACAATCCCAATGCTGAGTGATTAAATCTCCTGAAAAGCCTTTGTTAATTTAGCAGAGAAACACAAAACCTCCAATTGATGTAATCTTGAGCAAACAAAGAATTGTTGGAGGAACTCAGCATTCATGTTTCAGATCGAAACATTGACTGACCATTTCTACTCTTGCATCCTGACTAACCTGCTGAGTTCCTCCAGCAATTCCTTCTTTGCTTATTAAAAATCAACAACTCTGTTTAATATGTAGCACATATTCTCTATATTGCTTCTACCAATATGAATGAAATGCACTCTTTTCTGCATAAAATATCTTTTATGCAAAAAGAGTGCATTCATTTCTCTGATATATTCAAGTTTTTTTATTAATCTCAAAAAGACCTGAGGTCTTAAAACAAACCCCAGGGATCCTAATTCTTCTTTGTTATAATTAATATCTTTCCTCTGTGGTTGCAAGAACTGGGGGCATTATTGGACTGAAAACTCAAGACACATGGCTGCCTAGTTCTGGTAAACTCAGGCTTAGAGAGGTGGCTATGAGAGGATTAGGTCAGATCCCACAATGTTCAATTCCATTCACGATTTCCCAGCAAAAGAAGTATCCTATGCCTTTGCAGGAAGTAGAGGTGCTGCTGACCTTCTTGGCTATGGAGTTGGTGTAAAGGGACCAGGTGAGATTCTCTGCCAAGTGCACTCCAAGGAACTTGATATTCTTGATGACCTCAACAGTCAATCCATCAATGGTCAACGGACCGTGGAACCCCGGGCCCTCCTGAAGTTGACAACCATCTCTTTTGTTTTTTTAACATTCAGATACAGGTTGTTGGCTCCATTAGCGACTGCACCTCATCTCTGTACGCTGACTTGTCATTCTTACTTATCAGGCCCACCATGGTCGTGTCGTTTAGCTGTGTTTAGCTGCATATTTGTGGATCAGCAGAGTGAACATCAGTAGACTAAGCTCGCAGCCCTTTGGAGCCCCGTGCTCAGTATAATGGTGTGAGAAGCAGAGATGCCTTCACAGATTTCTCTCGAGACAAAAATTGAAAACAAAGAACATTCATTTTACAACAATGCAAAGTTGGGTGCTTCCCCTTACCCTGGGAATACACACAGATACTGGGGCTTACCCAACTTTTTATATATTCCATTTCAGTACAGAGGTGCCTCCCCCCTTAACATTCTTCTACCTCCTGGATTGGTTTAGCATTAGGTAATTCTGCCTATGTGTCTTCTAACTTCTTATCAGTTTATGTGCCTTTCTGCAAACTTGTTTACCAGGAAGTGTCATGTCTTTGTTCTTATTCATTAATTAACCCCCCAGGACTTGCTAAATCTATCTACTTGCTATCCTGTTTTTGAAGACCCCTATATTCTATTATACTTGCTTAATCCTTCCTCATATTCCATTCTTACTTCACCCATCATAATTCATTCCTAATTAGCACTTGCTTGACTCCTCACATTCCCTGACAATGGTCTTGGAGGTGCTTTTACTGATCTGGACGGCCTGAGGTCTCCACGACAGGGTCAAGAATCCATTTGCAGAGTGAGGTGTTTAGACCCAGCAGCCTCAACTTCTATTAGGATTAGTTTAGTTTATTTATATAGCATATTTAAAACAACTCACGTTGACCAAAGTGCTGTTCAGCTTATAAATTACATCTCGATTTAAGCAGCTATTTAAAACATGTACCGAGGTTCAGAAATGTACACACAACAATCACCTCAAAACGCTTGGGAAGAAAAATACTTCATCTTGGATTTAAAAGGGTTAAAGGAAGGGGCTGTTTTGATAGAATATTGTTTCACAGTTTGGGGGCTGCAGTAGCGAAGACCACGGTCTCCCTTGAGTTTGTAATTTGAGCGCGGAACAACCAAGCACCCTAAATTGGACGATCTGAGGGGTCTTGGTGGACTAGGGAGTTGGGAGATCGGTAATGTAAGATTGAATGGCACCATCTAAACATGACTACAAAAAAAATGGTTGGTTGTTACCCAGCTGCCTTTTTATTATTTGTTTCGATCCATGTATTTACTTGCAAGCTCATTCTCTGGTTCTGTCCTGGATCGAGATCTGGAATAATGCACCACCCAGGTGATTCCACCAGAAGACTTGTGCCTTCGGACCTCTTGCATTGCGCCAAGGGGTTGCTGAGTTTTCCCGACCGTGCAGGATTTCCGAACTCCGCTGAACGATTACTCGGCGTTTTCGGACACTAGTGTTGCAATCCCAGGCAACTCACCGGGTGATTGGCAGCTGAGGCCCCGCCCCGGTGACGCAATCATCACATGAGCGGGTAGTGGGCCGGCTGGAATCGAACAGGGAAAGGGCTTCTTCTCTCCGTCGCCATGAGCCTTTCCGCCTCGTACCGCCTCTTGACCCCTCTGCTGCTGCTCGGTAAGACGCTGGGAGCCAGCCCGCAGCTTCTTGTTCACAGTGGGCCGTGCGCAGGTTCAGCGAGGCCTGGTTCAGCGAGGCCTGCGGAGTTTGTGTTCGGTTGGGTCGGCCGGCGGGCGGGCGGGCGAAGGCAGCCAGGCCGCGCCGTCATTAACGTGGGGTGAACGGCTGTTGACCGGCCCATTGGCTGCTACTTGGAGGAAGGCGAGGGCGAGCGAGAGGTGGCGGGGAAGGGGTTGGGGGGGGGAGAAGAGTGAGGCGGTCACGTGAACTGCCGTCACGTGAGGCGTGGAATGATCGAGAACCATTAGGGAACACCTGATGTAATCTGAGGTAGGGTGGGGGACTTCTCTCTCTTTCCGCCCCCCCTTCACCTGGATGATGAAGAGAGGGGATGGATCCATTAGCCCCTCCCCTGGTTTCAGAGGGGAAGGATCAGGATCCCTTATGCGTATTGGGAGGGACAGTGCCGGATTTATACTTGGTGGCGCTTGTTTAAAAAAAAATACAATACAAATTATTTTCAAATGAATGCATTTACTGTTTACATATTTATCATTTGGTTGGCTTGATCTCCATCTTAATTACAATGCAGTATAGCTGGAAACAATACTTAAATGTAATTTTTCAAATGGTTTTAACATACATTAATATATTTTTTGATCCCTGTGGATTGTGAGGCCCGAAAATGTAGCTTATTTAGTTTGTGTCTAAATCTGACACTGGGGAGGGAGGGAGGGAGGGAGGGAGGGAGGGGGGGGGGAAAAGAAGGAAGGAAGGAAGGATCCCTTACCCATAGCATGCTGTTGGGGAAGGAAGTGATCAGCAACCCAACCCTGGTGTTGAGGGAATGGAGGGATATTGACCATGTATTTCTTTGGCTTGGGTTCGCGGACGAAGATTTATGGAGGGGGTAAAAAGTCCACGTCAGCTGCAGGCTCGTTTGTGGCTGACAAGTCCGATGCGGGACAGGCAGACACGATTGCAGCGGTTGCAAGGGAAAATTGGTTGGTTGGGGTTGGGTGTTGGGTTTTTCCTCCTTTGCCTTTTGTCAGTGAGGTGGGCTCTGCGGTCTTCTTCAAAGGAGGTTGCTGCCCGCCAAACTGTGAGGTGCCAAGATGCACGGTTTGAGGCGTTATCAGCCCACTGGTGGTGGTCAATGTGGCAGGCACCAAGAGATTTCTTTAGGCAGTCCTTGTACCTTTTCTTTGGTGCACCTCTGTCACGGTGGCCAGTGGAGAGCTCGCCATATAACACGATCTTGGGAAGGCGATGGTCCTCCATTCTGGAGACGTGACCCATCCAGCTCAGCTGGATCTTCAGCAGCGTGGACTCGATGCTGTCGACCTCTGCCATCTCGAGTACTTCGACGTTAGGGGTGTAAGCGCTCCAATGGATGTTGAGGATGGAGCGGAGACAATGCTGGTGGAAGCGTTCTAGGAGCCGTAGGTGGTGCCGGTAGAGGACCCATGATTCGGAGCCGAACAGGAGTGTGGGTATGACAACGGCTCTGTATATGCTTATCTTTGTGAGGTTTTTCAGTTGGTTGTTTTTCCAGACTCTTTTGTGTAGTCTTCCAAAGGCGCTATTTGCCTTGGCGAGTCTGTTGTCTATCTCATTGTCGATCCTTGCATCTGATGAAATGGTGCAGCCGAGATAGGTAAACTGGTTGACCGTTTTGACTTTTGTGTGCCCGATGGAGATGTGGGGGGGCTGGTAGTCATGGTGGGGAGCTGGCTGATGGAGGACCTCAGTTTTCTTCAGGCTGACTTCCAGGCCAAACATTTTGGCAGTTTCCAGGCCAAACATTTTGCGCAGAACAGCGACTTGTCATTACAAACACCCTTTTTCAGCAGAGGGACAGCCTTAAGACCACCTGGATGCATCCCCGATCCAAACACTGGCACCTCCTGGACTACATCCTGGTGCGAGAAAGTGACATACAAGATGTGCTCCACACCAGGGTCATGCCTAGCGCGGAATGCCACACTGACCACCGGCTGGTTCGCTGCAAGCTCAACCTTCACTTCAAGCCAAAGCCCAGGAACAATAAAGCCCCCAGAAAGAGGTTCAATGTTGGAAACCTGCAGTCAGACGAAGCGAGAGGAAACTTCCAGGCAAACCTCAAAGCAAAGCTCGACGTTGCAACCCGCCTCACGGACCCGTCCCCTGAAACCCTCTGGGATCAGTTGAAGACTACCATACTGCAATCCACTGAAGAGGTACTGGGCTTCTCCTCCAGGAAAAACAAGGACTGGTTTGACGAAAACAGCCAGGAAATCCAGGAGCTGCTGGCAAAGAAGCGAGCTGCCCACCAGGCTCACCTTACAAAGCCGTCCTGTCCAGAGAAGAAACAAGCCTTCCGTCGCGCATGCAGCCATCTTCAGCGCAAACTCCGGGAGATCCAAAATGAGTGGTGGACTAGCCTCGCCAAACGAACACAGCTCAGCGCGGACATTGGCGACTTCAGGGGTTTCTACGAGGCTCTAAAGGCTGTGTACGGCCCCTCACCCCAAGTCCAAAGCCCGCTGCGCAGCTCAGACGGCAAAGTCCTCCTCAGCGACAAGATCTCCATCCTCAACCGATGGTCAGAACACTTCCAATCTCTCATTGACCATGTATAGATAGTTGTGATTAGCTTAATTTGGCATTATTGTCTGCACAGATGTGGTGGGCTGAACAGTTTGCTCTTGTATTGTCCCATGTTTATTGAAATGAGGGGATAATGGTCAAAATTAAATGGCTTTATACAGAATTCTTACAGGATCCTTTTCCTTTGTGTTTGGGGAGGGGGAGAGAAGACTTTGACTATCTAGGCCTTTCATCACCCCTTCATCTTCTGAAACTCCAGAGAAAATAATCCAAGTTGTCCAAGCTCTCTTTATCACTGGCAAGCTACAATCTGAGTGAACCTTTTTTGAGCTCTCCAAAGCCTCCACATCCTGACGGTAATGTGATGATCAGAACTGTATCTTATCTTTTGACCTCCCAAAATATCTCTAGATTAAACTTCATCTGCCATTTGCCCTTTCCCAACTGATCTTTATCTTTGTCCTTTAACAATTTTTCTCACTATCCACAACTCACCAATTATTGCGTAACCAGCAAACTCGCTAATCAGAAGACCTGCATTTTCATCAATTGAGCCAACAGCCACTGTCCTAGCCTCATCCAGCATCTTCATCACTTCCTCAAACAAAATTAATCATCATTCTTCCCCTCCACATAGTTGCGGTATCTTCCCTAATGTGAGTAAATTCTGATCTTATGAACCTCCTCCAATAATTTCCCCATCACTAATGGTAAGGCTCTGTGACCTATTTGTTGCTTAAGAAGGGGAACGGAGACAAACCAAAGGAACAACATTGGCTGTTTTCCAGTCTTTTGGCACCTCAACAGTGGTTAAAGAGAATACAGAAGATTTTATCAATGTCCCAGCGATCTCTGCTTCCCTCCGTATACTAGGATAGATCCCTGAAGGTCAGTATAATTTAATTTTTTTTCAAGATCCCTGCACCACCTCACTTAGAATATCAGCATCTCCTTTCCTATTCTCACTATCATCTGCCTTGGTGATTACCAATGCAGAGTACTCATGAAGGACCATATCCACTTACCCTGGCTGGCTCCCTGAATAAATTCCTTCCGTTGGTCTTGTCCTTGTTCTACCCTTTCCTTAACTAACCTTTTGCTCCTAATATTTTCATAAACTCTTCTGACTTTCCTGAATCATCCTCACCAGAGATATTTCATACCCCCCTTTTAGCCCTCCTAATTAAGTTCTTTCAGCTTCCTTTATATTTCTCAAGGGCCTAGTCTGATTTCATTTTCTTAACCCTTTCATTTGGTGCCTTTCTCTTTTTGATAAATTTCTTGGAATTCCAGATTCTCAATCCTCACCACCTTTATTTTTCATTCTCATGAGAAAGAGCTGGTTTTAAATTTGTCACCTGGTCTTTAAACAACTCCCACATGTCAGATGTGGATTTACCCTAAAATAGCCACCCCAATCTACTTTCTCAGTTTCTGCTAAAGACTGTTATAACCAGTCTTCCCCAGACTTAACCATATCAATAACTATCTTGAAACTTAAGAAATTGTTGCCACTGTTTCCAAAATGCTTTGTCATTGAAACTTTAGCCATCTACCAGGCTCATTTCCCAACAAAAAATTAGTATGGCCCCAAATTTAGTTGGTTTAGCTACATATTGTTTCAAGAAATTCTCCTGGATCCCCCAAACATGCTCTGCCCCTGGAATGAATGCACTATCGATCTGTGAATGTACTCAATTACAGCCTCCAGATTTTTCTCAGGTAGAGAATTTAAAAATTCCCTGTCATCTGAAGAAATTTCTCTGCATCACGGATATAAATGGCCTTTTTCTTATTCTCCAACTGTGCTCCTGATCTCGGGGAAACTGTAACTCTGTATCTAGCTTATTATGTCATTAGTGAAATTTCCATGTTTCTCTCCGATCTCTTCCCGTTCTTCTAAACCAGTGGTTTTCAAACTTTTAAGATGTGTAGATGAAAGCTCACTGGCAGTATCACATCACATCACAGCCTGGTATGGAAGCACCAATACCTCTGAGCAGAAAGCTCTACAAAAGATAGTGGATACATCCCAGTACATCAAAAGCAAAACTCTCCCCAAAGTCAAGAAAATCTTCATGGAACGTTGCTGTCAGAGCAATAGCAGTCATCAAAGATACCAACACCCAGGGCATGCTCCATTTTTACTACTGCCATTAGGAAAGAGGCATAGGTATCACAAGATACCAGGTTCGGGAACAGTTGGTACCTTTGCACCATCATGCTCCAAAACAACAAATTCATTCAGCAACTCAGTTAAGGACTCTTACTTTGCACGTTATTATTGAAAATTTTCTCTATTGGACGGGTTGTTTTTTTTTTTGCACACTTTTGTTTACATTCTTTTGTATATGTAGCTTTTCTTGAGTACAGTTTTGCACTAGCCATAAGCTGACATTTTGCAAGGCCCACTGGAAAAAGAATCTCATGGTTGCAAATGATGTCATATATGTATGTACTCTGACAATAAATCTGAACTTTAAACTTACCAATTTTGGAGGTGTTATAAAATTGTTGAAGTGATTTGATAAATAGCATCAAAATTGATTTGTTGTTTTATTCGTTTTAAAATATTTCTTTTGAGTTTAACAAAAAATATACACATTAATTAATATATGGGATGAAATATAAGAAAAGAGATCATTTGTTCTTCTCAAGTCATACCTTAAACATAGTATAAATTGGGTGTACCCTTCTTAAACCCATTTTCAAAGTACTTCAAAAGAAAAAAAGGAAAAAAACCTATAAATCAAACCCCTCCCTCTAAAAAAGGTTAACTTTGCATATTTAATATAACTGGGACATAGGAAATGAAAGATAGCATTTGGAAACCAAACAACACTGCTCAGGAATATCCAAACACCCTAATTCTTTAAATTATGGTAGCAGTCCATGAATGGCCCACGTCTTATAAAAATTCACCTTTACATCTTTAACATTATATTTGATTTTTTTCTAAACTTAGGTAGGACATAACCTCCTGTAACGATTGATTATGAGTATGTGGAGTGCTGTCTTTTCATTTCATCAAAATTGCCCTTTTAGCTGTCTATGAGGTAGAAGCCAAAATTTGCTTCTGAGATACATAGTTTTTTTTTGTTTTTTTTTCACACTATGAACCATATTGACCAAAATGCACATAAAGATAGAAACATAGAAGATAGGAGTAGGAGTAGGCCCTTCGAGCCTGCTCCGCCATTCAATGAGATCATGGCTGATCTTAAAGTTCAGTACCCTGTCCCCGCCTTCTCTCCGTAACCCCAAATTCCCTTATACTGAAGAAATATATCTCATTCCCTCTTAAATATATTCAATGAACCTGCCTCTACTGCCCTCTGTGGCAATGAATTCCACAGATTCACCACCCTCTGGGTAAAGAAATTCCTCCTCATCCCGGTACTAAATGGTTTGCCTATTATCCTCGAACCATGGCCCCGGGTTCTGGACTCCCCCACCACTGGAAACATCCCTTCCGCATCCATTCTGTCCAGTCCTGCCAGAATTTTGTTTGTCTCTATGAGATCCCCTCTCAATCTTCTAAACTCCAGCGAGTACAATCCCAAATTGCGCAATATTTCCTCATAAGTTATTCCTGCCATTCCAGGTATCAGCCTGGTGAATCGCCTTTGCACTCCCTCCATTGCAAGAACATCCTTCCTCAGATAAGGCGACCAAAACTACACTCAATACTCCAGGTGTGGTCTCACCAAGGTTCTGTACAGCTGCAGTAAGGTATCCTTATTCCTATACGCAAACCCTCTTGATATGAAGGCCAACATACCACTTGCCTTTTTAACCGCCTGCTATACTGCATGCTCGCCTTCAGTGACTGGTGCACAAGAACCCCAAGGTCTCTCTGCACTTCCCATCTCCAAATCTATTGCCATTCAAATAGTAATCTGCCCTCCGGTTTGTATTACCAAAGTGGATAACCTCACATTTATCCACATTGTAGTGCATTTGCCATGTATCTGCCCAGTCCCCCAATTTATCCAAATCACACTGGAGCCTCCTGACCCCTTCCTTAGTGCACACAGCCCCTCCTAACTTAGGGTCGTCTGCAAATTTGGAGATATTACATCCAATCCCCTCATCTAGATCATTAATGTAAAATGTGAACAGCTGGGGACCCAGTACAGATCCCTTTGGCACCCCACTGGTCACCACCTGCCACTCAGAAAACGAGCCATTTATCCCAACTCTCTGTCTTCTATCTGTCAGCCAGTTCTCAATCCACATCAATACCTTGCACCCAATCCCATGAGCCTTGATTTTGCATGCCAGTCGTTTATGTGGGACCTTATCGAAGGCCTTTTGGAAGTCCAGGTACACCACATCCACTGGCTCTCCCCCATCTATTTTACCTGTCACCATCTCAAAGAATTCCAATAGATTTGTCAAGCACGATTTACCTTTTGTAAATCCATGTTGACTCTGTCTGATCCCTTCTCTGCTAGTCCTATGCTCCGCTATGACATCCTTAATAATGGATTCCGTCATTTTGCCCACTACTGATGTAAGGCTCACCGGCCTATAATTCCACGCTTTTTCTCTACCCCCCCACCCCCCCTTTTTAAATAGTGGGGTAACATTAGCTACCCTCCAATCCATGGGTACTGATCTTGAGTCTATCGAGTTCTGGAAAATAATTCTTAAAGCATCTGCTATCTGAATGTCCTTAAGTACCCTAGGATGAGGATTATCAGGCCCTTGGGATTTATCAGCCTTCAGTCCCTTCAATTTCCCCAAGACCATGTCCTTAGAGATACTGATTTCTTTCAGCTCCTCCCTTGCATTAGTCTCTATGTTTCCCAACATCTTTGGGAGGTTATTTGTATCCTCTCTTGTGAAAACAGAACTAAAATAAGAATTTAATTGGTTTGCCATTTCCTTATTCCGCATTATATATTCCCCTGATTCTGACTGCAAGGGACCTTCTCTGGATTTCACCAATCTTCCTCTTAACATATCTATAAAAGCTTTTGCAGTCGGTTTTTATATTTGCCGCAAGTTTACTTTCGTAATTTATTTTTGCTCTCTTGATTAATCCCTTTGTCCTCCTTTGCTGCATCTTGAACTGTTCCCAGTCTTCGGATTTGGTACTTTTTTTGGCCAATTGTTATGCTCTCTCTTTGGACCTAATGCTGTCTCTAATTTCTCTTGTTATCCACGGTTAAGTCACCTTTTTTGGTTTATTTTTATGTCAAACCAGTATAAACGATTTCTGCAATTCTTCCATTAGATCTGTGAATGCTTTCCATTTCTATCCACTGTCAACCCCCCCCCATAAACACCACCTAATCAATCTTACTCAACTTCTGTCTCATACCATCATAATTCCCTTTATTTAAATTCAGGACCTTAGTCTCGGTTTTAATTTCTTCACTCTCCATGTCGAGTGAGAATTTGATCATATTGTGATCGCTCCTACCCAAAGGGCCTCGTACAACAAGATTGCTGATTAGCCCCTTTTCATTGCATAATACCCAGTCTAAAATGGCCTGCTCCCGAGTTGGTTCCTCGACATATTGGTCTAGATAACCGTCCCGTAAACATTCAAGGAATTCCTCCTCCTCAATATTTTTACTAATTTGGCTAGTCCAATCTATATGCAAATTAAAGTCTCCCATGATGACATCTGTTCCCTAATTGCATGCTTCTCTAATTTCTCTTTTTATGCCTTCCCTCACCTCCACATTACTATTTGGAGGTCCATTATCCTCGAACCATGGCCCCGGGTTCTGGACTCCCCCACCATTGGAAACATCCCTTCCGCATCCATTCTGTCCAGTCCTGCCAGAATTTTGTAGGTCTCTATGAGATCCCCTCTCAATCTTCTAAACTCCACTAACAGTTTCCGCCCCTTGCTATTCCTCAGTTCTACCCATATATCCTTCCTGTCAATCGTGTCGGTCCCTTCTCTCACCATCAATGCTACCCCACCCCCTTTTCTTTCTTGCCGATCCCTCCTAAATATTGTATATTTTATGTACAAGTTCCCAGGCTTGCCCACCTTGCAGCCATGTTTCTGTAATCCCAATCAAATCATATTTTTTTTGTCTCAATTTCCTTGTTCCGAATGCTTCTTGCATTAAGATATAAAGCCTTCAGATTTGCTTTTTTCACCCTCCTTGCTCTTTCTGATTTTTTACTTTCGCTGCCTAACCTAACTTTTCCTATTTTATCTTTCCTGTCCTTTGCCCAATCATACAGGTTCCCATCCCCCTGCCAAATTAGTTTAAACCGCATCCGATGGCTGTACCAAACCTAGCTGCTAATATATTGAACCCTATTGGGTTTAGGTGTAACCTATCATTCTTGTAAAAGTCATGCCTTCCCCAAAAGAGATCCCAATAGTCCAAGAAGCCAAAACCCTGTCTTTCACACCAACCCTTCAGCCACACATTCATTTGTCTTAACCTTCCATTTTTGTCCTCAGTTGCACTTGGCACAGGTAGCAATCCAGAGATCACCACCCTGGCAGTCTTGTTTCTTAGCTTCTGTCCTAGCTCGCTGTTATCCTTTTTCTGTACCTCCTCCTTCTTTTTATCTATGTCACTGGTACCCACATGTACCAAGACATCAGGGTACTCACCCTCTCCTTTTAGAATACTCTGGACCCGATTTGAGATATCCCGTACCCTTGCACCAGGGAGGCAGCACACCATGCGGATATACCTATCTGGCTCATAGAATCTCTTGAATATACACAGTGTCATTTTCTCCCCTTTTCCCCCCCTCCCTTCCCTCCCTCCTTCACACCCCCCTTCACACCCCCCCTTCCCACCCACTCAACGTTCAACATATATGATACATTAAACCCATTAAACAATGTCATCACACAATGAAAATAAACAAGAAAATTGTGTCATCTACTTTTACATACTGGGTCAGTTCATTTCGTCTTCTTCTCCTTCTGTCATTTGAGGTGGTGGAGGTTCGCAGTAGGACTTCTCTGTTGTTCCATGTATGGTTCCCAAATTTGTTTGAATACTGTGATGTTATTTCTTAAATTACATGTTATTTTTTTCCAATGGAATACATTTATTCATTTCTATGTACCATTGCTGTATTCTCACGCTATCTTCTGATTTCCAGGTTGACATAATACATTTTTTGCTACAGCTAAGGCTATTATAATAAATCTTTTTTGTGCTCCATCCAAATCGAGTCCAAGTTCTTTACTTCTTATATTACTTAGAAGAAAGATCTCTGGAGGTTTTGGTATGTTGCTTTTTGTGATTTTATTTAATACCTGATTTAGATCTTCCCAAAACTTTTCCACTTTCTCACATGCCCAAATTGCATGTACTGTTGTTCCTGTTTCCTTCTGACAGCGAAAACATCTATCTGATACTGTTGGGTCCCATTTATTTAACTTTTGGGGCGTGGTGTATAGCCTGTGTAACCAATTATATTGCATCATGCGTAACCTCAAGTTTATTATATTTCTCATAGTTCTGGAGCATAGCTTTTCCCATGTTTCATTCTTTATTTTTATGTTTAGGTCTTGTTCCCACTTTTGTTTGGGTTTACAGCTTATTTCATTGTTCTTTTTCTCTTGCAGTTTAATGTACATGTTTGTTATAAATCTTTTAATTATCATTGTGACTGTAATCACATATTCAAAACTGCTTCCTTCTGGTAGCCTCAGCCTGCTTCCCAATTTCTCCTTCAAGTAGGTTTTCAGTTGGTGGTATGCAAACATTGTACCGTGAGTTATACCATATTTGCACTTCATTTGTTCAAAAGATAATAATTTATTTCCCGAAAAACAATTTACTATTCTTTTGATCCCTTTTCTTTCCCATTCTCTAAAGGAAAGGTTATCTATTGTGAAGGGGATTAGTTGATTTTGCATAATTAATTTTGGTAGTTGATAATTTGTTTTTTTCCTTTCTACGTGCATCTTCTTCCAAATGTTGAGCAGATGGTCCAGTACTGGTGAATTCCCATGTTGCACCAGCTTTTCATATGTTCAGGTACCTTCTCCCCTATTTTATCTAGTTCTAATCTGGTCCAATCTGGTTTTTCCCTTGTTTCATAAAAATCTGATGGGTTTCTTACTTGTGCTGCTCTATAATAATTCTTAAAGTTTGGTAGCTGTAAGCCCCCTTGTTTGTACCATTCTGTTATTTTATCTAGCGCTATCCTCGGTTTCCCCCCCTTTCTTTAAGAATTTCCTTATTATTTTCTTTAGCTCGTTGAAGAATTTCTCTGTTAGGTGAATTGGTAATGATTGAAATAGGCATTGTATCCTTGGGAAGATATTCATTTTAATGCAATTTACCTTTCCTATCAGTGTTGGTGGTAAATCTTTCCAATGTTCTAAGTCGTCTTGTAATTTCTTCATTAAGGCTGATAATTTAATTTGTATAGATGGCCTAGATTATTATCTCGTTGAATACCTAGGTATCGAATTGTCTGTGTTTGCCATTTAAATGGTGATTCTTTCTTAAACTTTGTTTAATCCGCATTATTCATTGGCATTGCTTCACTTTTATTTGCGTTGATCTTGTACCCCGATACTTCTCCATATTCTTTCAATTTCTTATGTATTCTTTTATTGATAATTCTAGTTCTGTTCAGTATACTATGACATCATCTGCAAATAGACTGATTTTATATTCCTTCTCTTTTATTTTTATCCCTCTTATTTTATTTTCTGTTCTTATCAGTTCTGCCAAGGGTTCTATAGCTAACGCGAACAGTGAGGGAGATGGTGGACATCCCTGCCTAGTTGACCTGCTTAATTTAAATTGGTTTGATATATATCCATTTACTGTCACCTTCGCCAATGGTCCCTTATATAATGCTTTAATCCAATAAATATATTTCTCTGGTAGGTTGAACCTTTGTAGTACTTTGAATAAATAATTCCATTCTATTCTGTCAAAGGCTTTCTCTGTGTCTAAGGCAACCGCCACTGTTGGCATCTTATTTCCTTGTACTGCATGGATTAAGTTAATGAACTTACAGATATTGTCCGTTGTTCGTCTTTTCTTAATAAATCCAGTTTGATCCGATTTTACTATTTTTGGTACACAGTCGGCCAATCTGTTTGCTAATAGTTTAGCTATTATCTTATAATCTGTGTTTAGTAGAGATATTGGTCTATACGATGCTGGTGTTAGTGGATCTTTCCCCGTCTTTGGTATTAATGTAATTATTGCTGTTTTGCATGAATCTGGCATGTTTTGTGTTTCTTCAATCTGGTTCATTACTTCCAGGAGAGGAGGAATTAATAAGTCTTTAAATGTTTTATAGAATTCTATTGGGAGTCCGTCCTCTCCCGGCGTTTTATTGTTCGGTAGTTTTTTTGATATGTCCTGTAGTTCCTCTATTTCAAATGATTTTATTAATTTGTTTTGCTCCTCTTCTTGCGATTTTGTAGTTCGGTTTTAGCTAGAAACTCATCTATTTTGTCTTCTTTCCCTTCGTTCTCAGTTCGATATAATTGCTCGTAGAATTCCTTGAAGTTTTCATTGATCTCTGTTGGGTTATATGTAATTTGTTTGTCCTTTTTCCTTGATGCCAATACCGTTCTTTTAGTTTGTTCTGTTTTAAGCTGCCATGCTAGTATATTGTGCGTTTTTTTTCTCCTAGCTCATACTTCTGTTTTGTCTTCATTATGTTCTTCTCCACCTTGTACGTTTGTAGTGTTTCATATTTTATTTTTTTGTCTGCCAATTCTCTTCTTTTAGTTGTATCTTCCCTTGTTGCTAATTCTTTTTCTGTACTTGCTATTTCCCTTTCCAGCTGTTCTATTTCCCGATTGTAGTCCTTTTTCATCTTGGTTACAAAACTTATTATCTGCCCTCTGATGAAGGCTTTCATTGCATCCCATAGTATAAATTTATCTTTCACTGATTCCGTATTTATTTCAAAGCACATTTTAATTTGGCGTTCAATGAATTGTCTAAAATCCTGTCTTCTAAGTAGCATGGAGTTTAATCTCCATCTATACGTTCTTGGTGGGATGTCCTCCAGCTCTATTGCTAATAACAGGGGTGAGTGATCCGATAACAATCTAGCTTTATATTCCAATTTTCTAACTCTCCCTTGGATGTGGGCTGACAACAGGAACAGGTCTATCCTTGAGTATGTTTTATGTCTATCCGAATAATATGAGTATTCCTTCTCCTTTGGGTGTTGTCTCCTCCATATATCCAGAAGTTGCATTTCCTGCATCGATTTAACCATAAATTTGGTTGCTTTGTTCTTCTGCTAGTCTTTTTTCCAGTTTTATCCATCTTTGAGTCCAAATTGAGGTTAAAGTCCCCTCCTATCAGTATATTCCTCTCCGTATCTTCAATCTTCAAAAAGATATTTTGCATAAATTTTTGATCCTCTTCATTATCATTAGTTCCATATACATTGAGCTAATTCTAAAATTCTGAATATATCTGACATTTTATCATTACATACCTCCCTGCTGGATCTATTATTTCCTCCTCTATTTTGATTGGTACATTTTTATTGATTAATATAGCTACTCCTCTGGCTTTTGAATTATATGATGCTGCCGTTACGTGCCCTACCCAGTCTCTCCTTAATTTCTTTTGTTCCATTGTTTCCTGCACGAACGCTATATCAATTTTTTCTTCAGTAAATTTAACAGCCTCTTTTGATTTGGTTATGTATTCCATTAATATTTATAGTCATATAGTTCAACATGGCAATTTCATACATTGTTTACCTCTCATTTCCGCTTCCTCATCACCACCTTTCTCCCATATCCATTTCTGTTTCTTTTTTTGAACGCACTGTAAGACAACACTTCTAAAACATAAAATATTTCCATTATTCCCACATCTAAAATTCCTTTAACCCCAAATGTTCCCCCCCCTCCCCCTCTGAGTTGCCTCTTGTCCTTTGCCAGGCAACCACAACTCCCCTCTCCATTTGCATTGCGAACCCGCTCACAAGCGTCAACTGATTTTGCAGTGACCGTTATTCTCTCCCACCCAACCCCTTACAGAAAAGAATTTAACTTCACAAATAACAAAGCTCACCCTCTTAATTCCCCCCCTTACTTCCTTTCTTCCCTTTTCTTTCCCTCCATACTTCTTACTTATACATTATTTTTCTTTTTTATATGAAGTTTGTCATCATTCTTGTTCTTGTTACATCTCTTCATCTTTCTTTCTATTTTGCTGGCGTTCTGCAAATTCTCGTGCTTTCTCCGGATCCGAGAACCGTCTGATTTGCTGCCCCGGGATAACTATTTTCAGCACCGCTGGATATCTTAACATAAATTTATAGCCTTTCTTCCATAGGATCGATTTTGCTGCGTTAAACTCCTTACTCTTCTTCAGGAGCTCAAAACTTATGTCTGGGTAGAAAAATTTTTTTTGACCTTTGTATTCTTATTGCTTGCATTTGCCATCTAAATGGTGATTCCTTCTTAAATTTTGAGAAATCCGCATTATTCATAGGCATTGCTTCACTTTTATTTACGTTTATCTTGTAACCCGACACTTCTCCATATTCCTTCAATTTCTTATATAATTCTTTTATTGATAGCTCTGGTTCTGTTAAGTACACTATAACATCATCCGCAAATAAACTGATTTTATATTCCTTGTCTTTTATTTTTATTCCTTTTATATTATTATCTGTTCTTATCAATTCTGCTAGTGGTTCTATAGCTAACGCAAACAATAAAGGTGATAGTGGGCATCCCTGCTGTGTTGACCTGCTTAAGTTAAATTGCTTTGATACATGTCCATTTACTGTCACTTTCGCTAACGGTCCTTTATATAATGCTTTAATCCAATTAATATACTTCTCCGGTAAACTGAATTTTTGCAATACTTTGAACAAATAATTCCATTCTACTCTGTCAAAGGCCTTCTCTGCGTCTAAAGCAACTGCTACTGTTGGTGCTTTATTCCCTTCTACTGCATGAATTAAGTTAATAAATTTACAAATATTGTCTGTTGTGCGTCTTTTTTTGATAAATCCAGTTTGGTCTAAATTTACCATTTTCGGTACATGCTCTGCTAATCTGTTTGCTAATAGTTTAGCTATTATCTTATAATCTGTGTAAAGTAAAGATATTGGTCTATATGACGCTGGTGAGAGTGGATCTTTCCCTTGCTTTAGTATTACTGTAATTATTGCTGTTTTACATGAATCTGGTAAGCTTTGTGTTTTATCAATCTGGTTGATTACTTCCAGGAGGGGCGGAATTAATAAGTCTTTAAATGTTTTGTAGAATTCTATTGGGAATCCATCCTCTCCTGGTGTCTTATATGGTAATTTTTTAATTATCTCTTGTATTTCTACTATTCCAAATGGCTCTGTTAATTTATTTTGTTCCTCTATTTGTAGTTTTGGTAGTTCAATTTTAGTCAGAAATTCATCTATTTTCCCTTCTTTCCCTTCGTTTTCAGTTCGGTATAATTGTTCATAGAATTCTCTAAAGTTTTCCTTAATTTCTTTTGGATTATATGTAATTTGGTTGTCTTTTTTCCTTGATGCCAATACCATTTTCTTAGCTTGTTCTGTCTTAAGCTGCCATGCTAGGATTTTGTGCGTTTTTTCACCTAGTTCATAATATTTCTGTTTTGTCTTAATTATATTCTTCTCCACCTTATATGTTTGTAGTGTTTCATATTTTATTTTTTTATCTGCCAATTCTTTTCTTTTAGTTGTATCTTCCTTCATTGCTAATTCTTTTTCTATATTTACTATTTCCCTTTCCAACTGCTCTGTTTCCTGATTATAGTCCTTCTTCATCTTGGTTACATAACTTATTATTTGCCCTCTAATGAATGCTTTCATTGCATCCCATAGTATAAACTTATCTTCCACTGATTCCGTATTTATTTCAAAATACATTTTTATTTGTTTTTCAATAAATTCTCTAAAATCCTGCCTTTTAAGTAACATGGGGTTTAATCTCCATCTATACATTCTTGGAGGGATGTCCTCTAACTTTACTGTCAATATTAAGGGTGAATGGTCTGATAGTATTCTAGCTTTATATTCTGTTTTTCTTACTCTATCTTGCATACGAGCTGATAACAAAAATAGGTCTATTCTTGAGTATGTTTTATGTCTAGCCGAGTAATATGAATATTCCTTTTCCTTTGGGTGTTGTTTCCTCCATATATCCAAAAGTTGCATTTCTTCCATCGATTTAATTATAAATTTGGTTACTTTGTCCTTTCTGTTAATTTTTTTCCCAGTTTTGTCCATATTTGAATCTAAATTCAGGTTGAAATCCCCTCCTATTAATATGTTCCCTTGCGTATCTGCTATCTTCAAAAAGATATCTTGCATAAACTTTTGATCTTCTTCGTTAGGTGAATATACATTGAGTAGATTCCAAAACTCTGAATATATCTGACATTTTATCATTACATATCTCCCTGCTGGATCTATTATTTCCTCTTCTATTTTAAATGGCACATTTTTACTAATTAATATAGCTACTCCTCTTGCTTTTGAATTATACGATGCTGCTGTTACGTGTCCTACCCAATCTCTCTTTAATTTCTTGTGCTCCAATTCAGTTAAATGTGTTTCTTGCACAAATGCTATATCATTTTTTTCTTTTTTCAGTAAATTTAGCAGTTTCTTCCTTTTAATTTGGTTATGTATTCCATTAATATTTAAAGTCATATAATTCAACGTAGCCATTTTATACTTTGTTTATCTTCCCTTTCCGTTTCTCCATCATTACCTTTCCTCCTTATCCATTTGTGTTTTCTTGTTTTGAACCCTTTATAAGACAACATTCCTAAAACATCAAACATTTTCCTTATTCTCATATTTAAAACTTCTTTAGCCCCAATCTCCCCTTCCCCTCCTGAGTTGTCCTTTATCCCTTGTCGGACAACCACATCTCCCCTCTCCATTTGGATTTGCGAATTAACTCGCAAGTGTCAGCTGATTTTGCAGTGACCGCAACTCCTCCACACCCAGCACCCCCCAGAAAAGATTTCACTTTTCATATGTAACAAAGGTCACTCTTTTAGTTCCCTCCTTATTCCCTCTATTCCATTTCCTTCCCTTATTAATTCTTGTCTATGCTATCTATATTTTCCTCTAAATACGGATACATTTATGTATGCACATTATACATATACACACATATACCTCTTTACTCACATACATATAAATCGTGGTCATTTTTACTCTTATTACATATCTTCATCTCTCTGGTTGTTTTGTAGTTGTTCTGCAAATTTCCTTGCTTCCTCTGGATCTGAGAATAGTTTTTTTTCCATAAGATCGTTTTCGATGTATTGAACTCCTTTCTCTTCTTCAGGAGTTCAAAACTTATGTGTCTTTTTAGTTCTTAGTCTTTCGTACTCTCGTTACACGTCTTCATCCCTCAGTCTATTTTGTAATTGTTCTGCAAATTTTCGTGCTTCCTCTGGATCCGAGAATAGTCTGTTTTGTTGTCCTGGCATAAATATTTTCAATACCGCTGGATGCTTTAGTATAAATTTATACCCTTTCTTCCATAAAATCGCCTTTGCTGTATTGAACTACTTTCTCTTCTTCAGGAGTTCAAAACTTATATCTGGATAAATGAAGATTTTTTGCCCTTTGTACTCCAGTGGCTTATTGCCCTCTCTTACTTTTTCCATTGTCTTCTCCAGTACCTTTTCTCTTGTAGTATATCTTAGGAATTTTACTAAAATAGATCTTGGCCTTTGTTGTGGTTGTGGTTTAAAGGCCAATGCTCTATGTGCCCTTTCTATTTCCATTTCTTGCTGTAGTTCTGGACATCCTAGGATCCTGGGGATCCAATCTTTTATAAACTCTCTCATATTCTTGCCTTCTTCATCTTCCTTAAGGCCCACTATCTTTATGTTATTTCTTCTGTTATAATTTTCCATTATATCTATTTCCTGAGCTAACAGTTCTTGTGTCTCTATAACTTTTTTATTAGATTCCTCTAATTTCTTTTTTAAGTCCTCTACCTCCATTTCTACTGCTGCTTCCCGCTCTTCCATCTTGTCCATTCTCTTTCCCATTTCTGTTAAGGTCATATCTATTTTATTCATTTTTCTCTTCTGTATTGTTTATTCTTCTTCTTAAATCATTAAATTCTTGCACTTGCCATTCTTTAAATGACTCCAAGTATTCTTTAATAAGAGAAAGTATATCCTTTATCTTGCCTTTCCCTTCTTCTTCTATTTCACTGTACTCTTCCTCTTCTTCCTCCTCTGGGTTGGCCATCTGTTGTTTCTTTGTTGCCCTTTTCTTCTCTTCTTTCTTGTTTTCATTGTCTTCTATGTTCTCCTCTTGCTGCAGGTGTTCTGCAGCTGTGATTGTCGGCTGTGGAGATCGACTCCCCAGCTGGTCATCCCTCCCGTCGGTGTGTTTTTTTGCATGCGCGGTTGCGTTCTTTTACTCGGCTCAGCGAGCCATTTTTGTAGTCCACTTTCTACTGACCTGAGGGAGCGGGTTTCTCTCTCCACCGCGGGCCTCTTTGAACAGGTAAGGCCTTCTCCTTCTTCTGTTGTCTTCTCTTCCTCTCTTCTTACCATTGATTTCGATTTTTCTTTTTTCGTCGCCATCTTCTTTCCACCTTTATACTCACTTTTCTTTAATTTTTATTTTTGTGCCTTTGTGTTTTCCTTTGTTTTTTCCGACTTTTCTGGAGAGGGCTGGAGTTCACCTTCCGGCCACTACTCCATCACGTGACTCCTCCCCTGACCTTTGTATTCCAGTGGCTTTTTGTCTTCTCTCATTTTTTTCATTGTCTTCTCCAATATATTTTCTCTTGTCGTTTATCTCAGGAATTTTACTAGAATGGATCTTGGTTTATGTTGTGGCTGTGGTTTCGGGGCTAACGTTCTGTGTGCCCTTTCTATTTCCATTCCTTCCTGTATTTCTGGCATTTCCAGGACCTTGGGGTTCCATTCTTTTATAAATTCTTTCATATCTTTGCCTTCTTCATCTTCCTTAAGGCCCACTATCTTTATATTGTTTCTCCTATTATAGTTTTCTATTATATCCATCTTCTAAGCTAACAACTCCTGTGTTTCTTTAACTTTTTTATCAATTTCTTCCAATTTTCTTTTTAAGTCATTCACTTCCATTTCTACGGCTGTTTCTCGTTCTTCCACCTTGTCTACTCTTTTCCATATTTCTGTCATGACCAGCTCTAATCTACTCACTTTTTCTTCTCTACCTTTTATTCTCCTTTTTATTTCACTAAATTCTTGTGTCAGCCATTCTTTTAGTCCTTCCATATATTCTTGAAATTTTTTAAAATCTATGTACTGTCCATTCCCTTTATCTTCTATTTCTCTGTGCAAAGCTTGATTTTCTTCTTCTTCTGTGTTTGCTCTAGGGTTTGTGTCTTCTACTTCTCTTCCTTGTATCTGTGTCTCTTCTGACTTTCTTGTTGGGCTATTTGTCTCAGTTTGTTGGGTATTTTTTTTTGGTATCTTCATGTTGGTCCTCTTCTTCTGGGCTGGTTATCTGTTGTGTTCTCTGGTTTCCTTTTTTCATTCTCATCCCTCCCGTTCCCGTTATTTTCTGTATCTTTTCGCTGGGAGCCCTGCTGTCAGGTCTTTCTCAGCTGTTCATGCTGTGGAGTTCCACTACACAGCTGGTTCCCCCTCCCGTTGGTGTTGTCTGTGTCGTGCACACCTCTGTTTGGCTCCGTGAACCATCTTTGCAGTCCTGCGTTCGGTGGGTCGCGACCCTGCGGGGTTTCCACTGACCTCAGGGAGTGGGCTCCTCTTTCCACGGCTGGTCCCCTGCTTCTTCGTACAGGTAAGGCCTTCACCTTTCTCTTCCGGCGTCTTTCCTTCTTCTTTTCTTCCCGTTGTTTTTGGCTTTTCTTTCTTTGGTGCCATTTCCTCCACACCTTTATTTTTTATTTGTTGTGATTTGTGTGTCTGGGACTTTGCTTTTTCTTCACTTTTTTTCCTTCTTTTCTGGAGAGGGCTGTTATTCTCCTACCGGCCACTACTCCATCACACGATTCCTCTAATAGTATTTCTTTTTGAGGAAAAACAAAATAGAGCAATTAAGGGGCATGGTTCTAATTGACCTTAAAAATTAATGATAAGTTTTGAAAGTCATTTTTCTGGACATTTTCTAAACTAGGGCAAGTCAAAAACACATATATCAATGAAGAACAAATCAATATCAGAATAGAAGTGAGATTGCTTAACTTTGAAATATGTATTCTACACACCACTTTGAACTGCAGCAAATAATGTCATGTACAAAATGAGAATTCATAATCAAATTTAGAACAATATCCCAGTCCTCATCTGGAAGTGACAAATCCATTTCATGCTCCCAATCACTCTTGATCTTAATAAGTGAAACTGTTCTCAAATCCATCAAATTACTGTAAATAATAAATATGGAGCCTCTATGAGAAAATTTAAAGTCAAAAAGTAAATCAAGAATATTTGTTTCAGAAATCCATGGAAAATCAGAGGTTGGACTGAATAAAATGTCTGACTTGTAGATATCTGAAAAAATTACTATTGTGCAGTTTAAATTTTGCCCACAATTGTTTGAAAGAAGCAAAATTATCTCGAATAAAGGGATTTTTAAAATTATTGAAAGAAATTTGTAAAGCATGTGAAGTATTTGCCAAGTGAATTGGAGCACATTGTAAAGTTCATTTTGGGGATAACATAAGAAAAATCCTTCGCCAAAATTTGGGATAGATTCAGTATCAATTAGAATTGTGACCACTCCCATTTAAATTTAGTGTAAGCTTCCTGAATACTTGTTTTGGTGCTAAATTTTCTTTTATTTGTGTATCAATGCTGTCCTGCACTAACATTCTTTTTTTTTTCATCTTCTGTTAACTTTCCTGGAGTACTGTTCTGCATATGTCACTTTGTAAGGGCTCAATATTCAAATTTGTCTTGACGCTGGTTATTTGAGTGTTTAGATGGTTTTGCGTAAGTGAGAATGTTTTTGACCAATCATAATTGTGAAATTGCTGTTGTCTTTTGTAATTTTTGTAAGTAATCATGTGACATTTAAATTGTAAAATTATAAACTGTATTTTATTTAAAATGGTCTTTCGCATGCCATTTATTTCTAGAGGTTAATTCCATTTATCTCAAGTACAATCTCTGGCAATCTGAATTGTTAATTACTTAATACTTAGATGCTGCCTGACCTATTAAATGTTTCCACTTCATTTTCTGTTTTTATTTATTTTACTGCCATCTGCTTATGGATTTACATTTATTATAATATTGTCTTTCATTTGCAATGACTCAGAATATGTGGTCATCTATGTTATCCATGCTCTCTGTTGGCCTCCAGCCAAATTCAAACTTTTCCCACCAAGGACTCTCATCTTTTGTGCCTGCTCAATCCATTAGGTGAGGTACTACAATAGAATCTTCCCTAAGATAATCAGATGATGAGGGTCAAGGCTGGTATGGGTGTAGACTTTGACATAGAAGTTCTTCAGATAACCAAATAGTCAACAGGCTAAAACTATATTTGCTGTTTAGCCAGTTGTCAAAAAGTATGAATATCTTTTTTTTTAATTATTTTAAATCACAGATTAAGCAGTCCCCGTATTCTTATTTCCCTCCAGAGAAGCCAATCCTGACAATTTTCCACCATCTCTAAGTGGTAATGAATTACAGCCCTCTTTGTGTGCTAAATGTGAACATATATTGAAGAATAATATTGATCCTCCAATTTCAACTTTGGGACGATTATTCATGCTGAGTTGCACAAGTAGATGCCAATAGTCTCCAGTAATGCCTAGGCCTAATGAAAGTTCAAATTGAAGATTTAGGAAAATATCAGCAGTGTCAGTTGAGTTTCAAAAAGACATTGATGAGACTAGGAATTAATTGACCGAATTTCTAACGGTGCATACATAGCTTGTATGGTCTTGAGCAAATACCATCTTATCCATCACAAACTATTGCTTTATCTCTGCTGTATTTTGCTCTTGTTTGTACTTCAATGCTCATCTGTGGTTTTGTAAACTCCAGGTTCTGTTTTTACAGTGCTTTGTAAATTTGCTTCTTGAACTCTTGAGACAAACTGAAGTTCACAAAATAAGTCTTCTGCCTGGATCTTGCATTCCAAAAAACCTTTTTAGCCATCACTTCCTCCAGCAGATTGTTGGGTTTCAGATTCCAGTCTCCCTCTGTTCTCTGAAATAAAATCCTCAGTCTGCTACAAATTTTCCCCTCTTGTCCCATCTGTTCAACCTAATTCAGTGTGATATCCTCATGTCTTCTATTTGCAGTACAGTCCTGTCTTGCACCAACATTTTGAGCACATACTTTGATTTCTCCTGTACCTGTAAAGTCTTCAGACCTAAAACTCCGAAGCATTTCAGTCTTGCAAAATCCCTTTGAATATATCTGTACATGTACTACTTTGTAGAAAATATAGTTTCCTTTACTACAGCAATTATAAAAAAAAGTTGCTTTGATTACTTTGTATCTCCTGTTCTTAATTTGTATGCTTTTGTTTGCATTTAAGGCAGTGTCTTCTGTTGACTATCTTAATGATCAGTTTCTGTAGTATAGTGTTCAAATTATTGTCTTTGGCCACTAATATTCCACTAAGTGGAAACATTTAATATTGAAATAAAAATGGAGAATGCTGGAAATAACATCTGGGGAGAGAAAAATAAGGTTAATCATTCCAGATAGTGGCCTTTCATTTGAACTTCAACCTGGAATGTTAACTCCTTTTCTATCTGACTTACAAATATTTGGTTGAATTGTGCTAAAGACCATTTTTCTAAGTTTACTACAGGGTCTGATCAGGTTTGTTTAGATCCAAAGTATTCCTTTCTTTCCAAACTAGTTCAGACCATTTGAGTTAAAGGCCAATGTTGAATAAGCCTTTTTAATTGCTGTTTTCTAAATATGAATTACAGAACCTTTTTGAGTGGGCAATGTATGTTTTTTGAAGAGCCTCGTATATTTCTAGGAGGTTTAAAATGAGAATTTTCTTTGGTTCGTTCACAAAAAATTAGTGTTCTGGATGGGGCTATCATTTATTTTTCATCTATAAATATTATTGGAAATGAATAAGCTGCTTTCTTGAATTTTGGCATTATATTTATGAAGATTCTCACACATTACTGTTGGGGTAGGGTGTTCCAGTAAATTTTGTATTTCAACGGCATTTGGAATACCAGTGACAATATTTCCAATTTAGAATGGTGTGTAGCTTATTGGGGAACTGTCATTTTTTGCAAGATGCCACAGTGCATCTTGGGGATGGGGCAAAATGTGGCCATGGTATACTGGAAGGAATCTTTAGATTTAATGGGATGCTTTGTTCTTCTGAATGTTGTTAAAGATAAAGGAATGCTTTTGCAGGCTAGTTGATCACATTCATTTCTATGAGACAGGTGTGCTGCTATTCTGCAATGATTGTTTGGTTCCCTGGTTTGATAAAGTTAAGAGTGAAGAATATGCCGGGCATGAGTTTATAGTTTTGCTGCGATAGCCTATGTTGTGAAGTAAGAGGAGATATATTTAAATACGTTAATTAAAAACAATCCACTGATGATTTTTGGTTGCTGCAAAATAAAAGATCTTACTATTTCTTATTATGCCTTGTCAAATATTAACTATTTCACTTACGGAATATACAGTTATCTGGTTTAATTCACAAGGCAATATTCCTGGATTACAGAATATTGTACAATTCAACAGGTGAATTTTTGATTTTCCTGATCCTTGACTGACATATACAACTTGCAATATTTGTTTTCTATTGATTTCAAATGTCACTTTTTAATTAATTTCCTATATGTAGGTTTTGTACAGGTTATATTAACAAAGAGATTTGAGGTGAAAGATGGAACAAAAATATGTTTGCTGGCTGAATTTTCAGCGAACTTTTCAGTCAGCTATGACACCACTGCCAAAAAGCAGGTAAGTAATGTTATTTCTTCTTTTTCTGGCATTGCTTTGGCTTTCCTCTACTCTAATTCCTTAAGAAAACAATAGACAATTAAATTTCTCCCTAACTATTCATTCTCAACACACAATATCACTTAGAGACTGGTTAAAACAATTAAATTAATCTGGCACTTAGTTTGAGAGCATTATTTGTATTTCTGAAATAACTGAATTGACCTTTTAGTACTGGATAATATTTAACATCAAACCAAGTACAGTCATGTGTTGCTTAATGTCCATGATATGTTCTATGAAATAGAATGTTATGCGATTTGGATGTTGTGCGAACACCATGTTATATGACTATCAAGATATATGTATTATAGCTTGTGTATATATACATATATATATATGTGCATGCGCGCACACGCACGCACGCACGCACGCACGCACGCGCACACACACACACACTACCATTATATGCCTGGCAGCACCAATCGCTTTGTTATGCAAGAGACATGAAATGCACATGTTTTATGAACTCTTATTATAATATTATGGGACCACGAATGTATATGTGGTTGGACGTTGCCCAAGCGGACGTTATGCGGCGTGTGACTGTACTTGGTTTACAAAGCTGAAATGCCCTTTGACTTACCAGACAGTTTCTGTTTATCTTTACCACATGTTGGCTAAGTTTGACTTATTTAGCACTTCCAGGAAAATATTAATAAGGGAATCATTAGTTTGAATTAAAGTATATAAGTTACAAAAGTTAATGTGTCTGGAGGTATTGTTGCCTAGCTCATCAGAGTAGTGTACGTAGAATTGGGAGTAATTTACTGGAATCAAGAGAGAATTAGTGAACAGATTTAAAGCATTCTTCTTTTCTTCTTTCTTTGGCTTGGCTTCGCGGACGAAGATTTATGGAGGGGGTAAATGTCCACGTCAGCTGCAGGCTCGTTGGTGGCTGAAAAGTCCGATGCGGGTCAGGCAGACACGGTTGCAGGGGAAAATTGGTTGGTTGGGGTTGGGTGTTGGGTTTTTCCTCCTTTGCCTTTTGTCAGTGAGGTGGGCTCTGCTGCCTTCTTCAAAGGAGGTTGCTGCCCGCCAAACTGTGAGGCGCCAAGATGCACGGTTTGAGGCGATATCAGCCCACTGGCGGTGGTCAATGTGGCATAGAGTCTGAATAAATGGGGATTCTGATTGTTAGCAAGCTATGAGTAGTGGGATCTGTGATTGTGTCCCAGTTTAGCCCAATTTGCATCAGATTGGCTGGGGGAAACAAATGACATTTATCCAAGTTTTGCTGATGATGTTTAACAAAGGCTAATTATGAGAAATGAAAGTGAGTAAAAAGCCCTCGCGCATATAGGCAACCAATATGAATGGGTGAGAATATGGCAAAGAGAATATAAAGTGAAAAAATGTGAGGTTATACAGTTCAAGACACAAAACAGTTTTTAAATGGTGATAGAAGGACCTTGTTATCCTCGTTTATACAGTACAATAGTTCTCAATCAAATTCAGCAAGCAGAGAGCAATTTGCATTTGAGAAAATTAGTGTGGAAATGAAGAGCACTTACTGCAGTTAATAAGTTCCAATTTTGTAGTTTTGATCTCCTCAGCTATAAAAGTTATATTTTCTGTAGAAGATCTGCAAAAAATTTCTAGATTTAAGTTTGCTAAATGAGAGAGTATTTTCGAAGAATAAAACAAATGTGAGGAAAACTCACTGGACTTTGTGAAATTCTTACAGGGCTTGATAGGGTCTGTGCATGGTGTGTGTATACTCTGGCTGAGGAATCTAGAATCGGGGATGACCATTTTTGATTAAGGGATACTTCCTTTTGGATCAAGATTTTTTTTTAAATGACTTCAAGCAGAGAGTTGTGAATTTGGAATTGATCCCAGAGGATTAGGGGAGGGATTGAGCAGTTGGTTCTTTTGGGGACGGTTTAGATGGATAAAGCTGTTTCTGTACTAGAAAGAACTATGGAGTAGGAGTTGGGCATGTGACTAGGTTTGGTTAGTGAGATTTAATTTCTGCGCTTTTATAGAACTAAAGAAAAGCAAGGATGTAGTCCTGCAACTTTGTGTGCAAGGGGAATTTTAGTCCTGCATATGTATCTCCTGAAATTGACCTTTGCCTCATGTTTGGTAAAGTAAAGGCAAATGGTGTTTCCAGTATTGTGAGGGAAAATCATTTTCTTCTCCACTTCAACTCGATATTTGCTAAATTTGTTAATTATGTTCATAAAAAAAAGGCAATATTGATAGCTGCCTGATCATTTTAGTTATACAATTTAATCAGCTGCGCAATGAGGAACATCAAGTTTGAAAAATGTATGATTTTTGATATTAGAGCGGTTGCTTGGCAGAGATCTTGTGCTATTAATAATTAATTCACCTAATGCACAAGCCCTGAGAATTTCTGACCTACTTTGTGTGGATTTAGTGTAGTGGTATGCAAGCTAACCTTAATTATGGACTTTTAAGATGGGTCATAAAAATTATTGGAACTGATAGGCTTTTGTTAGCAATGGAAGAACTTTCCACTTTCAGATTGATTAATAGACCCTCAAGAACATCTTTTACTAAAGCTAGAATTTCTATTAATTTTTAGCAACAAGGCAGCCTGGTCTGAATTTGCAAGGAAGTGAGGGAGAAAAATATGACTCCACAGAGAAAGGGAGATTGCCTGAGCTTGTTTGCTGCTGCTTTCACCTCTAAATCCCTCCTTCCCTCAGTCCCTCTCTCATGCACCATACTTTTACCCTGTCTACCTTGATTTCCTCTTAATCGCTCCCATATCTCTCCTTGGCAGGTTGTCACCAATCTGCCTTTCCCCTTCCTTGCTCTTTCTCCCATCTCACTTCTTATTCTGCCACAAATGTTTATGACTCTTTTCCTGTCTGTCCATTTCCACAGTATATGTCTCTGTTCCCCCTTCCTTCAAATAAAATTATTTCAATGCTTTTATCTGCAATCCTGAATGCTGGTTTTGGACAGTGCATGATATTGCTCTCACTATTGAGGTAGGAAGAGAGTGGAAACCTATCAATAAGGACCTTGAGGAGTTAACAAGTGTTGAAGGCAATGCAGTAACTCCATCTGGTTGTGCAACTTGATTTGGGAAGATTTATCGCTGTAATATTATCATTATTTATAAATGATAGAATCTGATCTTGGACAACCCCTCAGGTTTGAAGTTTACTTCGACAGTGGTTCTCAAGTAGGTGCTGATACTAATGTGATAGTCCATATCTCCGAAGCCTACAGCTGTCAGTAAGCAAAACTGATCATCAGCACCTGGTTGTTCTGAAATCTTGTTCGCCAATTGTTCGTCTGGAATGTACATCAGGCTTCTAGAGTACAAGCAGAGTGTGCATCTGAAACCAGGGAGTCTGAAATTCAGGCTGTGGATCAGGTGTACTAGAGACCCAGGGTTATAAATCAGCAGTGGTGGTAGGTTTGTGACAGAACTAGGTCCAGGACACTTCTATATTGCCCATTTCCTTTTAAACTCACTGAGTTCACTGGAGAATTTATTATTATTGTGTAACATGAATCAAAAAATAAATAAAATTTGTTTGAGTATCAATGGACGTAACATTTCAGTGGTCAGAAAAATCTAGTTCAGCACTGGAAAAGTCCCAAGGATATTGTATTAGCACTTAAACTAAATGTATATTGGAGGGACAATGGGTTAGTCACACCCGTGATCTTCCAAAATGTTGGTTGGAGTTAAACAAGAATTGTAACTGCATCGAAACGTATGTGAGTCAGGTATCTATGATTTGAGGAGTTGTTTATATGGATGAAGAGTGATATATTCATAGTTGAACATTAAAAGTATAAAGCAATTAATTCATGTTTATTGTAGCAAATGACTGGATGAAGTGTGAACACACATGGTTGAATTCATAAAAGAAAATGTGCAATAATAAGCACATATATGTCCAATCAAATTAGATATAGAGGATTACATCAACATTTAAATAGAATTATTGTGAGTGATTTTAACCCTTTTGGAAGTGGTCAAATTGCTATAATTTTTCTCTCTATGTTTCAGGGTATAGTTTTGTTCTCCTTACCTGATGATGCACATAAAAGTTCAAAAAGTAGTTGTAATAATATGACTGCACCTCTGTTAGTAGTCAGTTTTGGGAATGGTCACTCTCTCAGCATGAATTTCTCAAGGAGCAACATATCATACAAGATGGAAGAACTGACTCTTGTTCTCAATGAGAGGGACAGTACACTTTTTCATAATTCAAGTAAAGCTGGTAAGTTGTAATCTGAATTTGTACCTCAGACTTATCACAAAATGACTTAAATTACCTGGTCTCATTAAAACCTCTACCACTTGATTAACTGCTTTGCAAGTTTATGTCAAGATCACCTTGATTTTGTTTCTTGCTTATCTGAAACTACAGTCATTACCAGAACCTTTTGATTATGATAAACAGGATACTTTTTTTTTAATGGGTCAGCTCTCTCAGTTTAGACCCTAATTTTCTGTTTGCTCCATCACTTGGAGTAGAAGTAAATTTGGAATTAAAATAGAAATTCTATTCTAGTTGGCTTGAATTGAATAAATGAATACTATAACAAAATGTCAAAAGCTTGGGAGAAATGAATGGGACAAATTTCTGAAGTCTTCCAACCTGACAGAATTTTCTGAAGGAAGTCTTTTTTTTTTTCTTTCTTTTTTAATGTTAAGTGAAAGTGTCTTGCATAATTTTTTTTTCATTAAAACAGAATGCTGAGGTTTTTATTAAAAGACTTTGCTCTCTTGCTGTGAGTGTTGAAATAAAAGGCATTCTGAAGCTGTAGTTCATTGAGTGGCTCTGAGGGCACTCCGCGGAACCAGTGTGAGCTTCAAGAATCTGACACAGCAGCTGACAGATGTCTGATGTTTTTTATCTGACTAGGGAATTTGCATTCCAAACACATGGTAGGAGGTTGGTTGATCACTAGTGTAGGTGGAAGGCTGAGAACCTTGAAGAGTTGATATGTTAATGAGAGAGAGAATGTAGAGAGAGAAAGAGAGGAATGGTGTTTATGGTAATACTGAGAGTCAGCCTAGACCTAATGGGCCAAATGGCAGCCTCATCATTAGGAAATATTCGAATAATAGAAAATTACACAACTTGTTGTATGTAGTAAGTTATTTTCACCTGTTTACTGATTTTTTTTTCAGCTGAATTATTTTTATGAAGATAGAAAATTGCAGTTGACAGAGAAGCTTTGTAATGTTGATCACTTCTAAGAATTTGTATTCATTTGCTGTTTTGAAATTCTACCAGATTTGTTCATCACTTCAAGATCTCTGGACATCAGTGCAAAGTTGAATACATCATACATGTGCATGAGTGATTCTGCTGTGTACATGCAGAATGTTAATGTTACTCTGAGTGACGTCCAATGGGAGGTTCTTCCACCAGCTAGCAACTTCAGTAAAAATAGTAAGCTTTTCTGTTTTGACACAGTGAAATAATCAACTCAATCATTTTCTATTGATACTATGGGTGAATGTCGAATCTCACTGTACAAAAAGTTGCAAAATTCTATGTTTAGATTATTTTCCTGCACTTTCAGACTGTTGCCCTGCAGTTGGACTTGGAAAAATAAACTAATTCATTTGAAATTTAATGACAATGGACAGAGTAGATAAACTTTTTCCATGGACTTTTCTCTTTTACCAACTAATTACAAGTTTCTGCCACATGCTCTGGAATTTCATATGCATGATTTCATAGAACAATTAAGAGTAGAAATGAGTATGAAGCTCTGCACCAGTGTTAGCCTATGGAAGTTTTACATAAAAAGGAAGATAAATTAATAAATATGCATGGGACCTTAGTGTCTTGTTTTGAGGGGTGTGGCAGGTAGGCCTATAGGAACAGCAAACAATGAAGAAGGCAATGCTGTTTCGTCCTTTATTTCATGAGGGGTAGTGAAATCTTGCATTGGGAGTACTGTGTGCAGATTTTGGCACCATGCCCAATGAAGGACATGTTGTCTAAAACAAAAGAAAGTATATTAAATTGATTCTTGGATTGAATGGATTATTCTAAGACTTGCTGATGTTTTGATGAAAGAAAGGTGATTTTATTAGGAGTAAAAAGATTCACAGAAGAATTGACAAAGTAGATGGCAAGAAGCTGTTTTCTTCACACTAGGATGCATTCTTGCGCAGATTGAGGTCTGCCCATCAGGTCTGAAGTGAGGAGATTTTTTGATGTAGACTGAAAGGAATACATCGACTCAAAGAAGTGCATGTTCAGTCATTGATTAAATTCAAGATTGAGATAGCTGAGCAATTGAGTGGTGGGTAAATTGAATGACTATATCTAGAATTATTCCTTGTTGATTTCCATGGGGATTGTTGGGCTCAAGATAGAAGACAAAGGAAATTATTATACAGTATGTAATTATTTTAGCTTTAATGGTTTTAAACTTTTCTGATTGTTTACTGTTGATTCTGAATGTCAAAGATCTTTTTTAAAACTCAAATTCCAAACAACTTTGATAGCTGTCAAATTTTTAAATGGGTGGGGAATCCTCTCTGGAATATTGAAGGCCCTGGTTTCTATCCTGGAAAAGAATTAACAAACCCAATGTACCTCAAATACATAGAGCAAAAGTAGAGAATATGTGGCTAGAATTTCACTTTATCTGGAATAGTTAAAACATAGTGCTTCTCATCCAAAGGAAAGTTGCTGCAAAATGAATCGCTCAATGTGGGGAATGCATTATTGGGAGTTGGAAGGTGTTTCACTGGGAAGTCATCCACACAGTGGTATAAGCTGAACTCATTGGGGACAAAAAGAGACCTGTGCAAAGATGCCTTTTTCTTTAAAAAGCTCACTTTCCTGATCCCTCATATACAGCAGTTATAATGGAACTGCCATATAATGACATAATTTTCTGTTGTTTCGTTTGGAAAGTTGTTTCTAAGAGATTGTCTTTGTTTAAATGTTTAATATTTACATCCAGAACCATTTTTTTTTTAAAGAAACACAATGCCAGGCTGATGTGCCTACAGTTGCACCTCCCACAACAAGGCTCACCACTCTGGCTCCAACGACTACTGCATCACCTGTAGTAAAGAATCCTGTTCGAGGAATATATAATGTATCCAATAAGAATGTGACCTGCTTACTTGCAGAGATGGCCCTACAGATCAATATTTCACAGAAAACTGGCAATAAGGTAACAAATTTGAATCTTTATTTTTTCTTTTAAAAATATTTTATTAAGATTATGTAAGCATAAATACAAAATTGACAATTTCTTAATAATTCATTTGTATACAAGTAAGCACGTACAAAAAAAGCCAGTGGAAAAAAGTAGACAAAACGAGATAAATAATTGTTTGTAATACCCTCAAAAACAATTGATTGAATTGATCCATGCAACCATGTTAAACCCTTTTGAAAAAGCTTGCATAAAATAAAGGGGGAAAAAGAAAAAAACTAAAACTCTAATCTAACCCCTCCTTCTAATCAATGTTACCTTATAAATTATAAAAGAAAAATCAATGTGGAACCCCTGGAGGACAGGCAAAAAAACACCAGAACATACAATAGAATGAGCCCCATAATTGCATAAATTGAAACTTTCTATCTTTGATATTTTCTCTAAACTTAAATAAGGTATTGTATTATATAACCACTATGTAGGAGTAAGGGGTGAGTCATCTTTCCAGTTCAATAAAATTGCTCATCTGGCTATTAGTGGTAAAAGCTAAAACTTTTTCCCAAGACGCCGATATAAGTTTAGTTGAATCACGAGAAAAACCATACAAAATAATTAACGGGCAAGGTTCCAAATTAATCTTAATCGTTGATAAAGTTTTGAAAATTTTTTTCCAGAATCTCTCTAAATTTGGGCACTCCCAAAACGTATGGATCAGGGAAGCTTCAAAAAATTTTACAAAAATCTTCAAAAATAATTCTTTATTTTTTAAATATAATGGTAGCAAGTTTATTTTCATATATATTGTACAATGTACAAATGCACCAAAATTCTTCCTTGCTGCAGTTGAATGGGTACTTCATTTTTTTTTTAAAAAAAGGCTGTGTGTTATACATTATTTGAATGAAAAGAGACAATAAATACAAAAAAAATTAATAAATATTCACAGTCATCCTGATGCAAGATTTTTATAAAAGCGACTTTGCAAAAATGCTGATGCTCCTTTTTCTAGTCTATGATTAGTCCATCATTGTCACTTCCTTATTCATGTAACAAGGGGAAGAGAGACTTCTGAGAAGTTGTCAGTGAGAAGAAGTTGTGACCAGGGTGATTGGGTTCTTTATGTTGGCTGTCTTCTTCACTAGATGCTACCTTCTGCAACCTTTTGGTTTCTTGGGCATTTGAATTCCCAAAACAGGTTGTGATGCAGCCAGTCAGTGTATTTTCCACAATGCACAGAGTATTTGATGACATGTCAAATCTCCTCAGATGCCTTAGAAAGCAAAGGTGTTAGTGTGCTTTCATGATTGTCTTGATGGGCTGGCTCCAGAAGGGGTGTTCTGAAATGTAGACTCCCAGGAACTTGAAGGTACTACCACTCTCCATTCTGTCCCATCATTGCAAACAGGTGTAAAGTCCCTCGTTGTCTCCTTCCTAAAATCAGCCATAACTTCCTTGGTTTTGGTGAGAGCAGGATTCCAGCCAGATTGTCAGTCACCATCCTGTATTGTGACTCGTAGTATAATCAGCAAAATTGTACATTGAGTTGGAGCTGAATTTGACTATGCAGTCAAGAGTGTGCAGGGAATGGAGCAGAAAACCATGCATGCAGCCTGAGGGCGTCCATATGTTGGTGGTCAGCATTGAGTAGCTGCTTATAGTGTGCCGATGAGGAAGTAGAAGATCCAGTTGCAGAGAGGCGAGCGGGGTCCCAGATCCTACATCTTAGTCATTTGTTTTACTGGTATGATGGTGTTGAATGGTGAACTGTAGTCAGTGAACAATTGCCTGAAGTAGCTGTTCCTGTGGCCTCGGTGATCCAGTGAAGAGTGGAGGATCAGTGAGATGGCTACCTGTAATTCATGTCACTGATAATGTGGATCCTGGAGTGAGCTCCAACCCTCCTCCAGAAGTTGATAACCAGCTCCTTCATCCTACTAAAATTGAGGGAAAGGTTGTTTTCCTGGCACTAAGCCACAAGTCCATCAATCTCCTGTACTCTGCTTCATCATCATGGTTGGGGATTCTGAAATAATGATGGTATCATTCACGAATTTACAGGTGAAGTTGGAGCTTTGTATGGCCACACAGTTGTGGATGCACAGGGAATATTGTTGAGGATTGAATACACAGCCATGTGGTGTCCTGGTGTTGAGGATGCGTTTAGAGGTGGCATTTTCACCATACCTCTGGTGGTGGCCTGTGAGATAGAAGGTCTTGGATGCAAATGTGAAGAGCATTGCTGAGACCAAAATCATGTAACAAGAGGTACTATTGTATTGAAAGTTGAGCTGTAGTTGATAAATAGTAGTCTGACATGGGTGTCCCTGTGTTCCAGGGCTGAGTGTAGGGCCAGGGAAATGGCATCCGCTGTGGGCCTAAAATAACATATATTTCATAACATAAATTGTACGTGCATCCTTGGACACTTTAATTTTGAACTCTTTTGATATGTAAAGCAGTTTGGAACATAAATTCTATATGAAATGCTGCTTTTTGTTTTGCAGAGTACAACAAAAATTTTTAACATTAATCCCCATGAAATAAGTGCAAGTGGAAATTGTAGCAATGATCAGGCAACCCTTCAATTGACAGATGCTTCAACCACGCTGATTTTTCAGTTTGTTGCAGTGAGTTAAATATTTTAAATGTACATGTGCACAAATTCTATGCATTTCAGTTGAATGTTTTGTATTCTTTAAATCTCATTCCTCTTTCCCCTCGTATCCTTTCTGGGAAGTCATCCACACAGTGGTATAAATATTGAATTTTCAGGTAAGGGTGGAGGTACGAAGGAGGTAGCAGAGGCTGATGCACTAGGGACAATTAAAAGATTCTTGGATAGTTAAATGGATGTAATAAAGAGGGTAATGGGCTAGGAGGGAGGGAAGGGTTAGATTGATGGTGGTGTGGGATTATATAGGCCCATTTGATGTTCTATGTTGTAATCCTTTCTTTGTTCTCTCTCCTCTTTCAAGCCACCTCCAATCCTCCCATTTTTGTTCCCCTCCCCTCCTTATTCCACCACCAATTACCCACACATTTCACCTACTGTATCTCCTCCACTGATTCCATCTGCTCTTCATCTCTCCTTCAATGACTCCATTATCAGATTCCAACACTTGTAACCTTTATGTTCCCACTTCAGTCTCTGCCTCCATTTTTACCCTTCTTTCCCTCACCTGGCTCCATCTGCTGTTTTTTTTATTCCCCTGTTCGTTTGCACCTGTCTTTGTCTCCCTCCCTATTTAATTGCTCATCATTCTTGACCCTGCCTCAGCCCACCTTTCACTTACAAGCCCCTAGCTTACCCCACTCCTTTGCTATACACTGACTATTTTCCCTGTCCACTTTGTCCTGATGTAATCTCAAACTGAAATGTTATCAATTCCTTGTCATCCCCAACAGATGCTGCTCAACTTATGCAAACCAATTTTCCATTGAAGTTTTTTTTAAATCACTGCTATATGGTGGTTCCCTTGTGACTTGTACCATTTTTGGGGATTCTGAGTATCTACTCACACCAAGTCTTTCTAAACATCCCCAACCCCAAGGTTTCAATCCACTCTTGCCATACGCTACCACAAATCTCTTAACAGGCCTTAATTTTCATTGCCACCTTCAACACCCTTGTCTGCTCTAAGCCTTGTGATCTCATACTGTTCATGAACTACTCTTCAACCTTATTCTACCATCTTTATTTTCCAGTGATTGGAAATCAGAGGAAATTTTGTTACACTATTCACTAGAAAATTTACAATTCACATCAATTAAAGGGCCTAGTGAGAACAATTAGTTTAAACCATGCATAACAGATACAGATATTTGGTAATCGGGATGAAATACTCATGCTGAAATGCTCGTTGTTACATTTGCTAGCATTTGCTGCTCCCTTGTTACCCAAAACCAATACCAATTTTATAGTGACCTGTTTCTACTTGTGCTAGTGTTGGACAGTGAAACTCTGGCCCCATACCCCAGAAGGGTTCCATCGGGGAAGACAGTAATCATCTGCAGGACTGACCCAATCTGCACACAAGCTGTAGCCCAAGTTTATGTATTCATGGTACTATGTTCATTGGCTTATGATGTGGATAATTGTAAAGCCTGGTGGCTATTTAATAAAGTAAAGCTTAATGACCCCCTGGGCATTTTTCGGCTTCCCTGCTGTAACTGTTAATCACAGAAAAAATTTGGATTTTTTTTGGTTTTCCCAAAAAAAAATAGTTTGAATTTGTGTTTACGTTTCTAAATATCCGGTCAGTTGTATTGAATAATTATAACTGATTTTATACAGTTGACAGTTATTTAACTGGTATTTTCATAGAAAGAAAACATATGCCTTTAAAGAATTAATGTTTTTAGAATAATACCAATTAGTCTCAAAGATTTACTGTTGTTACTCAAACCTGATTGGACACATATAACAAGCATGTATTATGAAAACTGTATTTTTATTTAGAATGCTACACTCAGCAATTTTTATCTGAACGGGATCGTAATCTCCACAAGCCTTGTTCCATCTCGAGGTTAGTTTCAACTTTTACAGTGAAACTTGGTTGTAAATGACTACTTGAATCAACATGGCTTACATTACACCCCATAGATTTGAGATACTCATGAAAATAATGGTTAAATCAACATAAATGTTCTTGTAAATGGTTTACACAGTAAATTACTACTGTCTTGTTTGGAAATTGTGATGATTTTGAAAATTATAATGTTATTGAAAACTTCTCCACTCCAGGGCTTGCAATGAAAATACTGCTGCAAAGGCACATTTGGAGTTTCACAGGATAATGAGCCCCACAATTCTCTCATGCTCTAAAACACCTGTAGGTTTGACAGAATTAAGGGAACTAGGAGATCTATGTGTATATGATTAACGTTGGGTTCCTTGTGTCTGTTAGAGGTTGCGAAGGGGAGACAACAACTTTGGTTGTCATTTTTTTTTACCGCCCACAGTATCATTTATTACATTTGTTCACAAATGTTAGTTGCAAAATTATCTTTAAATATAACGGTGGGGTTTTTTGCTTTTAAAAAAAATTATTTTTCTGTTTGAAATTGTAATTTTTAAATAATTCTAAATTCAAAGTTGCAACATTGTATGCTAGGATAAAATCTATTTTAAAACAAGAGAAGCAGTAAAGCTTTGCAATTTTTACTGTGCTTCCATAAGTAATTTGAGATTGATAAAATGATTGCTTAAAAACTGAGTGTGCTATACTGTGAATAAAATGCATTGATACATAATTGTATGTGCTTTGCAAAATTGCCTTCTGCAACTTTTAAGTTTTTTTTTGTTGATGGGATCCACAAGATATCATCCAACATTTTGTACATTAATGCATTTTTGTTTTAACTAGTTTTGGACACAAGTTTTCAATTGAGAAAATTAGGTAGTCTTTGAAAGAATATTTAGAGCTAGGTTTCAAAACAACAGTATTGACAAGATTTCCCATTTAAAATGTTGACTGTCTTTTTGGTGACGATGATGCAGGAAATTAATATTAACAGGAAATATGGAGAACTTTATAAATTGGTCATGCAGACTTTACAGCGATTGATGTAATTTGTTTTTTCCCTATGGCCTTTCATGTTGCCAATTATAATGAGAAAGCATTGTTGAACACATTGGTCTAATAATTCTGCATTGCTACAAAAGGGGGATTGAAAATGTTATGTTTGATAAGTATTTTGAATGAAGGCCTCCTATTGCAAAATTCATGCAGCCCAAACTTCTATGCAGTAAAACAATCCTCAATAGGTAATGAACTCAAGGGGCCACTCCCTGTGTAAATCTGTCACTGTTAAGTGAATAGAGAGAAACGGTTGGGTCATACGACTTTGGAGAAAGAGGAGGCCTCGACGTGGATAATCAGGATCTTGAGTACAAGTTCAGGCCAATAGCAGATGATGTCATACAGTAGGCATACAGATTCTCTAACCACAATTATTCAAGCTTCCAAAAGAAAAGCCGAAAGTAAGACAGTGCAAAGTTGAGTAATAATATAAACACAGTGGATAGTGATATAGAATTGGTTTGAGTGAACCAGGTAGGACAAATCATAAATGAGGAATTTTCAAAGACATGTCAGAAGTAGGTGATTTTAATCTGCATTTTGATCAAACAAATAAAATTGGCAAATGGAAGAGAAATTGGTGGAGGGATTGTTTAGTGGAGCAGTATTTTACAAACCCCACCCACATCTACTAATGAGATAGGATTAATGAATGATTTTGAGGTTAAGAATTCCCAGGGGAGTAGTGGTCACAAAATGTTAGAATTCTGGATACAGTTTGACTCATGAATTTGGCACCATATGAATGATGCACTTTAAATGTAGGAGCAAGTTAATATGATATGAATGGTGGAAAAATTATTTGTGCTCTTAATTTGCACTTGGTATCATTCACCATTTGCCCAATGCTCACAGATCTTTGTTGGATCTTGATCTGGCACTGCATCAATTTTATTCCTCTTTTTTTTTGCCAACCTTGTATCCAGTATCAAGTTTTAGCAGATTTGTATGTATTCAAAATTGTATTAATGCATTGGTCACTAATTTTAAGGCCCTTGAAATGTAAAATTGAAGTATTTGAGCAGATGTACCTGCAGGAAAATATCTTCAGAATAAAAGTTATTTTTTTCTATATGTTTACAGTATTCTAACATGTTGCTTGAATTAATTTTGTCAATGCTATGTGATCAATTACCTCAAAGTCATTCATGCTTTGCATTTTTAATTCAGGAAAGGAATTTAAGGTTGAAAATACCAGCCTGCACTATCTGCAGACAACTTTGGGCAAATCTTACATGTGCCAAGCTGAACAGGTTCTCCAGGTGACCTCCAATGTTTCCATCAATGCATTTGAGCTCCATGTGCAACCATTCAAAGTAGAAAATTCAAAATATGGAACTGGTAAGTTCATTACATTTTCAAATGTTAAAACTGAGTTTGTCATGTGAATACTGTGCTGTCTGTGTGTTCTGAAATTTCTTAAATTGATATGTAGTTTGGTGCATGGATACATCTTTCCTTTATGTTTTGGGCACTTTGCTAATTCTTTTAGGTCTTATTTCTTCCTCTCTCATTTGTAAAATTTGGGATTACCTAAATTACACACATGGCAACTATTACAGTATAAACACACGTCATTGTCCACCAGATATTCTAGCTATTGCTGTTTTTAACTTCAACTGAATCTTAGTAAATTTAAGCTTTTAGTTAAATTAAATTCACAAAATAAGTAGGTGTACATTGTTGAGTTTCAAGTTTTTTTTCCCTGAGATCTTTAGGAGCCCAGGAAAATTGTGAAGAGAATTGGAAATGGATGTCCAAACTAGCATCAGGAGTAATCCTTACGGTGCATTGTGAAGGAATAATCTTCACAGATTTTGCATGAAAACTATTACAAAAAAGTTGAGATTTAAGTACAGTATAACCGATTATTCAAAATAGTCAGGACCGCACCTATGTCGGATAAATGTTTTTTTTTTCTGGATAACTCGTCATTTTTTTAAGCCCAGTAGCAACAGCAAATCACTTGTAATGGTGTTTAAACTACAACAAGCGATAAGGGAAGACTTTTTAAAGCATGAAATAATGTTTAATTCACACCACAAAAACAACCTGAACAAAGTACTGTAAGACAAATCACCAAACAGTTGAAATTCTACTCACAATTACAATTCTATCTGCAGACCTCTTTGCAATCACAAAACCCTCAAGTGCTCCTTTGGAATCAAAATGGCAATTCAGACACACATGAGCATGCTAGTTTTTGATTATTTTTTCAAGCTGTGAAGTGAGTTTGGTGCCCAAAAAAAATCTGATAAATGAAGATTTTTGATTGGTTCAGAAATCCTCGTTCATCTGATATTTTTGGGAGGCGATGATTTTCAGATGAATGAGGATTTTTGATTGTTTCAGAAATTCTCATTTATTTGATATTGTTGGAAGGCTCCTCTTAAAAACAAAATGGATAAATGAGGATTTTGGATAATCTGTTATACTGTAATACCTGGAAATAGACAAAGACTAATCACATCAGCTTGTGGTGGGAAAATTTTGGTGTGTGGAAATCTGTTGGAACAGATTTTGAAATACAAGCTCTACAGAGAACAGTCATGGGACCAATCACTAGCATCTTTATAAGTACTTTAGCTTTTATTCTTTGCCAAACCTCATCTTTATGTTAATTTAAATAAATAAATACTGTTTTTATTAGGTCTGTTTTTTGTGTGGATCCAGCTGTCCTATTTGGTAATATGTTTTATAATATTGATAGTTAGAACATAGAACAATACAGCATAGTACAGGCCCCTCAGCCTTCAATATTGTGACAACCTATAGGTTCCTTCCAAAAAAAGTACTAAACCCTTCCTACCTTGTAACTCTCTATTTTTCTTTCATCTATGTGCCTGTCTAAGAGTCTCTTAAATGTCTAATATTTCAGCCTCCACCACCAACACCCTTGGCAAGCCATTCCAGGCCCCACAACTCTGTTTTATAAAAAAAAAACTGATGTCTCCCTAAGCATTTCTCCCTTCACTTGTATAAATGTTCTCTGGTCTTGCTGTTCCTGTCGTGGGAAAAAAGTGTTGGCTGCCTACTTTATCTATGCCTCTCAGAATTTTGTAGACCTCTATTAAATCTCCTCTCATCCTTCTTTGCTCCAAAGAGAAGTCCCAGCTTTGCTAACGTTGCCTCATAAGACTTATTTTCTAATCTAAGCAACATTCTGGTAAATCTCCTCTGCACCCTCTCCATAGCTTCTACATCCTTCCTATAATGAGGTGACCATAAATGAGCACAATACTTTAAGTGTGATCTCACTAGAGATTTGTAAAGTTGCCACATGACCTCTCAATTCTTCAACTCAATACACCTATTAATTAAAGCCCAACATTCCATAGGCTTTCTTAACTACCCTATCAACCTACATGGTAACCTTGAGAGATATGTGGATTTGGACCCCAAGGTCCCTCTGTTCCTCCATACTATTAAGTATCCAACCATTAACCCTGTTCACAGCCTTCTAGTTTGACCTTCTAAAATGCATCAGCTCGTACTGATCTAGATTGAACTCCATCTGCCACTTTTCCTCCCAACTCTGCATCCTGTCTACATCCTTTTGTAACCTACGATAACCTACAGCACTATCCACACTTCCTCCAACCTTTGTATCATCTGCAAACTTGCTTATCCATCCTTGCGCTTTTTCATCTAGGTCATTTATAAAAATTACAAAGAGTAGAGGTCCCAGAACAGATCCCTGCAGAACTCCATTAGTCACTGACCTCCAGGCAGAATACTTTCTGTCCACTACTACTGCTTGCTTTCTTCATGCAAAACAATTTTTAATTCACACAGCCATGGTTTAATGGATCCTGCGCCTCCTGAATTTCTTAACGAGTCTCTCGTGGCACCTTGTCAAATGTCTTAATAAAATCCATATAGACCACATTCTCTGCCCTTTATCTCTTTAAAAAAAATTCAATTAGGCATGTGAGGCATGACCTTCCCCTCGCAAAGCCATGCTGATTATCCTTGAGTAAACTACTTTTCCAAATGCTCATAAATCATATCCTTAAGAATCATCTCCAATAGTTTGCATATCCTCTAACTGACTACATTTATGCTTCCTTCCGTGCTTGTTCTTTTTCACAACACATTGCATCATGCTTTTCACCTTCTGCTCTATTCTCTGCACTCACATTCTGGTTCCCACCCCCTGCCAAACTAATTTTAACCCTCCCCAACAGCTCTCTCATGCAAGCCTGCCCGCCAGAATATTGTTGCCTCCCCAGTTCAGGTGCAGCCTGTTCTTTTTGTACAGGTCAGACCTTCCCTAGAAGAAATCCATCCCAATGATCCACAATTTGAACCCCTGCACCAACTCTTCAGTCATGCATTCATCTGCCACAACTTTCTATTGCTATGCTCACTGGCGTGTGGCACAGACAGCAATCCTGAGATGGGCACCTTTAAAATCCTGCTTTTCATCTTATTTCCTAACTCTCTATTTTCCCTCTTCAGGACCTCATCCCTACTCCATTCCGTGTCATTGGTACCTGACCCTGGTACCTGGGAGGCAACATGATCCTCATTCACAGAACCTCCTATCTGTCGGCCTAACTAGCGAATCCCATAACTTTCCTTTTCTCTCCTCTGAGCTGAAGGGCCAGTCAACACAAGGCCAACACTTTGTCCCTGGTAGATACAAAATGGAATTCTTATTGTTGAAGGGAATGGCCACAAGGGTGCTCTGCGCTGACTGGAGAGCTTCAAAAGAACACTTACTGCTCCCACGGCCAATTTATCTTCTTGGAACCTGCTCGCTCCGCCTCTTGCTTGCAGCTTGTTCCTGCTGTCTCTAGTCGAAGTTCAAAAGCAAGATCGATTTTGTGTATTTAACAGTATTTCCTTTACAGCTTATTGCCGATAATTTACAGTCATTGGCAAAATGTGCATAGCTTTCCCATAATCAGTCTAATTACATTTTTTTTCTCTTCCTGAGCTAGGTCATTAAATTGAGTACTGGTTTGGGTGAATATAACGTTTTGTGGGATTGTTTGCAGTGTAGGTCGGGGTGTTCCGGATACTCTTTGATATATTCCTCTATCATCATTAGTAAAATGGATTATTTGGACATTTATTTCATTAACATTGGGCTATGATATTGCACAGCTCTGTTTGTATTCTAGTAATATTTACACTTAAATAAATTAAAATGTTAAAAAAACAAAACTACAGTGGCTGAAAGTCTTAAAAATTGAAATTGTAGAAATAGGCAGCATCTATGGCTGGAGAAAAATGTTATGGGTCAGGCATTTTCTGTTTTCATTGCTCTTTTAAGAGATCTTAATTACCTTTGAGCTGTGAAATGCCTAGAACTGGTGAAGCATTCAGGATGGACTGGAAAAGTGGACTTGATTTGGAAACCGACTGGTTTAATTAAATAGAAAGTAGGCCTTGAAAGCTGCATGGCCCAATTTTTTTAATGTTCTTTATTAATTTGTTGATTTCCATGGAACAAAATCCATAATTATTGTGTGGCCTGTTCAAGTGAGGAAGGATTTTATCATTAAATTATTCGTTTAAAATATATGTCTGTTTAATCTATGCTTGCTGAAATTTTAGGATCCTGAACCGAGCAATGAACATTGAGATTCTAAATTTTAATTTTGTTTTGAACAGTGGAAGAATGCCAAATGGATAAAGATGACATGTTGATCCCAATCATAGTTGGTGCAGCTCTTGCTGGCCTTGTGTTGATTGTGTTGATTGCTTATCTGATCGGAAGAAAGAGAAGCCATGCTGGATATCAGACCATCTAATCTTGCATAGATTTAGCTATTCCACCTCTGTAACTAATTCTGTTTCAAAGAAATGCATACACATTCTCTCCTGGAATCTTGGGGATGGTCCTGCATTAAAGGGAGTTAAGAGAAAAATGTTTACTGACAAACGGAATCCTCTGCCTGACAACTTGATTCTCATAGTATGTTTTAATGGAATATTTCCCCACCCCTGCCATTCCTAGGTCTTGAAATAGGGTATGTCAATGAATTACATCGTGTAACCATGGAACTGGGGAACAACTGGTCATGTGCTAAGTAAAACCAAGGGGCAATCCCAAATAGAGAATGCAATGTTGCCAGGAGGGTTGACACATTTAATTCCGGTTGTAAAGGTGTGGCATCTGTACATCTACTTTCAACATTAATGTTTCTACGTAATTTCTTTTATTCTAAGAGTGGATATGCAGTGAGTAAGATGGAGACCAGGTTTATTTGCACTGTGGAGACCAGCTTTGCAATAAAGGCTAAGCCGCTATGGTGTAAGAGCACCTTAAGAAAGGGACTGTTTGTGAGTAAATTAATACATTTTCACACTTCTACTGTGTAACCAAGGGTGTTAAATCCAACTTTACAGAATTTTAATAGTGTGTCGTGCTAAATTGATTTTATTTTTGTCTAATAGATTTCATAAGGGTGTGTATGTATACATCAAACAGTGTGCCTGCAAATTAGGCTCCCATTACTCCTGTCCCAACAATTACTCACCAAAAAAAATTACAGATGAATTATAACAATTGGCACATTGGTAACATTTTAGTTTAGTTTGAGTATCATTTAATCATTAGGAGTGGACATCGTCTGCTCCTTGGCATTACCCCGCCCAGCCCCGCCGCACTACCTTGAAGTGTAGATTGCATTGCAGTGTTTAACCTTTTCAAAATATAAAAGCACCAGCATTGCTCTTGGCTTCATTAGCCATTCGTGGCGGCTGTTGCAAATTCCACAGTGATTGTTTTATACCCAAACAAAGGGTGTTAGGGGTGAGCAGCTTTATCTATATAAATTGATGTTAATACTGCAACAGCTTCAGTAATTACTGATAAATTAAAATTGATGGATGTGTTTAAATCTGAAGCTAACCAGTTCGGGTGATAAGCACCTGGTGTGTGAAACATAAACTCGAAAGATGTTGGTTGAATAAACATTGCCCAAATGCATTTAACGTGCACTATTTTTGCCAGCATTCAACATGTGCATAATGTAAGCTTGGTTTATCTTGATAACATGTTTAAAATCTGGTTTATTGCGTTTAAAACTTGAGGTTGTTTATAAACGTTAGTGTGGGATTTTATCAATTGTTAGTCTTGGATTTTGGGTGATGTATATTGGGTGCTCTGCAAATGATTAAGGAGCTGGCGCTCTCTGCTTTTTTTCCTCCAGTTATTTTAAAATCCATCAAACAGTTTTCATTTTTGTGACTGCACTTTTTCAGGCATGTCTTACCATATAATATCTTTCAAAAAATCCACCCTGCCAATTGTCCTTAAGAGCTTGTTTGAGATGTCGACTGAAATTTGGCACATAAGGCATTTGCATTACCTTTTAACTGTGCTAATAAACAATTGGTTTCTGAAAGGGCTATGTGCTAGCTTCCATCTTCTGTTAAAGGCTTGGGCCTCTTCTCCCAACTGTATTACAAAGGGAATCACAAAACACTAATATTTTGAGCATTTTGGGACAAAAGCCCAGTTTCTAAGGTTATATCAGTATCCGTTCTTTTTGTTTCCCACTTTCCTCAATCCATTCTTGACAGGTTAACTGCATTGAATCTGAAGTTTTGCTTTTATGATTTTCTACAGCATATTGGGGCCTTTTTATTTTGAGAAATGTTTTAATAAGCTAAATTTGTCCTGTTTCCACAATCTTCCTTTTTTTTGTACTTTCCAGTTTTGAGTTACTTTTGATTCTGTAATCCAGATTGATGTTGGAAATGAAAATTTTCCTGACATACTTGTGCACCAATAAAAATTTTCTTTTGTCTGCCAGATACGTTTGTTTGTCTTGAAGCAGAGATGAGGTTATTTAATAAATTGAAATCTAATATCTCCCAATGCAAATTAGTGTAAAGTTTTCCATATAAAATCCATTGGGATGTATTACTGTGTTCGAGGAGTTATACAAACATCACTGGGTAATATATCAATGTATTTTGATAAATTTGATGCTTTAAATGAGAGTGCACTCAGTATGACTTCACTGAGACAAAAAGAGCTTTCCCTAAATTCCTGTTTGCTTTCCCTTTGATTTTGTCTTATTCTATCAATTGCAAGGTTCCAGATTATTAGAAAATTTGCTTCTAAGCCATGTAGTGGAATAAAGATTTTAAATTTGTTTATTTAAATGTTAGTGTAGCTGAATGAAACAGTCTGGGCTAAATTTTAGAAATGGCAGTCCTTTGTGCACTAAAGGTACTAAAATGTACTGCATATGAAAATGTGAGAAGCAATTTGATAAATTTGTGAATACTGGGTACGTTATGTATGCTAATTTTATCCATATTGAAGTTATTTTTTTCCAAATTTATTTGTAAAGCTTCCATTTATAATCCATCTTAAATTAAAGATACAAAATCAAAGGAATGTGGGCATTTGGGAAGGTAAGGATCACTAGCACTTTTTACACTGAAAAGCCATGTTATTGTCATGTGCACAACCCATCTCTGGAAGTTGGCTTGCTTGTTCGCACAGAACTGAAAAAAAGCAGAGTCTGTGAGTCTTTTTACACAGCAAGCTGGCTTCCTGAACCAAAAGAGGGGAACATGTATAGCACAGCAGCATGGCAACATGGCTCGCCCTTTTAAACTGGTCCCATGTCAATGTGCTCCATCTGAAACTACCTACCTTGGCGGATCTTTGATGCATTCACACAGCACTGGAAAAGGCAGATAATACCTGGCTTTCAAGCACTATGTAAAAGGGGTAACTTCTGACCCACAAGCCCATACCACTCAAATACACCAATTAACTTATAAACTGTACATTTTTGAAGGGGCGGGGAAAGTTCACACAGGCCACACAAACTCCTTACAGACAGCACCAGATATGAATCCAGGTTGCTGGCACTATAATTAGTGTTATGCTAACCTCTACACTAACTGTGCCATGTTGTTGGAGCAAAGGTTCTTTATATCATAATAATATCAAGGACCATAAACAGGCCATTCATGCAGCATAGGATGGAAAGATCATTCAAGGCATTGACTCCGCACCAGTTTATTTGAAGATTGATTCAGTTTGACCTACTGCCATATTTGTTATCATTGCACTAAGGTTTTTAAGATTTTTTGAGGGATACTGTTGAATATGTATTTATCATCCTTTTGGCTGGCAGTGGATTTCACATACTATTAAAATTATTTCCCTTTGTTGCTTGGGTTCTTTTGGACTACACAGTAGCACCATCAGTAGATTTGCTGCCTCATTGCTCCAGAACCTGGGTTTAATTTAACTCGTGCTGTCTGCGTGGAGTGTGACCTCCTGGATGACCCCACTTATTTGACCATTTAGAGATTGTGACCGTCCAATTTTCATATAATTCCACAGACATCAGTAACAATTTTAAAAACAAACATGCAGATTTCATTGAAGCAGTAGTTCATTTTGAGAACATTCACACTCCTTTCTATTTAGCATGCATTATGTGGATGAGATAAATTGCTAATAGATTCCAGAAGAATTGGGAAGTTGCTATCCAATAATTGCTTTGTCCTCATAGTTAGTGCCTCTAATAAAGATTTTATATGTTTCCTTCTCCACAATTGTGTACTATGTGAAGGAACCAGTGAAAAAGTGAGAAGCATTTTCTATTTCCTGGCACATCTGAGCCTAATGTATTAACACTGCAAGCTGGATTTTGTTTTTATCTCCTCCACAATGCAGTTTACTAAAAACATTGCTGATACTTGATCAGCTTCATCGAGAACCTCATTTACTGTAATTTAATGGGCAGGAGTTGGGGGAAATCAGCAATTTGCTGGGGGAACTTGGCAGGGGTTGAGCAGCATCAGTGGGAGAAAAGGGATTTTCAACATTTTGGCCTGGTGCTCTTGTCTTGAAGAGTTCTGGTTTGACATGTTGACCATCCCCCCCCCCCCCCCCCCCCCCCCACCTCCACCCCGCACAGATGCTGCTTAACCTGCTGAGTTCCTCCAGCAGATTGATTGCTGCTCCAGCTTCCAGCTTCTGCTGTCTCCTGTGGGGAAGTCTGGTGGTGGCCTCTTCAAGTAGGACAACTAAGGCATATGCCATCTATGTGAATAACTTCCAAAGCATTTTATTTCAAGAACTTTGATGAATGCCCAATTTTCATTGGGCTTTATCATTTTTTTCTACCTGTTCACTGTACCCAAATATTTTGCCTCCAGCAACTGTAGAATATAGAATATATTTTGCAAAGGACCAAACCATTCAACCACAACTGATGCAGATATGTGTTAACAAGCCACCTTCCATTGTTTTAAAGTTGTACAAGAGTTTGGTGAATTTGACATGAACTCTGTGATCAGAACTCTGTTTAAACACTTTATGCACGATCTTTCTTATTCCCTTGCTCTTTATCATTCATTTTCTGATGAAAGGTTATTAATCTGATTTTAAGTTTCTCCACAGAAATTTGCCCCACCTGCTAAGTTACCAGCAATTTTTTGTTGTCTTGATTTCTTTAATCCATCAATGTTCCCATCTCATCTACTCCTTGTGTTAGTGCGTGACTGACAAAACAAGTTTCCTTTATTTCTCTTACTACATGACAAAATGCTCTGAGTTTTTCTCCACACAAGTGCAAATATAAAAACGCAATGTTGGAGAAACTCAGCAGATCAAACAAGTACTTTATAGAGCAACGGTGAAGATGCAAAACCAACGTTTCAGGCTGCTGGGGAAACTATTAACCCCTCATAAACTCTTGGGTCATCTTAAAGTTCTAAAATAGTTCACATTTCAGACTTTTTCCAACCTTTGGGGTAAATTTTTTGTTTGGGCATCTTTTGAATGCTTTCTGTTTGAATTGTTTATGGATTATTTTCAGCAGAACTAAGTCCCAAGATCAGATCTTGTAAGGTTGAGCATTGCAGAAATGCACAGGAAGTTAGTTATTTGTTCATGGAATTGAAACATCCATTTCAAATCTTCCAAAGCCAAATCATCTACTTTAGATGCATTGCTCAGACTAAATGAAGTTTATTAAAGGTCTCACTGGAACTCCTGCAAAATGTTAACATGACTGTTAGGTTTTGTATGTTTGTTTTAATCACCATTTTTAATAACAACTAAACAGGACTGTATTGAAATTTCTGAGATTGAGGCAAGTGGGAATTAATGATATCAGTATCAGTTGCATGATGCAGTTGGTAATGTGTCCCAGTGTTATGCATTTATGTAATGATTGTTGCTTCCAGTTGGCATATTTAGTTTTTGTATGTAAAGCTAATGTGCCTAGAGGTGAAACATCTCCATGTGCTAACAGCCCATGCAGAACTAGTTTTTGATCTGAAAATCAATAATCCACAACATAAGATTTACATTCCTGTCCATGATTTTCAACGATAATATCTGAGTATCAAAATGTTATCAATTAATTATAATTTACAAGTTTGATTTCATATTAAATGGACATAAGAAGATATGGATGCTAAATTAACTATCCAGCATTCATACAGTTCACCATACACTGATTTCAATGAATGCATGTCTCGTAACAAGCTATTGCAGAATACTGAATATCAAATGGGAAAATGTGGGAAGTGTTCAAGTGCCCAGGTGATACGAAGAGAGAAAAGTTGGTTAATGGTTGGGTCAATTAGCTTTTGGCAGGGGAAGAAATTGAGAACCAAGTGTGGGGTGGTGGCAATAAGAAATAAAGCTCTGTTGGGGGAACAGAAGAGATTGAATGATGTGATTGTAGTGTTGGCTGGAAGTATTTAAATTGGAAGTAATCGATTACAATTTGATGACACGGAGGAAACGATGCTGGAAACCTGGGATTTTGGCTGAGGTTATCTCCTTTGTGGAGAATACAAGTGCAAATACAAAGATTTATGAGCAAACTGGAGATTTAAAGAGGCTGAAATAAAAATTAAATCTGCAGATCTTGGAAAGCTGGAGCAACACATATTAAGTGCTGGAGAAACTCCGAGAGTATGGCAGCATCTGTGGAGAGCAATAGACACATCGATGATTCGGGGCGAAAACTCATAAGGTATAGCAAGGACCTTGTGGAGGCATGAATAAAAATGTAGGTGGCGGGTGGGGATGGTAGGCTGGCAGGTGAAGGAAGCCCAGGGTCACCTTGATTGGCTTATAAAGGAGCTTGTGGCTGTTGTACACTAGCTTGGAAGAAGCACAGGTGAATCACTGATTTATCTAGTATGGAAGGAGGAGGTGAGAGGACTCGTGTGGCACCATGAGAGTGTAGTGAGGAGAATGAACAGTGGGTCATAAGCCTGTGGATGAATGAGACAACAATCCCTTTAGAAGATTAAAGTGATGTCCCATTGGAAACTGCAGATCTATTAATGCGGATGGTGTTAAGGAGACCCTGTTCTTGCTCTGGCTGGGGTGGGGAGGAGGATGTGACAGAAGTCTGACAATGCGATTTACAACCTAATCCACTTAAGAATGGAAGGGAAATCACAGATGAGTAAAAATGGCAATGTAGAAGTGGCACTCTGAGAATAGATGTGGCAGAGAAACTGGAAGAATTGGGACTGGGATTCAAGAGGCTGCCAGTGGAAAGCAGGGTTCCTGAAGTCCTCGGGTGATAGCAGCTTCCTTGAAAGGATGGGTGGCCTTGTGTCGACGGAAATTACAGGAACTGCAGGAGGCAAATACACATACTCCCATGTTCCTGATCATTCTCCTTTCTCTTATTGATGAAGATGTTGGGCTAGTGGTACCTCTGTTTTGTCTTACAGCAAGCAAAATTCCACAAATTTTATGTATCTGCAGGAGGATGAGGAATGTTTGACAGCTGAGTTCAAAAGTGGAGGGGGGTGGGGGGAAGAGAACCTCACAAGCATTTCAAATGTTGAAAGGCCTGGACAGAGTAGACATAGCGAAGTTGTTTCCCATGGTAGGGGAGCTGACAAATGGCAGTTCATGATTGAAGGATGCCCATTTAAAATGGAGATGCAGAGGAATTTCTATAGCCATAGACTGGTGAACCTGTAATTTGTTACCATGGGCTGCTGTGGAGGCCAAGTTTTTGCAAGCATTTAAGGTAGAGATTGATGGGTATCTGAATAGTCAGGGTATCAAAGGTTTTGGAGAGTAAAGTTGAATGTGAAAATGGGTCAGCTCATGATGGAATGGTGCAGGGGAGTTAAATGGTATACAACTGTTTCAATGTCTTATGGGTGATGTCAATGAGGTGTGCAAAATCATGAGAAGAATAGATTGGGTGAACGCACAGAATCTTTTGTCCAGAGTAGCCAAATCAAGAACCAGATAACGGGAGAGATTTAATAGGAACCTGAGGGGTAACTTTTTCACTTGGAGGGTGGTGGGTGTATAGAACAAGCTGCTGCAGTACCTATAGGTTTAAAAATATTTGGATGGATAAAGGATAGAATAAATTTTAGTAGGATAAACAGGTAGGATTAGTGTGGATGGGACCACTTGGTCAGTGTGGGCAAGTTGAGCCATAGGGCCTGTTTCTTTATGACTCTAATGACTTGTATGACTCCATTGCAATAAAAGAATCTTGAATCGGATGGTGTCCATACAGGAAGCAGGATGGGCAGTCGCTGTAACTGCAGGGGTGACAGTATAGGGCCAGTAGGAAGTACCAGGAAGAAAGTGGCCAGTACAATGAATACAAATTGGTAAGAAGAGCAACGTGTGCATTAAGACTCCTGGATAGCTGTGAACTTGGAGTAGATGTTGGCAGTACAGCGGAACAGTAAGATGAGTCAAGAAAGGGAACATAGAAATTGAAAGCAACTATGATGAGCCCCTCAAGTTATGTCAAAGAGGAGGAGAAAGTACTCGTTGTCATGATAATGAATATGCATGATATGTATTAACCTGACCGGAAGTCAGATGGTATGCACCGGAGGTAAAAGGTTCAGGATGATGAAATAAGGGAAGCAGGAAAATAAAGACACTGAGATGTTGAACTGGTAAAGCATGTGGTGATGGTGTTATTAATTTCACATTTTGGGCCACAAATGTGACATTGGCAACGAGGATAAACATTTTGGATTTTAAATGTGATAAACATTTTGGATTTTGAATCGGTGGCTTTGAGCTGGAAGGTTTTCTTCATGGCAGTCACAGGAGCTGAATTTCTAGCACTTCGAGGTGTTCCTCATTTTGACCTGACGGGTGATGCAAGCACTGTGAGTGTGAAGTGGAAGGCATGGCTGGAAGAATTTGAAGCCTACGCCGACAGTCGTGGCCTATTTCTCGATAGCAGTACGGCGGAACAGAAAGCGCATTGGAGGGCATTACTTCTCTTCACCGCAGGGCCCGCAGTTCGGGAAACTTTTAAGACGCTTTCGAATACTGGAAGTAAGGAGGAATACCAGAAAGCCGTAGATGTATTGAATGCACACTATGTGGTGACACCGAATGCTACATTTCAACGCCATTTGTTTCGCAAAACAAAACAAGAAGATGGAGAGTAAAGTACGTGACGAGATTGCGACAACTGGCTGTTGGATGCAATTACGTGGCAGCTGATTTGGACAACCAGTTATTGGATCAAGTCGTGCAGCACTGCAGATCAGACAAACTCAGAAGGCGACTGCTGGAAAAAGGGGGTGAGTTGAAACTTACCAATACTTTAGCAATTGTTGCTGCATTAGAGGCTGTTGAGGGGCAATTTCATATCATGAAACTGAAAGACAACTCAAGCCAGCCCAGTAAATACAAAGTTGGTCAACAAGTAAATAGGCTCTCGCATAGCCATAGCCAGCCAAGAAATATGCCGACACATGACTTGGAGTGTTACAGATGTGGAAACAGAGGTCATTTTGGAAAAGACCCATGCTGCCCAGCGAAAGGCAAAGTTTGTAGAAAGTGTGGAGGTAAGGACTACTTTGCAAAGAAGTGCAAAAGTAAGTCAAATGCAAGCCAGAATGGGAAGAGTATAGCTTCTAAGGGCAAAGCTTGGGGGAAAGGAAAGTATCCTGGAAATAAAGGCACTATTCGCCATATAGAAGGTGACCCAGAAAGTGACGATGATGATGACAACCAGGATGGGCAGAAATACTATCAATTTACATTGAATGATGTACATCATGAGAAGGTCCCAGTGATAATTGGTGGTGTGACACTTCCAGTCATTGTAGACTCAGGCAGTGACAGTAATTTAATTGACCGACTTTTATGGGAGAAATTGAAAAGAGAAAAGATCATTTGTACATCAAAGAAGTGTTCAAAGAAACTATCCATACACAGCAACCAAGCCATTGCAGACCATTGGATGTTTCACTGCGACTGTTGAAGCTGGTGACAAGTACACTGAAGCAGAGTTTGTTGTCATAGACGAGAGGGGATAACCATTGCTGAGTAGATGCACGGCGCAAGACCTGGCAATACTTCATATTGGAGCTCGTGTCAATTCAGCAGTCATACGAGGATATGAAGCAAGAATTCCCCGCAGTTTTCCAGGGAGTAGGAAAGCTGAAAGGTCGACAACTAAAGCTAGCAGTGGACAAAATGGTCAAACCCAAGGCGCAACCAGTGCGCAGAACTCCATTTGGACCGTGGGAAAGTCGAGGCCAAAATCAAAGAGTTGATCGAGCAAGACAATATTGAACCTGCAGAACATTTAACACAGTGGGTCAGCCCAGTAGTGATCGTGCCCAAACCAAATGGTGACATAAGACTGTGTGTTGATATGAGGATGGCCAATGAAGCTATAATTCGAGAACGACACCCCATACCAACAGTGGAGGAAGTACTTCAGGAGTTAACTACCAGTCAGATGTTCTCAAAAATTGATTTAAAATGGGGCTATCATCAATTAGAGCTGGACCCAGAATCCAGGGACGTGACAACATTTGTGACTCACTGTGGATTGTACCGGTACAAGAGGCTATCGTTCGGCATCAATGCAGCTCCTGAGATCTACCAGTACGAAATCCATTGAGTGATTCAAGGCATTCCTGGAGTTTCCAACATTTCTGATGACATCATAGTCCATGCGGCTACAAAGGAAGAGCATGACAGACGGTTGAGGTGTGTGCTATCCAGACTACAGGGGGCTGGCCTTACCGTGAATGGAGACAAGTGCCAGTTTGGTGTCTCAGAGATGGACTTCGTGGGACACTGACTTACACGGGAAGGACTGAACCCAGCTGATGCCAAGGTGAAAGCTGTTGCAGATGCACGTAAACCCCAGAATGCAACGGAGATGAGGAGCTTCTTGGGATTGGTTAATTATTGTGCAAAGTTCATCCCTAACTTTGCTACACTGGCAGAACCACTAAGGAAACTAACCAGGAAAGGTCTACCATTCCATTTTGGCTCTGAGCAGAAGGAAGCATTCACAGCTCTGAAACAAAGTCTGACGAATGCTGATACTCTTGGGCATTATGATCCGGCTGCACCAACCAAAGTCATAGCGGATGCTAGTCCTGTTGGATTGGGAGTCGTGTTGGTCCAGATGCGTAATGTGGGACCAAGAATCATTGCCTATGCCAGCAGATCTTTGACAGATGTGGAAAGGAAATATTCTCAGACAGAGAAAGAAGCACTCGGACTTGTATGGGCCTGCGAGAGATTCCATGCATATTTGTATGGCATTGAATTTGAACTCATCACAGACCATAAACCATTGGAGGTAATCTATGCCGCCAGGTCCAAACCGTGTGCCAGGATAGAACAATGGGTGCTCAGACTCCAACCGTACAAGTACAAAGTAGTTCACATTGCCGGGAAAGCAAACATTGCTGATCCGCTGTCCAGATTGATGAAAGATGGATGCCCACAATCCAAGTCAGAATTGGGGACAGAAGCAGAGAGCTTTGTACGCTTCGTAGCTATTCAGTCGACACCGGAAGCTGTGACAACGAGGGAAGTCGAGAGAGAGTCCGAACATGACTTAGAACTTATGGAAGTTAGAGAATGTATCCAAAGTGGACAATGGGACAAGTGTATTCTCAAGGCATATATTCCCATCAGAGACGAACTTTGTTGCATCGGGCAGTGTGTATTGAGGTGGTGTAGATTGGTGATACCACAGAGGTTGAGACCGAAGATCGTATCATTAGCTCATGAAGGACACCTAGTTATTGTTGGTACCAAGCAAAACCCCAGGAGTAAAGTATGGTGGCCAGGTTGTGATAAAGACGCAGAGAAATTCGTCAAAACCTGCCATGGGTGTCAACTCACAAGTAGGAGTAATCCTCCAGAGTCGATCCGGAGTACGCAACTCCTGACAGGACCGTGGATCGATGTAGCTGTTGATTTTCTCGGACCTTTACCAACTGGTGAGTCAATCATGGTAGTGGTAGATTACTACAGCAGATACTATGAGTACTCTGTGATGAGGTCAACGAGCACTGAAAAAACAATACAAGCATTGGCAGAGATCTTTGCGAGACATGGATTGCCTGTTACGCTGTACTCTGACAATGGTCCACAGTTCATCTCAGAGACATTTGCTGAATACATGAGAACCACAGGTATCCACCATCATAAAGTAACTCCTAAATGGCCGCAAGCCAATGGGGAAGTAGAGAGACAAAATCAGTTCATCGAAAAACGATTACGGATTGCTCATGCAGAAGGACAGAACTGGAGAGAAGCATTGCTATCCTATGTAGCTGTCTATCGGGCAACGCCTCATGCAACCACAGGAAAAAGTCCAGCAGAAGTACTTTTTGGGAGGAAAATCCGCACAAAAATGCCCGAAATAAAGGAAATCAGGGACGACCAGGAGATGAGGGGCTACGATGCTGAAAAGAAGGGAGCAGCAAAGCTGTATGCAGACTCGAAGCGTGGGGCCAGGTACTCAGACATCATGCCTGGAGATAATGTTCTTGTGAGGCAAGAGAGTGGTGGTAAGCTAGACACACTTTATTACCATCAACCCTACACGGTTGTATCCAGAAGCGGCAGTATGGTGACAGTCAAGTCTCCAGCTGGAGTCCTGTATAAAAGAAACGTGTCTGGTGCAAAAAAGTACCAATCCAGAGTGACACTGAGCGAAGTGGTTGGAAGTCCAATACAAGATGCTCAACCTGAGGGACCAGATGATGTTCCAGAGGTAGTTACCAGCATTCCCGATGAAGTGACCAGAGTACCAGAAACACCAGAGGCCGCAGCGAGCAGTGTTTCCGGTGCTGAGGGTGAACAACCAAGTTGCGACAGTAGCATTGCAGGAAGGCCGAGACGGGACAGGAAACCACCTAAACGATATGAATATTTTGTGCCATATTTCTAATCGTGCCCGCATTATCACGAAAGTGAAAGTTTGTGATAGTTGGAATGAGTTTCAATGAAGCGCAGTAATGTTACTCACCAAGGAAGAGAAATGATAATGGGAACCTTTGGACAGTGATTTGATCAATACATCATAAAGTACATGTATGAGTGCTGTATGAATTGCATTTTTGTTTAGTCGACTATTTAGTATTAAATGAAAAAAAAACAAAAGTATTGGAATTTAAACATGTGAGGTGTATAAATTTAAATGTTTACATTTTGCATATGAGGTGAGCATTGTATTAGTATAATTACAGAAGAACAGTTGAGCTATTATATTACATTGGGTTATAACATGTTTATGTTACATTTTGTGAAGAGGGAATTTGAAGTTGTTTTTGTTTTGAATTTGAAGTTGTTTTGTTGGTTCAGAAGACAGAAAAATGCTATTGATAGTGTTAAAGTGTTTACATTTAAACAAAGATATAAAGTTTATTTCTGGTGAAAGAAGGGATGTCATGATAATGAATATGCATGATATGTATTAACCTGACCGGAAGTCAGATGGTATGCACCGGAGGTAAAAGGTTCAGGATGATGAAATAAGGGAAGCAGGAAAATAAAGACACTGAGATGTTCAACTGGTAAAGCATGTGGTGATGGTGTTATTAATTTCACATTTCGGGCCACAAATGTGACACCCGTATCATCAACAGAGATAGGGTATAGCTGACGAAGGAGGGCTGGTTGACACACGTATCTATAAAGACCATACATACTCTAATCAGGGGCAGGTCTGTTGGCATAAAAGGATTGTTCTATTGCAAGTTTTTGCACTAGGATTGCTATGAATATTTATTATTGATCTTTTGTATTGTCTTAATTTAATTAAGTTGACTAATTTTTTTAATATATAAGTACCTATTCAATTGCACCAAGAAAGAATTTTGCTGCATTTGTACAATGTGTAGGACAATACAGCAGCATGGTTAACTCACCGCTATATCCACTGCTGTTTGTAAGAGAACCGTACATTTGCCCTGTTCTGCAGAGGTTTACTCCAGGTGCTCTGGTTTCCTTTCATGTTCTAAAAATGTATAGGGTTAGTAGGTTAATTGGTCATATTGTGGTCAGCGCACTGTGCAGCAAATGAAAGGGAAAAAAAACAAGCTGTGAGTGAGTTGAACCAACCAACTGACTTTACTGGAACTCTCAAGAGTTTATCAGCATGACTCCCATAATCCTTTGTGGCTCCCCCACCGGGACCACTGTGATGTCAGCCCAGTGCAAGCCTGCACCTGCATGACCAGGTTCACTTGCGGATCAGCGCAACTGACTACAACGTAGGTGTATTTGAGTGGCACGGGCTTGTCGGCTAGAAGGGCCTGTTACTGTACTGGATCTAAATTTAACATTTTTAAAATCATTATTGCATCGCTTTGACCCTTGGTTCTTATAGTCACATCCTTTAATTTACAAGAAAGTGAGTAAAGACTGTGAGAGCCAATTCAGCAAGATGGAGGGTGAGGTGGACCATTTTTGCATACAAAAGGCATAGGACCTTCAAGCAATAATTTTCTGGGCTGGAGGTGGAGGAACATTAAATTTTTGTGGTTGGGTACAAGAGAGTGCAAATTATTAAAGTGGCAGGCGGTGTCTGAAGGATGTTGATGGGATGATACTGAACAAAACAAGAAAGAATGAAGCCAGGATGAGTTATTTGGGACCAAAGAAGACTAAAGCTCTGGGACTCTCAGAACAATTCTGCTTGTAGATCTTGAGAAGAAAATGCATGCAACATGGGGTCAAATGGCTGAGGTAAGAAACTGATATCCAAAGAAGCAAATTTGGCAACTGGGAGACGAAGGATTGATTGTCCTGATGAAGCTGAAGAAAAATTGAGGTGGTCGATCACAAGGAATGAATTAAGATAGAAGGGTTGAGGCAGTCTAGGAACTCCAGGAACATGAGAAAGGGTCTGCAGACTGGAGTATAAAGACTCTTGGCCTAAGAAATGAACATGGAGGCAAAGATGGCAGAAGAAAATCATGTACAGCTTGAAATTCATTGAGTTGAGGAGGTGGGGAAGGCAAAGCTATGATCTCTGCTCACGCTCGGGGACAGGTGGGAGATGCAAAGGATCGATGGGCTGGATAGGCTGGGACTTGTCTTCCTGGAGCATAGGTGGTTTGTGGAGGGCACCTTACAGAGGTTTGTAAAATCATGAGGGAAATGGAAAAGGTAAACAGTCAATCTTTTTCCCATATTAGAAGAGTCTAACACTGGAGAGTGTAGATTGAAGGTGAGAGGGGAAAAAAATTATAGGGGACCTGAGGGATGACTTTTTCACACAGGGCAGTAGGTTTATGGAATGACCTACTAGAGTAAGTGATAGAAGCAAGGTATGTTGCTAGGAAAGGTTTAGAGGAATATGGGCCAAAATGCAGGCAAATGGTGACAAGTTTGGGTAGACAACTTGGTCAGCATGGATGTGTTGAGCCAAAGGACCTTTTCTCTACTATAAAACTCTATAACAAGATGAGCATTCAACACTATCATACCTCAGTACCTGTTGAGATAGTTAAGCCTGCTCCATGTAAACACCTCCCTCTGCAATTGGATTCTTTACCTCAATCAGTCCAGATCGGTAACAGCACTTCCCAGACCATCACACTGAGCACAGGGGGCACCCAGGACTGCATGCTTAGTCAACTGCTGTTTGCTTTGCTGACCCATGACTGCATCTAAATACAGCTCAAACCACATCAGTGGTGAGCCTTGTTAGTAAGAATGAGGAGTCAGCATACAGAGATGAGGTGCAGTCGCTAACGGATTGATGCAGAGTCAAAAGCCTATAACTAAACATTTATAAAACAAAAGAGATGGTTGTCAACTTCAGGAGAACCACGCTTCCCTGACAATTGATGGCTCGACCTTTGAGGTCATCAAGAGTCTCAAATTCCTTGGAATGCCTTCGGAGCAAGGCAAATATGTGGCCCTAAAAGAGCATGGCTTGACTATTGCATATGGACAGTTTGGGGGACAGGGCCCTTTCTGCCCTTATGAGCAACATGTTAACTTTAAATGATAGGCACAAACCTTGCCTGCTCTTTGAGCAGATCTTTCTGGAGAGACTACCAGAGGATTCCCAACTGCTGCTTGCCAAGGATTTCATCGATCCACAAAAAGGTCACAGCATGACCGGACATGCTCTGGAGAGCAAAAAGAGACATGAGTAGTGTGATGGAACAAGTCGCCAGGCCTTGCATGCAGCAGATGGCTAGGCAGCCACGGCCAACCAACAGACCCCCCACCTCACCCCAGTGAGCAACACTGCTTCTATCACCAGCAGTGGGGTTCAGAGGCCTGTTGATGCTTCCTCCCCCACCCCCGCACTTTCCAGATAAACAACACGGCCGACCATCATTAGTGGGTGTGGCATCTGGCCAGCGAGACAGCCCCCTCCACATGTGGGACTCCCTATCAGGGTGATGGTTCCTATTCAACACTGGCTGAGATCAGTGTCCTGCCCTTCTCAGCCTCCGACACTCATAACAGGAAGCTGGGCCCATTCCTGAGGGCATCAAACAATTCCAATATAAGAACTTTCTGCACCTGCACTACACCACTTCGGGGACAGCTGGTTCACATGGACATTAACCCTGGTGGCAGTGCAACAACCACTCCTGGGAGCAGACATCCTTGGGACTCACTGCCTGTTAGTGGATCTCAAAGGTCAACAGCTTGTACACAGCTAGACTTTCCAAACTTTCTCCTTGAGAGAGGCCAAGCTACCTGCCCTCCACCAAGTTCCATCTCTGCAGCCAACAATGAGTTAACGAGTTCGCACACATCTTGGCAGAATTCCCCTTCAACCTGGTATCTCAGGAGTACCAACTCAATGGCACCACATTCTCACAAAGGCAACCCCACCCCCCCCCCCCCCCATGTCAGGGCACACTACCTCCTCCCCCCCCCCGGAGAAACTCAACCTTGCAAATGAAGAGTTCCAAAAGATGGAAGACCTGAGAATCGTGTGACAGTCCAACATCTCTCCCCTCTCCCCCCCCCCCCCCACCATCCCTGGACATGGCAGCAAGGGAATGAAGGCAGTGTGGGGATTACTGCCGCCTTAATAAGGCCACCATACCAGATAGGTATCCTGTGCCCCACATACAGAACTTTACCGTGAACTTGCAGGGGAAAGGGATATTTTCCAAGGATGACCTCATCAGGGGCTATCACCAAATCTAGTTCACCCTGAGGACATTGCTAAAACCACCATCATCACCATTCCTTAGGATGCCCTTTGGGCTAAAAAAAATGCAGCTCAGACATTCCAGAGACTGATGGGTGTGGTGGGCCAGGATCTCAGGTTTTTTCATTTACTTGGATTGCATTCTGATAGCCAGCCGCAACCACAGAGCATATGGCACACATAAGGCAGCTATACACCCACCTCAATGAATTTGACCTGGCCAAATGCCAGTTTGGACGAGAGATGATACACTTCCTGGGCCACAGAATTAATTGACACGGGGCAAAACCTCTGCCCGAAAAGGTAGAGGCTGTCGAGCGCTTCATCAAGCCACACAAGATGAAGGGCCTCCAGGAGTTCTCTGGTACGATTAATTTCTATCACCATTTAATTACTGGCGACAGCCTACATCATGCATCTGTTATTCTTGCTCATGGTAGGGAAAAAGAGGGCGAGTGGAACAAAGCGTCAGAAGCTTTCCAGAAGGCTAAAGATGGTCGAGCCAACGCCACACTTCTTTTGCATCCACGGACAGATGTCCCCATTGCCCTCACGGTAGATGCATCCAACGCAGCAGTCAGGGGGGGTACTCGGGAAATTGGTTGATTGAGAATGGCAACCCCTGGCCTTCTTCACCTCTGTGTGCACCGCCGCCCCCCCCCCCCCCCCCCCACCCCCAGCTCAAATACAGTGCTTTTGACTGTGAACTCCTGGCATTGTACCTAGCAGTCCAACATTTTAGATATTTTCTGGCTGGGAGGCAATTCAAGGTTTTTACGGATCACGAGCCGTTGACCTTTGCCTTTAATAAAATGTCATACCCATGGTCGCCCAGGCAGCAAAGGCACCTGTCCTACATATCAAGAGTTCATCATGGACATCGAGCACATCACCGTAAAGACCAATATGGTAGCCAATGCATTATCTCGGCCAATACAATATTCCAGGCAATATAGACCCTATCCCAAGATGTTGATTACACAGCCCTAGCCCAGGCACAGCAAACAGGCCCCAACATATCTGCATATGATGGCAGTGACGGAACTCAAGCTAGAAGACGTCCGCATTGGCCTGGCGACCAGACCCTCCTGTGTGCTATTTGGACTGGCAAGCCTCGCCCCGTCATCTCAGTGGCTAGGAAATGTCTAGTGTTCAAGGCGGTGCACCATCAAAATGGTGATCTACATGTTTGGCATAGCCTCTGCAAACCGGTCAGTCAATGGGCCAAAACCTGCACACGCTGCCAGTCATCAAAGGTGCAGACACGTCAAAGCTGCCCCCCCCCCCCATCCCAAATCATTTGAGCTGTCATGATGGAGGTTCAGTCATGTGCAAATAGACATTGTGGGACTCATGCTGGTGTCACAGGGGGCATGGTACCTGTTGATGATGGTAGACCACTTCGCTGGGAGGCCAGAGGCAGTCTCGCTGGTAAGAACAGGCCTGCACCAGAGCCTTACAAACACATGGGTGGCATGGTTCGGAGTCTCAGAGCACCTAACATTGGACGGGGGTGCATAATTCACCTCAGGGCTCTGGGCAGCCCTGGCCAGCCTCCTGGGGACTCAGCTCCACCACACCACAGCGTACCATCCCCAGGCCAACAGGTTGGTGGAAAGGTTCCACGGGCACAAAGACAGCCCTGATTGCCTGGCTCAACGAACCAAATTGGACTGATGAACTACCGTGGATCCACCTGGGGATCTGTACCACACCAAAGGAGGATTTCAATGCCTCAGCAGCAGATATAGTGTACAGCGAACCCCTAGTCATTCCCAAGGAATTCCTGGTGGCTGCCAGGGATATGGATGAACTACCAGCAGCATCCCTTGAAACACTGAGAGAACCACTGGGTATGCTAGCCCCAGCACAGCCCTCACCGCACGGTCAGCCCAAAACGTTCATCCCCAGGGACCTGAAATGCTGCAAGTATGTTTTCGTATGACGGGGAGCACACTGGGCGCCACTGCAGTGACCCTATGAGGGGGCCCTACTGGGTGATATTGGCAGGAAGGAAGAGACATTTACTACTGACCACCTCAAACCAGCACATTTGGACACCAGTCAACTGATCACCCACCACCTCCGCGCCATAGAGGCAGACCACCCAAAACCAGAGATGGTGCGCGGATCGCTGGTTCTGGGGGGGGGGGGTGTCGTGTGGTGGCCTATTACCTAATAGTTGCGGCCCTGGGCCGCAAGCCATGCAGCAGGAAACAACGAGAACTGGTGGGAATGGCAACCAATCAATAGCCGAAAAGCCTGTGACATAATTTCCTTTGGAAGCAGGGGGGAAAACCAGCTCTACCAGGCCTATATAACACAATAAAGCAGTACCAACTGTACCTACCTCGTGAGTGTGTCTTAATTCAGCGCCCTGGTGTAGCATGCACTATAATAACTTAATTTTTTTTACACCATCTACTCTTGACCAAATCTTCCTTGTTTGGAAGATTAAAGGAATGATCTCTATTGTAGATTTATTCACTGATGATGGTTTGATGTCTTTTGAACAACTTTCTACCAAATATAATTTATTCTACACGCATTTTTTTAGTAATATTCAGATTAGAAATTTCCTGAATACGATAATGTCTAACATTACAACAACCAGATTTACTTGACACTTTGTTCTGAATAAACCCCTTTCAGTAGGGTTTAATTGGTACTATTTATACTCTTGTATTGAGATCAGTCCTCATGGATAAGATTCAACAAATATGGGAATCAGAACTTCAACTAACATTATCTCCTGAAACATGACGAAGAATTACTTGGCTAGTTAATACTTCGTTTTGTGCACGTCATTCTTTTATGGAGCTGATGTGTCCAAAGAAAAACTAGGTCGCATCTTTCCTAATTCGAACTCTGCTTGTGATAGATGGAATACTGAGGTGGCTTTGTTGTTTTGGTCATGACCCTTGTTACAAAAAGTATGGAAAGATATTTATCAACGTTACTGGTTATTCAATTACAACCTAATTGCTTATCTGCTCTTTTTGGAATTACCGATGTAGGTTGTTTACCTACTTATGCAAATCAAATTATAGATTTTTCTACACTATTATCTTGAAGACTCATTTTACTTCAATGGAAGAATGATTCTCTTACATTATTTTAATGGCTTTCTCATGTTATGGCTTTCTTAAATCTAAAAAAAAATCAGAAGTCGTACTTTAGGTATAACTAAAGTATTGAAGAAACGTGGAAACCATTTATTGATGACTTGCATGGGATATAAGTGGTGTTAGTCTATGAATTAACTCTTCCTTTCCAGATGTAATATGATTCTTGCATTTTTGTTATCTGTAGCTGTGGACTGGAGCTATGTTTTAAACTATTTGACAGATCTCAGGATAGGCTACTCAGTTGGATTTTTTAAATATACATTTTTTAATAGATTAGTTGGTTTTTTATATAATAAATATTTCTTTATCTGTTTTCTTTGTCAGGAGAATAATTTCTAATGTCATATTTTCACTCTTTGTAATTTATATCACATTCTATGTAGACTTGGACAGACCATTTTAATTGTATTATTTCTATTCTCCTTATGCTGTGTATATAGTGAAATGTTAATAAAAAAATTTGCTTATTAAAAAGTTGTGTGTTTTGATGGTGGTGCACATCAAAGACTAAACAATCATTATAATCGATTGAGAGAATTGATAATAATTGAGGAGATTAAAAGATGTGTTCCTGATGATATTAAGGCATACTTGGATGAGAAGGAGGTGAAAACTTGTCTGCAGTCTGCTAAGTTAGCAGATGGATATGCTTTAACACAAGCCTAAGTGGTTGTCAGTCAAAATTTTTCAAAAGTGCCCTGTGTATAATCCAAGTAGGGTGGAGAATAAATTTGGAAGTAGTAATAGGGGTAAAGATGAATGGAAGTTGGTAAAGGAAAAACCTTTGGGTCCCCTTTGCCACTACAGTAAAAAGGCTGATCATGTGATAGCAAGTTGTCCTGTGCTGAAAAACAGGTAGCACCAAATACTTGTATTCAGAGTGAGAGGAGGTATAAAAACCAAGAAGGATCCAAAGTTACTCAAAAAAATTAGGGATGTATTCAACCTTTTGTGACTGAGGGTTAGATTTCAGTTAAAGAAGGGTTAAAACAAATGCCAGTGAAAATCTTGTGAGATACTGGGGCTGCTGAGTCACTTGTGTTGGTGTTTTGGAATTTGGTGAAGAAACTGACACCAGCAAAATAAACTTGATTAGAGATATCAGAGATGATACCTTTGCATAGAATAATGTTAAAATCAGCCTTGTTTAATAAGTCTATTACAATAGGAGTTAGGTTGAATTTGCCAGTGGAAGGAGTCTCTCTGTTTCTAGGCAATGACTTGGCAAAGGTAAAGTAGTTTCTGTAGTGCAAATATCAGCTAAGCTTGTCATTGATGAGTCAAAGAGGGACTCCAATTTTTACCCAGCCTGAGTTATAGCAAGGCCAATGTCTAAATAAAATCTCAATGCAGATAAGACTGTGAAAAATGATTTACGGAAAATAAAGTCAGTGATAGTCAAAACCAGCATTCAGGTGGAAATGATGTGGTAAAGGATGAGCAATCTTCTTTATTAGACCCAAGCATTGCTAGTAAACCTAAGGCTACAGATTTATCGCATCCAGACAGGAATTGATAGCAAAATGAAGATCTTGACTTTGCTGAGATGAGGGATAAGACTCTGAGGAGGAGATTAAGAAAGTGCCACTAGGTTATTATTGTCAAAGATGGTGTATAGATTGGGCAATAGTGCAGCATCCTATAGGGATGAAATTATAACTTTGGCTCATAGCACACCTTTCAGTGGTCACCTTGGGGTGAAGAAATCCTAATGAAACAATTTTATTGGCCCAGTTTAAGAATAGATGTTGTAAGCTTTTGCCAGGCTTGTCACGCTTATCAGGTAAACCTAATCAGGGACCTCAGTGGCACCTTTACAACTTTTATCTCTCCTTTTGGTGAGCCTTTCTCAAAAGTGATTGTGGACAGTGTTGCCCATTGCCCAAAAACAAAACTGGGTATCAGTATTTGTTGACCATTATGTGAGCAGCCACAAGGTTTCTGGAGACCTTTCCTCTGCAAAACATTAAAGTAAAGGCAATTGTGACAGCTTTGTTAAAGTTTTTCATATTGGTTGGCCTGCCGAGAGAAATTCAGTCAGATCAAGGGAGTAATTTTCTGTCAGGCTTACTTCAGCATGTGGTTTATGAATAGAGAATTAAGCAGGTTGTATCTTCTGCATAACATCCAGAGAGTCAAGGGGCCTTGGAGAGGTTCCATTCAATCCTGAAAAACGTGATGAGAATTTATTGTTTTGAGAATGAAAAGGATTGTGATGAAGGGGTTCATTTGCTTTTATTTGCAGTGAGAGAGTCTGTCCAAGAATCACTTGGTTTTAGTCCATTCAAGTTGTTTTTGGACATGAGGTGAGAGGTCCTCTAATGTTATTAAAGGTTATAATGATGTGCATTTAAATTTGTTGGATTATGTATTTAACTGTAAGGATCAGTTGAATAAAGTTTGTGAAATGGCAAAGGAGAATTTAAAGGCCATTCAACAGAAGATGAAGGTTTGTTATGATTGCAATGCAAAGATAAGAAATTTTAAACCTGGAGACAAAGTATTGGTTCTGTTTCCTACACATTCAAATTCTCTTAGAGCCAGATTTTCAGGACCCGATAAAATTAAGTCTAAAATTAATTAGGTCACTTATGTTATTGAAACACTTAATCGCAGACTAGAAACTCTGGTCTGTCATGTGAATATGATTAAGCCATGTTTTGAGCAGGTGCTTCACAGTGAGACTAAATTTTTTCCAGAGGTGATTGTTATTGACCAGGATAATGAGGAGATAAGTAAAACATGTTTCAGAGAAGGTCATGGGACACAAAAGTTGATAAGCCCAAGGTTTTGCAGGACCTGGAAACGAAATTAGTTTTTCTCCAAACTTCAGAAAGGAAAGAAATGAGACAGTGACTTTTAAAATTTGAGAATTTATTTCCAGATATACCTCAGAAAATTTCCATAACTTACCATGATATTGATGTAGGTGATGCTAGACCTATTAAACAACATCCTTATCAGATGAATATGGAAAAGTGCAGACAACATGTTGAAGAATGGTATCATTAGAAAGTCTACTTCAGATTGGAGTTCACCTTGTGATTTAGAGCCTAAGCCAGATGGAACTGTTAGGTGTTGCACTGACTATAGGAAAGTAAATGCTGTGACAAAGACAGATGCTTATTCTATTCCAAGAGTAGATGATTGTTCAGACAAGGTGGGGAAAGCAAAATTTCTTACTAAAATTGACTTGTTGAAAGGTTCGTGGTGTGTTCCTTTAACAAATAGGGGTAAATAGATTTCTGCATTTGTAACACCTTCTGCATTGTATGAATGCAATGTTATGCCCTTTGGAATGAGGAATGCTCCAGGGACATTTAAAAGAATGATTAATTCTATAATTCACGGGTTGAAGCACACATTGATGATTTACGTGGGAAGAGTATGTCCTTGAGTTATAAGAATTTTTAAATTTACTTTCAAAAGCAAATCTCACAGTTAATTTAAGTAAAAGTAAGTTTTGTCATATGACTGTTACTTATCTGGGTTATGTCGTAGGATGGGGCAGTTGGCGCCAGTTGAGTCAAAGGTTTTGATTATCTCTGAGTTCCCTATTCCAATTAGTAAGAAAATTCTTCGAAGGTTCCTGGGAATGATTGGCTATTATCAGAAATTTTGCAAAAACTTTGCACATATTACACTCCCTCTAACAAAACTGCTTAAGTAGGGAGAAAAATTGTCTGGTTGAAATGTTGCCAAGAACCATTTGTAAAATCAAAGGCCATTTTATGCCACCAACCTGTGCTTGAGTCACCTGACTTGGAAAAACCATTTTTCTTTAGCCGTAGATGTCAGTGATGAAGCTGCGGGGTGTGGTGCTGTAACAGAAGAAGAACGATACTTCTCGAAGAAGTGTAATGATCAACAGAAGAATTACTCCACCATTGAGAAAGAGTTGATCGCTCTTGTGTTGGCTCTACAACAGTTTGTCTTTCAAGATGCTAAAGCTTGTTAGTGAAATTAGATACTGTGTGTTTGTATATAAACATATAGTGTTTTGCTTTATATTATGGTTGTGACACCTTAATTACTAAAATTTTGTTCTTACAGACCAAAATTTTCTTTGTGGGTGGGAGGTGTTGTGGACCACGAACTGATCTTTTGGACTGTCCTCATAAAGGACGGAATTCTGCAGGGAACTCTGTGTGACTTGTGGTACAGCTGGATCAACCTGTACCACGAGAGAATGGTACGTTCAGAATGGCACTTGGAGCAGCAGTTGGAGCAGTGGAGACCAACCAGGAGAGCTGTGTGAAAGGCATATGCCTCATAAGTTAATGAAGGGTTAAAAACCACATTTGAGAACTGAGGGAAGTCATCTAAAGAGGTCTTGAAAAAGGATTCATAAGCTTACAGCAACTCAAAATCAGTGATTTCTCTCTCCAATGTTCAATACGATGTCCTTTTATTATTCAGTTGGGGGAAATGAATTTGGACATTGAACTTTGAGATTGAATTCTGTGGATTGTGTATTCGGACTGACTTACTTGACTGACTGACCTGGGGTTTTGGGGATTTTTCCTTTTTGTATATTGGGCACAGACTGCAATGGTCTGGGTTATTTTTTACATACCCACTTTTTATGAAGATATGATACCTGTATATTTGATATTGGATACTTGTGGGGTTAATTGGGTTAAGATGTTTTATTGTTAATAATCATTAATAAATTTAGAGTTAAAATTTAACCCTTTAGAATTCCATCTTCTGTTGTTGCTGGTTTGAGCTGTAACATGTGACAATGAGTCTAAATTTGAACTTGAAACTTGACCATCTCCAACAAGGAAAACTATAACCACCTACCCTTGCATTATAATGGCATTGCCATCACCCAGTTCCCCCACCTCAATCCTGCAGGGGTCACTATTTACCAGAGCTTAACTGGACCACCCACGTACTGTAGTTATAATCGTTGCAAGAGCAGGTCAGAGGCTGGGTCTTATGTAGTGAGTGACTCACCTCCTGCCATTCCAAAGCCTGTCAATGTAAATCAGTGCACCAAACAGTCCAACAGGGAGCTGAACAGGCCTCTCTGGTCTGCCATATCTCAGTTTGGACAGGTGGGGAAAGAGGCCCACGGAGAATCCTAGTAAGAGTCCTCACTCCCAAATCTAGTGCAATAGTGGGAATGACAGTGAGGAAAGATAGTGGATATTAACTGGAACTCAAACCTGGACAGTGTGTCATAAAATCTAAGATGAAAGAATTGACATGGTTGCAATTTTATTCCTGTTCCTGACCAATCCAACCATATTCCAGATCTGATGGACCAATACTAGATGTTGATAGTATTGTAGTGTTATAACCATACAAGTTCACTACAGTGCTACTGTATTATAGATAAGTGAATTTTTTTGTTTGTTTTAACCACACATCTGTATTTTGAAATGACCCTTTAAGCTTCAATCTGAATGTCACAGCCACGCTATTCCTCAAAACTTGGAAACATTAACTAGTACTTTGCTTCTTCAAGCGATGGAGCACACTCCTGACTTGGAGGGAGGGAGTTCCAGGATTGACTCTCTCCTTAAGTCGTTTGGCAAACCACCATTGGGACCCCATACATTAAGCTCTACAAAGACACCAGTCTCGATCATCTCTTCTTGCCATGGAATGGAGATGTTTCCAGTTGCAAATTCGTCAAAGAATTCTTTGTCTGAATCCACAAGGGTAACTCCTTCCACCGTTGAGAAAGCGCCGACATCTTGGATATCCTTTGCATAGACTGTTCTGGAGTCTGGAGTGAAAGGAGGAGGGAGTATACCTGGGGGGGGGTGGAGAAATTAGGCACATAATTAATGCTGACACTGTTCTCTTTCTCTTAACCATCACTCCTGCATTGATCTGAGCAAATACTACATTTCCACGTGTTTCTGGTTCTCATCCTGCTTCCTGCACAACCCACTAAGACCATGGCCAACGCACGCAGGAGTTCCCCCAGTGTCTGTGCCCCACACTCTGCCTTCAAACAATCGCAGCCAAGGAAACAACTTATCCTTTGGAATCTCACTCTGCAAATATTGTTGGATGTGTTTCAAAAATATTTTGTGGCAGTTTCTTTCAGGCATTTTATTGGCAATTTTGCTGAATTTTATTATTACGGATAAAACACCTACAAAGGTGCAGATTGGGAGACACTTTGCCAAACATCTGCACTCTGTGGCTCTAAACTTGAGCTTTCTGTAGCTGACCACTCCAACTCTCCTGACCCAACAACAAATCATATTCCTCGAACTGTAAACTTAATGGCATGAGCATAAATATTTCAATTTAAATTAACTCCCACCCACATCTGCTTTCTGTATTTACTTGTCTTTTTATCCTTTTTTTCTCTCTTCTGGTCTCTCCCTCTCTCTGTCTCTCCACCTCTCACTCCTTCTTTCTCTTACTCTTATCATCTTATCATCTTGGGGCTACTCCTGAAGCTTTCCCCCCTTTATATATGAATATTTAACTTTTTTTAAAAAAAATCCTGGTCTTGATAAAGGGACCTGACCTGAAACATTGACTCACAACAGTATGAATTTTGGGTGGTCACGGGACCTCTAGCTGTAATCTAGTCGGATTGTGTAGGATCATGTGACCTCTCTGGGGGAAATCTGGTTGGAAGCCACCACATCTGTTAATCAAGGTCAAGACCACCTGTACTGAGCACTCACCTTGCAATTGGCCTTTTCAAAAGATCACCTGGGTTAGGGTTGGAGCTGACGCTGGGTGATCAAGATCAAGGTGTGTGCCAGGAACAGGTGCAGGGCTTCGTGGTGCACACTGACGAATCATGATTGTACAGTGCTTCTTTTTCCTTATTTAATGTTGGTGCCAAACCTGCACTGGGTGGAGGGGTGGTGGGTACTGTTGTTGCAATTTCTTCTACTTGATATATATCTAGCGCGGTTTATAGTTATGGCTTTTTAGTTCTGTCCTATGCAATTGCTTTCTGTACTTTGTGAGAATGTGTGGGTGATTGATTCCCTGGGACAAATTTCCCTCATGAGCAAATAAACGCTTATCAAATTAAAACCGTGCCTAACTCGTTGCTTTTCAAATCCACCAAACTTGTACCTCACACATCAATTGGCGCTGCCCTGCCTGTGGTGGGTTGAAGAACTGGGGCTTTCCAGTGCTGTTTGCCATTTTTCCACTGTCAGGTGCCGTCAATAAACCATGCCTGGCCTTTGTCTTCAGGGCTCAGGTCATCAAAGGGCTTACCCCATGCAATAGATCAGGAATGGATATTGGGGACTTTTGGGTCAGGGCCATCACCATCTGGTTGCCCTCTGGATGACCCGGTGACAGGAGACTGAATAGAGCATTCACGGTTGCCCACTCTGGGGCTGGTCACATTGGGAGCTAATTGGGAGGAGGTACAAAAAAAAATCACAGTTCACCATGTGGTTGCTCACACCTCTCGAGACAATGAGGAAGTTGCCCACAATGCAGCTGCACAGATATCCTCTGCAGTACTCCAACTGGAAACCTCCATTAACTGGGATGCTCTGGAGGCCTGGGCACACCACAAGAGTGGGCACCTGAGAGCAGATGGCACATGGCGGTAGGCAGAGACCGAGGGGTTTCCCTAGCCCTTGATGAGGCCAAAGCAGTAATCTGCAGCTGCCCGACCTGTCAGCAGGTCCAACCTTGGGGTGGCCCACAGTTTCTGGTCCGGGCCACATTTGTAGAGGCACGGGAGCAGACCAGATCTGGCAGATCGACTGCATCAGGTCTCCCATGTCAAAATAAAAAAGCAGCATGCTTTCACTATGGTGGTTCATACTCTGGAGTCCTGGTGGTGGTGCCCTGTGACTGTGCCAACAAGGACAACACCATTAAAGGGCTACACCTTTCCTCAATGTATGGGATGCCCTGAAAAATCCAATCAGATGAGTGTTCTTACTTCACAGGAAACAAAGTCTAGGACTGGGCTGTGGAAGCGGGAATCTTGTGGCTGTTGCACATACCCTGTCACCCGCAGGCTTAATTGAACGCATGAATGGTATTTTAAAGCAACAGATCCACACACTGACACCCACATACTCCTTAAAGGGGTGGCTCAGAGTGCTCCAGCAGATGGTTTACTACTTCAACTCCAGCTCAAGGGGAATCCCCATTCTCATGTTTATGCTGAGTTGTACGACATGAAGGCTACTGATAGAATTGCCTCCCAAAACCTTCCGTCCTCTGTCATGGATATCTTAAATGACAGCAGGCAAGAATGTTTGGATCAACCAATTATTCTGGGGGAGCTGATGGACTCCATCCATTCCTTTTGGTAAGTAAGACTTCCGGAAGTGATGGCCTTCCGGCTGAGTTGTACATGGATCTGTAGGATTGGGTGGGCCTGGACCTGCTGGAAGTATACAATGTTATGTTCCTGGCAGGAAGCATGTTAGACTTCATGAGGAAGGACATCATCATCCTCATCTTCAAACAGAAGGGAGAGAAGGAGGATATCAGAAATTGGAGTCCCATATAATTGCTAAATGTGGACTATAAATTCCTGTTCAAGGCCATCACCAATCAAGTCGAGTCTGCTCTCAGGCAGGTAATCCACCCAGATCTGCAAAATTCCAGGCAGGAAGATCTCTGACAGCCTCGCACTGCTCAGGGTTAACATCGCCTACATGTAGGACAGGGGGTGGCCACCTGCCTGGTCAGCTTAGACCAGGAGAAGGCTTTCAGCTGGATATCATACATGATGCATGTGCTTTCCAAAATAAGCTTTCTGCAATTGGATTAAGCTGCTCTGCACAATCACCTGCAGTGCAGTCCAAATCAATGGATGGGAAACAGATAGCTTCCTCTTAAAGTCTGGAGTTAGGTAAGGCTGCCTATTGTCTCCAGTGTGCTGCATAGAGCTTTTTGCTGAATCCATCAGGAAGAGCGAGGGAATAAGAGGAGTGATGTTGCTAGGCAGCAGAGGCACTCAGGTCAAGGCCTCCCTGTATATTGACGACATCATTATCTTCTATTAGGATACACGATTGGTCTGGAGACTGACCAATATATGCTGGCATTTTAAGTCGCATCAGGCACCAGGGTAAACTGGAAGAAGAGTGAGGCAATGCTCTTTGATATCTTGCCCGACTAGTCCACCATCCCCTTCACAGTCAGATCTGACTACCTGAAGGTGCTGGGAATCTGGTTTGGAGGGGCTGAGGACTGCAACAAGAATTGATCAGAGCAGATCACAAAGGTCACTTGAAATTGGGACTGTGGGTGTGGAATTCCCTCTCAATAACAGGGAAGAACCTGGTTATCAGATGCGAGGTGCTCTCAGTAGTGCTCTATGCGGTGCAGGAGTGGCCCAGCCCCGCACCTCTGCCACAGAAGGTACTAGAGCAGTTTTCTGATTCATATGGAAGTCCAAAATGGATAAGGTCCTAAGGGGAGCCATGTACAAGTTGCCACACAATGGGGGCAAGAGCATACCCAACATAGGCCTCATCCTGATGACCACCTTCATATGCGGCTGCATCAGGCTGTGCCTGGAACTAAAGTACGAAAGCACCAAGTGCTGCTATTTGCTGAGCTTCTACCTGTTCCAGGTGTTGCAAGGAATAGGCCTGGCCCCGTTTATCCCAGTCAGCTGGACTTTGCCACACCACCTATCCTTTGTGGAAAGGTTTTTCTGGAACACCTTCGACCATAAGGGCATCAGTCAGTGGTCAGCACAGAATGTCCTGCAGACATTGAGAAATGAGAACTCGATGGGCCCGGTGGGTGGAGAAAGAAGCAAAAGGGAGAGATGATAGTGGAGGGGTAGAGGGCTGATCAAGATGATCACTGTTAGAGAAAAGAAAAGGAAGTAACTGGGCAACTGAGAAGTCTAGGACCAGAGGACACAGTTTGAGAACAAACAGTGAACTATATCGTTAGTGAAGGGAGATAAGATTTTGTTCATCTGAAATGGTTCTGGATATTCAGGGAATCAAAGGATGGGGTAGGCAGGGTGGGGTTAGCGCTAGAGAATGATACTAAGAAAGAAGATCAGTTACAGTCTTGATGAATAGTGAAGCATGCTTAAATAGCTGGACGATCTAACAGACTTCTAACCATCTTTTTTGAAAATAATGAATTTTGTAAGACTTTTTATGGAATGTAATGAGGTCAAATCATTTGAGTGTAGGAGCTGGACGTCCTTTTATAACTACAAGATGTTAGTGAAATCACACTTGGAGTGTTGTGCGCAGTTCCAATCTCCCAGTTATAGGAAGGATGTCATTAAGCTGGAGTGGATGCAAAAAGGTTTCTCAAGGATGTTGCTGGAACCAGAGGGCTTGAGATCTCAGGAGAGACTCGATAGGCTGGGACTTTTCTCCCTGGAGCATAGGAGGCTGAGGGATGATCTTATAGAAATTTATAAAATCAGGATAAGGTGAATGGTCATGGCCTTTTTCCCAACCTCTCCAGCCTCTCCTTACAACTCAAGCCCTCCACTCCCTGTAACATTTCTCATGAATATTTTCTGCACCCTTTACAGCATAGTGATGTTTTTTCTTCATCTGGGTGACCAGAACTCAAGTCAAGACACCTTTATTTGTCGTTCATACCATAACTACTAATGCAATGCACACTAAAAACAACATAGAGTTTCTCCAGGACCATGGACCAGATTTACATCAATAGGAGTTAAATATTAAGTCATAAACAATAAAAATCTATGATATACTAGTACACATATGTTCTAAAAATTGAGGAGTCTGATGGCTTGGGGGAAAAAACTGTTGCATAATCTGGGCGTGTGGGCCCGAATGCTACAGTACCTCCTTCCAGATGGCAAAAGGGAGAAAAATTTACAAGAGGTGTATGAGAAGTCCTTCACAATGTTATTTGCCTTCCACATGCATCGAGTGTTGTAGACGTCTGTCATGGCAAGAAGAGAGACCCCGATGATTTTCTCCACTGACTCCACTATTCTCTGCAGGGTCTTATGCTTTGAGGTGGTACAGTTTCCAAACTAGGCGATGATACAATTGCTCAGAATGCTCTCAATACATTCTCTGTAGAATGCAGTGAAGATTGAGAGTAGGAGATAAACTTTCCAAAGCCTTTGCAGGAAGTAGAGGCGCTGCTGAGCTTTATTTGCTAGGGAGCTGGTGTTGAGGGACCAGGTAAGATTCTCTGCCAAGTGCACACCAAGAAACTTGGTACTCTTGACAACCTCAACAGTAGAGCTGTCGGAGGAGTCACGTGATGGAGTAGTGGCCGGACGGTGAACTCCAGCCCTCTCCAGAAAAGTCGGGAAAAACAAAGGAAAACACAAAGGCACAGAAATAAAAGTTACAGAAAAGTGAGTATAAAGGTGGAAAGAAGATGGCGACAAAAAAAGAAAAATCGAAAGCAACGGTAAGAAGAGAGGAAGAGAAGACAAAGGAGGAAAAAGGTGAAGGCCTTACCTGTCCGAAGAGGCCTGCTGCGGAGAGAGAAACCCGCTCCCTCAGGTCGGTAAATAATGGACTACAAAAATGACTTGCAGAGCCGAGTAAAAGTGCGCAACCGCGAATGAAAAAAAACACACCGACGGGAGGGGGGACCAGCTGGGGAGTCGATCTCCACAGCCGGCAACGACAGCTGCAGAACACCTGCAGCAAGAAGAGACCATAGAAGACAATAGAAACAAGAAAGAAGAGGAGGAAAGGGCACCAAAGAAACAACAGATGGCCAACCCAGAGGAAGAAGAAGAGGAAGAGTACAGTGAAATAGAAGAAGAAAAGAAAGGCAAGTTAAAGGATATACTTGCTCTTATTAAAGGATACATGGAGTCATTTAAAGAATGGCAAACACAGGAATTTAAGGATTTAAGAAAAAGAATAAACAACACAGAAGAGAAAATAAATAAAATGGAGATGACCTTAACAGAAATGGGAAAGAAAATGGACAAGATGGAAGAACGGGCAGTAGCAGCAGAAATGGAGGTAGAAGACTTAAAAAAGAAATTGGAGAAATCTAATAAAAAAACTAAAGAGACACAAGAACTACTAGCTCAAAAAATAGATACAATGGAGAACCATAACAGAAGAAATAACATAAAGATAGTGGGCCTTAAGGAAGATGAAGAAGGCAAGAATATGAGGGAGTTTATAAAAGAGTGGATCCCTAAGACCCTAGGATGTCCAGAACTACAGCAAGAAATGGAAATAGAAAGGGCACATAGAGTATTGGCCTCTAAACCACAACCACAACAAAAACCAAGATCTATTGTAGTAAAATTCCTAAGATATACTACAAGAGAAAAGGTACTGGAGAAGACAATGGAAAAAGTAAGAGAGGGCAACAAACCACTGGAGTATAAAGGGCAAAAAATCTTCATTTATCCAGATATAAGTTTTGAACTCCTAAAGAAGAGAAAAGAGTTCAATACAGCAAAGGCGATTTTATGGAAGAAAGGGTATAAATTTATACTAAAGCATCCAGCGGTATTGAAAATATTTATTCCAGGACAACAAAACAGACTATTCTCGGATCCAGAAGAAGCACGAAAATTTGCAGAACAATTACAAAAATAGACTGAGGGAGGAAGACGGGTAATGAGAGTTAAAATGATCACGATTGATATGTATGTGGGTAAAGACAAAAATAGACTGAGGGATGAAGACGGGTAATGAGAGTAAAAATGATCACGATTGATATGTATGCGGGTAAAGAGGTATAAGAGTGAATAGAGACAATGTGCATACGTGAATGTATCTGTACTTAGAGGAAAATATAGATAGAATAGACAAGAATTAATAAGGGAAGGTAATGGAATAGAGAGAATTAGGAGGGAATTAAAAGAGTGACCTTTGTGACATATGAAAAGTGAAATCTTTTCTGGGGGAGGCGGGGTGGGGGGAAATAGCGGTCACTGCAAAATCAGTTGACGCTTGCAAGTGGATTCGCAAATCCAAATGGAGAGGGGAGATGTGGTTGTCCGACAAGGGATAAAGGACAACTCAGGAGGTGAAGGGGAGATTGGGGATAAATAAGATAGAAATAGGAGAATAAGGAAAATGTTGGATGTTGTAGGAATGTTGTCTTATAAAGAGTTGAAAATAAGAAAACAAATGGAAAAGGAGGAAAGGTAATGATGGAAAAACAGAAAGAGAAGATAAACAAAATATAAAAGGGCTACGCTGAACTATATGTCTTTAAATACTAATGGAATACATAACCAAATTAAAAGGAAGAAACTACTAAATTTAAATGAATAAATGTATTCCATTAGAAAAAATAACATATAGGTTAAGAAATAATATTGAAATATTCGAACAAGTATAGGAGCCTTACATTAAATACAATAGCGAAAACCTACCGGGGACAAACATTACCTAAGTTGATGGAAGGAGAAGGAAAGAAAAGAATGGACTCAGTAGAATTTCTGGTGTAATTTTGTTGAATGACAACATTGTCTGACTGGCTTAATGCAACCTAGATTGTATACCTAAAATGGATGAGAGTGGGGGGTGGGGGGGTGGTTTGGGAGGAAAGGGGGGGGGAGAAAAAGTCACTGTATATGTGTGAAAAATAAATAGTGTATATCATGGCTAATGTGATTTATGGTGTGAAAAATAAAAATTTTTTTAAAAAAAACAGTAGAGCTGTCAATGTTCAGCGGAAAGTTATCGCCCCCCCCCCCCCCCCCACCCAGGCCCACCTGAAGTTGACAACCATCTCTTTTGTTTTATTAATATTCAGATGCAGGTTGTTGGCTCTGCACCGGTCCATTAAAGACTGTACCTCGTCTGCATGCTGACTCATCGTACTGTCCAAGTGGAGTCTCACCAATGTCGTTAACATGTAGTAAAATAACAATGTTGTAATCAAATAAATTCTTAGAAAATTGTAATCCAGACCTTCTAAGTTTGGAATTTTAAAAATTAGCTCTAATACTTTACCAGCTTCAAGCTTTCTCCAGTTAATATTCTTGAAAAAGGGATGAGCCTTTAATTCATCACAGCATTCGTTCCTGAATCCAATGCGCTTGTTGGGATCTTTCTCCAGCAAAACTTCACAGAACAACTTGCTACATTCGCCAAATTTCTCACAGTAGGTGACTGGGTCGTTGAGAATTCGTCGCTTCACCTCCTTGTTCTCGACCTGCAGCAAGATGCAGACAGTTAGTGTTGAGGCTCCCCAGATAATGATGAAACACAGGCAGAAGGCGCTTGACCCACTGAATATGATACTATCCTGGTCACCAACACTTATACCCCTTTTTACACAGCGCTTGAAAGCCAGGTATTGTCCGCCTTTTGAGTGCTGTGTGAATGCATCTCAGGCAGATTGGGAGGTCTAAACTTAACCAGCTTCAATCCGCCAAGGTAAGTTGTATTAGAGGTGTAGCGTATTAATGCAGGACCAGTCTAAAACTGGTGACCCATGTTGCCAAGTCAAAATGGCAAGGGAAGATGATGTCAAGATATTGGGTCCAGAAAAAGTTCATAGTCATAGGTGAACTGCAAGTAGAGCAGGGGATTCTACTGGGTGCATAGTGTCCAAATGTCGGCACCACCTGTGTGAATCAGAGTCAGTGGGTCTGGACACAAGGGTTTGCAATCAAACTTAGCTTTTATTAACACACAACAATTTATAAAACAGCATGGGCAAATGTTAAACAGTACACAATGACTGCTCCTATGTCTTATGCTGAAGGGGTGCTGAATACAATTCCTATTGCCATGAACATTCCAAGTCAACCATACTGCAGCTTAACCGTCAGCATCACCAAGCATTAGCCTGCCTTTGTAACAGTCGATTTAAATTGGCAGGAAAAGCATATCTCACGCATTAGTTCAGATTTGATTATCTATCATATCAACAATGGAACATTCATCGACACTTTACACTGGCCTGCATATGTTTGCAGATAGCTACAGTTGCTATAATGCAAAAGCATTCTGAAACCTCAATCTCGGCAGCCATAATAATTGTATTTCTTAGGTTTGATTGTCTATATGTGAAAATTGCAAAAAATAGTCAACCACTTACAAACTCTGTGTGTGTGTGTGTGTGTGTGTGTGTGTGTGTATGTGTGTGTGTGTGTGTGTGTGTGTGTTACATTTTCTTCCACCTATTGTGTGTTAATAAAAGCTACATGTGCTTATATCCAGATCCATCCAATCTGATTCTTTTCTCAACACAACACAATGTCACTCTAGGCACCAATGCTGCTGTGCTACTTGTCCCACCTCTTTTGCTTCAGGAAGCTGGGTTTCTGCATAAAAGGACTCATGGACCTGGCCTTTTTCTGTTCTGCGTGAACAAGCAAGCTGGCTTCAAGAGAAAGGCCATGTATACGGCAATTACAAGGCATTTCAGTGTAAAAAGGGCTTTGGAGTCATCAATTCATATAGCACAGAAACTGCCTCTTCATTTACTGTGTTCACACCATCAACTACACATTTGTAGGCTAATCATATGCTAACCCCATTTTATTTTCCCTACTTTCCTTTCAACTCTCCTACCTCTGATTTCACCACTCACTTATCTACTAGGGGGAAGATTTACAGTAACCAATTACATCATCAACTTGCATGTGTTTGGGATGCGGGAGGAAACTAAAGCATCTGGGGATGGTGGAAGCTCACCCAGTCACAGGAATAATGTGAAAATTCCACATAGGCAACTCCTGAAATCAGGATCAAATCAGGGTCTCTGGAGCTATGGGTCAGCAGGCTCTATCTGCTGTCACACTTCTGCCACTCCTTGTTACTTTTAGCAAAAATATTTTTTGTTTTCAGAGGTTCTGTCTCTACTCTAAGAGGGGTAATGCTCTAGCCCCCAAATCTCTTCAGAACTGAAGTCCCTCTTCCCTGGTACATCCTGGCAAAGCACGCTGGCACCCCAAAGTGCAAAAGTGTCACACAGCATCCATGGAAAGCAGTAGGCTTTTGATTCCATCACTTGGAGTATTGTGTTCAGTTTTGATCACCATGCTACAGGAAAGAGTTTGAGAGGGGGGAGAGGGTGCAGAAAAAATATGACAGAGTGTTGCCAATGTGTATCATAATCTCAAACTGGAGCTTGTGTTGGAGACACGAGAGACTGCAGATGCTGAAAAAGTCTGATCCGAAATGTCAACCATTCTTTTAATCCCATTGATGCTGCTCGACCCACTCAGTTCCTCCTACAGATTGAGTTTGACTGAGCTTGTATTTCATGCTGATTTGAGCATTATTCATGAAGCAAAGCAATATGTGGAGAGAGTCTCCTTACTTGTTCACCCCGATATCGAAAAGGGCCCTTGGCTGCTATCATCTCATACAGGGTGACTCCTAGTGTGAAGTAGTCCACTGAGTAATCGTACTCCACCCCTTTGAGGAGTTCTGGGGCCATAAAACCTGGACGTGAGACAAATCAAATAACCATCCACAGACAATACAAAAAATTCATAGCCGCATATCCGAGGCCAGAACAGAAAATTCCAACAGGAAGCAGTTCCACAGGGACACACCCACAATGCTGTAAAACACAGAAATCTACAGACACAGTGATTAAAATAAACAATGCTGGAGAAACTCAACAAGTCAAACAGTGTATTTTATATAGCAAAGAAAAAGATATATAAGCAATGTTTTGGGCTTGAGCCCTTCATCAAGGTATGAACAAAATATAGGCAGGTGCCTGAATAAAATTTTGCTCATACCTTGATGAAAGGCTCAAGGCCTAAATGTTGGCCATGTTTCTTTGCTATATAAAGTATGTTGTTTGACCCACTGTGTTTCTCTTGCATCATGTTTTTACAGCCTCAGTGCCTCCTGATGCCCACCCTCCTGCAGAAGGTTCAGAAATCACACCTGGAGTTCCAGCGTAACCTTTTGTCTTGATTTCATTCGGTTTCAGTTCCACAGCAAGTCCAAGGTCAGAGATCCGTACATGGCCTGAAACACAAATAAGTGCAAAAGGACAATTCAGAGAAGCTTGGTTTGCTCTCCCTTTTCCATTTCTTTTTCTCCATTGTAAAGTTACTCATTATCAGAATGAATGCAAAAAGCTTTTGACTATGCAATGTTTTGTTGAGTTGGGAGGCAACCCTAAAGGTTGTTTTGAAGTTCCCCTGGCAGTGTTGTCCTTCAACAGTGGACAACCTGTGAGTTGCTGACCTGACACAGTTAGCCACACAGCAGCTTTTCAAGTCAAGTTTATTGCCTTCTAATTGTACAATTACAACCCGACAAAACAGCGTTCTCCGGTCCGCAGTGCAAAATACGCAGACACACCATCAGACATAACACACATACAGACAAACAATACATATATAGGACAAGTATTCGTATATACAAATAAATAAATAAATATTGCTTTGTTAACAGCATTCTCAATGCCCATGGGAAGAAACTTCCTTAGCCTGGTGGTGCTGGCTCTCATATTCCTGTATCTCTTCCCTGACAGGAGTAGCTGAAAGATGCTGTATGGTGGGATATACTGCCTCACAGAGGTGTTATTTGTGTCTACACATCCCAGAGCAAGAAAAGAACTGGATCCCAGGGTCTGATCTGAGATTGAGGTAACTCAATCTCAGCAGAAACCTTGGCCTTGTTTTCACTTGATGTCAGGGAATGGGCTGGCTCAGCAGAGTAAGTCAATTAATGGGTGTGTGACACAGACGGTAGGTGAGAGGGGAGTGGGTGGGTGAGGGTGTGGTGTTACGTCTCAAACCAGCAATAACAGAAGGGGAAATTCAAAGGGATTCAATTTTAACTCGATATTTATTAATGACTTAACCCAACTAGAGCAAATATTTATAAACAGTGTATATGTGAAAAACCCAGACCATTACAGTCTATGCCGAATATTCAAAAAGGAAAAATTCCTCCCAAAAAAACCCAGGTCAGTTAGTCAAGTAAGTCAGTCCAAAAAAACAGTCCACAGAATTCAATTTCAAAATACAATGCCACATTCAGTTCTTTAACTGATAACAAAAGATTATTGAACTTTGGAGAGAGAAATTACTGATGTTGCATTGCTATAAACTTACAAATCCTCATTTATGAGGCATGTGTATGTATTTCACACAGCTCTCCAGCTGCCCTCTGCAATTCCATCTGCTGTTCCAACTGCCGCTCTCTGCTTCACAGCTGGATTCTCCCTTTGTTCTTGATTTCAGCAATTGGCGAGTCAGTACTCAGCTGTACCACAAGTTGCACAGAGTTCTTAGCAGAAATCCATCCTTTATAATGTCAGTCCTTGGTCCATATCAGTAGTTGCACTGGGTGAGGGTGTGAGTGGGTGTGGTGAGTGAGAGTGGGCGAGGAAAGGTGTGGATGTGGTGAGTGAAGGTAGCTGTTGGTGGGTGTAGGTGTGGTGAGTGAGGGTGGGTGTAGGTGTGGTGAGTGAGGGTGGGTGTGTGTTTGGTCTGAGGGTGGGTGTGGGTGGGTTCATGTGAATGCATGGGGAAAGGTGAGTATGGGTGTGGTGAGTGAGAGTGGGCGGTGAATGTAGGTGGGTGTGGATGTGGTAAATGAGGTTGGGTGGTGAGGGTGTGATGAGTGGATATGGGTGGGTGTGGCTGGGTGTTGGGGTGGGTGTGAGTAAAAGGAAGTGTCAAGTGGACTTGGTGGGTGTGGGGTGAGTGAGTGTGGGTGGACATGCGTGGAGTGGGGGTGTAGGTGTGGGTGGGTGTCAGTGGGTGTTGGTAGGAGTGGGGGTGGATGTCTGTAGAAGGGAACACGGTGGGAATTTCAGGGCGTCTGATGTCAGTGGGTGTATTTGTCTCCTTAGTCTCCCTTTCTACACATCCATTGGCCTCTTTCTGTTTCTAATACTGCCCACACCCAGGTATATGTAGCAGTTCATGACAAAAGCACCTCCTCACCACCTCCCCGTCATCCCTCCCTTTAGCAGATGCCCTCACCACCTCCCCCGTCATCCCTCCCTTTAGCAGATGCCCTCACCACCTCCCCTGTCATCCCTCCCTTTAGCAGATGCCCTCCTCTCATTTTCCATTTATTCTTTCACCACACCTCCTCCTGTTCTTGGTGTTTGGGAGTACAGCAACACATTGGTATACGCAGATATTGCATTTGTCTTTGGAAAGCCCCACTTTGGGCAGGGACTGCAGAGTTGAATTTGTCCTGAACCCTGTCCACAGTGGTGGTCACAACCATTGCTTCCTTGGGCAAGCACTGCACATTTTCTGTGATAAGGCTCACCAGTGGCTCTTCATTAAGAGCTTGAGGAGATTTGATATGTCACCAAAGACTTGCAAATTTCTACAGAGCCTTCTGACTGATTCCGTCACTGTCAATGGAGCTGCCAATTCACAGGACAGGAAAAGGCTACAGAGAGTTGTGAACTCGACCAGTGCCATCATGGCCATCAGTCTTCACTAAGGACATCTACAACAGGCAGTGTCTCAAGAAAGCAGCCTCTTTCATTAAAGACCCTCACCATCCCGGCCATTCCTTCTTCTCATTACCATCTGCAAGGATGACAAACACCCAACAGTTCAAAATAGCTTCTTCCCCTCTGCCCTCAGATTTTTCAATGAACAATGAACCTCAGATACTACTTCAGTGGGGTCACTAGGATTAGTGTCACCCAGTGCGATAACTTGTGATGTCAAACCCCCCCCCGCCTCCCCATGGACATTGAATTACAACATTATTAGTAAATGGGCAGAAGCTTTTTTTGATTTTTCTCCATCTTTTCCTTTAATTACTACTTCATTCTCAAAACAGTTATTGATATAGATTCACAAATACGAATGACCAAAATATTGTAGCTAAAACACCAGAGCATTTGACGAAAGCAGCAACTATAAAAACACCAGCAGCAATAAAAACAACAGCGCGTGCTTGAGGCGTGTGCAGACGGGATTCGAAGTGTCATTATAATTGGGTAATAATGACAGCTCTGACCGGTGCGCATTTGAAGGTTCAAAAATAAATTAGCATCAAGTTTTAGCCTTGATACATGTAAGCTGGGCTTACAAAAAATGTTGTTGTTGATATAACTAACTACAGGGATGTTTTTATAAAAAATAATGAATTTCAGCTGAAACACTGCACAAAAATTTTATAGACACTCATTTCGGTGTCACCCCCTCTGATGGTGTCACCTGGTGCAGTTCACACCCCCCACACCCTACTACTTTATTTTCTCTTCTTTTGCACTAATTTATTTTGTAAAAATGTCATTTATGGAAATTTTGCACCTGTGATGTTGCTGCAAAACATAACATTTTGTGACATCTTGATAACAATAATTTCTTATTCTGATAAGAACTGCTTCCCCAATGGAGCCAGGAATTCTGTCAAGACCCGCTCAGGAACGCAGTCAGGAAATTAAATGCAGCTGGAAATAGCATTGATGGTTACATCACCAGAAAATTGTTATGAAGATTCACCTCGCTCACCAATGTCCTTTAGGGGAGAAATTCTACCTTCCTCCCTCACCTGGCTTCTGTGTAATCCAACACTCGATAACCTTGATAGGAGGATAGCAACAGTGTCCTTCATTGCTAAATGGATTGAACTCAAGGTCAGGGAGATTCGGCTGCCACTGTACAGAGAACTGATAAGATCACACCTGGAGTTCTGTTAGTATTCCTGGTCTCCTTACTTAAAGGATATACTGTGTTTGGTGGTGGTGCAGAGAAGATGCAGGAGAACGTGGCATTAGTCTATAAGGAGAGATGATCTTGTCTGGTACTGTACTCGCTGGAATTTGAAAGAACGAGAGGGGATTTTACAGAAACAGTATTATGAAAGGAATGAATAGGTCGAGTCGGGAAACTTGTTCCCACTGGTAGTTGAGACTTGAACAAGGGCTAAAGATTTGGGGGGGGAGTAGATTTAAGACAAATGAGGAAGACTGCTTCTCACAGAGTATTGAATATGTGGAATATTCTGCCCAAGGAAACAATAGAGGCTGTCTCATTGAATGTAGAGTATTTAAGACACAGGGAGATGGATAGATATTTGCATAGTAGTGGAATTAAGGGTAATGGGGAACGGACAAGCTACGTCCATGGCCAGATCAGCCATGATCTTATTGAATGGCGGAGCAGGCTCGATGGGCCAGATGGCCTCCTCCTGGTCCTATTTCCTATATTCTTATACCTTGTACATGAATAGATAGAGGAAAAATTTAAGGCAGTAACTTAACCTGAGAAGTACTCCCCTGGTTGCAAACAACGCAGCCCAGCTCACCTTCATTATCAAGGAGAACGTTCTCTGGCTTGAGGTCGCGGTAGATGATCCGGGATTGGTGGAGGTGTTCCAGACCACAGACAATCTGGGCTGCATAGAAACATGCTCTCTCCTCGTCAAAGCCTGGGTGGTTCTCATTAACATTATAAATATGATATCTGGGTGGGGGAGAGAGAAACACTGAGCTCTCTCACTGACATTGTTAGTTTGACACAACAATCAATTGAATTGTTTCTTGTCACCATGCACTGAGATACAGAGAAAAACATTCTATCCAGGCATGTCAACCCATACACAAGTATAGCAGGTCGTGCAATAATAGTACATAAGTGCAGGGTGTTTTAACACGGGAAACTGCAGATGCTGGCATCTGAACCCAAACAATCCGAACTCAGCAGGTCGCGCAGCGTCAATGGGAGAGAAATAATAGTCAGAACCTTCATGTTTTGGCTCAAAACATCAAGCATTCCCCCCCCCACCCCCCCCCCGTTCAACTCAATGAGCTCCTCCAGCAAATTGTGTTCGGGAGCAGGGTGTAGTTTTACAGTAGGTCAAAGAGTGTGGGGTATGGTGTTATAGAGACAAAGTACAGGGTACAGAGAAAAGCAGAGTTAACGAAGTGCAAAGCCATAATTTGTTACTAGTGAGAGATCCATTTAAGAATCTGATAACAGCAGAAAAGGTTAAAGCAATGTAGCACGGACACAGCCCATTAACCTGTCGGACCTCTCCTGATGACAAAGTTCTACGTAATCTCCCGTATCCTGCACATCATCACCACATCTTTCTCTTCCTTCCCCTTCACATATCCTACCCATTCTGTGTAACTTGTTGGAACACTTACCACACCTGGTCAACACAGATGTTCTCCTGCATCTGTACTGTGTTCCTCCAAATCTCAACATGTTTACTGTGAAACTCCATCATGCACATACACTGGGAACTAGGGCTCAAGCTGCCAGTTCTTTCTCCTGGAACCTCTCAGTTCCTGTAACCTCCTGGTGACTAAGCAAATGGAGATCTGCAGCCAAGCTAGAACTTTGTTCGATGTGAACACTACTCCTTTTAAGAACATAGTACACTGAACAGTACAGGATCAGGTTCTTCAGCCCACGTTTCTGTGCTGAAAATGATGTTCATTCCAAACTAAAATATTGCTGTTTCCAATTATAGATATCCCCCACCCCATTCCTATTCATGTGTCTGTCCAGGTCTTTTAAATGCTACTATAATACTTGCTTCCACCACTACCATGGCAGTATTTTTCTGGTCTTCTACTGCTGAACACTGCTTCCTTGCTTGTACCTTTCAGATGCTCATTTTCACCATTTCTGAATCCTTTGTCCCTTTACATTACTAACCCATTTCGACTCTTACTCCCTAAAGAGTGGTTACCATACTTCGCTTTTCCATCTGAATCTACCAACCTCTCCTTCTTCATGAGGTCTGAGTTACGGGGAGAGGTTGGGAAAACTTGGGTTATGGAGGCCTATGGTCCGGGTGCAGGTTGATTGGACTAGACGGAATAATAGATTGGCTTGGACTAGCTGGGCCGAAGTCCTGTTTCTGTGCTGGAGTGCTCTATGATTCCAAGGTTCACTGGAGCTTCTGAGGCTGAGGGGCAACCTGATAGAAGATTATACATTATAAACTATCCCAGCAATTTTCTGCTGTGTACCTGCCCAACATTGAACAGTACAGTGGAGGAGCATTGTCCCGCGATTCTGTGCCAAACCTGATGCCAAATCAAATCAAATCTCTTGTGCTGCACATGATCTATATCCCTGCATATTTATGAGTGTCTGAAAGCCTTTTAAACATCACTATCATGTTCACTTCTACCACTACTCCTGGTAGCCCATTCCAGGTACCACCACTCTGTAAAAGAATTTCCCCACACATAACCTTTAAAATCACCCTTTCTCCTCACCTTAAATGCATATTTTACTCTGGGGAAAAGATTCTGACTATCTACTCTTATCAATGCCTCTCATAATCTTATAGGTTTCCCCTCCAGGTTCTGTCTGTCTAAGCTGATCCCTCAGCTAAATTTTTAAAACAGACTTCTTTGCCTGTGCATCTCACTGGCTATCCATGGAATTATTCTGTATATTAGGGCCATCCTATCGGGCTGCAAATATTTGTGCTCCTGAAACTTGGAGAAGCCTCAAGGAAGTCAAATGAAAAGGATGTACTTCTCTAAGGCTTATTTGGTGAGGGCACTTTGGTTTAGGGAAAGAGTTGGAACAGAGAAAGAATTGCTGGAGAAACTCAGCAGGACAGACTACATCCACAGGTAGAAATGGTCAGCCAACATTTCAGGTCGGGACCTTGCAACAAGATACCCATGGATGTTATCTGACCTCTTGAGTTCCTCCAGTAATTCTTTGTCTGCTCCCAGGCTCCAGTGTCTGCAGCCTTTGTGTTTCTCTAAGGAATTGTAATGGAAAGATGATAGAGTGAAAAATTGCCTTTAGCTGAACTCAATTCAACTGTGCCGACGCTGTGTGCCATGGCATTGTCAACAAGGATGAATTCTTATCTCAACACAATTAAGGGCAATAGTTAAGTGTGACAGTACTGCTCACCTTAAATCCCCTCCATTCATGATGGTCATCACTAGGCAGAGCTCTGCCTTGGTCTGGAAAGCATAAGCTAAAGAGACAATGAACGGACAGTGCACCCGAGCCAGGATTCTCTTCTCCACCATGGCACCCTGCAAAGTGAATGACCAGCCAGATTAATCCACTAATCACAGTCACGATCTAACCTTCCCTTTCTCCAAGTTTGTTCTGCTCTCCGAGAAAGAGGGGCCCAAAATCTCTGTCCATGTCCTTCGGGATGAATTGAGAGTTCTTCCCATTCCAACTGTTTCCAAGTTGAAATTGGGATTACAAGTGAGCATACCAAGGGGCAGATCTCAGGTTGTTATGGGTGCACCCATTTGGAGAGGGCATCAAACCTACCCCAAGCTACAGCACCTTTATACCTACATGACTGCAATCAGATAGGATCAGAATCTCCAAACCCTTCAATATGATACTCGTTAATCAATGCTGGCCTCAACTATTCTGCTGTGGCATTTCTCCATATTCCTCTGTTTCCTTATCAAATATTTATCCACTCGACTTTAAATTCTTCCAATGATCTACCTTCCACCATTTACTGGGGCAGAAAATTCCAGATTCACAGCTCTCTGTCAAAGGAAATTTCTTGATACCTCAGTTTTAAATGATCGTTTCTTTGTCTTGTAGTAATGCCCTCTTGTTCAAGAGTCTCCCACTAGTGAAAATATCCCATCATCTACCCTGTCAAGCACCCTTAGGATCTAGATGATTAAATAAGGTCACCCTTCATTCTTCTAAACTCTAAAGAATACAGACACAACCTGCAATGCACAAAAGTGCTGGAGAAACAGATGCAGCATCCATGAGAAGTAAAAGGGAACCTTTTAAAAGACCCTTAGCGAGGCATGTGGATGAAAGAAAAATGGAGGGTTATGGGTTGTGAGAGAGGGAAGGCTTAGATTGATATGGAGTAGGTGATATAGGTCAGCTTAACATTGTGAGTTGTAGGCCCCGTATTCTGCTGCACTGTTCTATGTTCTGCATCCTTTCATCAGATATTGCAGAACATAAGCTTTCTCCCTGGGTGGGGATGAGGGGGTCTATGAATTCTCTGAACAGTTTTCCTGGAAGAGATAATTAACTATAGGCAGGAGGTGGAATGGTCCAGCTGGGGAAATGAGGAGCAAAAAGACAAGGACATCAGGGAGATGGGCCATTGTGGAGCCTGTGTTGTGATACTCTGATGGAACTGACATTACAGGGAAGGGCTGTGCAGTTACAGCCTTTAAGGGGGGACGGGAACATTCACCAGAATATTGCTGCAAATGGAGGGCCAAAGTTACAGGGAGTCTGGACTGGTTTTATTCTTACTGGAATGAGGGAGGCTGAGGGTTGATCCCTGTAAAGATTTATAGAATTATTAAAGGATAGAACATAGAATATTACAGCACAGTAATATTGTGCTGACCAATGTATTTCTAAAAAAATACTAAACCCTCCCTACCTCATAAACCTTCTTTCATCTATGTGAATGTCTTAAGATTCTCTTAAATCCCCCCTATTGTTCCAGCCTCAACCCCTGAAAACACATTCCAGGCACCCACAATTCCTGATGTCTCCCCTAAACCTTCCTCCTTTCATTGTCCTCTGGTATTGGCTAATCCCACCCTGGGAAAAAGGTGCTGGCTGTCTGCCTCTCATAATCTTGTAGACCTCTATTAAGTCATCTCTCATCCTTCTTCACTCAATTTTTCTCTTTGGACAGGAGAGTAAAAAAAAATCAGAGGGCTGAGGCTAAGGTGAGAAGGGAAAATTTTGAAGGAGATTTGAAAGTGGCAAATTTTTCACACAGAGGTCTGTGGTTATCTGGAATGAACTCCACAGGAGGTAGTGGAACAGGCACAGTTACAATGTTTAAAAGACATTTGGATACATACTTGGATCAGAACAGCACAGAGGGATATGGGCCTGATGTGGGCAAATGGGATTAGTGTAGATCAGGATCAGTGTGTACCAGGTGGTTGAGTGGGCCTATTTCTGTGCTGTACGATTCTACGGATATATACAAACACAGCTCTTAGAAGTGATTAGTCACATGATGCACAGACTGAGGCAGGACAACTTAATGGCCTTGGATCTGGCCAAGATCTGCTGGCAACAAATGGAGGAACTCTCTAATGACATGTGTATTATGATCACTGCTGATGCCTCTCTTCTGTGGAACCAAAGGCCCTTTTATAGAGTGAAAAAATGCGACCATAAAGGCGGAGATTCTCTGTTCTTCTGACGCAGAACTTACCATCATAAATGCTCCATGAGCAGCTCCAAGGTGCCAACTCTAATCCCTCCAACCTAGTGTCAAAGGTGAAGTGGAGTGCTCTGCCATGCATTATAAATGTACTGCCACTGCAAGTGGCTGGCTAGGGTCGGGCTGATGACACCATCACCCCGCAACTCAGGAGCCACCACCAGGGCTCCCACTGTGATTGGTACTGGGATTATGGCTCCCTCCTGCCACCCGGTAATGTTCTCTTCTCATTCCCCCTCTGCCCCTCACTCCTTCACCAAGGCCCGTCCAGACTGAGGAGCAGGAAGGCAGCGAGGAGCCGGAGAGAGTGGGAGGCCCAGCAGGGGCAAGAAGAATAGGAGCCTGCGAGCCAGAGGGCGACGGGACCTGGGTGCTGATCTCCACAGTCCAGGAGGAAGGAGGACAAATGCTGAGGAGTGGAGATGGAGAAGCAGAGCCAGGGAGTCTGATGGATGCAAGAGGGGAGTGAAGAGCTGGAGGGGGCAGCGCCGGGCAAAAGAGCTGGAAGAATGATTAATGGCCGTCTTCATTACCCATAATCCCCCACACAGCCTTGTAGGGCTGCTTCATAAAAAGATAAGTTCCGCAGATGGAGCTGGCCTCAAGGCAGAGGCCCAGCATAAAAACATTAAAGAGCTGGCAGAGAATGCTTGTGAGGAATCAGGAATCCAGCAATAAAGATCCAGGGCAGTCTGGACAGTTCTTGAGCCTAAGTTCAATTCTCACCATGGAGTTGTGTGCAGTATTCAGGTCCTCCCTGTGACAGAGATATGGATTGATGCAGCACGGGAAACTGGCCCTTTGATCCCTATTTACACTCTTTTGCATGACCCTATTTTATCCGCCCCTCCCCTTCCCCGTTCCTATCAACTCTGATTCTACTACTCATCCACCCACCTGGGCCAATTTACATGGGTGATTAACCTGCTGACTTTTGGGATTTGGAAGGAAAGCCACGTTGTGGCATGAGGTCACTGGCACGTGGGACTAGTGTGGGTCGAACATTTTGGTCCAGTGGGGAAATTGGACTCAGGGGGCTGTTTCTACTCTGCATGAGAGTTTATTGTCATGTACTCAAGTACAATGTACAGATGCACCGCAATTCTTACTTGCTGCAGCCTGACAAGTTGATAAGATATATGGACTGAAATACAATAAATTAAATAACCACAATATGCTATGAAACAGGAAACGAGTTAATAAGTATAAAAGGATAGATTTTTAAAATGTTCCCAGTTGCAGGTAGTTCAAAAACAGTGATGTTTCAATGATGCAGACAAGTCTTGAGTATTTTATGGTTACTGTAGGATGGGGAATAGGATCTTTGGTGCAGTGGAGAGTACCGCTACAGGACTGGTGGGCCAACCGGATTAGTGGAGAAAGGTTTTTGCTAGGCACAGGCAAGATGGGTAGATAGGGCACACTTCTCTGCTTAATATTTAAACTAAAATGTAAACACACAGGACTATACTCTGCCTTAAATTTGGGTGATTACTACATTATAGAAATACTCTAAGGGGAAAGGTTCTCACAATCTACCCTACATATCTCCCTGTTGATTTTCTGCATGACTCTCAGATCCCGATTCAACCTTCACTTCCTTCTCCAAGTCCAGGCTCTCTCTACTAGTAACCTAAATGCTCCATCCTGGGGAACTATAACCCCTGCAGAACCCCACCTGCTCTTTCCCAGTACTCATTTGGGTTTATAGTCTCAATGGAAGCTGCATAACAAGATTTGCATGCTCTCTGTCCCCAAAAACAGCTAACAGCATGGTGAGTGCAATGCTACTACACTGCCAGCGATCCGGTTCGAATCCTGCGCTGTCTGTAAGGAGTTTGTATGTTCTCCCCGTGGGTTTCCTCTCACATGCCAAAGATGTACGGGGGTTATTGGTTAATTGGGCAGCACCGTTTTCAATGAAAGAAATGTTGCAAATAAATTTTTTAAATGTAAAGTTTTGTAAATGTAAAGATTTTTAAATGGGAGCTGATATTTCAGGTTTCTGTCCCTGGAGTCCCTTGTTCTAAATACCGCCCTGTGATCATATCATCTGCTAAAATGTGGGCATGGGTTAATCCGGTCCGAGGTCAGCTTCACAAGAAGGTCGTTGGGATGATCCCTTCTCAGCAGGTCACTGTGGCCCTTTATCCAATTACTCTAACCCGTATCTAGTGCAGGATCTGAACTCACTCCCACTTTTCAGCCCAGAGTTCAAGGTTCCATCGAGTTGATCTTACTTGGTTTCCTTTCCTCCTCTTCAACCTTTTCTTGTTCAGCTTCTTGCAGGCATATAATTTCCCAGTCGCCTTCATCTGGCAGGCGGACACCTCGCCAAACCCACCCTTGCCCAAAACACGGAATTCCAGGAACCAGTCCTCTCCAATGGGTTGGCTCTCCAGCCACTTCCACTGCAAGAACCTCATGAAGTACATGCTCTCTTTGTAGCCCTCGAAGGGACCCCCACTCTTTAAGAACTTCAAAGTGAGCTCTTTACACTCCTTGAAGAGGTCCTCCCTCACGTTCTCACAGTCCTCCTTGACCCTCAAGATGCACTTCTCTTCCAGATAACCGCAAAAGAGCTCGGATCCTGATTCTAGCAACTTCCTGATGATATATTGCGCCCTTTGAGCCCTGTCTTCATCTTCCGCGGTGTCATAGTCTTCAATGCCTTTCCAGAGTTCAGAAGCCGGTTTGTATTCGACCACTGTATCCAGGTACTCTTGAAACAGTCTCTTTCCAATGGGTTGTTTGACGCAGATGCTTTCAAACTCCGTGTCAATCTGATCCTTCAGACTTTCACTCTGGCTGATGTGTGGCAGTTTGAGCTTTGCTCGGTATTTTTTATCTCTGGTCATCTGGACGTTGGAGCTCCCATCAAAACTGCCCCGAGCTGTGATATAGGCAGAGTTGGCCACTACGGTCTGCAGGCTCCCCAAATCCATCCTGGTTTGCTTTATATTTTCACTTGGAACGAAGCAAAAGCATGAGAGAGTCGCCAACCCAATTTCACCTGGAGGTACCGAACTACCCTGGGAGACGAGGTCTTAGGTGCCGGAGACTACGGAGCGCTCAACGCCCGCCCAGCTGCAAGGAACCGGGGGGGACACCGTGTGCTGGAAGGTCGCGGCGCTGACATGACCCACCGAACATAAAGTGACAGTGAGGCTTTCATGTAACACTTCATGGATCCCTTAATCTTAATCTTTTCCAATTCCATTTCCGCCTGTGTTACAACAAGAGAGGGGAGATTAGCCGGGACAGAAACAACCCTGACTCAACATCTCGGATAAAGACATTATCCACTTAAAAATAATTCCCACACCTCGCCCCCTCTCTGCTGATATCCCATTGTACATTTAGAGCTTTGTTGTCCTCCGTTAGATCTGTATTAATCTCTAATTTTAGAACTAGTGGTAATCTCACCGTAGTGTCGAGCGCTGTGTCCTGCTCCGTGACCATAGTGGAACCTTTACCTTTTTTTTATTAACTCTCTCACCCTTTAATCACCCATCAATATCATCGCACTCTCCCGCTTCCCATATTGAAGTGATAGAATAACACAGCACGAAAACAGGCCCTTTCGCCCATCTCATCCAAGGTGTCTTCCCCAGTTAATCCCTTCACCTGCATTTGACGCGAATACTTTCACACTCTGGGTGTGGGCGCCCTATTAGTAGAATAGGATGGGAGAATGGGATTAGGCAAACTGTCATAAACCCAAAACAGACACACTTGACCCCTTTCCCGCTTAACGTTCCCATCCACGTACTCCCTCATATCAGACCAAATCTAATCCTATAATCCTGAAATTCCCAAAATTCATTGCATCCCACCAGTAAATGACACCCAGTGTAATTCCACTCTGACTCCCCTTCCACACCCTTTGATATCTCACCCAATCTAATCTTACTCTCCCCCTGCAACATCCCAAGCAGTGGAGAAGATGCCCCCCTTGACTCAATGCCCACATTTTCAATACCCCACTCACTCTCCGGTTCTCCCTGAACACATTCATATCCCACCATTTAAGACCCTGCTTTTTTCACTTCTGACCTTCCCATGCCATATTATACCCTGCTCTAACCCCATTTTCAGTGGTCTCCCTGCACACTTTAAACCCTCACTCAGTTTCATCCCATTTCCCAGCTTCCTCTCCCCACATCTCTTACCACAGAAAGCTGTTGAGGCCAGTCCATTAGATAGATTGAAAATGGAGTTGGATGTGGCCCTTATGATGAAAGGGATGATGGGCTATGAAAAGAAAGCAAGAATAGAGTACTGAAGTTATGATCAGACACGTTCATGTTGAATGGTGGAGCAGGCTTGAAGGGCTGAATGGCCTTCTTCTGTTCTAGTTTCTATGCTAATTTCTTCCACTATCCATTCCTCACTCCCCACACCATTATCTCACAATCTAATTCCACTTTCTCCCCTGCATCTTGTTATCCCATTGCCTAATCCTCCTCTCTCCCCACACACCCCAGCTAATCCACCTTCCTTCTCTTTTGTTCTCCCTTTAAGATCCCACCATCTCTAATCCTCTGCACTTTCCTCATATCTTTACAAGTGCCATCTTGCTTAATCCTACTCTCCTGCTAAATTTATTGTTAAATATTATGTGAATCTTACTTTAAAATTGTTCACTGCTTTTTGTTTTATTCTTTTTCCTGCTGGTTTGGTGTTGTGCATGGTGCAGTGCTGTGTTCATTCTTCGCCCTCAGAAATCAACACTTTGGAAAAGAGAAAAGCATTGACTTTGTTATTTGACATTGCACAATTTATTTCTGAGACAGCCACTTCAAGGAGTATGTCAATTTGATGTCTGATCACAAATAGCTGAGTAAATAAACTCCAGATTGTTTTTGCACAGCCATGTATTGAATCTTCAACATTTTACAATAATATTTTCATGCAAAGGGCTCTAAAATATACAATGCACAAGATATGACAGACAAATTCTGAAATGCAGGGAGCTTCATGTTGTTAGTTTTTGACCTTGTTCCCAACTGATTTCTTCCATTGGAAATATTCAGATACAATACATTTTGAATGGGTACCCCATTTATCTAGAAAGGTGATCACAATGAAATAAAACAACAGCTTAAACACAAACGAGTGAATCTGATAGTAGGGCAGGGAGATTAAAACCTTCAAGACCAGGAAGGGGATGGGGTGTAGGGGTTGTTTTGTCTGTGTGTGTGTGTGTGTGTGTGTGTGTGTGTGTGTGTGTGTGTGTGTGTGTGTGTGTGTGTGTGTGTGTGTGTGTGTGTGTTTTATTTTATATTCCACCCATATATGCTATAGTCCATTCCTGGAGTGTCAGAGTATGAAATTAGGAGGGACATTGATAGCAGAGACAGTCAGAGTCTTTATCCCAGGATGAAAATGTCAAATATAGAGCGCATAGCTTTATTTTGAAGGGGGGAGGGGGGATAGTTTAAAGGAGATGAGCAGGACAAGTTCTTACAGAGGTGCCTGCAACATGCTGTAAGGGCAAGTGGTGGAAACGGTTTTAATATTTAAGAGGTATTTAGCATCTGAACAGGCAGGGAATAGAGGGATATGAGCAATGTGCAGGCAAATGGGATAGTTAAATTGATATGCTTGACACCGACTTGGTGGGCTGAAGGGTACCTCCCTGTGCAGCACTGTTATATGTTCTAAGGTTTATTTTTATTCATAGGATGTTACATCACCAGTAAAGACACCATTTATTGCCTCCACCCAAATTGCCCCTTGCCCCCTATCTTGAACCCTTGCCATTCTGCCACACAGCAGAGAATTGGAGTGTGCTGGTCCTTCACAGTACAGAGCAAAAGCTAACGCCTTTGAGTGTGATCATGGATTAGTGAGCAACATTGGACGACCGTGACAATATTTCCCCCTATGACTCACTGCATCAGGCTGTTAAATTGCACACCATCTCTCTTCCACATCCATTAAGGTCAGTGCCATGGGACCAGTCAGGATGGGAGAGAGCCATTGTTTTAACAAGAGCTAGAAGATGAAAGGTAGGCCAAATGGTGTTGATTGGTTACCTGCAGGATGTTGTTACAAATGGAGCGCTGAGGGGTATTCAGGAGGCTCAAGAGCAGATAAAGAAATGAACTGGGAGAAGGAGGTGGGGTGCAGGTAGAGATCAGGCTAGCAGGTGCGCCAGCTGTGGATGAGGTGGGGCTTACAGGAGTCACACAAAGAAGTGATACTGTTGCAATTTCCCTCAATAAGCTTGTGGGTTTATATATTGAATATTGGAAGGGCTGGATAAAGTGGAGATGGAAAAGCTGTTTCCAGCAGTTGGAGAGTCTAGGACCAGAGGGCAGAGTCTCAGAATAAAAGGATGTCCCTTAGCAACAGAGATGAGGAGAAATTTCTTCAGCCAGAGGGTGGTGAATCTCTGAAATTCATTACTACAGACAGCTGTGGAGGCCAAGTCACATACTTAAAGCAGAGGTTGATAGATTCTTGGTTAGTAAGTGCATCAAAGGTTATAGAGAGAAAGCAGGAGAATGGGATTGATAGGAAAAAAAAATCAGCCATGATATGACTGACAGACAGACTCAACAAGACAAATGGCCTAATTCTCCTCCTATGTTTTTGGTCTTATAGTCAGTTCATGTGTGAGCAGGAATTTGTGAGGAAGACATAGACTGTGGGAATGGAAATGGGAATGAGTGGGTATTGAGTGGGAGAGAGAGGCATGATTAGGGATAGAGAATTTATTGGGGGTACAAGTAAGGAGGCAAGAAGTCATTGTCTGAGGGTCCTTCAGAAGATGCCAGGATGGCACAGATAACTCACCTCATGGCAGAAGAGTAGCAGAATGTAAGGCTTTGCATTAAAATGGAGCTGGGTACACATTTAATGGAATAGAAAAGGATGCAAGAACAGAGGTCTTCCACATTAAAGACACCATTCTGTGGATGGATAAGCAAACCGGCAGGCTGAATGACTTCCTTCAGTGCTGTTATTTGTCTCAGAAGAAATAATTCAAGTTTACACAACAATATTAAATGGAGTTGGTAATTCATTGCCATTGATTTCAACAGAGACTCCATGATGGGAAATGTAACAGCGATTAGAGGGCTTAATTATAGGGAGAGGTTGGATGAGCTGGAACTTTATTCCCTAGAGCAGAGGGGTGATCTTATGGAGTTTTATAATATCATGAAAGGCATGGATAACGTGAATACTCACTGTTTATTTCTCAAACTAGAGGGCATGGGTTTAAGGTGAGGGACAAAGAGTTAAGGGGGAAATAGGCAACTTTTACTCTAGAGGGTGGTATCTGGAATGAGCTGCTAGAGGAAATTCTAGAAGTTGGTACAATTGCAGCATTTAAAGAACATTTGGGCAGATATATGGATTGAAGGGATTTAGAGGGATATGGACTACATTCAGGTAAGTGGGACTGATCCAGAATGCCATCTTCAGTATGGATGAGTTGGCCTGAAAGGCCTGTTCTATGCTGCGTAACCTTATGAGATAAAGTGAAAGAGGGGAAATAAATTGGAAGGTATGATTGGTAATATTCAGGTGAAGTGAGGAATGAGATGCTGGAGTCCAACAAAGGAAGGGCAAGGTGAGGAGGTCAAAGAGAGGGGGTTAGAAAAGGATAGGGTAAATGGGAAGAGGGAGCAGGTAAAGGATGGGAGAATAATAGAGAGAGAAATGGAAGAAGATGGGATGGAGAAGGTGGAGGGAAGTGAAAGATGAGAGGGAGAGAGAGCGCAAAGAAGACACGCACCCAGATGGATCTTGCCCTGGTTGATTCCAGACATGAGGAGGTTAGCCGATGAGGAGAGATTGTTCCCTGGGATGTACTCTCTTAAATTTAGAAAAAAATGAGAGGGTATCTTATGGAAACATAAAATTATGAAAGAGATAGATAATATGGAGCCAAGAAACCTGGTAGGGTCTAGAATTAGGGGACGTAGCACTAAGATTCAGGGGAATAGATTTAGGACAAAGATGGGGAGGAACTGCTTCTCCCACAGAATAGTGGGAGAATAGTGAATCTGCAGAGTTCTCTGCCCAAGGAAGCAGTAGAGGCTGCCTCAGTGAATTTATTTAAGACAGATAGATAGGTTTTTGCATGGTTGGAGAATGGAGGGTTATGGGAAGGAGGCAAGTTAGTGCAACTGAGTCCATGGCCAGATCAGCCATGATCTTATTGACTGGTGCAGCAGGCTCGATGGACGTGATTGCTGATTCTTGCTCCTATTTCCTATACTTTTTTGAGCAAAATGGATGGAAGAACAGAACAGGTAAGAGGCGTGGGGCCATGAAGAAGACTTCTTGGATATGAAGAGAGCTTGTGTGACATTTATCTCTGAGGGAAAAAAAAATACCCACCACTGTACCACTCACAGGCCTAAAGATCCTGCAGTTAAATACTGACCTTTGATAATAAGGATTTGTCAAAGATAGATCCAGACCACTCCACACATTCAGCACATCAATGTTTATATGAATCCAATGCATTATAGGTTAAAATGAAGGAGCATTGCACTAACATATAATCTCTGCAATCTTCTCTCAAAATGTGCAGAGTGATATAAATATATACAAAACATCTTAACCGCCACTTGGTCATTTTTTGATTTCCACTGTGAAGATCACTCGTCCTTCAAATCTTTCATAGGGGTTGTCACTAATCATTCTCGGCGCGTTAATCGTACACTGGATTTCAAATTTCCTGTTCCTCTTCAGAGTCAGGAATTTTACCGCAACCAGCGGGTTGATGTAGGTTGGCTGTAGAAAGACAAGAGTTACTCCAGTGCCTGTCAGTTAAAGAACCCAGGATGAAGGGTCTCATAAACAGATTACGTTCCTTACCTGTGGCTGTTTGCCATAGTAAGGGAAATAGGACAGGTCAAAGGTGCCATTTTCAGGGTAAAACATCACCTGTCCAATATTCTCTGGGTAGGCATGCTGTAATTTAAAACAGAAATCTGTGATGCATTTCTTTTCATTACAAATGAAAATTTGTTTCACTTCTCTTTGGAGTGACGTAGGATGAGAGGTGACTTTCTACAGGTATATAAGATTATGACGCAAAGATAGGGTGGACAGTCAGCATCTTGTTTCCCTCGGCAGCAATAGCCAATACCGGAGAACATCTATTTAGGGTGAGTTTAAAAACATTTTTAGGGGAGAGTGGTGGTTGCCTGGTACACATTGCTGACTGTGGTAGTGGAGGCTGGAAGACTTTTGGAAATGCATTGTTAAAATAACCTCAGATATTATAAAAATTGAAATTTCATTTGACCCTAGGGCCTGGATTTTGAGAGATCTACAAGGTCTTAATGTGAACCACAATAATACAAAAATTCTTTGTATTATTGGGGATTGTTCTGATTAATGCCAGGAAATGTTCATTTCCAACAAGAGCAAGTATGACCACCTGATACAGTGATGCAACAGGTAGTGAAGCTGCCCGACAGCTCCAGAGTCCCATGTCTGATCCTGACCCAGGCATGTCTATGAGGAGTTAGCACATTTTCATTATTACCATGTGCTTTCCCCAAGTGCCCTGCTTTCCTCCCACATTACAATGATGTGGTGGTAGGTAGGTTGATTGTAAATTGTCCCTGGTATGTGATGGTGATAGTGTTTTTGTTTTTTTTTAAACAATTTTTTATTTTTCACACTGTGAACCATATCAACCAAAATATATACAAACGTTTCTCATTAAATATACACAGTGGCATTTTCTCCCATTTTTCCCCCCTACCTTCCCTCCCCCTTCCCACCCCCCTCTGAAACCAATAAATATTCAACGTAACCCCTCTTCCAGTTGTCAGAGATGTAAAACTTGTGATGGAGATTTACTTCATAAGCTTTGGAACTGCTCTTATCTGGAAGACTTTTGGAAATGCATTGTTAAAATAACCTCAGATATTATAAAAATTGAAATTTCATTTGACCCTAGGGCCTGGATTTTGAGAGATCTACAAGGTCTTAATGTGAACCACAATAATACAAAAATTCTTTGTATTATTGGGGATTGTTCTGATTAATGCCAGGCAACACACCAATGGCATCATGAAGAAAGCCTCTACTTCCTCAGGAGTTTGCGGAGGAGCTAGTGGAGTTGTTCAAGTGAACCGGTACGGACTTGAAGGGCCGACATGGCCTGTTTCCGTGCTGTAAACGGTTATATGGTTATATGGTTATATGGTTATATACAATACAATAAAACCATTAAACAATGTCATCACACAATGAAAAATAAACAAGAAAAATGTGTCATCTACTTTTACACACTGGATCAAGTCGTTTTGTCTTCTTATCATTTTAGGGGGTGGAGGTCCGTGGCAAGCCCTCTCTGTTATGTTCCATGTACGGTTCCCAAATTTGTTCAAATAATGTGACTTTATTTTTTAAATTATATGTTATTTTTTCCAATGGAATACTTTTATTCATTTCCATGTACCATTGCTGTATTCTCATGCTCTCTTCCATTTTCCAAGTTGACATTATACATTTTTTTGCTATCGCTAAGGCTATCATAATAAATCTTTTTTGCGCTTTATCCAATTTGAGGCCTAATTCATAACTTACTATATTACTTAGAAGAAAGATCTCTGGATATTTTGGTATGTTATTTTTTGTGATTTTATTTAATATCTGATTTAGATCTTCCCAAAACATTTTCACTTTCTTACTTGCCCCAATTGCATGTACTATTGTTCCCATTTCCTTCTTACAGCGAAAACATCTATCTGATAATGTTGGATCCCATTTTTTTAACTTTTGGGGCGTGATATATAACCTGTGTAACCAATTATATTGTATCATGCATAAGCTTGTGTTTATTATATTCTTCACAGTTCCAGAACATAACTTCTCCCATGTTTCATTTTTTATCTTTATGTTTAAATCCTTTTACCACTTTTGTTTGGTTTATAGCTTATTTCATAATTTTCCTTCTCTTGCAGCTTAATGTACATGTTCATTATAAATCTTTTAATTATCGTTGTGTCTGTAATCACATAGTCAAAGCTGCTTCCTTCTGGTAATCTCAGTCTGTTTCCCAATTTATCCTTTAAATAAGCTTTCAGTTGATAATATGAAAACATTGTACCATGAGTTATTCCATATTTGTACTTCAACTGTTCAAATGTTAATAAATTATTTCCCAAAAAACAATTTTCTATTCTTTTGATTCCTTATCTCTCCCATTCTCTAAAGGAAAGGTTATCTATTGTAAAAGGGATTAGTGGATTTCGCGTCAATAGTAATTTTGGTATTTGGTAATTCGTTTATTTCCTTTCTAAGTGGATCTTCTTCCATACATTGAGTAAATGATGCAGTACTGGTGAGCTTTTATATTGCACCAGCTTTTCATCCCATTTATAAAGTATATGTTCCGGTACCTTCTCCCCTATTTTATCTAGTTCTATCTTAGTGCAGTCTGGTTTTTCCCTTGTCTGGTAAAAATCTGATAAAAACTTTAATTGTACTGCTCTATAATAATTTTTAAAGTTTAGTAACTGCAAACCACCTTGGTTGTACCTCTCTGTTAATTTATCTAATGCTATGCTCGGTTTCCCCCTCCCCCCCTTTCCACAAGAATTTCCTTATTACTCTCTTTAGTTCATTAAAGAATTTCTCTGTTAAGAGAATTGGTAACTATTGAAATAAGTATTGTATCCTTGGGAAGACATTCATTTTAATGCAATTTACCCTCCCTATCAATGTTAGCGGTAATTCTTTCCAATGTTCTAAGTCTTCCTGCAATTTCTTTATTAGTGGCTGATAATTTAGTTTGTACAGGTGGCTTAAGTTATTATCCAACCTAATACCTAGGTATCGGATTGCTTGTGTTTGCCATTTAAATGGTGATTCTTTTTTAAATTCTGTATAATCCGCATTACTCATTAGCATCACTTCACTTTTATTTGCATTGATCTTGTACCCCGATATTTCTCCATACTCCTTCAATTTCTTATGTAATTCTTTTATTGATATTTCTGGTTCTGTTAAGTATACTATAATGTCATTGCAAATAAACTCCTTCTCCTTTATTTTTATCCCTTTTATTTTATTTTCTGTTCTTATCAGTTCTGCCAATGGTTCTATTGCTAAAGCGAACAGTGAGGGGGATAATGGACATCCCTGTCTAGTTGACCTACTTAATTTAAATTGGTTCAATACATATCCATTTACTGGTACCTCCATCAATGGTCCATTATATAATGCTTTAATCCAATTAATATACTTTTCTGGTAGATTGAACCTCTATAATACTTTGAATAAATAATTCCATTCTACTCTGTCAAAGGCTTTTTCTGCATCTAAAGCAAAAGACACTGTGACTTCTTATTTCCTTGAACTGCATGAATTAGATTAATTAGTTTACAGACATTATCTGCTGTTCGTCTTTTCTTAATAAATCCAGTTTGATCTTGTTTTACTATTTTTGGTACACAATCGGCCAATCTGTTTGCTAATAATTTCACTATTATCTTATAATCTGAATTAAGTCGAGATATTGGTCTATATAATCCTGGTGTTAGTGGATCCTTCCCCGTCTTTCGTATTACTGTAATTATTGCTGTTTGTCTTACATGAATCTGGCAAGTTTTGTGTTTCTTCTATCTGGTTCATTACTTCCAGGAGAGGAGGAATTAATAACTTTTTAAATGTTTTATAGAATTCTATTGGGAATCCATCCTCTCCAGGCATTTTATTGTTTGGCAGCTTTTTAAATTTATCGTGTACTTCCCCTATTTCAAATTCCTCTAATTTATTTATTATCTCCACAATCCTCAGCAGAAAAGGTTTTTTTTTTCCTATCCATTAGCACTCACCAGAACAGCACAGGTTACATTTGGGGTAGTTCCATCTCCAGGCAAGTAATTGATAATCTGAAAATTCAATTTAAAAAAAACTCGTAAGTTGGACATCTCTGTTCCATGCTCTTCAAACTTTTAATTGGTTGTGTAGCATCGTCAAGAACCCAGTTACTTTTACTGGGCAAATGTCAACCACCGCTAATCACAGACTGCGCCAACAGCACAAAAGGACTATCTTGCACTATTGTAGGTAAACAAGAAAATCTAGGCTTCAACACAGTCCACTGAAGTGCTGGGGTAATTCAGCAGGTAATGCAACATCCATAGGAAGTAAAAGACAGCTTCTAGAGACTAGAAGTAGGGGGCATACAGTAGCCTCAGGATTCAAGGGAGTAAGTTTGGGACTGAGATGAGGAGAAACTGCTCTGCCAGAGAGTAGTGAATCTGTGCAATTCTCTGCCCAAGGAAGCAGTAGAGACTGCCTCATTGAATGCATTTCAGTCACAGATAGATTTTTACAAATTAATGGTTCTGGGGAACAGGTAGTGTGGGGGAGCTGAGTCCATGGCCAGATCAGCCATGATATTATTCATTGATGGGGCAGGCTTGACAGGCTGAAAGGCCTCCTCCTGCTCCTATTTCTTATGTTCTAGACAAAGCATGGACATAAGCACAGATAGAAAGAGAATGTACAAACTTCTTACAGACAGCGGCAGATTTGAACCCAGGTCACTGGTGTTATAATAGCTTTGTACTAACCGCTACGCTCTCCTACCCAGTGCGTGAGATGTCAACTCAGAACTCTGCCTGCTGTGCTGCTGAGGGTCAGATTCTAACTTTGTCTATGATTTTTCTCCATTTCATGTTTCTGCAGGGGGGTACAAGGGTTAACAGGGAGAAATGAGAGTAAATAGAATGAGAAATGGTAGAATGAGAAATGATCATGCAGAATAAAAGAAACTGTTCTAGAATGGGAGCAGGGGCAGAGGAGACTGAGGGTATGGATGCCCAATGCATTGAAAATGGTTGAGTTGGTTGAGAAACTAGTTAATCAGGCCAGTAGGATTCTGGGATTTATAGATAAGAGATACAGCAGGGACATTTTACTGAACCTTTATACAGTAATAAGGCCCTGGAGGATTCAGGTCATGGGAAGAATGTGAAGAAATTAGAGAGAACTTAGAAAAAATGTACAAGAGTGATTCGTGAGATGAGAAACTATAGTTACAAGGTTGGAGAGGCTGGGACTGTTTGGTTTGAAATAAGGACGGAGGGGAGATTTGATTGAAGTGCACAAAATAATGATGGTGTTGGGACAAAATGGTTAATGGGCGTGTTGCTATGGGTCAAGGGGTTGAGGACTGACTAAAATAAAGGGCAAGAGAATTGAGAGCAATGTGAGGTAAAACTATTTTGCAGTATCTGGCTGGAATCTGCCATGCGCTGCCAATAGATGAGGTCATTCCATTTGAGGAGCGCAAGAACATAAGAAATAGGAGCAGAACTTGGATCTTGCTTCTTTTATTAAAAACACAGAAATGCTGGAGCAACTCAGCATCCATAAGAGGTAAAGATAGATGAAGGTTATAATGAAGGGCTCAGGTCAAAAATATCGGTTCTACATCTTTACGTCCCATGGACGCTGGACGACCTGCTGAATTCCTCCAGCATTTCTGTGTTTTTACTATAATCGCAGTGTCTGCAGACTTTTTGTGTTTCACTCTCTGCTTCTCTTATCTATTCTTTTCATAAAATATTATATTTCTCCATAAGATCCTCCCTCATCCTTCTCAACTCCAATGAGTACAGTTCCAGGCGGCTCAATCTCTTCCCTTAACCCCATCATTTCTGGAATCAACCTATTGATTCTCCTCTGTCCCCACCTCTAAAAACAGGCTTTTCTTTCTCAAGTAGAGACCAGAATTGTATGCAGTACTCTGGGTGTGGAACCAACAGTACCCTGTACAGTTGCAGCATAACCTCCCTGCACTTATAACTCCTTCCCTCTGGCAATGAAAGCCAACATCCCATTTGCCTTCTTGACTACCTGCTGCACCTACAAACTAACATTTGGTGATTCATGTACAAGCACTCCCAGGTGTGTCTGTACAACATCATGGTGCAACATACAATGGAGAAGAATTTCCAAGCCCACAGAGAACAGGCCAACGTTGGAACTGCTGAGTTGCACACCTTCTTGGCTTGCTGTAATCATTCTGTGATCCTATTATTCTAACCATTTGTTCTTCACAAACAGACGTACCCTGTTCATTCGGATTAAGATGCAGGGTTGACCAGTCTTGTATCCGAAAGTGGGATCTTCCAATCCAGAGCAGTTCTTCAGCATGTTTCGAGTAAATTGGCAGGCATACTTTGAATTAGGACCATACCCTCCTTGGAAGGTGTAATTGCCGCTGGTACAGTTGTGGTTGATTTTTTCTTGGACTGACCTGTTATACGCTGATAGGTAAAGACAGAAATCAGAGCTAGAAATGGAAGTATTAAATTATAGAGTGATCGAGAAGCAACGAATGGATGAACAAACTTTGTCTCTACAGGAACAACATTTGACAGAGCTCAGTTGCAGTTCTAGAGTCCTGACAAGTGTCTAGAGGAGGGGTTTTAAGCCACCAGCGAAGCCCCAGGGATCATACTGGATTCACAGAAGAATGCTAGCTTTACAATGCAGAAAGCAATGTGCTTGGAATTCTCCTTTGTTTCCCCATTCATCCCAGCCCAGAGTTGTTAGTTGGCAATCTAACGTTGAGGAATGGGATAAACTAAAAAAAAGAGGTGGACAATATTACACAGTAACTTTCAAAAGGGACAGTAGGAGTGACCAAGGGTGGTGACGGTGAGGAGTGATGGTGGGGAATCAGAATCAGGATTTATTGTCATGAACAAATCATGAAATTCAGTGTTATTCAGCAACATAGAGCAAATGTACATATAATAACTGTCTTACAACATTTACCATAAACATTAATAATAACAGTGCATGAGAAGTAAGGCAGTGTCTTTGGTTCATTGATCATTCAGGAATCTGATGGCAGCGGGGAAGAAGCTGTCCTTGTGCCATTCAGGGTCAGCACCAGAATAAATGTTAGAGGGGGGCATGAGTGTGTTGGGGGAGGCACAGTGGATCAATCATAAACTTGCTCAGCGATGGGGGTGTGGGGTTGGGGGGAGGAGGGTGCTGTTGGATGCTGGGACCTACCTGAGAGGGTGTGCTGGTGGATACTGGGACCTACCTGGTAACGAATGTCAACATCATCCACCTCTCTGATGTGGGAGACGAGGGCGCTGCTTTTATTGTGTTAAGCATTAATGGGCACCACTGACGCTTAACGCAGCCAGGTGTGGGTGGAGAGTCGCTAGCATGCGTCAAGCTAGATACTAGTGATGTAGGAGGGGGTGGGGGCGGATTTGATGGCGAGCGATGGCCATGACCGTATGGGGGACACAGCTCTTCAATTGGAGGGACAATGCACCCCCCCCCCACCTTGGGACTGACCCTGGTGCCATTGAAAACGTATCTTTAGGCTATCCTGTTTTCTCAAAGGTAGCAGAGTGAAGAGGGCATGTCCTAAGTCTTTGAGGATAGAGGCTATTTTTTAAGTCATTGCCTCATATAGATGTCCTCGATAGAGTGAAGTCTGGTGCCTGTGATGTCGCAGGCCGAGCTAACAACCCTCTGGAGTTTATTCTTGTCCTGAGAGTTGGCACCTCCATACCAGGCGGTGATGCAACCAGCCAGAATCCTCTCTATGGTGCACGTGTGTGGAAGTTTACAAGAGTCTTTGGTGACATACCGAATCTCCACAGGCACCTCACAAAGTATAACTGCTGGTGAGCCTTCTTTGTGATTGCATCAACGTGGAGGCTCCAGGACAAATCCTCGGAGATGTTGACACCCAGGAATTTGAAGTTCTTGTCCCTCTCCACTAATGAACCCTCAATAAGAACTGGGTCGTGTTCCCCTGGTTTCCTTCTGAAGTCCACAATCATCTCCTTGGTTTTGCTGACGTTCAGCACAAGGTTGTTGTTGTTACACCATTCAATGAGCTGATCTATCTCCCTCCCTCGTGTACATTGACGTTTGTGATTCTGCTGACAACTGTGGTCTCATTGGCAAACTTGTAGATAGTATTGGAATTGTGCCTGGCCACACAGTCGTGAGTGTATAACGAGTAGAGCAGTGGGCTAAGCATGCATCCTTAGTATGCATCCTTGGTGTGCAGGTGAGGAGTGACAATGCAGATTATGGTGGAGGGTGAGGAGTGACGGTGAGGAGTGAGGGTGACGGTGAGGAGTGTGGAGGGTGTCAGTGATGGTGAGGAGTAATGGTGAGGAGAGGGGGGTGAAGAGTGACAGTCAATATGATGGTGGAGGGTGTCAGTGACGGTGAGGAGTGATGGTGAGGAGAGAGGGGTGAGGAGTGACAGTCAATATGATAGTGGAGGGTGTCAGTGATGGTGAGGAGTGACAGTGATGAGTAACGGTGAGGGGAGATGATGATGGTGAGGGTGACAGTGAGGAGTGACAGTGCAGATAACGGTGAAGAGTGATGGTGAGGAGTGACAGTATAGGTGATGGTAGAGGAGTGGCAGTGAGGGTGAGGGTGACTGTGAGATGCAACAGTGGGGAATGGCGGTGAGGATGACGGTGATGGTGAGGAGTGAGTGAGGAGTGATGGTGGAGGGCAATGGTGAAGAGTGACAGGGAAGAGGTGTGACGGGCGGAAGAGGGACCAATTGGTTTGACTGGCTCACATCGGTTGTGCTGATGTACAAAACTAAGTGAAATCATGGAAATATTTATTGAATTTTGAATTTAAATATTACTCTACCGAAGAATCGAATTAGGGTGGCATGATTGGCAATTATGGTTAGCGTAATGCCTTTACAGCGCCGGCGATTGGGACCGGACTAGGCTTCGAATCCCGTGTTGTCTGTAAGGAGTTTGTATGTTCTCCCCGTGTCTGTGAGGGTTATTTCCAGGGGCTCTGATTTCCTCGCACCTTTCAAAACATACAGGGGGTGTAGGTTAATTGGGTGTAAATTGGGCAGCATGGACTCGTGGGTCAAAATGGCCTGCTACCGTGCTGTATGTCTATGTATGTATGTTTAGGCCTTTTGTCAATAGCAAGGGTAATGTAAATTTCAATATTTTTGACTCAAATAAACCAAACACTAAATAAATTTAGATTTATTCATAAATTTAGTAAAACAATGTTGCCTTTGTTCTGCTCTAATGATCTGTCTCTGAAACTCTGCACCCTGTATTGTTTTCCCTGGTGCACTATGTACAATTTGAGTAGCTGGCCTGCTTACAAAATGAACTTCCTCATTGAACACAAGACAACAAACTTGAACTTTCCCATTTGCCTAGATCACATATTGCATTTTATGTGACTCTAGCCCTGCGACCAAGTATGCAAGGGTTGGTGTCCCACCAGGCTTCTACCTGAAAGGAAATGATGGAGGTGGTTGGAGTAATAATGCCAGCTCTTTGGGTCTGAGACATTAAAGGTGATATCCAAATATTTTGGTTGCGGTTGTATCGTCACACCTATAACAAAACAGAATGCAAATTTAGACAATGTCCACAAAGGAACTAACATACTGGGAAGCAAGGGAATTACCCATACAAGGGAGTCATCCTATAAAGGGATGTAATTTTTACTATGAAATTGTTTTAAAATTATCAACATAGTTTATTTTAATTTTATTGTTTATGCAACCTATTTCTTGTTGAAAGCTGCTAGTTTTTAAAATCCTGCAACCACAGAGGTCTGTACCCAAGAGTGCGGTGCTTGTGCTGGGCGCGTGTACCATGAGGGGTTACAGACTCCAGGGAGCAGCTGATCAGTGTAGGGCACTAGAAATGGGGAGAACACTCCACCTTGCAAACCCCCCTCCCCCGGTTGAGAAATAGAAGCAATGGGATGACCCTACAGGATGGTTACCACAATAGTGGATCAGTGAGGGGCTCAGTGGCTGAAGGACCCACACAAGATGCAGGAGGCTGGTGACTTGCAGTTGAAGGATGCACATAGGCTGTGGGCTGCTGGAGACTGGCTCGTGCGAACCAGGTATCGGAATGGGGATTTGAGAGGGTGCTGAGGCAAGAGAGGCTCCCAGAGGGCTTTGGGCACTGAAGGCTTCCTGATCGTATCAGAGGCTTGGACCTGGAGTTTGGGCGGCCGATTGTTTGAACAGGAGTCTGTGCAGCTGCAGAGATTGTTGGGGCACTGGAGGCAAATCCATGGGCATTCAGTTTCACTGCAAAGACTCTCTTTTGGTTTTCTTTCTCCTATTGTTAGGGCACTGGGCAATGCTCATGGTAATTTTGCATGCCTTACGGCAGACAAAAGTTGAAATATGTCATTCACATTGTACTGACAATAACCACACCAGCAGTGCGAGTATAAGACAGCTTTAATAAACTAATATGTATATTAAGAGGTCTTGTCCCTCTGCAAGACAAACCTGGAAGGCTAGACTGTAGCTCTGGACTCTTTATATACAAGGTCACTGGGATGACCCCTGGTGACCTGATGGTGTAATTACATATCACCACACACATTACATTTTATGTATTATTACATGACAAATAAAGGAATCTTTTAACACAGTTTATTACAAGGACACAGTTTGGGATTATCAAACATCATATGCATCAAACACTGTTCTAGTCTTCAAAAGAGGATGCAGATACATAACTGGCAAACCTATAGGCAGTAAAAGTCCATGTGTAACATATGATAGAGATGTACTTTAAAATGTAGACAAGGTGGTTAGTAAATTGGCAGATGATACCAAAATTGGTGGACCAGTGGACAGTGAAGAAGGTTGTCTAAGATTACAAAGCAGAATCTAGGTCAACTGAGAAAGTGGGTCAAGAAATAGCACATGGAAACTCACTTGGATAAGTGTGAGGTGTTGCATTTTGGGAAGTTAAACCATGGCAGGATTTATATGTAAGGCCTTGGAGAGTATTACAGAACAGAGGCCAAGGGGTACCAGTACATAGTTCCTGGAAGATGTGTCACAGGTAAACCAGGTTGTGAAGAAAATGCTTGCCTTCACAGACAGGACCTTGAGTACAAAAACTGCAATGTTATGTTACATCTGTACAAGAAGTAGTGAGACCGCACTTCTAGTACTGTGTACATTTCCTCTCACCTAACGATGGGATAGATGTCAGAGAACTGAAAAGGATTCAGACAGCATTTTGCAACAGTGCTGTTGAGTTGACAGTGTGGATTGCTGGCCTCTGCTTCTACTTCCCCAGTGATGAATCAGCCAGGGTTCGGTGTCGAGGCTACCTGTAATGGCTGGTGCATGGTGGGTTTGGGACACAGTGCAGACACTCAGCACTGAGGCGAGGACTCAGGGGTGCATGGTGGGTGTGAGTCATTGCACCTGCACTGTGTTGACAGACCACTTCTCATCATTATATGGATCTAATGGAAGCTGCTCACTGGCACTCTCTGTCTGGCTGGGTAGCCCTCTCAAGCCTTGAGCCTTTGATCCCCTGAATTGGCTTGCACTCTCCATACCAGCCCGGGTGCAGCCCTGAACTCCACATCTAAACGGCAGGCAGCCTCACCACCCTGCCTCAACTCTGTACCTGCCTTCCATACCAACCTGTGGTCAGTTCATTAGCGGGGTAGCACAAGGTGAGGGCGGTGTTTAGTGCTGGGTTTCCATTACAGCAGCACATAGAAGGGAGGCCAGGAATTTGGAGCAAGATCTCAACATAGCAATGCAAAGAGTGCCAGAGGTTAAGCTTCATGCCAGGTTCGCAACACAGCAACAGGCAGGAGTGGGGAGGTCAAGGTTCATTCCCAAATTAGCAGTGGGCTGGAGTGGGAGGTCAAGATCAATGCCGAGTTCCTAACAGCAAACAGGAAGGAGTGGGGAGGACAAGGTCCATGCCAAGTTCCCAACATGGCAGTCCACAGCCCAAAAGGATGTTTTCACTCTGGGGTACTTCTCTGTGAGTGTTTGGACAGGAGGACTGAGAACACTGCCATCAGTGCTCTGCTCTCTGGGTCCCAGTGTTCAATAGTACAAAACATTAAGTCACTATACATAATGCAGCATTGCTGTATGTTTTATTCACTGTGGAAACTAATGCTGAAATCACCAACTGAGGCATGAACAAGAGCTTCAGAGCCTTACCTGGTGCTTTGAGTCTGTCTTGGTAAGTTGGTATATACGGGTCCGTCGTGTATAACAGCACAAACAAGGACAGAGCAAACAGTGCACATATTACGATGTAAAAGGCTGCATAATACAGGCTGATGAGTACTGGGAAGAAAGCAATGAGCTTTAGACAGACCTATATGGAATGACATGGAAAATGCAACACAGATGTGACTCAACCCATCCCTTCCTCCATTTGAGCTAATTCATCCTCTGCAAACATTTTCTTCTGCTAATTCCTGCAAGGTGTGTGATTCTACTCAAACCAGATGCCTTTAATGTTGCTTTAATATTACTTAAAATTGAAGTGATAAAGAATAGTTCTCATTTAAAAGCAGGGTTGACACCAAGGGGGAGCCTCCGCAGGCATTGACCTCCCCCAACGAGGTTCTGTGCCCCCTCCATACAGTCGTGGTCATCACTGGCCGCCAGACCCGCCCCACTCCCTCATGTGTCAGTAGCGTCTAGGTTGATGCAAGCTAGGACTCTCCACCCGCCCCCGGCCGCGACATTAGCGTGCATCATGTGTCAGTACCATCTAATGACGCTTGATGCAATAAAAAGTGTGCCCTCGTGTCCCACGTTGGACGGGTGGATGGTGTAAACAACGTAGGTTCCTGCCAGCACCTCTCTCCCATCAACAGGTCACTGCTAACACCATCATCATCCCCTCCCCCACTGAACAAGCCCCCCTCAAAATCACTAATGCCCCCCTCTAACATACGTTCTGGTGCCGACCCTATTTAAAAGGAACTGCTCCCCTTCATCTCATGCACAATGTTTTATGACAAACCAGGTGCACAGTTAACAAAAGAAGTTTTTTCAATGCTGTTAATGATGGCTCTTAAGCACCTCAATTCAACTCCACTTACAGATGAACAATGAAGATTGGATTGACAGCCTTGTCCACGTTCCATGAACAGATGGCGACCAGTCTAAATTGAAACATTAATTCTTCTCAAATAACTCCTGCAATACAGGATGGTGAACTCACTGGAAACTTGCAGAGAAACCCTGAACATTAATGATTAATGATCCAAAGTACAAATACAGGATGTTACACTGTCTTTCAGCCACTTTTTGCTAGTGTGAAAACTGCAATCAAAATCCCACTGACCACCTGACAGTTCTGTAAAATTCAATACAAACTAATCCCAGAACCCCATACTCATCCCGTAACCCTGATCAATACAAACTAATCCCAATACACCACACTAACCCCATAACCCTGATCAATACTAAATTTTCTTCACTTTGCTAGCTTTCACCCCAACCTCAAATTCAATGGGTCCACCTTTGGCGATATTCTTCCCTTTCTCGATCACTTTGACTACATCTCAGGAGACAAACTTTCTACTGACATTTTTTACAAACCTCCCTACTCCCACAACTACCTCAAATACATTTCCTCACACCCAGCCCCAGTAAAAATTCTATTTCTTTCTCTCATTTCCTCTTTCTCTGTTGTATCTGTTCCCAACAGGAGACCTTCCATCCAGATCAGATGAGATACCCTCCTTCTTCAAAATACATGGCTTCCCCTCCACCACAATCAATTCAGGCCTTTCCCACATCTCATTAACTTCCTGGCCCCCTCTGTAACATAAACAGGATTTCACTTGTCCCCACCAGATTCCACATCAAATATATAATCTCCACAATTTCAGTTGAGGGAATTTGAGGAGCTTGGGACTAATAAAGCAGAACCAAAAAGGTGGTAATCTCTGGATTGCCACCTGATCCACATGCAAATTGGCACAGGGTCAAGAAGATCAGAGAGTTTAAATCCTCCCAAAAAGTTTTCACTTTTGTACATGTCCAAATTGCGTGTAATTTTGTTCTAATTTCTTGTTTACATTTCTCCGATATTGTTGGATTACATTCTTTTAACTTTTGAGGAGTAACATATAATCTATGTAGCCAATTGATTTGTATCATACGAAACCGAGTATTTATTGTATTACTCATGGTCCCTACTCATAATTCCTCTCATGTTTTGTCTTTATTCGTATATTTAAATCTTTTTCCCAACCTTGTTTGGGTTTGTACATTGTTTCATTATTTTCCTTGTATTGCAATTTGCTGTACATGTTTGTAATCTTTTTTACTATCACGGTGTCTGTAATTAAGTCTTCATAGCAGCTACTCTCAGGTCATCTTAGGCTAGTTTTCAACTTTTCTTTTAAATAAGTTTTCAACTGATAGTATGAAACTTAATATTAAATAGATTACAAAAAATAAGATACCAAAAGATCCAGAAATCTTCCTGTTAAACAACATAAAAGACAAAGAATTAGGCCTAAAATTAGACAGGGCTCAAAAAAGATTTATTATGACTGTGTTCGCAGCAGCAAAAAAGTGCATAATGATAACTTGGAAAATGGAAACAACCTTAAAAATACAACAATGGTACATAGAAATGGACAAGTGTATTCCATTAGAAAAAATTACCTACAACCTAAAAGGTGAACATACTTTATTTGAACAAATGTGGGAACCATACATAGAGTATATTAGAAACCACATATTTCAGAGCTCCATCCCTCAAAATGTGATAAGATACGAGAATACTTAAATATGGAATTTTGGATGACACGATTTACTTTTCTTCTTTTCTTTTGTGTTCTTTTATAGTTTATTTATTTATGTTTTCTTTCTTTTTATTTTTTGATTTATGTTGTGGGGTGGGGAGGGTAGGAGGAAGGGTGGAATGAAAATGTCTCTGTGTATATCTTAACGATGAATATTTGTATATATTGTTATTGACATGGTTCACAGTGAAGAAATGAATTAAAAAATTATATAAAAAAGAAGATAAGAGAGTTAAATGCATGGCTCAAGATTTGGTGCGGGAGAAGTGGGTTCCAATTCATGGGAAATTGGCACCAGTATTGGGGAAGAAAGCTTCTGTCCTTTTTTTTTATTTTTTTAACTTTTTTTATTTTTCACACTATGAACCATATTAACGAAAATACACACAAACCTCTTGAATATACATAGTGTCATTTTCTCCCCTTTTTCCTCCTCCCTTCCCTCCCTCCTTCCCAGCCCCCTCCAAACCCATTAAACATTCAACATATACAATACAATAAACACATTAAACAATGTCATCACACAATGAGAATAAACAAGAAAATTGTGTCATCTACTGTTACACACTGGGTCAGTTCATTTCGTCTTCTTCTCATTCTATCATTTTAGATGGTGGAGGTCCGCGGTAGGCCCTCTCAATTGTGTTCCATGTACGGTTCCCAAATTTATTCGAATACCGTGACTTTATTTTTTAAATTATGTTATTTATTTCCAATGGAATACATTTATTCATTTCTATGTACCATTGCTGTACTCTCAGGCTCTCTTCTGATTTCCAAGTTGACATTATACATTTTTTTGCTACAGCTAAGGCTATCATAATAAATCTTTTTTGTGCTTCATCCAAATCGAGTCTAAGTTCTTTACTTCTTACATTACTTAGAAGAAAGATCTCTGGATTTTTTTGGTATGTTATTTTTTGTGATTTTATTTAATACCTGATTTAGATCTTCCCAAAACATTTCCACTTTCTCACATGCCCAAATTGCATGTACTGTTGTTCCCGTTTCCTTCTGACAATGAAAACATCTATCTGATACTGTTGGGTCCCATTTATTTAACTTTTGGGGCGTGGTGTATAGCTTGTGTAACCAATTTTATTGCATCATGCGTAACCTCAAGTTTATTGTATTTCTCATAGTTCCGGAGCATAGCTTTTCCCATGTTTCATTCTTTATTTTTATGTTTAGATCTTGTTCCCACTTTTGTTTGGGTTTACAGCTTATTTCATCATTCTCTTTCTCTTGCAGTTTGATGTACATGTTTGTTATAAATCTTTTAATTATCATTGTGTCTGTAATCACATATTCAAAACTGCTTCCTTCTGGTAACCTCAGCCTGCTTCCCAATTTGTCCTTTAAGTAGGTTTTCAGTTGGTGGTATGCAAACATTGTGCCGTGAGTTATACCATATTTGTACTTCATTTGTTCAAATGATAATAAATTATTTCCCAAAAAACAATTTTCTATTCTTTTGATCCCTTTTCTTTCCCATTCTCTAAAGGAAAGGTTATCTATTGTGAAGGGGATTAGTTGATTTTGCGTCAATATTAATTTTGGCAGTTGGTCATTTGTTTTTTTCCTTTCTATGTGAATCTTCTTCCAAATGTTGAGTAGATGGTGCAGTACTGGTGAACTTCTATATTGCACCAGTTTTTCATCCCACTTATAAAGTATATGTTCTGCTACCTTCTCCCCTATTTTATCTAGCTCTATCCTGGTCCAATCTGGATTTTCCCTTGTTTGATAAAAATCTGATAGGTATCTTAATTGTGCTGCTCTATAATAATTCTTAAAGTTTGGTAGTTGTAAGCCCCCTTGTTTGTACCATTCTGTTAATTTATCTAGCACTATCCTCGGTTTCCCCCCTTTCCATAAGAATTTCCTTATTATTTTCTTTAGCTCCTTGAAGAATTTCTCTGTTAAGGGAATTGGTAACAATTGAAATAGGTATTGTATCCTTGGGAAGATATTCATTTTAATGCAATTTACCCTTCCTATCTGTGTTAGTGGTAAATCTTTCCAATGTTCTAAGTCATCTTGTAATTTCTTCATTAATGGCTGATAATTTGATTTGTATGGATGGCCTAGATTATTATCTAGTCTAATACCTAGGTATCAGATTGCTTGTGTTTGCCATTTAAATGGTGATTCTTTCTTAAACTTTGTGAAATCCTCATTATTCATTGGCATCGCTTCACTTTTATTTGTGTTGATCTTGTACCTCGATATTTCTCCATATTCCTTTGTGTAATTCTTTTATTGATAATTCTGGTTCTGTTCAGTATACTATGACATCATCTGCAAATAGACTGATTTTATATTCCTTCTCTTTTATTTTTATCCCTCTTATTTTATTTTCTGTTCTTATCAGTTCTGCCAAGGGTTCTATAGCTAACGCGAACAACAGTGAGGGAGATAGTGGACATCCCTGCTTAGTTGACCTGCTTAATTTAAATTGGTTCGATATATATCCATTTACTGTCACCTTCGCTATTGGACCCTTAAATAATGCTTTAATCCAATTAATATATTTCTCTGATAGGTTGAACCTCTGTAATACTTTGAATAAATAATTCCATTCTACCCTGTCAAAGGCTTTCTCTGCATCTAAAGTAACAGCCACTGTTGGCATCTTATTTCCTTGTACTGCATGGATTAAGTTAATGAAGTTACAGACATTGTCCATTGTTCATCTTTTAATAAATTCAGTTTGATCTAGTTTTACTATTTTTGGTACACAGACAGTCAATCTGTTTGCTAATAGTTTTGCTATTATCTTATAATCTGAGTTAAGTAGAGATATTGTTCTATACGATGCTGGTGTTAGTGGATCTTTCCCCGTTTTTGGTATTACTGTAATTATTGCTGTTTTACATGAATCTGGCTATCTGAATCATTCTATCTGGTTCATTACTTCCAGGAGAGGAGGAATTAGTAACTCTTTAAATGTTTTATAGAATTCTATTGGGAGTCCGTCCTCCCCAGGCGTTTTATTGTTCGGTAGCTTTTTTAATATATCTTGTATTTCCTCTATTTCAAATGGTTTTATCAATTTGTTGTACTCCTCTTCTTGCAATTTCGGTAGTTCAATTTTAGCTAGAAACTCATCTATTTTGTCCTCTTTCCCTTCGTTCTCAGTTCAGTATAATGGCTCGTAGAATTCCTTCAAATTTTCATTTATCTCCATTGGGTTATATGTAATTTGTTTGTCCTTTTTCCTTGATGCCAATACTGTTCTTTTAGCTTGTTCTGTTTTAAGCTGCCAAGCCAGTATTTTGTGCGTTTTTTTCTCCTAGCTTGTAATACTTCTGCTTTATTTTCATTATGTTCTTCTCCACCTTATACATTTGTAGTGTTTCGTTTTTTTTTTGTCCGCCAATTCTCTTCTTTTTGTTGTATCTTAGAAAGCTTCTGTCCAAGGGGGATGGGCTCCATCTGAACCATGATGAGACCTGGATCCTGGCAAATCTAGTACGTCAGTTAGGCTTTAAACTAAATAGTTGTGGGGGGGAGGGGGAGGTGATGGGTTCAACAGATTGTAAAAGGATGAATAAGGTAAAAGGGAAGTGTGTGGATGAAGTAAGTCAAAAGTGAATAAAGAACAAAGTAAGAGTAGAATGGATGAATGTCAAGTGCAAAAGAGGGAAAGATTACGAGATTGTAAAAGCTCAATGAGTATGAGGTCATTTTATCTGAATGCCTATATCATTCAAACGTGGTCAATGAACTAGCGGCACTTGACGAGATCAAATAGACAAGGATGGCCCTTATCCCCAGCATTGTTTATACTAGCTATAGAGCCACTAGCAGAGGTAATCAGGAGTGATTTGGAAATTAAGGGATTTAAGGTTGGTCAAGAAGAGCATAAAATTGGTTAATTTGCAGATGATATTTTAATATATTTGACAGATCCTGAGACTTTCTTGCAAAAATTACACTTTAATTTTCTGGTTATAAAATAATTTGGGACAAAAGTAAAATTATGCCTCTTACTGAAGGAGATTATAGTCATTGTCAAATAAATACTCAATTTAAGTAGCCAAAAGATGGGGTTAAATATTTAGGGACTCATGTAGATAATAATCCAAAAAAAATTTGCCATTACTCAAAAAGTTTAAAGATTTAAAATGGATAACTTTACCTATAACATTAGTTAGAAGGGTTAATTTTAAGATTAATATATTCCCAAGAATACAGCATCTTTTTCAAACCTTACTTCTATTATTGCCACAAATATTGTTTTAAGAATTAAATAAACATGTAAGTAAATTTCTTTGGAAAAGTAAAATGTCAAGAGTTTCTATAGAAAGATTAACGTGGAGATATGAATTGGGAGACCTACAGCTTCCTAACTTCAAGAATTATTGCCAAGTAGCTCAAATGAGATTCTTTACTTCTCTTTTTGAAGGAGTAAAAAAACAAGCATGGGTTAAAATAAAATTGGATATAATGAGAGAGATTAGTAGAGGAATTTATATATAAATGGAGCTAAGAATTAATAATTGGTGTTAAAGAGTCACCATTGTTAAAACATTTGATTATGTTTAGAATAGGATAAATGATGAAATTGGAACAAAAGGACATATATCACCCAAGATGCCTTTGATTCAAAACTATCTTATACCTTTTTCAAAGGACAATTGATTTTTAAATATTTGGTTTAGTAAAGATGTTAAAATTATTGAAGATTGTTATGAACAAGGCCAATTGATGCCATTTGAGCAACTGAGGAATAAATATGGAATACCTAGTAATACTCTTTTTTTTTGTTATTTTCAATTTAGAGGATATTTAAGGGAAAAGTTAGGTCTAGAGATGCAGTTACCTATTTGTAATGAGGTGTAAACTCTTATGAGGAGAGGAAATACTAAAATATTTACTTCTGCTATGTATCTTTTATTGCAAACAGGAACTTTTAAACAAGGAGTGCATAAATCTGGACAGAAATGGTAGTTAGATTTGAACATAACAATTGATGACCAAAGATCAATTCCATGATCTCTGTTTCGGATCTCTGTTGAGATTGTATGACAAATACTATTAATGTAAGCTATAGATTAGTTCAGTATAATTTTTTACATCAGTTATATTTGATGCCACAAAAATTGAATAGAATGGAATCAGATTTATCAGATCAATGTTTTAGGTGTGGTGAAGAGAAAGGTATTTTCTTCCATTCTATTTGGTCATTCCCTAAGGTAAGATCTTTTTGGGTATATTTAGGGAATTTTTTAGAGCAAGTTACAGGCATTGTGTTTCCATTAAACCCAGATTTATTCTTATTGGAGAATATAGAAGAAACAAGACCTAACTTGAAATTATCAATATATCAAATGAAATTTGTTAAAATAGTATTAGCAGGAGCAAAGAAATGTATTGCAGTGACTTGAAAATTGGATTCACATTTAGGTATGGAAAGATGGAAAGCAGAAATTCAAAGCGGTATTCCTTTAGAGAAAATTACATATAATTTGAGAAATAACTATGATATATTTTTACAAATTTGGAGCCCATATATGAAATTTTAGGTATAAATGTTCTTCCAGCCTCTTAAGACCTGTGTCAACCGTTTTCCTTAAATTCATTATATAAACTTTGTTGGAGTCCAGTGTGTCTGAAGAAATTCTCTGAGCAATCCATGATGTTATCTTTCTTCTTCATTTCTTATTTCACTATATATATTTTTTTTGGGGGGGGGTGAGGGGTTTTGGAGCAAAGGGGAGGGGTTATAACTATCATGTGATGAATGAATTTTAAAAAAATTAAACATTTATTGATTTGTTTCTTTTCTTTGGCTTGGCTTCGCGGACGAAGATTTATGGAGGGGGTTTATTAATTACATGTATGGAAAATTTTAAAATAAAATATTTTTAAAAAATAAACTAGTGGCACAAATCAATACAAAGAGGTATGATTTTGTGCCCATTACTGAAATATGGTTGCAGGATGGAGAGGGCTGGGAATTAAATATTCAAGGATATCAAGTAATATGGAAGGATAGACAGGAAGGTCTGTGGAAGGAGGTGGGGTTGCTTGATGAGATCAAGACAATAATGAGATGTTAATAAATATACGGAGCAAAATGTTGAATCCATCTAGGTAGAGATTAGGGATAGTAAAGGGAAAAAATCTCTTGTGGGAGTGGTCTATAGGCCATCAAATAATAACATTACAGTGTCACAGACAATAAACCAAGAAATAACAGAGACATGTAAGAATGGAACAGTTGTTATTGTGGGGGATTTTAACATGCACATAGATTGGGTGAATCAGGTTGGTTGAGGGCAAATTTGATGCGGACTTCATAAAATACATACGGGATGGCTTTCTTGAACAGCATGTTACTGAACCTATAAGGGAACATGTTATCTTGCATCTGATCCTCTGCCACAGGATAGGTAAAATTAGCACTCTTGTATTCAGGGATCCTATTGGAAAGAGTGATCACAGAATGGCAGAGTTCCACATACAAATGAAGGATCCAATAGTTCAGTTGAAAACCAGTGTATTATGCCTAAACAAGGGAAATTACAAATCAATTGACGCTTGTGAGCAGGTTCGCAATCCAAATGGAGATGGAAGTTGTGGTTGCCCGGCAAGGGACAAGGGGCAACTTAGATAGGGGGAGGACATTTGGGGTTAAGAGAATTTTAGATGTGGGAATAGTGGAAGTATTTTATGTTTCAGAAGTGTTGTCTTACAGTGCGTTCAAAAAAAGAAACAGAAATGGATATGGGGGAAAGGTGGTGATGAGGAAGCGGAAATGAGAGGTAAACAAAGTATAAAATTGCTATGTTGAACTATATGACTATAAATATTAACAGAATACATAACCAAATCAAAATGAAGAGGCTGGTAAATTTACTGAAAAAAGAAAAAATTGATATAGCATTCGTGCAGGAAACACATCTAACTGAAGTGGAACAAAAGAAATTGGGTAGGGCACGTAACGGCAGCATCATATAATTCAAAAGCCAGAGGAGTAGCTATATTAATCAATAAAAATGTACCAATCAAAATAGAGGAGGAAATAATAGATCCAGCAAGGAGGTATGTAATGATAAAGTGTCAGATATATTCAGAATTTTGGAATTTGCTCAATATATATGCACCTAATGAGGAGGATCAAAAATTTATGCAAGATATCTTTTTGAAGATTGTAGATACGCAGGGGAATATACTGATAGGAGGGGACTTTAACCTTAATTTGGACTCAAAGATGGATAAAACTAGAAAAAAGACTAGCAGAAAGAACAAAGTAACCAAATTTATGGTTAAATCGATGCAGGAAATGCAACTTTTGGATATATGGAGGAGACAGCACCCAAAGGAGAAGGAATACTCATATTATTATTCGAATAGACATAAAACATACTCAAGGATAGACCTGTTCCTGTTGTCAGCAAACATCCAAGGGAGAGTTAGAGAAAATGGAATATAAAGCTAGATTGTTATCGGATTACTCTCCCCTGTTATTAGCAATAGAGCTGGAGGACATCCCACCGAGAACGTATAGATGGAGATTAAACTCCATGCTACTTAAAAGACAGGATGCTAGAGAATTCATTGAGCGCCAAATTAAAATGTACTTTGAAATAAATACGGAATCAGTGAAAGATAAATTTATACTATGGGATGCAATGAAAGCCTTCATCAGAGGGCAGATAATAAGTTATGTAACTAAAATGAAGAAGGACTACAATCGGGAAATAGAACAGCTGGAAAGGGAAATAGCAAGTACAGAAAAAGAATTAGCAACAAGGGAAGATTCAACAAAAAGAAGAGAATTGGCGGACAAAAAATTAAAATACGAAACACTACAAACGTACAAGGTGGAGAAGAACATAATGAAGACAAAGCAGAAGTATAATGAGCTAGGAGAAAAAACGCACAAAATACTAGCATGGCAGCTTAAAACAGAACAAACTAAAAGAACAGTATTGGCATCAAGGAAAAAGGACAGACAAATTACATATAACCCAACGGAGATCAATGAAAACTTCAAGGAATTCTACGAGCAATTATATCGAATTGAGAATGAAGGGAAAGAAGACAAAATAGATGAGTTTCTATCTAAAATTGAACTACCGAAATCGCAAGAAGAGGAGCTAAACAAATTAATAAAATCATTTGAAATAGAGGAAATACAGGAAAAACTACCAAACAATAAAACGCCGGGAGAGGACGGACTCCCAATAGAATTCTATAAAACATTTAAAGACTTATTAATTCCTCCTTTCATAGAAGTAATGAACCAGATTGAAGAAACACAAAACATGCCAGATTCATGCAAAACAGCAATAATTACAGTAATACCAAAGACGGGGAAAGATCCACTAACACCAGCATCGTATAGACCAATATCTCTACTCAACTCAGATTATAAGATAATAGCTAAACTATTAGCAAACAGATTGGCCAACTGTGTACCAAAATAGTAAAACTGGATCAAACTGGATTTATTAAGAAAAGACGAACAATGGACAATATCTGTAAGTTCATTAACTTAATCCATGCAGTACAAGGAAACAAGATGCCAACAGTAGCGGTTGCCTTAGACGCAGAGAAAGCCTTTGACAGAGTAGAAAGGAATTATTTATTCAAAGTACTACAGAGGTTCAACCTACCAGAGAAATATATTAATTGGATTAAAGCATTATATAAGGGACCATTGGCAAAGGTGACAGTAATTTAACCAATTTAAATTAAGCAGGTCAACTAGGCAGGGATGTCCACTATCTCCCTCACTGTTCGCGTTACCTATAGAACCCTTGGCAGAACTGATAAGAACAGAAAATAAAATAAGAGGGATAAAAATAAAAGAGAAGGAATATAAAATCAGTCTATTTGCAGATGATGTCATAGTATACTGAACAAAACTAGAATTATCAATAAAAGAATACATAAGAAATTGAAGGAATATGGAGAAGTATCGGGGTACAAGATCAACGCAAATAAAAGTGAAGCAATGCCAATGAATAATGCGGATTACACAAAGTTTAAGAAAGAATCAACATTTAAATGGCAAACAGAAGCAATCCAATACCTAGGTATTCAACTAGATAATAATCTAGGCCATCTATACAAATTAAATTATCAGCCATTAATGAAGAAATTCCAAGATGTCTTAGAACATTGGAAAGATTTACCACTAACACAGATAGGAAGGGTAAACTGCATTAAAATGAATATCCTCCCAAGGATACAATATCTATTTCAATCGTTACCAATTCCCTTAACAGAGAAATTCTTCAAGGAGCTAAAGAAAATAATAAGGACATTCTTAAGGAAAAGGAGGAAACCGAGGATAGTGCTAGATAAAATAACAGAATGGTACGAACAAGGGGGCTTACAGCTACCAAACTTTAAGAATTATTATAGAGCAGCACAATTAAGATACCTATCAGATTTTTATCAAACAAGGGAAAAACCAGATTGGACCAGATTAGAGCTAGATAAAATAGGGGAGAATGTACTTGAACATATACTATATAAGTGGGATGAAAAGCTGGTGCAACATAGGAATTCACCTGTACTGCACCATCTGCTCAACATTTGGAAGAAGATTCACATAGAAAGGAAAAAAACAAATGACCAACTGCCAAAATTAATATTGATGCAAAATCAACTAATCCCCTTCACAATAGATAACCTTTCCTTTAGAGAATGGGAAAGAAAAGGGATCAAAAGAATAGAAAATTGTTTTTTGGGAAATAAATTATTATCTTTTGAACAAATGAAGTGCAAATATGGTATAACTCACGGTACAATGTTTGCATACCACCAACTGAAAACCTACTTGAAGGAGAAATTGGGAAGCAGGCTGAGGCTACCAGAAGGAAGCAGTTTTGAATATGTGATTACAGTCACAATGATAATTAAAAGATTTATAACAAACATGTACATTAAACTGCAAGAGAAAAAGAACAATGAAATAAGTGGGAACAAGACCTAAACATAAATATAAAGAATGAAACATGGGAAAATCTATGCTCCAGAACTATGAGAAATATAATAAACTTGAGGTTACGCATGATGCAATATAATTGGTTACACAGGCTATACACCACGCCCCAAAAGTTAAATAAATGGGACCCAACAGTATCAGATAGATGTTTTCGCTGTCAGAAGGAAACGGGAACAACAGTACATGCAATTTGGGCATGTGAGAAAGTGGAAAAGTTTTGGGAAGATCTAAATCAGGTATTAAATAAAATCACAAAAAATAACATACCAAAAAATCCAGAGATCTTTCTTCTAAGTAATGTAAGAAGTAAAGAACTTGGACTCGATTTGGATAAAGCACAAAAAAGATTTATTATGATAGCCTTTGCTGTAGCAAAAAAATGTATTATGTCAACCTGGAAATTAGAAGATAGCCTGAGAATACAGCAATGGTACATAGAAATGAATAAATGTATTCCACTGGAAAAAATAACATATAATTTAAGAAATAACATCACAGTATTCGAACAAATTTGGGAACCGTACATGGAACACAACAGAGAGTTCCTGCCGCGGACCTCCACCACCTAAAATGACTGAATGAGAAGAAGACGAAATGAACTGACCCAATGTATAAAAGTAGATGACACAATTTTCTTGTTTATTTTAATTGTGTGATGACATTGTTTAATGGGTTTAATATATTGTATATGTTGAACGTTTAATGGGTGGGGAGGGGGCTGGGGAGGGGGGTGGGAAGGAGGGAGTGAGAGGAGGGGGGAAAAGGGGAGAAAATGACACTGTGTATATTCAAGAGGGAAATGTTTGTGTGCATTTTGGTTAATATGGTGCATAGTGCGAAAAATATATTTTTTTTAAAAACAAGGGAAATTACAAGGGGAGGAGCTGGCCAGTGTAGACTGGGAATGCAGACTATATAACGGGATGGTTGAGGAACAGTGGGAGACATTCAAAGATATTTTTCATGGTGCTCAATGTAAGTATATTCCAGTTAAAAGCAAGGACACTTGGGGTGAGGACAGCCACACTTAGTTAACTAAGGAAATAAAGGAAAGAATCAATCTAAAACCCCATGCCTACAAAGTTGCCAAAAGCAAGGTGAAACTAGAAGATTGAGAAAACTTTAAAAAGCAACAAAGAACCACAAAGTGAACAATAAACAGAGGGAAGGTAGATTATGGAAAAAAGATTGGCACAAAATATAAAAACAGCAAGAAAAAGTTTTTATAATTACATAAAGCAGAAATGGTGACTAAAGTGAACATAGGTCCCTTGGAAGATGAGAAACAGGAATTGGTTTTGGGTAATGAGGAAATGGCAGAAGGTTTAAATGACTATTTTGTGTTGATCTTCACAGTGGAGGACGTGTTTATCATGCCAAAGACAGAGGATATGTATGAGATGGGAAGTGAGGACGTGGATACAATAGTGATCATGAAAGAAGGGGTGCTGAGTAAACTTGTGGGCCCAAAGATAGATAAGTCCCCTGGTCCTGACAGAAATGGCAGGTTATAGTTGGCATTTTGGTGGTAATTTACCAAATTTCACTGGACTCTGGGCAAGTCCCAGTGGATTGGAAGATGGAGAATGTCATGGCACATGAGGATGTAGGAAAAATGCAGGTGACTCTAGGCCAGTTAGTTTAACATCTGTAGTTGGGAAAATGGTTGAAGCCATCATTAAAGAAGAAATACTGAGGCGTCTGGAACGATTTGGAACCAACAGGCAGTCTCAGCATGGATTCAGCTGAGGCAGGTCTTGTCTGTCAAACTTACTGGAATTCTTTGAGGATATATTGAGCCCAGGAGATAAAAGGGAACATGTGGACATTATTTACTTGGATTTTGAACAGGCGTTCAATAAGGTGCCATTTCAAAGGCTTATCAATAAGATAAGGAGGCAGAGAGTTGGAGGTGATGTATTAGCATGGATAGAAGATTAGTTAATCAATAGAAAGCTGAGAGTTGGGAAACATGGATGTTTTTCTAGTTGGCAATCAGTGGTGACCAGTGTGCTGCAGGGGTCAGTACTGGGCCCACACCTGTTCACAATATACATTAATGATCTGGAAGAGGGAATTATGTGTCGTGTATCTAAGTTTGCTGATGATACTAAATTGAGTAGAAAAACATTGTGCAGAGGACACAGAGAGTCTGCAGAGACATATAGATAGGTTAAGTGAGTGGGCAAGGTTTTGGAAAATGAAGTACAATGCCGGTAAATGTAAGGCTATTCACTTTGGAAGGAAAAATGGACAATCAGATTATTATTTAAATGGAAAGCAACTGCAGCATGCTGCTGTGCAGAAGGACTTGGGAGTACTGGTGCATGAATACTAAAAGGTGCAGCAGGCTATCAGGAAAGCAAATGGAATGCTGTCTTTCATTGCTAGAAGGACTGAGTTTAGGAGCAGGGAGGTTATGCTGCAACTGTACAGGGTACTAGTGAGGCTGCATCTGGAATATTGTATGCAGTTCTGGTCTCCTTACTTGAGGAAAGATCCCTTGGAGGGATTGCAGAGAAGGTTCACTAGATTGATTCCAGAGATAAGAGGGTTAGCCGAGAACTTGAGGCATAGCCTGAAGATTCAGGGTAGTAGATGAGGAGGAACTGCTTTTTCCAGAAACTGGTGAATCTATGGAATTATCTGCCCATGGATGTAGTGGAGGCTACCTCAGTAAACCTATTTAAGACAAGACTGGATAGATTTTTACATTGTAGGGGAATTAATGTAAATGGGGAAAAGGCAGATAGCTGGAGATGAGCCCATCATCAGATCAGTCATGATCTCATTGAATGGCAGAGTAAGCCCAATGGGGCGACTGGCCTACTCCTGCTTCTGTTTCTGATGTCCTTATGTTCTTATTTCTGTCACCTACGACATGGTGCTACCACCAGACACATATTCCCCTCTCCTCCCCCTCCACCTTCCATAGGGATCACTCCCTCCGTGGCTCGTCCACTCATCCTTTTCTCCACTAATTTCTCTCCTGGCACCTTCCCATGTGACTGCAGAAAGTACCACATTTACATCTACATCTGCTCCCTTGCCAGTATTCAAGACCCCAAATAGTCCTTCCAAGTGAAGCAACACTTCAATTGTGAATCTATGGGAGTCATCTATTGCATCTGGTGCTCCTGTTGTGGCCTTGTCTACATTGCAGTGATTGGACATGGACTGGGAGATTGCTTTGCTGAACACCTTTGCTCTGTCCACATCAATGACAGAGATCTCCCATTGGCCAACCATTTCAATTCTGACATGTCTGTCCATGGTCTAATGCACTGCCAAACCAAGGCCAACCATAAACTGGAAGAACCAAACCTCACATTCCATCTGGGCAATCTCTAACCATGTGGTAACATTGACTTCTCCATTTTCTGCTAGACCTGTTCCCGTTCTCCCTCTTTTCTCTATTGCTCTGATTCCTTTCCTCCAGCTCTTCCCCACCTTCCCTCTCCATTACAGTACTATCCTCCCTCCCCCAATTGCTGTTGTGTCCTCCCTCCCCTATTACTTTCCTGTTGGTGTGGGCTCCTCCCCCTACTCCTACCCCACCCCACCATCTTATTTAGGGGCCTGCCTACATTTTCCTCACACCTTGAAGAAGACTCAGGTATGAAACATTGGTTATGTATCTTTATTTTTGCCATATAAAGAACATTGTTTGACCAGATGAGTTTCTCCAGCATTGTGTTTTTAATTCAGCTAATTCCAGTGTCCCACACTTACCCCAAAACCTTCACCAATACAAACTAATCCCAGTACCCCATACTCACCCCATAAGTCAAGTTTATTGTCATCTGATTGCACAATTACAACCTGATGAAACTGCATTCTCCGGTCCTTGGTGCAAAACAGACCAAACATAACAAGCACATACACAATCAATGCATATGGAGGTCAAGTATTCATATGTACAACTAATTGTTTCATAAATATGAGAGTCTCAGCTAGTTAGCATGAGCAGTTCCTTTGGTCATTCAGCATTCTCACTGCCATGAGAAGCTATTTCTCAGCCTGGTGGTCCTGGCTCTGATACTATTGTATCTCTTTCCTATGGGAGCAGCTGAAAGATGCTGAGTGCAAGGTGGAAGGGGTCCTCAATCATTTTGTGCGTCCTCTTCAGACAACAATCCCAGTAGTCGATGGCATGGGGGTAGGACGGAGGGAGATTCCAGTGATCCTCTCTTCTTCTCTTATGGTCCTGTAGATTGACCTCCAATCAATTCTCTGCAGCAACTGCACTGCACTGTGATTAGCCGGACAGGACACTCTCGATACAGCTCCTGTAGAAGAATGACATGATGGTGGCTGGGAGCCATGCCTGCTTCAGTCTTCTCAAAGAGTGCAGTGGCTGTGGTGCTTTCCTGACAAGTGAGGAGATGTTTGCCCACAATAGGTCACTGGTTAAGAGAACTTCAAGGATCTTGGTGCTTCCCACTCTCTCTACTACAGAGTTATGGATGCCTAGTGAAGGTTGATCAAACCTGGTCCTCCTCCTGAAGTTCATGACCATCTCCTTCATCTTGTTCACATTGAAACTCAGATTGTTTCTTTCACACCGTCTTATGAGATTTTCCACCTCTTCTCTGTAGTGGAATTCATTGCTGTCAATGAGGCACCTACTGTTACGTCATCTGTGAATTTCAATGCACTGTTGGAACTGAAACTAATCCTAGTAGCACAAAACGAATCCCAGAACTCAACATTCACCACGTAACCCTGATCAATACAAACTAATCCCAGTGCCCCACATTCACCCTGTAACCCTGATCAATACAAACTAATCCCAGTGCCCCACATTCACCCCGTAACCCTGATCAATACAAACTAATCCCAGAACCCCACACTCATCCCATAACCCTGATCAATACAAACTAATCCCAGAGCCCCACATTCACCCCGTAACCCTGATCAATACAAACTAATCCCAGAGCCCCACATTCATCCCATAACCCTGATCAATACAAACTAATCCCAGAACCCCACACTCATCCCATAACCCTGATCAATACAAACTAATCCCAGAGCCCCACATTCACCCCGTAACCCTGATCAATACAAACTAATCCCAGAGCCCCACATTCATCCCATAACCCTGATCAATACAAACTAATCCCAGAACCCCACACTCATCCCATAACCCTGATCAATACAAACTAATCCCAGAGCCCCACACTCACCCCATAACCCTGATCAATATAAACTAATCCCAGAACCCCATACTCACCCTATAACCCTGATCAATATAAACTAATCCCAGAACCCCACACTCACCCCGTAACCTGATCAACACAAACTAATCCCAGTACCCCACCGTTGCTCCATAACTGGATCAATATAAAACTGATCCCACAATCTCATTCTCACCATTGGCCTAAATCTCTACTTCTGAACCTTATTCTATCCACTGATCACTTTTAGTACTTCTTTATTTACCATGGGCCACCTTTAATAAACCCACAGACCACCAATTTTTTTGGGGGGTGGAGGTGAATGTTGCTAACAAGGTCAATATTTATTTTAATTTGGAGGGATTTTTAAAAAGTTTTTTCAGCTTCACCATCAAATTTACAACCTTGTTTTACTTATTACTTGTTTTTTAGATCAGGCATACCTGTCTTCACTGTGGATCACCAGTGAGAAATACTGCACTAGATTATTTCAAGACTGTTCCTATGACCGCATTTAGTCTCTGAACAATTGATTCCAATGTCTTTCCTCATATTCATAACCAATCCCACTGCCTCATTTCCTCCCCATAATCCAAAAACAGTTCCAAATCTATCTCACTGTCCCATTCATTCAAATCAATCCCAAAATATTCTTTCCCCACAAAACTGGATCCATTCAAATCCAATCCAACCATCCCACATTCCACCTTAATCCTATATCAACTCAAAATTATTCTCACTCACTCCTCCACTCACAAATCAATAGGAACATCCTAGAGGGTCTGTCAAACTAAAGCCCACCGCCCCACTTTCCCCATAGCCCTGACAATCTGAGATGAACCCCACTGTCTCATTAAGCAGTAGAAATATCTCAAACCTTTCCCCTTATTTCTGTGTTTTCCCATCCTGACAGCACTCTACATTGCAAACTCTTCATGACCTTTCTCTAGACTGAGTTAACCAATGGTTTCACAAAATATGGCACAGAAGACAGTTCATTCAACTGTGTGAACTCTAACACATCCATCATTAGTTAATCTTGTGCTCTGTGCCATTCTAGAACTAGCTCCCTGAAGGCTTCTAGCCTTATGAGTATGTGGCCATCTCTCCTACCCCATTTTCCAGGTGTTCTCCCCATGAATTCCTTTGTTTCTGGATTCCAAACAAATCTCTTGAACTCCTCCATCCGCTGGTTACAGGTTTTCTTCTCGTTAAAGGTAGCCATTTTCCCTTCTGATATGCTACAGTTCCAAGTGGATGGGGTGGGTGGATGTCAAGGGTGCTGAGAATTAGAGACTTCAGGGGGAGGGAGTACTGACAAACCCTTTTATAGCAATGACATGATGTCACAGCTTCAAACCAATCACATTGAAGAGAGGGGCTAATTGCATACCACAGATATCAGCTCAGTTCGGATTAGTGCAAATTGATTAATAACTAAACTGTGCACGCACGAAGCAGATTGTGCGTTGGGTTTGTAATATTTCTTTGACATAGGTGGCTGATAACCTAATCACGTTTGATGATTTTAATGTGAACTAAATTAATCAGTTGATCTGGTTGTTTCATTTTCACAAACCAAGGACAAGGTGGGGGTAACAGGCACCCATTTGCATGTTGTATGATGCAACAGTTGTTATAGTAACAAGCCTGGAGTCACATCATCTCTTGCATAGATTCTCCTGAGTCCTGCAAGGTACTTACTCCATCAGCAGCCTAACCAGACCATTGGGACTTGTCATCTCCAAAAGAGGCCAGTCACCCAAGTGCTCTACTGTATTCTACTCTTGAATGGCCCCTAAGCAGGTACACTCACACATATGAGTATGAATATGGATCAGAGCCCATCTGTCAGAATGCTGCACTTTTTTGTTCTGAGGGTGGTCCATACCTGGAATTAGCTGTCAGAGGAAGCTGGAGTAGCACGTGCAATTACAACGTTCGAAGAGCATTGGACAGACTTCTGGATAGGAAGGACTTAGATGGATGTGGACCAAATGCAGGCAAATAGGATGAGCCCAGATTGCCAACTTGGTCAGCATGGATGATTTGGGCCAAAAGGCTGTGCTGTGCTGCACTGCTTGACTCTACAAGTCATTCCATAAGGAATATTAGAAGTAAAGTAAAATATATTCAGAAATTTCAAAAGCACTGTAGAGTTAATATGGACTTCCAAGCATGAAAACAAAACCATTCCATTTACAGACTTCTATCACTCTGGTCGGCACAGTTGTGTAGACCTCTGGATATTGCTCCATGTGGCTCCAAGTATTGTATCAGCTGAAATCTTGGAAATTGTGCCTGTCCTCTCAATCCAAGTCAGTAATGTACATTAAGAAAAACTGTAACCTATTATTAACCCATCTGGAATTCTGATCTGCACTTCTCTCCAGTCTAACAAGCAACCTACACCCGACACGTCTCTGTCCACCCGGCTACAGCTCTTTTACTTCCAAGCCCTTCAACTTAACATACCACATTTTCAATGGTGTTGGAGTTGCAAGTATCCCACATCAACTGCATTTCCTTTATTGATCACATTATTTCATCAAAAAGCTATTGAAAGATGACAATTGCCTCCAAGCCCATGCTGGTTTTCTCTAATGAAAGCTAATTTTGTTCCTGATTGAGAATTTTCTTCAATGTCAAGGTTAAACAAACTGACTTGTAGTTGCAGATTTAACTTACACCATTTCTGAACAAGGTGGAAACATTTGCCAATCATTCAGGGCCCAGGCCTGAACCAATGGTTGGGAGACTGTGTTTTCTTCCCTTATTCCATTCAGTGTGCTATCCTATCAGTCTTTTCGCTCATCCAGTATCTTAATTACATCTTCCTTTGCTGAGATTCCAACATCATTTTTTTCATTGGTGAAGGCTAATCTAAAGATTGACAGAGCTAGGGCTTTTCTCTTTGGTGCAATGATGGATGAGAGGTGACCTAATAGAGGTTGTAAGAGTATGAGGGGTTTAAATAGAGTGGATAGCAAGCCAGTTTTTTTTCTGGGGCAACAATAGCAAATACCAGTGGACATCATTTTAAGTTGAGTGGAGAAAATTTAGGGGAGTTGTCAGAGACAATTTTTTTACTCACAGAGTGGTGGGTGCCTGGAATGTATTGCCAGGGATGGTGTGGAGGCTGTACAATAGGGGCATTCAACAGACTCTGTTGAATATCCCCATGCAGATAAGAATTATGGGAGTGAAGTAGGGAAAAGTTAAATTGCTATGCAATACATTTCCTTAGGTCGGGACGACATTATGGGCTGAAGGGCCTGTACTGCGCTGTGATGTTCTATGCTCATCTGCCAATGTAGCCATGCACACTGTGTAAGTGAGTGCATTCATTAGTACTTTCTTCAATGGATTCAGTGCACTCAGTTTCCTTAAATTCACTTGGTCCAACTCTAGCAAAACTCTCCCTTTCCTCGATCTCTCAGTCTCCATCTCAGGAGACAAACTCTCTACGGACAACTTCTATAAACCCACCAACTACCACATCGACCTTGACTACATCTCTTCCCACCCTATAAGGATTCCATTCCATTCTCTCAAATCCTCCATCTCTGTCGCATCATCAGAGATGTCCTCCTTCTTCAAACAGCGTGGCTTTCCCTCTACCACCATCGACTCGGCACTTTCCCACATATCCTCCATTATCCGCCCAGGTCCCCTCCGACCCCACATGCAACAAGGACAGGATACCTCTTGTCCTCACCTACCACCCAACCAGCCTCTGCATCCAACACAGCCTCCTCCAACATTTCCACCTCCTACTACGTGATCCCACCACCAAACACATATTCTTCTCTCCTCCCCTCTGCGCCTTCCACAGGGACCACTCCATCCGTGACTGCCTTGTCCGCTCTTCCCTTCCCATCAATCATCCCCTTGGGATCTACCCCTGTGACTGCAGGAGATGCTCCTCTTCAACCCACACCTCCTCCCTCAGCACAGTAAGGGTCCAAAACAATCATTCCAAATGAAGCAACATTTCACTGCAGGGTTCATCTACTGCATCCGGTGCTCCCGCTATGGTCTCCTCTCTATGGGAGAGACTGGACACAGATTAAGAGATTGCTTTGTTGAGCACCTTGGCTCTGTCCACTGCATAGTGTGGATCTCCCAGTGGTCACCCATTTCAATTCTCCATCCCATTCCCTTGCCATCATGGTCGTTTGTCCTGACAGACTAAGAGCACCTGTAAATTGGAGGAACAACACCTCATCTTCTGACTGGGCTCCTTCCAACTCGATGGCAGTAATATCAAAAAATCCCCTTCTTCCTGCTTCGACTTTCCATTCCCCGTCTCCTTTCGCACAGACATGATAAATTTTCACCTAGGCCCTTATCATATTCAATTAACACCTTTTGTTGGTCTCGATTCCTCCCCCATTGTTTGAATTCTGAGACTCTCTGATATTTCCTTATTTGATTTTTTCCTTGAAGAAGGGCTCAGGCCCGGAACGTCAGCAATATATCTTTGTCTCCTATAGATGCTGAAAAGACAAGCTGAGTTCCTCCAGCTTTTCGGTGTGTTTACTACAATCACGATGTCTGCAGTCTATCATGTTTCACACAATGTTGTCTCTGTTTTGAACATATCAATTGAAGATTAGATATTGGTTTTAAGTTGTGGAGACCAGCTCATTTATTGGGGCTATATAGGAATTAAAAAATAAGATATAGGAGCATTTGGCCTGTTGATCCTTCTCTATCATTGAATAAGATCATGGCTGATCTGGCTGTGGGGTCAACCAGCCTTTTCTCCATAACCCTTAATTTCCCTACTATGCAAAAATCTAACTTTTGTCTTAAATGTATTTAACGAGGCAACCTCCACTGCTTCCTTGAGCAGTGAATTCCACAGATTCACCACTCTTTGGGAAAAGCAGTTGCTACCCCCTCATCTCTGGAATTAACCCAGTGAACATCCTCTGCACGGCCTCCAAAGCCAGTACATCTTTTTCTCAAGTAAGGAGATCAGAACTGCACACAGCACTCCATGAGCAGCTTCACTAGTACCCTGCAGAGTTGAAGCAAAGCCTCTCTGCTCTTAAATCCAATCCTCCTAGCAATGTTTTCTTGATTATCAGTTGCACCTGCACCTCTTTCAATTTGTGCACAAGCACTTCCAAGTTGCTCTGTACCAAAGCTTATTGCAATCTTCAGAATCAGAATTTATTGAACAAGTCACAAAATTCATTGTTCTGTGGCAGCATCATAGAGCAAACATTTATATAAACCACCTTACAACATAATTTTTTTTTAAATAGTGCACAAAAAAGTAAGGCAGTGTCTTTGGTTCATTCATTATTCAGGAATCTGAAGGCAGAGGGGAAGAAGCCATCCTTGTGTCACTGAGTGCTTGCCTTTAGGCTGCTGTATCTTTTTCCTGATGGCAGCAGAGTGAAGAGGGCATAGCCTGGGTGCTGGGGTCTTTGAGGATAGAGGTTGCTTTTTTAAGACGCTGCCTCTTGGAGAATTCCTTGATGGAGTGAAGTCTGGTGGCTGTGATGTCACAGGCCGAGTTAACAACCCTCTGGAGTTTATTCTTGTCCTGAGAGTTGGTGCCTCTATTACCAGACAGTGATGCAACCAGCCAGAATGCTCTCCACAGTACACTTGTAGAAATTTATGAGAGTCTTCAGTGACATACAGAATCTCCTCAGACACCTGACAAAGTATAACCACTGACGAGCCTTTTTTGTGATTGCATCAACATGGAGGCTCCAGGACAGATCCTCAGAGATGTTGACACCTAGGAATTTGAATTTCTGGACCCTCTCCACTACTGAGCCCTCGATGAGGACTGGGTTGTATTCCCCTGACTTCCTCATGAAGTCCACAATCATCTCATTGGTATTGCTAACGTTGAGCAGGAGGTTGTACACTTCCTCATTGGGGTTTGTGATTCTGCCGACAACTGTGGTGTCATTGGCAAATTTGTCGATACCATTGGAATTGTGCCTGGCCACACAGTCATGTGTGTATAATGAGTAGAGCAGTGGTCTAAGCACGCATCCTTGGGGTGCGCTTGTGTTGATAATCAGTGAGGAGGAGACAATGTTTCCAATTTGTACTGACTGTGGTCTTCCAATGAGAAAGTCAAGAATCCAGTTGCAGAGGCCTAGAGTTTGTAGCTTCTTGGTCATCACTGAGGGAATAATGTATTGAAGGCTGAGCTATCGTCGATGAAGAGCAGCTGTATGTATGAATTGGTGTTTGAGGCGATCCAGAGCTGAGTGGAAAACTAGCAATATTGCATCTGCTGTGGAGCGATAGTGACGATAGGCGAATTGCAGTGGGTCCAGATCTTAAGTACCATCTGTACCATGTTTTTGATTCTCTGGAAATACATTCCATGCCCCTATAAGGGAAATCTGTTGTCATTACCCAGGACGGCCTGCAATAGGTCCGCAGGAATGTAGGTGAATTTTAACCTTTCTCTAAATGGACTATCATTCAGGGGAAATTAGGTATGGGCAACAAATGTTGCTGTAGTCAGTTGTGTTCACATCCCATGGCTAAATAGAATTAAAATGCCCACTCCATACTTACCACATGGATCAACTATGCCATCCGTGCAAGATGGGTATGAGGAACATTTGATGGGTCTTGAACTGGAGAGTTCAGAAGAATGAGGGAGGACCTCATAAAAGCATTTTGAATGTTGAAAGGCCTGGACGCAGTAGATATGGCAAAGTTGTTTCCCATGGTAGGGGAGTCTAGGACAAGAAGACACAACTTCAGGACTGAAGGGCACCCATTTAAAATAGAGATGCAAAGGGATTTCTTTAGCCAAAGAGTGGTGAAACATTAGATTTTGCTACCATGTGTGGCTGTGTCAGCCAGATCATTGGATGAATTTAAGGAGGAGATTAATAGGTATCTGAATAATCAGGGTATCAAAGGTTATGGGGAGAAGGCAGGGGAGTGGGGCTGAGTGGGGGGGGGAAAAATGAATTAGATCAGGATGGAATGGCCTGCTTCTGCTCCTATATCTTATGGTCTTACCACTCCAGAACTCTGACCACCATTTCAGCTGAGGGACTGCAGCATTGCAGAAACTATCAATTTGCAGAAGAAGTCTTAAACCAACACCATGCTTTCCCACTGGGGGTACATTGAAGATCCAACTGCCAAAAGATGAAAAGTCTCCCAGCCACATGCTATACTTTCTGGATTTACAATAAATTATGAGAGGAATAGATTGGGTGGATGCAGTAATTCTTTTGCCCAGAGTAGGGAAATCAGTAACCAGAAGACTATGTTTAAGGTGCAAGGGGAGAGATTTAACAGGAACCTGAGGATTTTTTTTGCACAAAGGTTGTTTGTTGAGTGCATAGAATGAGCTACCAGAGGTGGTAGTTGTGGCAGGTACTATTGGAACGTTTAAGAAAAAGTTGGACAGATTGGCTAGATTTAGCAGGAAATGGGCCAAACGCAGAAAAGTGAGACTAGTATGGGTGGGGTATTTTAGTAGTCATGAGCAAGTTGGGCCAAAGGGCCTGTTTCCACACTCTATGACTCTATAACTGCAATGACTTCCTGATGAAGGGTAGCTTGTGGCTCCAGTGAATGATCCCAGCAGCGTCCTCTCAGTTGACATTGGTAATTGGAACAGGTATATCACGTTCCTTCCAAGTTATCTTTTTGTTTCTTTAAATAGCTTAACTGGCAAACAATAAAGTACTTCCTATCAACCGTGAGGCACAGGGTAGATTTTAAATTGTCATGAAAGGTATGTAGCTGAAATTACTGTTGACTTTAAAAGATTAGACCAACATGTGATTTTCATTTATCCGCTCATTAAATACCATTATACTAATCCTCCAGTGATAATCAATTGAAATGCTCTCCAAACTCTTTCTTTCTCTGACCCTGCAGAAGTCACTGTGAGAGTGCTGAATATGGGAATTTATGCACCAACTTTTTTTAAATTTTATTTTTAAATTTAGACATACAGCACGGTAACAAGCCATTTCAGCCCACGAATCCATGCTGCCCAATCACACGCGATTGACCTACAATCCCCAGAATATTTTAAACAGTGGGAGGAAACCGAAGCACCCGAAGGAAACCCACGCTGACAGAGGGAGAGTGTACGAACTCCTTACAGATAGCACAGGATTCGATCCCCAGTCCTAATCACTGGCATTACAACAGCAATGCACTAAAAGCTACACTAACTGTGCCGCCTGTGGGTGGATCCAGAGTCTAATCACACTTCACTTTCATTAGACCAAGCAATCTTCTTATTCTAGCTCCCAATATCAGATGAAGGAGTGTACCAAACTATAAGATTAGATTACTGAGAGACAGGAAAATGTTTGCATCATACGTGGACTGAACCACAAGGTTCAGAGGTCTTCTGAGATTGGGATGTATAAATCAGACTGACATTGTAGTGCAGAGTTGAGGGAGGTTTGTGCAATCTGAGATCCCCTCTTCAGCAACGCTGCGCAGTCGGGGATACTTTCCTTTGTTGTTGGGGTGATGAAGGAGTCCTTTGCAGTCAGAAGCTGAGGGAGCTAGGCTATCAGAATGCCTTATTCCCAGGCAACATTGAGAGAATGCAGTACTATCAGAGATACCACAATACCACTCTCATGTATTGCTGATGGAGAGCAGCTCTGTATCAAGTACCATTCCAGAGCAGACCTGAGAGAGTTCTGCACTCTCTAAAGTAATATCAGCAGTGGTGAGGGAGTGCCACACTGAGGATTAGGACATATGGGAGCAAGAAAGTAAGTGCAGAGCAAGTAAAGACAAGATGGAAACAGTAGAATCAGATGGGGGTAGGAGTTACATAAAAGTAGAAAAAAATCAATGTCCATCAGGTTTAAGGGAGTCAGGAGAAATAGGATGCATTTCCATTTAGCCTTATCTGGACAATGGATGATGCCAAGGGCAGGCATGTTGTTGTAGGAATGGTTGGGGGGAGGGGATTAAAGTGGACACTCAAGTTTAGACCCACAAAGAACCTGTATGTAGGTCCTGTACAGGTCGTGCAAGAACAAAATGCAATAAAGCAAAACTACAGGGTACATATACTGAATAAAAGAGTACAGCTGGGTACAGCTTGCAAAAAGTCACTCGTCTGCCCTTTTTTTGCAAGAATCTTGACAGCAAGTATCTTGTGGATCTTGACAGCATCAAGGGTTAGAGGCAGGTAGTGGCAACTTAAGAAGTATCTCTCAGCAGAAATATGCTCTGAATTCAGGATACCTGCTGTAAAGTCCCAAGTACAGTGAAATGGGAGTCCCACCAGCAAGGGAGCCAAATCCCATTGAAAGGTTTCACTTCAATAACTCAGCCAAACCAATTGATTTAGTATAATGCAAGTTAATTATATCAACAACATTAATTGCAGTGTAGATTTCTTATAACATTGAAGTGGTTCCCTCGTCATCAGCTTCCACAAAGGATGCAGGAAAGGAGACATCGGGATAACACATGAAGTCTTGGAAGATAGCAGGATGAATTGATAAGGCAGTTAATAAAATTCCCTAAAAGATCCTGTAAAGATCTGTATAAAAATCTGTACATTGTACTTGTACATATATCAATAAATTCTAACTAATTATTAGACGTGTGGAAACTATATCAAGCCTCAACAAAACATTGATCAGGGAACGGCTGGTAAAATTACAATGCTGGAGAAACTCACCAGGTCAAACAGTATACCTTATGTAGCAAAGATAAAGATATATAACCAATGTTCCAGGCTTGAGGCCTTCATTAAAGTATGGAAAAATGTCAGCAGGCACCTAAACAAAATGGTAGGGAGGAGGGTTGGGGAGGTGCACACTTCCAAAGCCAGGAGATAATTGGTGGATAAGGAAAGGTGTCCACACCAGCAAGCAGGGGGAGGAGGTATGCCTCTGTGAATAGAGAGACAGGAGGAAAGAAGACAAAGGGAAAAGGAAGGGAGGGAGAATGGAGGGTAGATACCAGAAACCGGAGAAGTCGATGTTAATGCCATCTGATTGGAGAGTGCCCAAGACAGCCATTTTAGGAAATAGGTAAAAGTTCTTAGCAAAGGGGTGTGGGGGATGTGGGTTGCTAGAGAGCATTTTATGGAGTAAATCACAACCTACAGAGCTCCTGCAAATTGTATTAATAAAGTATTATTTAACAGCAATCTAGGCAGTATCCTATCCTTTGATTATTTATAATTGGCAATGCTTTGAAGTAACGGGGGTGGATTTTGAAGTGTTGAAATGCCTAACAAGAAGGCTAAAAGTAGAGACAGCATGCAGCAGGCCAAGAGGCCTACCCAGCAGACTAAAGTCTCAGCCTCACACCCCCTCGCCTGATCTTGTCTCACCAGGCAGCTCACTGTCAGACCAGGAAGAACAGCTAAAGTTAGCAGTCCTGACTGAACTTCATAAAGATAAAATGGAGATAAAAATACATATTGGAGAAGAACTGGCTGCCCTTAAGTTGGTGCTACAGATTGTAAAAACATAATTTGTGGCCAAAAAATTATCCACAGACACCAAACTGATAGAAATTAAAGATACTTTTGGGGAGATGTCGGGGTGTACTGATGACATCTGCTCAATGCAAAAGAAAATTAAAACTCATCATAGGTATGATAAAGCTGGAAAACAGATGATTTGAAAGTGAGGTCCCAGAGAAATAACATCAGGATAGTGGGGCTTCCCGAAGGAACTGACAGCATGAGTAAAAACACTGTATCAGCTTTATTAAAAGAGGCATTTGGACTAAAGAGCCACTGGTGGACTGAACACACTGCACCTTACAGCTGAAACTAGGGCTGGGGCCATAGTGGCCAGACTTCTTTATTACAGTGAATGCATGTATGTCCTACATTGTGCCAGAGAACGCTGCAAGGTAAAACTGAAGGGGATGACTATCTCAGCTTTCCCCGATCTTACTGTGAAAGTGGCCCAAGCCAATCCAGTGTTCAATGATGTCAGATGGGAACTGCGTACCAGCAGGGAGTTCGATACAGCCTGACTATGGATCATTTATGGCGACAAGGTGAAGGATTTCCTCTCGGCTGAAGAATTGAGAGCATATGTCGAAAACAACTGATACAAGTCCAAGTGCAATGGGATGCTTCCCCTTTTGCACATTCTTATTTTAATCTGCTGCTACCAGACTTGTTAAGGTTGTAAAGGTGGAATTCCAAGGCTTATATAATATGGCATTAGCTGACGATATAGAGATGACTGAAGTGCCTTGCAATGTGCCTGTAAATCTAATTCAAAATTCGCGAGAGAGATGGTTGTTTCTTTTTTACTTAAGCTCACTCTCCGAGTCCTTGACATTTAGGGGCAAGGATGTTTTGGACCACATATATGTAAAGTGTTGTCCCCATAGCTTAGTTTTAATACAGGAATGAGTGTAGCAAGTATGTGGGCAAGTATGCAGATTTGTTTGTGTATATTGTGGGGGAGGTTTGCGGGTTGACCACCTTGGTGTTTACACTCAATTAGGGCAATACAGCCCACAAAATCTAAATGTATAATCCAATGATTCCAAGAACTCCTAGCAGGAGGATACCTGTCAGATTTCTCAGTTAGAATATCAGAGGAATGGGAAGCCCTATCAAAAGTTTTTTCTCTTCTGAACTGGTTAAATGGAAATTGAGGAGAAACTGTGGGAAGAGGCTATTGAGAGAATTTGTTCTACCACCTCCTGTGCTTGCTTGGGACTCATTCAGTTAAAGTGCTACACAGGGTGCACTTTTCAAAATCCAGACTGTCAGCCATTTATCCTGAAATAGAGGACAAGTCCAATGGTGTAATGGCTCCCCTGGCGACTTAAGTCACATTTTATCAGTGCCCCAAAGTACAAAGGTTCTGGAGCGGAGTCTTCAGCACACTATCCAAAATATTTAAAGTCAATTTGCAGCCTTGCCTGTTGACTGCAATATTTGGAATCTCTAAATTCCCTGAAGGATGTGATAGCATTTATGTCCCTATTGGCCAAGCATCTAATCTGTTACACTGGAAATCTGACACGGGTCCTTCTATTACACAATGGATTAAGGATATCAGTTTCTTTATTAAATTAGAGAAAATCAAATATACATTAAGAGGGTCCACCAGAAAATTTTTCCATAAATGGCAACCCTTTATGAATTTTTTTCTCTGAATTACGAGTGCTTATGGATTAAAAGACTAACCATGAAGTGGTTTTACCAGTACATTCGTTAATATACCAATGATACTGTCAGCAAAAGTGATTACGTGGTCAGGGTGTGTATCTGAAGGTGAATGTGAGCATTTGTCTAAAATGTTTAAAAACAAAGAAAATAGGAGCAGAAAGTACATCTGCATAATGTGAACAAAGTTGGTTTTGATACTCAATAAATACATTCTGAAAAAATTTCAGACCAAGCGAAAAGACATTTTCTCAAAGCAACATGAATCAGGGACCCTAATTAAGTAAAAAAAAACAGAAAAACTGGAGCTGTTCACCATGGAAGCCAGGAGATTTGATTAAAGCGTAATGTCTTCATATAGTGTAAACAAGCCGAATTGTTTCTGCCAACAAAGGTCAGTAATCAGAGGACACAGATTTAAAGGTTACTGTCAGAAAAAGCTAGATGGAAGTAAAGCAAAAAGTTACTGGAGTAAATTAATATGAAATGGAATGCACAGAATTAAATAATGCTCAAAGCCAATTCAATAACAATTTTTAGAAAGGGCAATTAATACTTGAAAGGGAAAAAAAAACTACAGAATGGTGAATAATTACTTTTATTTCAAACAACTTACAAATTGCTAGTCAATCTCCTTCCGTGCTACACATGTCCTTAAATTCATGGGAAGTCACAGGAGGCAAGCTCAATCCAGGCCCGCACCACAGATACCAAAGCAAAAATCATTTGGTGCTGGATATCCGAAATTAAAAGGAAACATCCAAGGAATTTTCCGCATGCACATTGGCACCAATTCTGTTAATGTGTTCACTGGACTGTTCATTCATTTAGTTCATTATGCAGAAGAAATGTGATGAAAAATACATGGTCCAAGTGAAGCTCTGATTATAATTAGCGTTTTACATCAAATTCTTTCAAATTGCAATGAATGACAAGAGAACAGGTTTGACTGGACTGGATGACTGCAGGATACTCTTAATTTGCTGCACAAGTTACAACTCAGGTGGATTGAAAATTCAACTCACAAACCTATCCTATTAACTGGAAAATATTCTCGATTTAAAATCTTTATTTGGTTTTACACCAACCACACAAAACAAAACGCATTAAAGGTAGACATTTAGTGCAGGAGAAAGGTACCATTTAAACATTGCTAAAGGCAGCCAAAATCAATTAGAAATTAAATGCATCTTCATCTGAGAAAATATCCTACCTGCAACCACACTCATCCACCACCATATCGTCATAATGCCGCAAAACTACATTCTCGTTATTATCATAGTAGAGCATGGAAATAGGGGAGAGCTTAATGGGGACACAGCAGGGTTGGGGAGTGTGCCCGGGGTCAGTGGAATGCACCAGTGTTTGTAGAATGGCATGGTTAGTCCCATTCAGGCTCTCACTCAGTGGGTACGGACACTCTCCGTGGCAATAGTTCGCCATGTAGCCCTGAGGGGCAATAATCCAATGCTGCCAACCCACATCCTTGAACTGGATGTGGAGCCTCCTACGTTTGCAGACGCGGCTGAACGCGGGGGGCAGCTGAAAGGAGCTCCTCTTCCTTCTGGACGCTTTGCATTTCTCCCTGTTCAGGGTCACTACCAACAAGGAGATGTGAAGATCCTGGGCCAACTTGCTGCAAGCTGTGCTAGGCTCCTGGTGACTTTCCATTGAGGAGCTGCCCACCTCTAGGAGTGCCCCCTGGTTGTTGGGCTGGTGTCTCCATGCCCTGGAGATCTGAGTGAGGTTAAAGTAGAGGGAGCTGTGCACAGCTTGGAAGGACTGTGAAGCAACTAGTTCTTGCCTGGAGTTGGGGGTCACTCCCAACTTCCAGATGGACAAGGTGAAGACTGTTGCAGCACCAGGGACTGGGTAGAGGTTGCCATGAATGGAGAGTTCCAGCTGAGCCAGTGTTAGCTCTTCCATTTCTTCCAGCACCGACAGGTTGAAGTAGAGCTGCTTCTGCATACAAGGCCAAGGAGATGATTGCAACCCAGGCATTAGTTCACCTAACAAAACAGAATATCAGAGTGCTACCATCAGAACATGCAGATGGGACACATCACCACTGCCTGGGCTCCCACAGTCCAAACCCCCACCTCAGGGTCACTGCCTCAGGTCAGAAGTATCCCTAATTCTGATAATCGAACCCAGGACATCAGGGCCACACCCTATTCAGTCCCTAGTAGATTAGGGTGCCAGTTCAATCCCATCCTCCCAGAAACAAGACCCATGCCTGCGCATGTGCGCGCGCGCGCACACACACACACACACACACACACACACACACACACACACACACACACACACACACACCCCTACTCCCCACCCAGAATTGGGACTCCTGGAATCAGGACTCCTGACAACCCCACACACAAACCCATGGAAATGGGTTCCTGGCAACCCACATACAGACTCCTGTAAATGGGGATCCTGGTGACCCCGATTACCCACAACTGTGCATCTGCAGTAGACAACACTCGCAGTCACCCCATGTTGGTAACGGGTTCTTACCCAGATTGGGGAGATGGCGAAGGGTGTCACCTTCCACCCCCAGCTCATCCATCCTGCACACATCCTCTGCAGGATCACTCTGGCCAAGAGGTGTGGATCTCTTCTGGAACATCCTCCAGAGTCGAGCTGGCACCGGTCTGGGATCAGAAGGCTGGGGCCTGCTCATTAGGCCTAAACCTTTTAAAAAGGCCTTTTCCTGATCCTGGACCTCCTGTCGCTCAGCCAGGCAGAGGAGGCAAAACAAAATCACAGCTAAACAGGTTAGGAGGGAACCCAGAGCCATCCTTGAATCCGGCACAAAGCACACAATAGACAGTGTGCTCCTAAACCCAAATCCAGGTTCAGTCTAAGATCAGCTTCAACAAACCCTCTCTCTCTAATTAGCATTTCAATAGAGAATGCTGGGAGCAGCCCCACATTCTAGGGAGGGGTGATTGGCTTGGGAAGCAAGAAACCTCTTTTCCTGTGACAAATGGTTCTGAACATTGAAATCTAAATCAGCTTCCATCAATCTCCACCTGCTGAGTGTATTTAATTGCACTTCAAAGATGAGATTTGCAATTGAAAGGCCTTATCTTTCTTGAGATGGGCTGTTGATGGTTAATGCATTTAGAACTTAAGTTCCTTAACACCTCAATATGCCATAAATCACTGAATACAGAACTACAGGAATCAGTTATTCAGTCCTGTCAGTTTGTTCTACCTTTGAACATCATGACTGCTCTGTATTTTAATTCAAATCCCCTATCATGATCTATAGATCTTAATAATCTTGCCTAAGGGATGGCACAGTTAGCGTAGTGGTTAGTGCAATGCCTTTATGGTGCATCACCTTTACAGCACCAGCGATTGGGACATTGGGTCAAATCCCATGCTATCTATAAGGAGTTTGTACATCTCCCCGTGGCTGCATGGGTTTCCCCGGGGGTTCCGGTTTCCTCCCACCATTCAAAACATACCAGGGATACAAGTTAATTGGGTGTAACTTGGGTGGCATGGACTTGTGGGGTGAAATGGCCTGTTACCGTGCTGTATACAGAAATATTTTAAAAAATGATACGTCAGGGTTTTTTAAGAGAGTATTCCCAATTCTCGTTATTCTTTCTGTGATACATACCATCCCTGAACGTCTTGCTATAATTTAAAGGTAATGGGGACTTCCCCAGCATAATAACTCATTTTAATTTTAGCTAATTAAAGTTAATTAAACCTATTAACGGAGCCAGTGTGTTTTTTAAAAATGCTGCAACCATGAGGTTCGTGCCCAAATAATACTGCCTGTGCTGAGCAGCATACCACAAAGGGTTGCAGACTCCAGAGGAGCAGCAGACCAGTGCAGGGCACCAGAAGCAGGGAGAACACCCGTGATGAGAAGCATAGGAGACAACCCTACAGGGAAGGTGACCATGGCAGTGGACCAGTGAGGGGCTTTGCAGTTGAAGGCTACAGGCTGTTGAAGACTGACTAAAGGGAACCAGGTGTCGGAACCAAGATTCGAGAAGGTCCTGAGGGCAAGAAGGGCTCCTGAAAGCTTCCTGATCCTTTCAGAGGTTTGGATCTAGAGCTCAGGTTATTAATGGTTTGCTGATAGTCTGTGCGGCTGCAGGGTACTGGAAGCAAATCCATGGACACTTGGTAGAGAGAGTCTGAAGGGACTCTCTTTTTGCTTCTCTTTCTCCTATTGTTAGGGTCACCGGGCAATGCTCATGCTGATTCTTTGATTGCCCACAGCCGAGAAAAGTTGAAGTTTATCATGTATTATTATTAAGTGACAGTAAAAGGAACCTTTGAACATTTGAGTCTTTAATTTGTCAATCTTATGCACTTCAATTAAATCAATTTTTGCTCAAGGGAATGCAAGTCTTGTCAATGTAACCTGCCACCACTAAGAACACCATTAGGCACTTTCTTGCAGGGAAAACACCCATCTGTAACGGCAGAGATTCTTCGCCCTTATGCCTAAAGACTTACCTGTCTGAATGCACTGTGGCCGGCTCTGAGGCACTGATTCCAACCTTCTCAGGGAAGGATAATTGGCGGAGCACCACTGTAAGTGGCTGATTAGAGGCAGGCTGATGACACCGTCAGCCCGCGACGCGTCTCCCCACTCACCTTTCTCCCTCCATAATGCCCTCAAGGCATGGAAGGTTGGCAGGAGCCATCAGGCAGTGGGGGAATGGCAGGAGCCATCGGGGCAGTGGGAGCTGGTGGGGGCCATCGGAGCAGTGGGGGCTGTTGGGGCAGCTGAAGCCATCAGGGCAGCGGGAGCTGACAGGACAGCGTGGGCCAGCAGGGGTCATCAGGGGGCAGCTAATGCAGGCTGTGACAGTCTCACTGGGCCGCTTTGGCCTTCGGGGCTGCTCTCTATGGCTCAAAACGTAGCAGAGCAATGGTGTATTCCTTACCCATAATCCCCCATGCAGCTGGAACTGTTCTGGGAAACTCAGAGCAGTTCCAGCTACATGGGGGATTATGGGTAGGGAAGGCAGCTATTGCTCTGCCGCATATTTATGATGGGTGGCGCTAGGGTGCCAGTCGCCTTGTCTCCATTGGTCCCAGAGGGTGCTAGGAGATGCCTCTCAATATGAATGCGATGCTGGAGCAGCCTTTTAAAGCTGCTGTCTGAAAGGTAAGTATGTTTTCGATCTGCTCTTGAGGCTGGCCTGACATGAAATGGCCTACCATCAAGGACATCTACAGGGTACAATGCCATTGCAGAGAAGCCGCAAACATCAAGGATCCACACCACCCACCAACGCTCTATTCTCACTGCTACCATCAGGAAAGAGGTATAGGTGTCCCAACACTTGCACCACCAGGTGCAGGAACAGCTGCTACCCCTCCACCATCAGACTCCTCAACAATAAACTCAACTTGTGACTCCTAAGGACTCTTACTTTTGCACTTTGTTTTTTTTCCCTCTCTGTATTGCCCAGTTTGTTTACATTTCTTTATTTATTTACATATACCTTTTGGTACAATTTTTTTTGCATTACCAATAAGTGGTAATTCTGCCTTGCCTGCAGGGAAAAGAATCTCAGAGTTGTATGTTTTGACATGTATGAACTTTGACAATAAATCAGAAATCTGTATCTGAAATCTGCTCTTAGAATTTAAGTTACCTCTGACTTAATTCAGAGCTCCTGAATGTCCAGAAAGAAATAAAGAGCTTGATGCAGAGCTTTGTGGACCATAACATATAGAATCAGAATCTATTGTCATGAACATGTCGCGAAATTCATTGCTTAATATAGCCTATGATATTCTGAGTTTCTTGACATAAAGCAGAAAAAAATCTTTTAAATTTGCATACTTCTTTATAACAAAGGAGGCCATTTGGCCCACTATTCTGTGCCAGCCTGCAAAGCAATTGCATTCCTCACTAATTTTTCCTTCAACCTGTTCTCCTCCCATTTCCATCAATTCAACCCTTCACTTACCTACAAGGGGTAATTTACATTAACCAATTAACCCACGTCTTTGGGATGTGGGATGTGACAAGAGTACCCAGAAGGAAAACCCCCACTTTGGAGTTGTAACACAGTTGGGCCAACTATTTACTTCCTTTAGAGCAAACAACAATCAGCTGGAGGAACACAACAGATCGAGCAGTATCTAATATGGTATTTACACAGCTGCCGTGATAATTTCCTGTCAATAATTTTCACACTTACCTTCCAGAGTGGCTATTCACCCAGGAAGGACATTTACACTAAAATACCTGAGTCATGGTAATGTCGAAGGCTGGACGTGGGTCAATATTGACCATGACGTAAACCCTGTGTGCGGCATACAGCATTTCAGTGTTGACGTTGTCCTATTCATTTAGATCATAGTTGCAGACTGCCTGCAGTTCAGTTTAGAGTGCAGGCAGTCCGCAAAAAAGTCTAAGGCTGCTGCAGGGAAAATTTCAGAACAGAATGAGTCACTCGTTTCCATTGCGAACTTTTTACACAGCCTGCGTTGTGGGAATTTTGCGGCTGTATAAAATCCATCTAAGGGTGCTAATGCTTCATGACCCACTGAGTTCCTCAGGATCTTTTATGCTCCAGATTCCAGCATCTGCAGTCTCTTGTGTGCCTGTTTATCCTTTGGGCTTATCTATGAACCTTTGGTGATTACTGAAATTGGATTCCTTAACCATTCTGCTCCCCAGTAGTTGCTCTATTAAGAATGCAGTCTAATACAGCTTTTTTACGCACGTAGTTTGAATTGTGTTTCTGGCTTCCATTCCAGTTTCTGATGATTGTTTCTCTAAAGTTACAGGAATATACCAGGAAATACAAAGACTGAAGATGGTGGGATCTTGAAACAAAGAATTGCTGGAAGAACTCAGCAGGCCATGGTCAGTCAACAAACATTTTTGGTTGGGACCTTTTATTACAAAGGGTTCAGATCCAAAACATTGACGAAACATTTCTACCCATTGAAGCTTGTCTGACCTGTTGAGTTCCTCCAGCAATTCTTTGTTTGTACAGGAATACACATTTCAGTCTGTGGGACATAAAGCAACCACTGAGTTAAAATGGTATCAGGTCTAGCTGCAATTTTATCTGCAGAACACAGATGATTCCTTTCAGATGCAAACACTATTATCCTTTGAACTGCCACAATGTACCCAGCAGGTGAAAACTGGTGGAAAGGAACTGCAGGCATTCAGTCCCAGGCCATCCAAAGACCAGAATCCATTTGGCTGAGTAAAGGAAGCTCCCTTCCCCCATGGGAATGCCTAGAAGAGCTAATTGCAGACAGAGTGAGAGAGAGTGCTGAAATTTCCAGTATCACACACAAGTTGAGCCTGGATTCATAGAGTTTGTCATTATTCTTCTGTTCAGGGGACTACCTTCAGGAGCTATCACTTTTTGGTTAGCACAACATTGTTACAGTGCCAACAACCAGGGTAAAAATCTGGCACTATCTGTAAGGAGTTTGTACATTCTCCCACGCTGACACCAGGAGAACGTACAAACTCCTACAGACAGCACAGGATTCAAACCCCGGTCCTGATTGCTGCACTGTAACAGAGTTGTACTAACCACTATGTTAACCATGCCACCCTTATTTAGCTTCGGTGTAATATGTTTTTAAAAAGAAAAATAAAAATATACGCATGTATTAAATAAAAATAATATCTACCAATCTAGAAAATCTGCTAGTCCAGTATCATCAAAGCCCTGAGGGGGGGCCATTTAATCAGTTTTACAGTATATAATTTCCAATAAGGACAGGATTCATTTTGTCCTCACCTCCCACCCCACCATCCTCCGCATCTAACATATCCCCCTCTGCCATTTCCACCACAGATTTCCCTCCACCTTCCACAGGGACTGCCACCTCCATGACTCCCTCACCCACTCCTCCCTCCCCACCAATTGCCCCCTTAGCACCTACCCCTGTGACCACAGAATTTGCTCCATTTATACCCACACTACTCACTCACCACCATTCAGGGCCCCAAACAGCCCTTCCAAGTTAAGTAACATTTCACTTGTGAATCTGCAGGGATCATTTTCTGCATCCAGTGCTCCCGTTGTGGTCTCCTCTACGTCAGAGAGAGACTGGACACAGATTGGGAGATTGCTTCATTGAGCACCTCAGTTCTGTCCACTGCAATTGAGTGAATCTCCCAGTGGCCATCCATTTCAATTCCCTGCCATATCCCTTGCTGACATGTCTGTCTATGGTCTCATGCACTGCCAGAGTGTGACCACCTCCAAATTAGAGGAACAACATCTCATCTTCCTTCTGATCAACTAGATGGTATTAACATTGACTTAGCTGGTTTTCGTTAGAAACCCCCTCCCCATCTTTTTCCCTCTGTTTCCTGGCTCTGTCTCTATCACTTCCCTTTCCTCTGTCTCCTTTCACAGAGCCAACATCTATTCTCACTTTTCCTCTTATCATATCCAACTAACACCTTTTGTCTGTTGGTCCCTCTCCTATTCTTCCCCCATCTTTTAATTCAAATGACTTTTTTCACTCAATCACAGTGTCTACAGACTTTCATGTTTCACACCAAGTGAACAAGCGTTCAGAATCAGCATACATGGTGTATTCTCCCTCACAGTGTTAACATAAAATGAATGAGCAGAAACTCCACCAAACCATGAGCTTATGAAGGAGCTCAGCAGGTCACGCAGGATGAAGTTATCAGTAAATGTTTTAGGTAGGAAACTTTAATGAGTCTTGATGAAAGGTCCCCTCCTGAAACATTTCTACACATGGATCCTGCCTGACCCTTTGAGTTCCATCAGCAGCTCGTTGTTTACTCATGATACAGCATCTGCAATTTTTAGTTTCTCAGCAAAAACTCATTTCATTGAACAAGTGTATATTCTATGCAAAATGCTCCCTTTGGAAATAGTCTGTTTGAACATTGAACACTACAGCACAGAAACAGGCCCTTCAGCCCTTCTAGTTTGAGCAAGCAGCTCATTCTACACTCCCACCACTCTGTGAGAAGTTGTTCCCCCTAATGTTCCCTTTAAACTTTTCTCCTTTCACCCTTAACACATGCCCTCTATTTTTATCTCACCTAACCTTAAAGGAAAAAGCCTTCTTGCATTTACTCTATCTCTACCTTTCATATCAAAATTAGTTTCAGGTAACTTCTTGTTTGAAATGGAGGGAATACTTTTGAGTATTCGGAATGTGACCTACAACTTCCAGGTGACTTTAGTTCTCAAAGTTTTACACTAGTGTTCCTCTTACCTCATCTGTTGTAGACAGGGAAATTGTCATAATTACCCAAAAATTCCATTACAATTGTTTATGCTACCAGCAGAATCATCAAGGAGAACTAGACAGACCTTGGTCTTTCCCCATTTGGTAGTTCCTATGCACCATCCTCAAGGGCAAACACTTTAATCTTCCATCAAATACATATGGATTACACACCAGCTTTTAATTGAACCAATCCTGTCTTCCATTTCAGAGTTCTCAATTTCACCCTAAACAGTACCTTTCTGCATCTTTACTTGCAGAATTACAGGAAACTGATGCTATGTTTAATTAACTCTGCATGGAGTTTTCACATTAGAAATATAACAGAGTTTTGGAGTATCCTCAACTCTAAGTCTGAAGTAATTAATGGTCTTAAAAGATTAAAATTAATAAGGGCTAGTAGAGTTCAATATAAGTCAAAGATAGAAATCTAAATGAATGTTTATTGTCATACACACAAGTACAATGTACAGATGCACCAATTTTTTTACTTGCTGCAGTCAAACATGTACAGAAGACAAACTACTATACAAACTACAGTGTTACCACAATATGTCATGACAACATAGATAATAAATATACAAGGATGGATAAATATCACAGTTGCAGTTAGTGCAAGAAAAAAGTGGCATCTCAATAGTGCAATCAAATGTTTCGGTGCCCCCAGGTTAGTTTTTAATTAGAATAGGATGGGAAGGTTGAAGTGCCTGACAATAGTTGGATAAAAAAAACTCTTCTTGAACCTAGAGGTAAAACAAGAAAGTCTGCAGACTCCATGGTTGAAGTAAAAACACAACACTGGAGAAACTCAGCTGGTCAGACAGTGTATTTTATATAACAAAGATAAATAAACATAACCAACGTTTCAGGCTTGATCCCTTCATCAAGGTATGAAAAAATGTAGGCAGGCACCGAACACCTGAAATGGTTGGGGGAAGGGGCAGAGGGAGGAGCACATTTCCAAAGGCAGGAGGTAATAGGTTGATAAGGGAGGGATGCAAACCAGAAAACAGGGAGGAGGGATAGCTCTATAAGTGGAGAGGGGAAGGGGATGGAGAGCTGGAGGTAAAGGTAAAATAGGGAGAAGGGAGTGTAGGCTAGCAGAAACTAGGGAAGTCAATGTTATGCCATCCAGTTGGAGAGCGTCTAGATGAAAATTAAGTGTTTCTCCTCCAATTTATGGGTGGTCCTGGTGGGACAGTATATGTCAGCTTGAGAGTGGAGCATGGAATTGAATAATTGGCCATTGGGAGATCCTTGTCCCTGATGTGGTCAGAGTGAAGGTGTTCAGTGAAGCGATCTCCCAGTCTGTATCCAGTACAGAGAAGGCCACAGTGGGAGCAATGGATGAAGTAGCTAATTCCTGTGGATACTCAGTGGTGCTGATTCACTTGAAGGGACTGTTTGGGGCCCCGAATGGTAGTGAGGAAGAAGGTGTGGGTGCAGGTCTGACACTTCCTGTGGTCACAGGGGAAGGTGCCAAAAGGGCGATTGGGGGGGGGGGGAGAAATTAGTGAAAGAATCACAGAGGAAGCAGTCCCTACTTAAGGCAGTTATAGGAGGAGATAGGAAGATGTATCTGGTGTTGGGATCATGTTGTAGATGGCAGAAATTACAGAGGCTAATGTATTGGATACAGAGGATAGTAGGGTGGTAGTTGAGGACAAGGGAATTCCTGTGTTGGTAATGTCTGGGGGCAGAGTGGGCCCAGGGCAAATGAGTGAGAAATGGAGGCCATGGGGATAAGGGCTGAGTTGATGGTGGTGGAGGGGAAGCTGTGTTTGTGAAAGAAGGAGGACATTTCAGATGATCTGGACTGGAAGACCTCATCTTGGGAACAGATGCAGCAAAGATGGAGAAATTGTGAGAAAGGAATAGAATCCCTGCAGGGGACTGTGTGTGAAGTGTAGTCAAGATAGTTGTGGGAGTTAGTGAGTTTGTAAAGTATGTCAATGGAAATTTGTCTCCTGAAATAGAGACAGAGAAATCAAGAAAGGGGAGAGTGTTCCCGTAGATGGGCCAGGTGAATTTGAGATCGGGGTGGAAGTTGGCAGCAAAGTGAATGAAGTTGGCGAGCTCAACACAGGGTGCATGAGGCAACCTCAATGTAGTCATCAATATAGCGGAGAAAGAGTTGAGGGGCCTTGCCTGTGTAGCCTTGCAGCATCAGCATACATGGTGGCAAACAGGCAGGCATAGCTGGGTCCCATGTGGGTACCCATGGCTACTCCTTTGATTTGAAGAAAGTGGGATGAGTCAAAGGAGAAGTTAATGTGTTAGAACAAATTCGGCCAGGCAGAGTAGGGTGGTGGTGAAGGGTGACTGGCTAGGTCTCTTGTCAAGAAAGAAATGAAGAGCTTTGAGACCTTTCTGTATGGGAGAGGGACATGCATCTAATTCCCTGAACTTGACCACCTCATTTTCTCTATGGACATCCAATCCAATCCCTTTACACCTCCATCCCCAAGATCAATGCGATAAAATAGTTTATCTATTTTTACTGATGTTGAATGCTGGGACTCAGAATTAACTATAACACAAGGATGAATATCATCTGCCCAAATCTTTGGATTCTCTTACATCTTCACGAGACTAGGCAAGTCTTGGCTTAAAAACTCACCAGAAAATTGTCACCTTCAGTAAACACTCCTTCATTACTACTTTGAGGCACCAAGCTACATTTTTGTGATTGTGTATGCCATTGGCCTTGAATCTGAATCTTCTGCTCCAAAGGCAAGCAGGCCAGGAGTCCTACTGAGTATAGTATTGGTCTTCCTGTTTGTTATGTTGTAAACAGTTCAGGGAAAGTTGACTGATTGATACCTGGAATTAGCATGTTATCTTACAAGGTTGAACCAACAATGTTCCCTCTAATTTTTAATAGTCAGTGTGTGCAAATATGTTGTGGAAGTTTTTTTCCAGTGACAAAATTATGTGCACACTGAATGATTGTACAAATGTAAACTTGAAATTGTTTCAAAATCATTTTGTCACATCCTATCTCTCATGGATGTATTGGCATGTTTTAATAGAATACAATAGGAGTGCATTCTATGAAGTAACATATTTAGTTAAGATTTTATTCTATACTTTGAACTACTTTGTTCAGTTTGTTGTTCCATTAAATAAAACATCAATGAGTTTTTCTGATTGTTATGTGATGTAATGTCTAAATAAATTAATAGCAATAACACCCATAGATTATTATTATTAATAAAGTTGCTGGAAATGGTTAAATCAAAACTCATTTAATTACAAATCTAGCTAACAAACTATCCAGATGCTTAATGTGAAAATATTCACACATAGCACAGTTTAGATCGGTCTACAAAATATTTATAAAACTGCACAGAATAACATACATATTTAAGTCACTCAGTTATTTTTTTCTCTCTCCTGTCTTTGGAACTTATCCTTTCTTTGTAAACTCTATCTAGACTAATAGAACTTCCATCCATTCGTTCACCTGAACTTAACATGCGTAGCATTCCTGTAAAGATACGGATGGGTTTTGTTGCCTGAGCTTTAATACACTGTCCAAATATAATATACTTGCCAAATGACGCTGCAAAAAGTCAAGTTTTCAAATATCGTCCCATTTCTTTCCACTAGCAAATTCTCCAGCAACTGTCCCATCTCAACAATACAAACAGATAACTCCAGTTTCAGAATCGTACATAAATATTTCTCGTGGCTGAACATTCATGACCTCAAGCTTTAGGTGTAGCAGTTTCTACTATTTTGTTAAGCCATTCAACTTTAAACAAACTTGCAGTTCTTTTGCACTTCACACTCTTCGCTTCTTTTCAATTCAACATAGTGAATCAATATTTTTTTCAATAAAAACTCAGTAAGCTATCTACAGAATTTGAAACAGATCTTTGTAAACTTTAAGATATGAACACTGTCCGCCAAACATGGCTGTAGCCATGCTGCCACCGAACAAATTGGAACAGGAAAGGTGAGGTGATGTAAATTAGTGATGTGCAATGTGGTATTTAAAAAACCAACTAACTAGTCAACAAACAGTTAGCTAAGAGATTATTTTCAGTAAGTAGAATTATTAATTGCTGTTATTTTAGGTAACTAACCTTTTGTGCACACATTCATTACTTTTGTGCACTAGTGCGAAACATCGGTGCGCGTGCACATGCACATAGAGGGATGGATAACCTAGGTTAGGTTAGCAGAACAGAAAGGTGACTTGGATGAGGGGCTATGGCAGGGTGGATTTGTCCTCTCAAGGGAAAATCTGCAACTCAGCAGCAGTTTTCAAAAAGGAGGTGTTTTCATACAGGACAGAGAAGCTTTATTTTGAGGGCTGCATCTTTAAAATTCTCTTTCTCAAAAGGCTGGTGGAAGCAGAGTTTTTGAATAATATGAAGAAGTAAGATAAGCAAGAGGCTAAAAGGTTACTCCATGGATAGAACTGCAGAGCTGAGGTTACAATTGGATCAGCCTCGATCTTAGTAAATGGCAAAAGTGACTTGAAGGGCTGAGTTGCTCATTTTTCCTCTCAATGTGTATACTTGCATAGTGGAGTAGACCTGGTATTCTAAACAGAAATGATTAGCAAATAATTCTGACTGTGAACTTCATCGCCTTTGCTAAATTCAGTGAACATTTTATGAAAATATTGTCAGCAGAAGGACTGTCAACAGTTCAAGATGACAACACAAATCAGCTTGAGAAAGGCAACAAATGCTAATCTGGGCATAAATGTGTTTTTTTTTTGCTCAGATCAGTTTTGTAAAAAATCCTATCCTTCATTGAGCACCCAGCTTTCCAATCTTTTCAAAAGGGAGTCCTCCCTGACCTGGACACATTCAGGTGCCCATTGCATTCATTTTTCTCAATATAAGTTAATGTGAGAGACCAAGATCTGTCAATTATCCAATTTCTAAAGTCCCTTTTCTCACCCATTACCAATGTTCAAAAGTCAATTAGATCCCTCCCTGTGTAAATGCGGGAACAAATGCAATGTCATAGACTGTAGACTGGATTTCTTTTTAAAAATGCAAGCCTACTTTTAAAGGAACTATATTAAAGCAACTCCATACAGGTATACCCTACTTTACAAAAACTAAGAAACTTTTTGTAAGCCAAAATGGCTTACTATTGGAGGGTATTTTCATAAAATCAAAAACTCATTCAAATCCTTTCATAAAACAAACACGGCTTTCTTCTTAAAAGTGAATTTTTGTAATTTGAGTATTCGTAAAGCGGGGTATACTTGTACAGCCAATTGCAAAAGGTAGCTTCTCAGATAAGAAAAGGAAAGTTATCGAGATTTCAGATTTTGCAATTTCCTGAACTGCAACAACTCAGAATTTGTCCATATTTCCATTTACAATGGTGAAAACATGTTAGTGAAAAATGACTGCAATTAAATAGCAAAGCACAGAAGAATTCTTTAATCTTAGTATTTTAAGGAAACACCAACATATTTGCATATTATTTCAAAGGGGATCTAGAGGGCTTGGTAAAATATTCAAGCTGTGAACTCCAAAGGGACTCTCTAGTGATAAAGATAGCAAGCTTTTGCAATATCTATGAAATTATGAAAATAATTGCATCCAAAACCTCCTGATGGCCACAAAATAGACCTTTACTCATCTCTTTTGAATTCCCCAAATTTCACAGAAAAATAATACAGCCGAAAAAAGTCCACAAGAAATCATTCATTCTCATTCTTTCTTTTACCAAATGAATATCACAAACAAATATTATTCTACCACTTTTTTATGACGTGACATAATCTTGGCTAAACATGGGGAAATCTGTAGTTATTTTCAAATGACAGTAAACATTTAATTTGAAAACAGCTGATAAAGCAGGCCTGGTATATGTCTTCGCGATGAGAGTGTCCAACTGGCAGATTTCTGTTTGGTATGAAATTTTTTCCCTGTAATCTCCAGACATGAAGCACAATTACTGTAGTCAGAGGGCACAAAGATTAAACCTTCAGTTCCTCAATTAACTGAATAAGGAATCAAGTACTGTATACTAGAGGATGAGGTTTTTCCTTTTAGCTTCAAGGTTCAATGTTCCTTTCATTATCATGTAATAATACAAAAAATGTAATATGGACAATATACATCAACTTTTGCCTGCCATAAAGGGAAACAAAGAGTCGCCCTTAGCGTTGCCAGCACCCCAATAATCAGAGGGTGAAAGCAGCCTACTCAATTACAATGTCAATGGCATATCACACAGTTGAAGCTTAACTAAAAACATTGACACATACTGTAAGTTCCTGTAAATACATTTCATTCCATGTAACTTTTATTTATCATTCCTGTCTCCTCCAGGTCAAGAGCTAACCATGCAAAAAGAAGTGCCAATTTAGCACGCTGGTCAATTGATTACAATAATTTTTAAAAATTAATTATATGTTTGACAATAACCTGCAATGATAGATTTACACCACTTGCTGTTTGTGAACCATGGGTCCTCTATCGGCATCACCTACGGCTCCTAGAACGCTTCCATCAGCGCTGTCTCCGCTCCATCCTCAACATTCGTTGGAATGACTTCATCACCAACATCGAAGTACTCGAGCTGGCAGAGTCCGCAAGCATCGAATCCACGCTGCTGAAGACCCAACTGCGCTAGGTGGGTCATGTCTCCAGAATGGAGGACCATCGCCTTCCCAAGATCGTGTTCTAGGGCGAGCTCTCCACTGGCCACCGAGACAGAGGTGCACCAAAGAAGAGGTACAAGGACTGCTTAAAGAAATCTCTTGGTGCCTGCCACATTGACCACCGCCAGTGGGCTGATAGCGCCTCCAACCGTGCATCTTGGCGCCTCACAGTTCGGCGGGCAGCAACCTCCTTGGAAGAAGACCGCAGAGCTCACCTCACTGACAAAAGACAAAGGAGGAAAAACCCAACACCCAACCCCAACCCACCAATTTTTCCTTGCAACCGCTGCAACCGTGCCTGCCTGTCCCGCATCAGACTTGTCAGTCACCAACGAGCCTGCAGCAGACGTGGACATACCCCTCCATAAATCTTCGTCCGCGAAGCCAAGCCAAAGATGAAAGAATGGTCCGGGATCGTGAAAAGTGCTCTGATAGGGTGCTGGATGACTTTTGTTTGACTTAACTGAAATCAGAAGATTTACCAGTACCTCACTGTCATTTCTCTTCTTACAGTTCAGAATGCATCACCTAAATATGCTTGATAGAATGAGAAAGGTGTGGCTATAAGCAGAATTTCAGATTATTAAGGTTTACATCACAGAGATTATAATGGATGTTTTTCATCCCCAAGCCCTGCAACATCAAACCAGCATTTCCATCGAAGGCAAAGAACACATCCCATGCTTTTAAAAGAGTACTATTTATGTACTGTACTTCAAAGCTACAATCAAATGGAAAAAGATAATAATAACCCTTGGAAAATGTTAAGTCATTGCAATTAATGTCTCAGGATGCTTTTAGTTTGATCTTGCAATATCCTTTAGGCACAACTCTTATGTATTATAAACTTTAATCTTAGAAGCAACTGCTGGTCGACGATACATTTTCTGGGGATCACGCTTGTAAATTAAGTGTCGTCTTATGTAGAACCTCAGGGATCTTGGGGTGACTAAAGAGGCCAATGTCAGACTCCACTCTGGGTAAAGGAGAAGTTGCTTGATGGAGTAGGTAGGCAAGGGAGTAGTTTAGGAGGAATGTACTCTTTCTGCCAAAATACAAACAGACAAATTGGACATAGTGATGAACAAAAATTTTGTGAAACTGGAAACACACAGGTGACAAGAGATGCTGGAATCTGAAGCCAAACAAAATCTGCTAGAACTTAGTAGGTCAGGTAGCATTCATGGAAGGCATAGACAGTCAACATTTTGGGCCATTAACCTTCATCAGCAATAGCAAGAAAGAGAGCAGCCAGAATAAAAAAGGGTTCAGGGGAGTTGGGGGGGGGGGGGTTACAGGGAGGAGCACAAGCTGGTAGGAGATAGGGGGAAATGGATGAGGGGAAATGTTAGGAAAAAGAGGTAGATGCACTCTGATTGGATGACAATACATCATGGAATGAAGGGATGGAGAGCTAAACAGAGGATGGTGTGGGTGAAGGGCAGTCGAGAGGCGTGGGGGGGGGAATAACAAGATCAGAAGATAAAGGAACAGAAGTAGGCCATTTGGCCCATCAAGTCTGAAAAGAAAATTAAAGGAAGAGGAGGAGGAATGGGGCGAGAGATCAGGGAAAACAAGGTAACCAAGTTTACTAATTTGCAATGAAACACAAAAGCCTGCATTTGCTGTGATTGTAGTAAAAACACTGAAATGCTGGAGGAACTCAGCATCTTGGCATCTTGAAGAAGAACTCAGGTCGGAGGAGTCACGTGATGGAGTAGTGGCCGGTCAGGGAATTCCAGCCCTCTCCGGAAAAGTTAAAAAAAAAACGCACAAAACACAAAGGTACAAGATTAAAATTTAAAACAAAGGTGAGAAGAAAATGGCAATGAAGAGAGAAAAGTTGAAAACAACGGGAAGAAGAGAAGAAAGAACATCAGAAGAAGAAGGTGAAGGCCTTACCTGTCCGAGGAGGCCCGCCGCGGAGAGAGAAGCCCGCTCCCTCAGGTCAGTGGAAGTTCCGGGCTCGGGACTACAAAAATGGCTTGCAGAGACGAGTAAAAGTGCGCAACTGCGCATGAAAAAAAACACACTGACGGGAGGGGGGAACAGCTGCGGAGTCGATCTCCACAGCTGAGAGAGACACCTGCAACACAGCAGCAGGTGCAGAACACAGAAAATAACGACAACAAGAAAGAAGAGGGTAAAAAGAAAACAAGGAAACAACAGATGGTCAACCCAGAGGAAGAAGAAGAAGAAGAACAGAAAGAAATGGAAGAAGAAGAGAAAGGCAAGACAATGGATATATCTTTTTTTAAAGAATATATGGAATCAGTGAAAGAATGGCAATTACAAGAATTTAATGAGATAAAAAGAAGAATTAAGAATGCAGAAGAAAAAATGAATAAAATAGAAATGGTCATATCAGAGATAGGAAAATGAGTGGATAACTTGGAAAAACGAGAAATAATCGTAGAAATGGAAGTAGAGGACTTAAAAGAGAAATTAGAAGAATCTAATAAAAAAGTTAAAGAGGCACATGAGCTGTTAGCTCAGAAGATAGATATAATGGAAAACTATAATAGAAGAAATAATATAAAGATAGTGGGCCTTAAGGAAGATGAAGAAGGCAAGAATATGAGAGAATTTATAAAAGATTGGATCCCCAGGGTCCTAGGAAGCCCAGAATTACAGGAAGAAATGGAAATAGAGAGGGCACATAGAACATTAGCCACGAAACCACAACCGCACCAAAAACCAAGATCCATTTTAGTAAAATTTTTAAAATATACAACAAGAGAAAATATATTGGAGAAAGCAATGAAGAAAATAAGAGAAGACAAAAAGCCACTGGAATACAAAGGTCAAAAAATTTTTTTCTATACAGACATAAGTTTTGAACTCCTGAAGAAGAGGAAGGAGTTCAATACAGCAAAAACGATCTTATGGAAAAAAGGATATAAATTTATGTTAAAGTACCCAGCGGTACTTAAAATAGTTATTCCAGGGCAACAAAACAGACTATTTTCGGATCCAGAGGAAGCACGAAAATTTGCAGAACAACTACAAAACAAGCAGAGAGATGAAGACATGTAATGAGAGTAAAAATGACCACGAACTATATGTATGTGTGTATATGGGTATATATATATATATATATATGTAGATGTGTATGTATATGTGTGTATACATGAATGTATCTGTATTTAGAGGAAAATATATAGAATATAGATAAGAATTAATAAGGGAATGAAAGGGAATAGAGGGAATAAGGAGGGAATTAAAAGAGTGACCTTTGTTACATATGAAAATTGAAATCTTTTCCGGGGGGGGCTGGGTGGGGAGGAGTTACGGTCACTGCAAAATCAGTTGACGTTTGAGAGTGAATTCGCAAATCCAAATGGAGAGGGGAGATGTGGTTGCCCGACAAGGGATAAAGGGCAACTCAGGAGGGGAAGGGGAGAATGGGGTTAAAGAAGTTTTAAATAGGAGAATAAGGAAAATATTTGATGTTTTAGAAATGTTGTCTTATAAAGTGTTCAAAACAAGAAAGCAGAAATGGATAAGAAGGAAAGGTGATGATGGAGAAACGTAAAGGGAAGATAAACAAAATATGAAATGGCTACGTTGAACTATATGACTTTAAATATTAACGGAATACATAACCAAATCAAAAGGAAGAAACTGCTAAATTTACTGAAAAAAGAAAATTTGATATAGCATTTGTGCAAGAAACACATTTAACTGAATTGGAGCACAAGAAATTAAAGAGAGATTGGGTAGGACATGTAACAGCAGCGTCGTATAATTCAAAAGCAAGAGGAGTAGCTATATTAATCAGTAAAAATGTACCAATTAAAATAGAAGACGAAATAATAGATCCAGCAGGGAGATATGTAATGATAAAATGTCAGATATATTTGGAGTTTTGGAATCTACTCAATGTATATTCACCTAACGAAGAAGATCAAAAGTTTATGCAAGATATATTTTTGAAGATAGCAGATACGCAAGGGAACATATTAATAGGAGGGGATTTCAACCTGAATTTGGATTCAAATATGGATAAAACTGGGAAAAAAATTAACAGAAAGAACAAAGTAACCAAATTTATAATTAAATCGATGGAAGAAATGCAACTTTTGGATATATGGAGGAAACAACACCCAAAGGAAAAGGAATATTCATATTATTCAGGTAGACATAAAATATACTCAAGAATTGACCTATTTCTGTTATCAGCTCGTATGCTAGATAGAGTAAGAAAAACAGAATATAAAGCTAGAATATTATCGGACCATTCACCCTTGATATTGACAACAGAGTTAGAGGACATCCCTCCATGAATGTATAGATGGAGATTAAACTCCATGCTACTAAAAAGGCAGGATTTTAGAGAATTCATTGAAAGGCAAATTAAAATGTACTTTGAAATAAATACGGAATCAGTGAAAGATAAGTTTATACTATGGGATGCAATGAAAGCGTTCATTAGAGGGCAAATAATAAGTTATGTAACCAAGATGAAGAAGGACTACAATCAGGAAACAGAGCAGTTGGAAAGGGAAATAGTAAATATAGAAAAAGAATTAGCAATGAAGGAAGACACAACTAAAAGAAGAGAATTGGCAGATAAAAAAATAAAATATGAAACACTACAAACATATAAGGTGGAGAAGAACATAATGAAGACAAAACAGAAATATTATGAACTAGGGGAAAAAACGCACAAAATTCTAGCATGGCAGCTTAAGACAGAACAAGCTAAGAAAATGGTATTGGCATCAAGGAAAAAAGACAAACAAATCACATATAATCCAAAGGAGATCAATGAAAACTTTAGAGAATTCTATAAACAATTATACCAAACTGAAAACGAAGGGAAAGAAGGCAAAATAGATGAATTTTTAACTAAAATTGAACTAACAAAATTACAAATAGAGGAACAAAATAAATTAACAGAACCATTTGAAATAGTAGAAATACAAGAGATAATAAAAAAACTACCAAATAATAAAACACCAGGAGAGGATGGATTCCCAATAGAATTCTATAAAACATTTAAAGATTTATTTATTCCTCCACTCCTGGAAGTAATCAACCAGATTGACAAAACACAAAGCTTACCAGATTCATGCAAAACAGCAATAATTACAGTAATACCAAAGACAGGGAAAGATCCACTCGCATCAGCGTCATATAGACCAATATCATTACTTAACACAGATTATAAGATAATAGCTAAACTATTAGCAAACAGATTAGCAGATTATGTACCTAAAATGGTAAATCTAGACCAAACTGGATTTATTAAAAAAAAGACGCACAACAGACAATATTTGTAAATTTATTAACTTAATTCATGCAGTAGAAGGGAGTAAAGCGCCAACAGTAGCAGTTGCTTTAGACACAGAGAAGGCCTTTGACAGAGTAGAATGGAATTATTTATTCAAAGTATTGCAAAAATTCAGTTTACCAGAGAAGTATATTAATTGGATTAAAGCATTATATAAGGGGCCATTGGCAAAAGTGACCGTAAATGGATATATATCAAAGCAATTTAACTTAAGCAGATCAACAAGGCAGGGATGCCCACTATCACCCTTATTGTTCGCGTTAGCTATAGAACCACTAGCAGAATTGATAAGAACAAAAAATAATATAAAAGGGATAAAAATAAAAGACAAGGAATATAAAATCAGTTTATTTGCAGATGATGTTATAGTATACTTAACAGAACCAGAACTATCAATAAAAGAATTACATAAGAAATTGAAGGAATATGGAGAAGCGTCGGGTTACAAGATTAACGTAAATAAAAGTGAACCAATGCCAATAAATAATGCTGATTTCTCAAAATTTAAGAAGGAATCACCATTCAGATGGCAAATGCAAGCAATAAGATACCTAGGTATACAAATAAATAAAAATCTTGGCCATCTATATAAACTCAATTATTATCCACTAATGAAAAAATTACAGGGCGATTTAGAGCATTGGAAAGATTTACCATTAACACTAATAGGAAGGATAAACTGTATTAAAATGAACATTTTCCCAAGGATATTATACCTATTTCAGGCATTGCCAATACACTTAACAGAGAAATTCTTCAAGGAGTTAAAGAAAATAATAAGGAAATTTTTATGGAAAGGGGGGAAACCGAGGATAGCACTAGATAAATTAACAGAATGGTATAAACAAGGAGGCTTACAACTGCCAAACTTTAAAAATTATTATAGAGCCGCACAATTAAGATACCTATCAGATTTTTACCAAACAAGGGAAAAGCCAGATTGGACTAGATTAGAACTAGATAAAATAGGGGAAAAGATACCTGAACACATATTATATAAATGGGATGAAAAATTGGTACAACGTAGGAGTTCTCCAGTATTACATCATCTGCTCAATATTTGGAAGAAGATTCATGTAGAAAGGAATAAAACAAATTATCAATTACCAAAACTAATAATGACGCAAAATCAGTTACTCCCTTTTACAATAGATAACCTTTCCTTTAGAGAATGGGAGAAAAAAGGGATCAAAAGAATAGAAAATTGTTTTTCAGGAAATAGATTATTATCCTTTGAACAATTGAAAGATAAATACAATATAACTCAAGATACAGTGCTGGCACATTACCAATTGAGATCCTACTTGAAGGACAAATTAGGAAGCAGTCTGAGGTTACCAGAGGGAAGTAACTTTGAATATGTGATTACAGATACAATGATAATCAAAAGATTTATAACAAATATGTATATTAAACTGCAAGAAAAGGAGAATGAGGAAACAAATGGTAAAACTAAACAAAAATGGGAACAAGATTTAAATATAAAGATAAAAAAGGAAACATGGGAGAAGTTATGTTCTGGAATGATGAGAAATACAATAAATACGAGGTTACGTATGATACAATATAACTGGATACACAGGCTATACATTACACCTCAAAAGTTAAATAAATGGGACCCAACAGTATCCGACAGATGTTTTCATTGTAAAAAAGAAATGGGAACAACAATTCATACAATCTGGACATGTGAGAAAGTAGAAAAATTTTGGGAAGATCTAAACCAGATATTAAATAAAATTACAGAAAACAATATACCAAAAAACCCAGAGATCTTCCTCCTAAGTAACATAAAAAACAAAGAATTTGGAATTGATTTGGAGTATGCACAAAAAAGATTTGTTAAGATAGCTCTAGCCGTAGCAAAAAAATGTATTATGTCAACCTGGAAATTGGAAGATAATTTGAGAATACAACAATGGTATGTCGAAATGAATAAATGTATTCCATTAGAAAAAATAACATATAGTTTAAGAAATAATATTGAAATATTTGAACAAATATGGGAGCCATACATGAAACACAATAGAGAAAACCTACCGGAGACATTTACCACCTAAATTAACGAAAGGAGAAGGAAATGAAAAGAATTGACTCAGTGGAATTTCTTGTTTATTTTTATTGAATGACAACATTGTTTGACTGGTTTAATGTATCTTAGATTTTGTACTTTAAATGGATGGGGGGAGGTAGGGAGGGTGGGATGGGAGGAGGGAGGGGAGGGAGAAAATGACACTGTATATATTTGAAAAGGAAAATGTATGTATCATTGTCAATGTGGTTTATGGTGTGAAAAATAAAAAAAATTTAAAAAAAAAGAACTCAGGTCCAAAATGCTGGTTATATATCTTTACTTCCTATGGATGCTGCAAAACCTGCTGAGTTCCTCCAGAATCTCTATGCTTTTACTTCTTCTAATTTGCTTATGGCCTTAATTTAGGAGTACAGTAAGCCATGGACAGATATGTCAGTACGGGAATGGGAATGGAATTGAAGTAGCTGACCACTAGGACATCCTTGCTAATGCAGAGGATGGAGCAGAGGTGTTCATCAAAGCAATCTCCCAATCTGCATCAGGTCTCCCCAATGTAGAGGATCTGCTGCACTGAAAGCAACAAATGACCTCTATAGTTTGCAGGTGAACTGTTGTCTCACTTAAAAGGACTGTTTGGGCCCTGAATGATGGTGAAGTAGGACGTGTAGATGTAAGTATAGTACTCAGTGCAGTCACAGGACAACTGCCGGGGGACAATTAATGGGAGGGATTTTGGGATGCCAAAAAAACACTACGGAATATCCAGCCTTTGACCTACTTTAATGGGAAAATTCAATTAAGTTTCTGATCACTGAAAACCTCAATGCTTATGGTAGAGTGTTTTACAGTAGTAATAATGTTGAAAATCAGGAGGTAGTATTTCAGATCGAAATGGGGCTTGAAATCTGGGGCAAATAACTGAATAAAAAAAACAAATTAGTGGCAAATTCAGCATATTGGCATAAATATGCTAATAGAACCTGGTCAATTTATAACAGAATACCATCTCATTTTACTGAAGTCGCACACCAAGAGGTGACAGCAGAAACAATCCCTGCTGAGCAATCATGAGAAAACCTCTTGCCTGTGACTTTATACAAACTAGCTGTACTTGGAGCAATACACAAAGAAAGTGCTGGATTAACTCAGCAGGTCAGAAAGTATCAGTGGAAAGTAAATAGCTAGTCGATGTTTAAGGCCAAAAACCATTCATCAGGAATAGCAAGAACTAGGAAAATGCCTAAAAAAGGGGGTTAAGGGGTGGGGGAGCAGTGGCTGCCAGGTGATAGACCCCAAGCCTGAGCCACCAGCATAAATATAGGCAAGATGATTGACATAAATGCAGAGAAGATGACAAGGTATTCTTGGCACTGAAAGAGCTCATTGAAGAAGAAAGCAACACTGGAAATTATTGAAAGTTTAACAATGATAAAGGCTATATAACTTGAGGATTGAACAATTACTGCCATACTGCCCACCTACCTTGCACGCTCAAATTTTATCACTATGGCCTCTTATTCCACACCTTTTGTTGAAATACAATGACATCTAGTGGGTAGTAATAAATATAGTTCAACTCACAACAGCAGAAGATTTAAATTTTTATTTTTATGGACAAGACGTGGACAAGATGAAGGAAATTATCGTGGACTCCAGGAGGACCAGTAATGACCACCCTCCACTGCACATCAACAACTCTGTAGTAGAGAGAGTTGAGAGCACCAGGTTCCTTGGAGTTCCCTTAACTTGTGACCTATCATGGGCACTCAATTTCTCCTCATTTGTAAGGAAGGTACAACAGCAACTGCATTTCCTGAGAAGTTTGAAGAGGGCAAGGCTACCGGCCACCATTACATCAACCTTCTTCAAGTGCTCTAATGAGAGCATCCTGTCCAGCTGCATCACAGTGCGGTACGGTTCCTGCAGAGATATGGATCAGAAGTCAATCCACAGAACCATGAGTGGCAGAGTGGATCACTGGAGTCTCCCTCCCCACAGGGGTATCAAAGCCAGCACTATCAGCCTTAGGAACAGCTTCTTCCCATGGGCAGCAAGAATGCTGAATAACCAAATGAACTGCTCACACTAACCATCTGAGACACTCATATTCGCGAAACAAAATCTATTTATTTATTTATTTGTATATATGAATACTTGTCCTGCGTATGTATTGTTTGTCTGTATGTGTGTTATGTCTGGTTGCGACTCTTGTGTTGCACCGAGGATCATTGAGATTTTTTTTCTCTTGATGCTGTGGCCTCCTTCTTGAACCACTCCAGACATTTTGGAAAAAATGTTCCAACAGGGCTGTTGAGTTGGGAACATCATGATTTATCCCCTCCAAAGATGAAGTAATACTGAAGCTGCCCTTTGTTTCCTGAAATATACCAGTCTATGTTCATAAGAAACACCTTACAAGAATAATTGGGCTGTGAACAACTTTGAGGCGTCTGAGTTTAGTGTCAACATCAAAGCTAAATGGGCCATTCAGTTTGACTCTTTTTAAACACTTTAACAAAGTAGCATCAACAGAAACAATCTCATTTGTCTCCAATGCTCCAGTGCCTTCCACCCTCTCTTTCCACTCTCAGTCCTGATGCAGGGTCTCAACCCAAAGCAGAGCCAACCCCTTTCCCTCCATGGATCCTGTTTGACCAGCAATTTGTTTCACTCCCCCCCCCCACCCCTGCCAGGCAGCTTGTTTGTTATGCATACACTGATAAATTTTTACAATTAAGTATGATCTTGTAACTCCTGCCGCAAACTTCAACTTCTCCTTCTGACTACCAACTGAGACTGTATCACATTGCTAATGGTTTTGATAAATCAATTCATCCTTAACTGGTCTTCTTGTGCCTTGCCCTTTCCAGGAAAACACCATTTCTCTTTATTCCTGCATGTGGTGGAGCACTTGCACCTTTTTCCAGCGCTGCAATTTTCAAAGAATTCCAAAGGATATTGAGACCTAGGCCTCAATAGTCCACCATGTAATTGGATCCCGAATTTCCTCACCTCCAGACCCCAATCAGTGAGGTCTGTTATGAACATCTCCTCCACGATCTCCATCAGTACCAGAGCACCACAGGGCTGCATTCATAGCCCCCTGCTGTATTCGCTTTACACCTACGACTGTGTGGCTCAGTTCGACAATAACACCATCTACAAATTTGCTGATGATCCCCCGCAGAAATGGGTGGTGTAAAAAGGGGCAACGTCAGCATATGGGAGGTTGAAAACTTTGCTTAATGGTGGACTAACAAAACCTCACACTCAAATGTTACCAAAACCACGGGGAGCTGATTGTAGAGTTTAGGAGGGGGAAACCAGAGGTGTACATGCCCTGCTGCCATCGGAGAAGAGGTATAGGCACCACAAGTCTCACCCCACCAGGTTCAGAAACAGTTGGTACCCTTCCACCATGAGTCTCTTAAACAACAGACTCAATCAGAGCCTCTTACTTTGCACATTATTTTTGAATATTTATTTTCTGTATATTTACATTTCTTTCTTTACTTACCTTTCTCTCTTTTGTACACATATCTTTTGTTGAGTACAGTTTTTTTGTACTACCTCCAAGTAGAAATTCTGCCGGCCACACAGGAAAAAGGAACCTCAGGGTTGTATGTGATGTCATGTATGTACCCTGACAATAAATCTGAACGTCGTGTCACCCACACCAAACCCATTCTGGCTTCAAGCCTCCCCTTGCACCTCTTCCTTTTCACCCCAGCTGTCCCTCCTGTGGCAGCAGCGGTCCACCAGCCACGGGACACTCTCCCCATCCGGCGCCTGCTGATCCTCCTCAAATCTGAGCCTGAGTCTTCCAATTCAGGAGCGGAGGGACCAACTCCAGGGACTCGTTTCAGCAACTGTCAAGCTCACTCGCTCCCTTCCGCGAGGCACGAAGCCAGCAGATGATTGGCCAAGCTCCCCGAGCTTGGGTGCGTCACTCACTGACGAACGACGTCTGTCACGTGAACGATTCCCGTTCCCGTTGGGATCGAGAGATCCGAGACAGCCGAGTTTTCCCAGAGAGCCCCGCGTCACCAGCTGGTGCATATGCGCACTGCGCCCGGACGAGAAGGTGAGTGGAGGGGTGGTCGGTGCAGGCAAGAGTCTAATGGAGTGCTCGTCGCGTGGTTAACTTGTTAGGTGGGGGTGTTGCTTCATTTGTGCGGGGCGCAACCGTCACCAACCACCCCCGTCTAGAATTGTGTTGTGTGGAATCCCCTTCATAGAGTTCTACAGGCTATTCGGCCCAACTTGCCGATGCCGACCAAACCCGATGCATTCCCCTGCCTTGGGCCCATATTCTTTTAAATGTGGTCTGCTGCAGGAGGAATAGCAAGTCGAGAGGTATCAGTGCGAGAATAAAAATTGTCGACGTTTCAGGCGGGAACCCTTCACCTCTAGATACTGCTCCACCGTTATATTGCTCCAGATTCCAGCATCTCGTGCGTCTCCCTCTAATTTTTTCCTATCTGTGTGTACTTATCCAAATGTTTTTTAAATGTTACAATTACCACGCCTCCACCACTTTCTCTGGAAGCTGGCTCCATGTACCCACCAAATATGTGTATAGTTTGTATATACAGATATTAAATGAATAACTTATTGTTAAGTAAAGACTAGAGTTACGGAGGGTTTGTATGAGCAAGTTCATCAGTCGTTCAGCAGCCTCACTCTCCATGGGAAGAAGCTGTTTCTCAGCCTGGTGATTCTGGCTCTGATACTCTGGAGTAGCTGGAAGATGCTGTTTGCAGGTGGAAGGGGTCCTCACAGATTTTGTAAGCCCTCTTTGGACAACAATCCTGGTAAATTAGGTCGATTGTGGGGGGGGGGGGGTAATGTGGAAGGGAGGGAGACCTCAGTGGTCCTCTCTGCTGCTCTTGTCCTGTGGTGGATTGACCTCCAATCTGATGCTCTCCACCAACCATACCACACTGCAATGCAGCCTGCCAGTATACTCTTGATAAAATGCCTGTAGAAAGTTGACAGAATGGTGGCTGGTAGCCAAGCCCACCTCCGTCTTCTTGGGAAGTGCAGTGGCTTTTGTCTCCAAGATAGGTCATTTCTTAAATGGACTCTGGAACTTGGTGTTGTGTACTCTATCCACTACTGAGCTATTAATGTGCAGTGGAGAGTGGTTGTCCCTGGTTCTCCTGAAGTTCACAATCATCTCCTTTGTCTTGTTCACGTTGAAACTCGGATTGTTATTCTCACATCATTTCCTGAAATTTTCCATCTCTTCTTTGCAGTGCAACTCATGAGGCTGGTGTTGCTGATGAGGCTAACTATGGTCATGTCATCTACAAACTTGGTGACTGTTGCAGCTGGATCTGTCATTGTACTCGTGGATCAGTAGCTTGCCACAGTGCGGGCATCCCTGAGGTGTGCCAGTGCTCAGTCTGATGGTGTTTGAAGTTGTGCTGCTAACCCGGACAAACTGTGTTCTTTTCTTTAGGAAGTTTTGAATCTGGTATCAGTGAGGGATGTTGAGTGCCTGACGCATGAGACATCGTTTTTCAGGTGGGACAGGATGGAGTGGAGGAACAAGGCTATAGCATCATTAATGTTGGCGAATTGCAATAGGTCCATTGTCTCTGGGAGGTGCACTTTGATGTGTTCCATCACCAGATGCTCGTGGCATTTCATAATGGTGGAGGTTAGTACCATGGGATAGTAGTCATTGAGGCTTGTTACTATCACCCTCTTTGGTACCAGTAAGATGTTGGCTGCCTTGAAACCCACAGTGATGATGGACTGCTGCAATGATTTGTTGAAGATGCCCGTAAGGTCCTCTGTCAGTTGGTCTGCACAGTCTTTCAATATTTGATCAGGTATGTTTCTGGTCTCACTGCCTTGTGTGTACCTTCTCTTCTCATTAACAGCTATGCAGGGGGCCCATTCATCAGTGGTAGACAGAGCTTTCTTTGGCATCATCACATTCTTGTCGAACCATGCGTAGAAGTCCGTCTGTGCAGAAGGGAAGCGTTGTTGTCTTTGACTCAAGTTTATCTTGTGGTCTCTATTAGTTTTGATCCTTTGCCACATGCGCCTTGTGTCACTGGTGTCCCACAGCTGACTACAGATCTTCCTTCTGTGCATATCCATGATTTGCCTTCTGGATTGTGTGTGAGAATTCATCCCTGGCTGATCTGAGTGCCATCTCGTCTCCTGTACTGAAGAGAGCATCTTGAGCTCTGAGAAGTGCACGGATCACTGCATCCAACCCTGGTTGTGTTGTATTTGATCTCCATGACAATCTCGATGCATTTGATAATGTACCAGTTACTGAACTTGTATACTCATCAATGTTTACATGGCCATTGTAGATGGTCGTCTCCCTGAAACAGCTCCAGTCTGTAGTTTTTTTTAAAAAAAAATTATTTTTCACACTATGAACCATACTGACCAAAATACACACAAACATTTCCCTCTTGAATATACAATGTCATTTTCTCCCCTTTTTCCCCCTCCCTTCCTTCCCTCCTTCACCCCCCCTCACTCAACGTTCAACATATATGATACATTAAACCCATTAAACAATGTCGTCACACAATGAAAATAAACAAGAAATTTGTATCTTCTACTTTTATATTCTGGGTCAGTTCATTTCGTCGTCTTCTCCTTCTGTCATTTTAGGCGGTGGAGGTCCGCGGTAGGACTTCTCTATTGTGTTCCATGTACGGTTCCCAAATTTGTTCGAATACTGTGATGTTATTTCTTAAATTATATGTTATCTTTTCCAATGGAATACATTATTCATTTCTATGTACCATTGCTGTATTCTCAGGCTATCTTCTAATTTCCAGGTTGACATAATACATTTTTTTGCTACCGCTAAGGCTATCATAATAAATCTTATTTGTGCTCCATCCAAATGGAGTCCAAGTTCTTTACTTCTTATATTACTTAGAAGAAAGATCTCTGGATTTTTTGGTATGTTGCTTTTTGTGATTTTATTTAATACCTGATTTAGATCTTCCCAAAACTTTTCCACTTTCTCACATGCCCAAATTGCATGTACTGTTGTTCCCGTTTCCTTCTGACAGCGAAAACACCTGTCTGATACTGTTGGGTCCCATTTATTTAACTTTTGGGGCGTGGTATATAGCCTGTGTGACCAATTATATTGTATCATGCATAACCTCGTGTTTATTGTATTTCTCATAGTTCCGGAGCATAGCTTTTCCCATGTTTCATTCTTTATCTTTATGTTTAGATCTTGTTCCCATTTTTATTTAGGTTTACAGCTTGTTTCCTCGTTCTTTTTCTCTTGCAGTTTGATGTACATGTTTGTTATAAATCTTTTAATTATCATTGTGTGTGTGATCACATATTCCAAATTGCTTCCTTCTGGTAACCTCAGTCTGCTTCCCAATTTGTCCTTCAAGTAGGTTTTCAGTTGGTGGTATGCAAACATTGTCCCATGAGTTATACCATAGTTGTCCTTCATTTGTTCAAAAGATAATAATTTATTTCTCAAAAAACAATTTTCTATTCTTTTGATCCCTTTTCTCTCCCATTCTCTAAAGGAAAGGTTATCTATTGTGAAAGGGATTAGTTGATTTTGCGTCAATATAAATTTTGGTAGTTGATATTTCTACGTGAATCTTCTTCCAAATGTTGAGCAGATGGTGCAGTAGTGCTGAAATCCTATGTTGCACCAGCTTTTCAGTCCGTAGTCTTAAAGCAGACTGTAATGCTGCTGTGGCCCCCCCCCAAACACACACACACACACACACACACACACTCATGCTGGCTAACTCTTGATCTCCCTGCAAACTGGCTTTGTTTGTTTTGCCAGTGCTCTGTATGCCAGGGTTACAGGATGGATTTGTGAACTGAGTAGCCAAGGTGGGGAGAGGGGCAGCCTTGTATGCAACAGGGATGTTGGTGTACATCCAATCTAGGGTGTTTTCTCTGGTGTGAAATGACATGCTGTTGAAACCATGGTGGAACAGTTTTCAGGTTGCGTGGTCACTAGCTACCATCATGTTACTGAAGACTCAAAAACTTCTCCAGGTGTACCATGGAGATTATTCTGGCTGGTTGCATCACTGTTTAGCACAGAGGTGCCAACACTCAGGACAAGAATAAACTACAGAGGGCTGTTAACTCGGCCTGCGACATCACGGGCAGCAGACTTCATCGAGGATATCTACAAGAGGCAGTGTGTAAAGAATGCCTCAAGAACCCCCACCACCCAGGCCATGCCCTCTTCACTCTGCTACCATCAGGAAAATGGTACAGGAGCCTAAAGACGAGCACTCAGCAGCACAAGGACGGCTTCTTCCCCACTGCCATCAGATTCCTAAATGATCAATTAACTAAAGACACTGCCTTACTGATAGGTGCTATCAATTACCACAGAGTCAAGAACTGAGGGAATGATGGGCTTTAATACACACAAGGCTTAGGCTGGCCCGGATCCAGGTACAGGAATGCTGGAAAGGGGGAGGTAGCTCGACTTTTATGGCCAGGACAAAGGGGGAGGAGACATAGGGAATGGGTCAATAGTGGGTGAGCCAGCTTCATATGTACAGTAGCTGGTAGGGCCTATATACAGCGGAGGAAAACATATCAGTACACTTACTTTGGCTTTTCATGCACTTTTGTAATGTTGTTTATGTGAAGCTTCTGCGAAACAATGAATTTTGTGACTTGTTCATGACAATAAATTCTGATTCTGCTTGACTCAAGGTTCCAGCATGTACAGTTTTTGTGTTCCTCTATCGTGTACCACTACTCATTCATTTCTTCTTGATTTGTTAAACCTTCCATTCTTTAAGTCTCCTCTTCACCCATTTAGTTTCTCTATCTACAATCCTCATTATCAGATTTGCCAGGACAGTGGTCAGAGCATGATCCCAGAGCAGCTCTCTCTCCTTCACTAGCCATTTTCACACTGCAGGCGAGCGGCGATCCTACTTTTTCCCAGTGAAATTCCTGGGAATTCAGGACCTCCCGGGCCTTTCACACCGTCATCCAAGTTCCTGGGAATATGCCCTCCTTTACAATTTAAGGGGGTCCCTCCCCCAACCGATGACGCATTACGCACTCACAGGAGTAAGAGTAAATTCACCCCTGTCCATCTGTCATTCACTCCCCCACGCACTCACTAGTTCCCTCCCCACCTCTACCCCTGCGCTTCAGCACATTGCAACGGCAGCCCAATGCGGGATGAATGGCTGACTTCATTGCCCATAATCCCTCACGCAGCTGGAACTGCTCTTGGAAGTCCAACTGTGTGAGGGATTATGGTTAACGAGGACGGCCATTCATCCCACATTGTGCTGTCACGACGTGCCAAAGCTGCCTGCAGTTTTAGGAGGTAGGTATCTTAATTTTAATCGCTTATGTGATGCAGCACGCAGGTGTTGACTTCAAGAGGCTCCCCCTACTTGGCCATTTGCTTTTTCACATCACAGGGAGAGGATGGTCCTGGAAAGTTTCCCGGGGCCATGGCTCTACTTTTGAGGTAGGGCTGCGGACCTGTTTAAAATTCCTGAGCTGACTTTTTCACAACACAGGTTCCCGAGAATCTTCAGTTTACACTGCTGTGTGAAAAGGTTTACTGATACTGTACCAGTGTTCCCTGAACCAGAACCCCTTTCTCCACACTAAGCTTTGAGTTACCTCTAATCCTATTTATCCTTTGCCTATTTGCATGTGGCTCACATGATATACAGAAAGCATCACCTTGTGATTCTTCTTTCAATTCTTAAAGGCAATTAAACATAATTAAAGGCAAAAGACATTTTGAACTTTTTTTTAAACAAAGTGAGTGGAGATAAAGAATTGGAATTTGTTCTGGTTTTTGATGAGGCCTCATCTGGAAAACTGAACTTTTGGTCCCCTTCCACAAGAGAGGATATTATAGCATTGGATTCCTAGGAAGAAAGTGTTGTCTTGCATAGAGAGGCTTGGTAGTTCAGATGAATGAGAGGTGACCTTATTCAAACATGCAAGCTCCGAAGGGGGTTTGAGATTTTCTTCACCAATGTGAGAGTCACAAGCAAAAGGACAGACTGTAGTTCTAAAAAAACCTCTGGTCATTTAAAAACTGAGATATATAGAAATTTCTTTGAGGCTCGTGAATTTCTCCCCTTGAGGGTGATGTCAGCCTGATCATGAGATGTGTTTAATGTGAAGATAAATATTTGAAGGAATGAAGAGTATAGGGAACTAACAGAGAAGAGGAGCTGAGGCCAGCATACATTAGGGACGATCATATTGAATAGGAGAGGTTTGAGGAGCCAGGCTCATATTTTCTTGTGTTCTCAATGATATTTCTCGAGGCTGGGATGTCTGGAACCAGGGTCTCCATCTCAAAATAAAGTGTTGGCTATTGAGCAGAGATAAGAAGAAATTACTTCACACACAAGGTAATAAATCTTTGGAATTCTCTACTCAACAGGGATTTGGAAACTCGGGTGCTAAATATACTCAAGAAAAGGATCAGTAGAGTTTAGATATTAGAGCAATCGAAGGTACAAAATGAGTACAGTAGAATGGCATCGAGGTAAAAGATCGTCATGACAGAGGCAGCAGAGGAGAAATATTTACTCATCTCTCTTTTGTAAATTACAGTTTGATTAATGTCTATTTTTAAGAGTGGCCATACAAATTATGATGGATCATTTATTCAAAGAGAAATTTGATCATACCATATTTTTTTTAAATTAGCTCAAATCTATATACTCTGTTAACCAATAGAATTTCTCCCTATTTCAAACTCTATCTTCATTTAGAACAAATCCATTAATCTGCTGAGATTCTCCAGCATTTTTGTGTATTTACTACAATCACAGCGTCTGCAGAGTTTTTTGTTTCACTCCATTTTTTGCTTCACTTCCTTGTTGTAAGGTGAGCAGATTTACAAGCTCCAAATTCTTTGACCCACTGAAATAAATCTCTGCACCCTCTCTAAGGTGATGGTCAGACACACTGTACTTGTACACCAGAATTCTTATTTGCTGCAGCCGGACAGGTACTTGTAAAGAAAAACTATAATACAGCAAAGCCTCTGATATCTGGGATTCAAGGAACTGGCAGCCTCAAGCAACTGGCAAAAAAAATTGAGGAAAATAAATATTAAAAATGAAATGAAATAATATGCAAGTTTAAAGGTAAATGTTCTATTAATTAACACAAACCTTTGGTGAAGATAGGAGCAAGCAGTGCCTACTAGAATACCTGAAAAGGCTGAGGACCTTGTGATATCTGTCTCTGAGGGCCATGTCAGAACATCATTCAAGAGGGTGACTCCTCGCAAGGCATCAGGCCCTGATGGCATACCTGGCAGGATAATGAAAATCTATGCCAACCAACTACCCGGAGTGTTCATGGACATTTTCAGCCTCTCATTGTGGCAGTCAGAGGTTCCCACCAGCTTCAAAAGGGCATCAGTCATCCCAGTACCCAAGAAGAGTAGCGTGGGCTGCCTCAACGACTTCCGCCAAGTAGCACTAAATTCTACTGTGATGAAATGCTTCGAGAGGCTGGTCATGGCCAGAATTAACATGTACTTAAGATCTGGACCCACTGCAATTCGCCTATCGTCACTATCGCTCCACAGCAGATGCAATATTGCTAGTTTTCCACTCAGCTCTGGATCGCCTCAAACACCAATTCATACATACAGCTGCTCTTCATCGACAACAGCTCAGCCTTCAATACATTATTCCCCCAGTGATGATCAAGAAGCTACAAACTCTAGGCCTCTGCAACTGGATTCTTGACTTTCTCATTGGAAGACCACAGTCAGAACAAATTGGAAACATTGTCTCCTCCTCACTGATCATTAACAGAGGAGCACCCTAAGGATTCATGCTTAATCCACTGCTCTACTCATTATACACACTTGACTATGTGGCCAGGCACAATTCCAATACCATCTACAAAAAAGTTAGCTACATTTGTCGGCAGACTCCCAAATGGTAATAAGGAAGTGTACAGGAGGGAGATAGATCAACTCGTTGAATGGTGTAACAACAACAATCATGTGTTCAACATCAGTAAAACCAAGGAGATGATTGTGATTTCAGGAAGAAGTCAGGGGAACATGACCCAGACCTCATCGAGGGTTCCGTAGTGAAGAGGGCCAAGAACTTCAGATTCCTGGGTGTCAACATCTCCGAGGATCTGTCCTGGAGTCTCCACGTTAATGCAATCGCAAAGAAGACTCACCAGCGACTAAACTTTGTGTGGTGTCTGAGGCAGTTCAGTACATCACCGAAGACTCGTATCCTTCTACAGGTGTACCATGGAGAGCATTCTCGCTGGTTGCATCGCTGTCTGGTATGGGGGCGTAAACTGTTAGGACAAGAATAAATTCCAGAGGATTGTTAACTCAGCCTGCAACATCACAGGCATCAGACTTCACTCCACCAAGGACATCTACATGAGGTGGTGTCTTAAAAAAAGCAGCTTCTATCCTCAAAGATGTCCACCACCCAAGCCATGCCCTCTTCACTCTGCTACCATTGGGAAAATATACAGAAGCCGAATGACGAGCACTCAACAGAGCAAGGACAGCTTCTTCCCCGCTGCCATCAGATTTCTTGAGTAATCAATGAATCAAAGACACTGCCTTACTTTTTGTGCACTATAATTATTATTATCTTTTTTTTTATATAGTAATGTCGTAAGATGGTTATAATATGTATGTTTGCACTGTGAAGCTGCAGCAAAACCCTGAATTTCATGGCAATAAATTCTGATTCTGAATATACCAGCCAGCAGAGTGCCTTGGTCATGCTTTGCTCATTGCAGCTGCTTCAATAAAGTTGTGTTTGAATAAAATGGATTTGCCAAGGAGCTGGTTGATGTCACTCATCGTTGGGGTGACTCTCTTAAAGTGTGTCCTTATCCATGCTTAGTAAGAATTGCCCTGGTCAGAGGCTTTATCTGTAAATTTGGGGAAGGGGTGTTGATTATTTATAATGTTATTGTTTGTCTTTCGAGCGGCCCCATAGAGGGGAAGGAACCTGCAGATGCAGCGATGGTTAAAAGTTTTCAAAGAATATAATGAAAATGAAGTTAAATGCTTTAAGGTTTATATATTCATGCAAGTGAAGTTTGTGAAGTTAATGCAGGTGTATTATTTAGACATAATAAGAGCAAGTCTCAAAGCAACTGGAAAATACACTTAACCAGCATCTACCAATCCCCATATGGGAGTAAAACCAGGGGTTTTACTAATTGAATTAAATTAACAGAGACAATAAATATTCACAGTAATCCTAGTACAATAAAAATGAAATTACAATAGTGCACTCAGTTCTTTTGTACTGTCGGAGCAGTCCATGAATAATGTACCAAGGGGAGACTGAAGAGTCTGATAGCTGTTGGAAAGAAATTGTTCTTGAATCTAGAGGTGTTGGTTTTTAGGCTTCTGCACCTTCTGCCCAAAGGTAACAGTGAGAAGTGGTTGTGTCCAGGGTGGTGGGGGCCCTTCATGATATTGGCTACCTTCTTGAGGCAGAGCCTCACTTTGATGTCTTCATTGGATGGGAGGTCAGAGCCTGTGATGGAACTGCCTATGTTAACTTTTGCATTCCTGGGAACTTGAATTCCCAAATTGGGCTGTGGTGCCACCAGCCAGGACACTTTCCACTGTGCTTCTGTAAATATATGATAGAATATCTGACAAGATGCCAAATATCCTCTGGTTCCTTAGAAAGAAGATGCATTGGTGTGCCTTCTGCAAGGTGGGAAATGTATCATGATTGCAACAAATGTTTGTATTTATTCTTACCTAATGCATTGACTTTTGTAACTCTTACAGATAATCACATCCTCTTCTGTTATGAGTTTTCAAGGCTGCTCAGATGATCAAACACTCATACTGTTGGGTCACTGCCAATTTGATATGGAGGCAGAGCCAGTTCAGAAGGACTTGCAAAGAATTTCAGAAGCTTAGGCCTGCCTTGTCCACATATAGGCAAACACCCAGACTTCGGTTCTCTCATCACAACAAAAAGGGACAAAATGCTCTTATCAGGCAACAGTCGGCAAGGCACTGCCACTACTTTAATGAACTACTGCAACTGGAAGCTGTAAGGAAATATATTGGGGCCTTGAAAAAAGAATACAAAGAAATTAGCAATGGAGTAAACTGCATACATCCACAAAATGAAAATGGAAAATTAAGTGCACAACATGCTGAGTTGGCTCCACTATTAGAAGAGATCTATTCATCAGAAAAAGATCTACTGGAATTGGAATCAATGTATAAAAGTAATTAAAAAAAATATTTAGCATTGAAATTGTATGTCATTTGTCTTCAATTTACCACGTTTTATATAATACGCAATTGTGTCCTGTTCCATTCAAAGTTGTGGGAGTCCACAGCTAGGGCTATATAATCACAAATAAATCCAGCACGAAATTGAAGAGACATCCCTCCTCCAGAGAGTGATAAGAATATGGAATTTAATTTTACTTGTTAAAATTTATTGTACAGATGCATTGAAAAGGAAATTAAAAACACATAAAGAATGAAAGATGGACATTGTAAGGGAGAGGAGGCTTGCATGAAAGACCACACAAGTCAAATAGCCTGGTTCTGTGCTGGCAGGGTGAAGAGGGAATATGCTTTCATGCATTGGGGGATTCAAAACCATGAACAATATTTTTAAGACAGCCATTAATAAGAACAAGAAGGTGTTCAATGGAACCTCTGGTCAGTGCAACGGTCCTGCTATGCCAAGAGTTGTTGAATAGGATGGTCATGAGAAAGCTTGATGAGAATGGAAGAACATGCAAATTGTGAGAAGAAGGGAACAAATTTAATTGGCACTTGAAATATAAGTTTCTGTACTGTAAAATTCTTGGGTGAAAACTACAAAAACAGTTAAGATTTATAAAATAAAATAAAATAAATTGCTGCACAATAATGAATAAACAAAAAGAATGAAGCTGAAAGAAGAGGAAATTAATTATTTTACATCTGAACCACAACAGCAGGTATTGGAATCTTCAGCAAACAATGAAAATTGGTGAACCTCGGTGATTGGATATTAAAAAAAAAATTTTCTTTTTCAAAAATTATTTTAACTTTATAAACTTTTCTTTTAAAGGTGTGAAAGCCAAAGCTGATCAAGAACTTATACCATTGGTCCTTGAAGAACGTCAGCAACTCATCAAAAGAATTGAAACGTTGCAGGGAAAGGTAAATGTGTACATATAATTAGGAAATTCTTCATAAATAGAATGGTTAGCTTGTAGTCTATTGGTGTTTATATTTTTCCACACATAATTTGGAACATGGCCTTAGCTAGAGAAGCTAAAATAACTGGAGGAGGTTAACTTGAATTAACTCTCGCCTAAAGATAACCCTTTCATGATTTCTGACGACTTTACTGAGATTCAAGCAAACTGCATATGTGGACATCTTCTCTTGCCTCTTGTACTTGGTGGTTAATTGTGAACATGTTGCTGTGCAGACCTTTGGTTGGAGGCCAGCTAGGAAATGTAATGGAAACAGAGCAGTTATTGTTAAAGATTATTTAAATAGGGTATAATTTTTCAGCTCACATTTTTAATAATTCACTTTCTATACCTGAAGCTCCTTCGTACTCTGGTGCAAAGGGATGAACACGACAAGAGCAACGTGATTCTTGAGGTAACAGCAGGAAGAACAACAGGAGGTGAGTATTTCCAGAAGAGAGAATCATTTTTTTTTGCTCGAGATGCTTGCTTGTGTCTGTTAAGCAACTACATCTTGTGGTATAATGGAGTCTGAGTTGCATCGGCCACATTCTTTGCAGGGAGACAGTTAGGGTACCACTGGTGATGTTAAAAAAAACAGTTGGCCAGGGGTCATCCTGCTAACTAAAGTGGCAGGCCTTCCATGTGGAGGGCAGGATAGCCCAGGACTGCCTTCCTTCTAGTTCAATTCACATGGAATCAGACAGAGCATCACCACATGTCCCACATCCTTCTAGCTATGAATCCTGGTCTCCTTCACCATCAAGCTGTGTTTGTTTGTTGTCACTGCCATGCTAACTACATGGAAGCATTCAATTTTTCTCAATCCAATCTTTTCTCAGTTACTACTGAACAACCCTTGTTATTGTTAGTAGTTCAGCAGTGGAGGCAAGTACTCTTTTAAAACTATGTGGAAGAGCAGTTGAATCACCAATGCAAAGAAGGCTACTGACCAAGTGTTGATAAAATAGGATTATGATAATTGCTGATCAGCATGGATATAATGAGCTGAAGGAACTGTTTCTATATTGTATAACCCTAATAACGCAGTAGTTTTGTGTTGCTGAACAAGTAATGCAAAATATGATCTTTAAAATCCCATTATATTAGATCCTAAAAAACAATAAATGTGATCATAAAGATTTTTAATTGTTATTGACAGACGTGGAGTCATCAAAACATTGTAGAGAGCTATTTAACCCAGAGTCCACCCCAGTATAAAAGTGTAACGTGAAGCATGGGATCACCATGCAGGTTCTCTTGGTCACATGCTATTCCTGCCTTTTGGATCTCTCTATTCTTGTCCAACCTCTGCATGCTTTCCCGTTGAGTGTACACCAGGATTCAAAGTCTTAATTCTCATCAGGTCTTTTCTTAAACTTTAGTGTTTGCTCTACTGCAACTATTAATAATGTGCTGCTATTTTCTGGATCAGGATCTCCTGTCTACAAGTTCCATCCAGTTAAGTCTTTTCATCCAAAGGTAAATGCTTCTGAGTGCCAGTGACTCTTGGGTTGTGCATATGTTTATTGTTAGTAGTCCTTCAGTTGATTCTTGCTGTCTTCTACTCACCATAGCAGCTTCACTGCACACTTACCATTCACCAGCCTTAGGATAGAGAGAGGAAGGACGCTCATTTTCTCATATGTTTCCTACCAAGAAGTTCCATGTGACTAGAGGAGGCTTGGCAAGGATGACCTTTACTCTGGTGTAAACAAACTTTTCACATCTTCTTCTTGTGTCTAATGCTTGAGGGCTTCTGATAGCCATGAATCGCCTGCTCCCATAGGCCGCAGGCATAGCAGTCAAATCGACTAATCACCACAAGCAATTACAGGGGGTCCAATCCGGGACAGCCAATCGACAGCCAGCCCTGCTCAAGCCACGCCCCAGTGGTGATGCGGCTGGCTGCCTATAAAAGGCAGAGCTGCAGCCCAATAAAGCAGTGTTGATTACACTCCCTTCATGTGAGAGTCCTCTTTCTTCAACCTCAGCTATAACTGTAATGACCCTGCTACAAGGCAATGAGAAAGAAAAACTGGGCAGCTCTTTGGCTTTAGAGTTGACATCAGAGTTTATCCTTCGGCCCAACTCATCCATGCTAATCAAGTTGCCTAATTCACTTTGCCTCATTACCCCCTGGAGTTAAAAGAGGAATGGAGAATGTGTGCTACCTTTGCTTCATTGGGTTTCTGTGTTTTTTTTAAGGTGATATTTGCCAGCAGTTTACAAGAGAGATTTTTGATATGTACAAGCATTATGCAGACTACAAGGACTGGGACTTTGAAGTACTGAACTACACACCTGCTGACTATGGTAAGTTGATTTAGAACCTACAACAGTACAGTAGAGGAACAGGCTCTTCAGTCCACATCTGTGCTGAACATGATGTACAGATCAAACTAAAACTCTGTGGCTTGCACTTGACAGATATTCTTCCATCTTCACGTATCTATTGAGAAGCCTCTTAAGCACTACTGTTGTATCTGCTTCCACCACTACCACTGGCAACCCATTCCAGGCACCTACCACTCTTTGAAATATTTATTTTGCACATCTCCCTTAAACTTCTCCTTGCAGTAAAAATATGTCTTTTAGTGTGTGATGCTTTTGGCCTGGGGATAAGATTCTGATTGTTTACTTGGATCCCATAGGGTCAAACCTTTTGGACTATGTGGGACCTTGTCAAAAGATTTATTGAAATACACAGAGATGACATTGATCACACAGCCTTCATTAGTACACTTGAAATATTCATTACAACTGATCAGACAGGGCGAATGAATCGTCTCATAGGATCAACGGCCATCTAGCAAACATGCGGTGAAGCACGGAAAGGGCATCCTTGCATCAAAGCTTGGTCTGGAAACAGAACTTCCCCCAGCCATCTTGGACCTCACCATGCCACTGGATCTGGGAGGGGATGTTGTGGGGGGTGGCGGGGTCTGGATCTGTGCAACCCCCTACTCACCTAAATCCATTCACGCACACGTTGTTCCTTTCTGAGGAGTGGGGTACTTTCATATCAAACCCACAAACTGACTGAAAGGAACCATCATCCTATAGGATGGATAGTCAGAAGAAAGATCAGACAGGATTTTCCCATAACAAAGCCATGCTGATTATCTTTGATTAATCTATCTTTCCAAATATAAATTAATCCGTCCCTCAGAATCTCTTCCAGTAATTCCCCTACCTCTGATGTAAGATTTACTGACCTGTAACTTGTTGAATTATGCCTGCTTGACCCCCAGAGCTCAACGGACTCTGGAGATTTGTGCACCTATTCACTAGGGCATTTTTCTTTAAGTGGTAACTTTTTAGAATTTCAGTGTCCTCTTCCTGAATTCTCCAGCAACGATGTTATCCTGCTTTGTAAATACAGTTGAGAAGTCTTCATTTAAGATATCATCCTCTTCCTCTGGCTCCATGTGCAAATTGCTCCTTTGGTCTCTTAGGACCATCTCCTTCCCTGGGTACCTTCAACATACTTATAAAATGCTTAATCTTGTTTTTCAGAGATTATTTCTGCCATCTATTTGCTGCCACTCATTATTTTTCTTAAATATACCTGTACAATTTCTATGAATCTGGAATGTCTCCCCCACTTTCAGTTCTTTACACCTATCATGCTTTCTTTTTTACCCTTTATCCATCTCTCAATATCCCTTTACAATCAGAGTTCCCTAGACTTGCTATTCATAACTTTCACCCAAATGGGAACACTTTTGCATTGAACTCTCTCTATCAGATTCAGATTTCAGATTTATAGTCAGAGTACATACATGACATCACATACATCCCTGAGATTCTTTTTCCTGCGGGTGTGGCAGTATTATTACTTATTGGTACTGCAAAAAAAAAACTACTCAACGCACACATGTAAAGAAGAAATATAAGCAAACTGGGCAATACAGAGAGAAATAAAAATCAAAGTGCAAAAGTAAGAGTTTTTAATTGAGTCCCAGTTTGAGTTTGTTGTTGGGATGGTGGAGAGGTAGCAGCTGTTCCTAAACATGGTGGTGTGAGTCTTGTGGCACTTAAACCAGACTGTGATGCAGCTGGTCAGCACATTTTCCACCACATATCTGTATAAATTTGCCAGGGCTTCTGATGTCATATCAAACCTCTGCAAACTTCTGAGAAAGTAGAGGTGCTGATGTATTTTCTTCATGATGTCATTAATGTGTTGGGTCCAGGAAAGATCCTCCGAGATAGTGACTCCCAAGAACTTAAATTTGCACACCCTCTCCACCTCTAATCACCCAATGGATCGTATACCTCTGGTTTTCCCTTCCTGATGTCATCAATCAGTTTTGGTGACATTGAATGCAGATTGGTTGTTGTTGGTGCACCATTCACCCGTTTTCAATCTCCCTCCTGTATGCTGACACAGCCTCCCTTTATATACAACTCACTACCGTGGTATCATCAACGAATTTGTAGATGGTGTTATTGTCATACTGACCAGCACAGTCATAGTGTATACTAAGTAGAGCAAGGCGCTAATTTCCAATCCATCTTTATCCTTTTTTGTGACTACCTTGAAACCTCGAGTTATGTTCACTTTCTCCAAATGCTCCCCCACTGACACTCCAACTACTCAACCACATAAATTCCCTAAAACTGGTACCAATTTCTCGATGGATACCTGGATGGGATAAATTTGGAGCGATATGGCCCAAACACAGGTAGGTGGGACCAGTATGGGTGGGACATTTTGGTCAGCGTGGGCCATAGCCCCACCTACCTGGGACCCTGATGTCACTGTTGTTGCTCCTGCCTGGTAGGCCGAGGTTTTTCTGCCAGGAGCATGAGGTCGCCCCTCCAGCTCCTTGGGCCATTGCTGCTCCTGCCCGTTAGGCCAAGGTTATTTTTTACCAACTTAATTTATAGCTTTGTTACTTGTGATTGGGGTGTTTTTAAAAATTTTGGGTTTTGCCAGGGAGGCCCGGACAGCCTAGAAAATGGGGGTTGACTTGTATACCAGATGTACCATAATACCATTAAAGTGAATCTTAAAAAAAAAGGGGGTCAGCCTATCAGCTGATCGACTTGTACGCCAAAATATATGGTATATCTATATAGTAGCAACCATATTGTTTTCCCATGTGCCAATGAACACTCCTTTCATCTGCTTTACTCGTCAGAGTTTTGCTCACAACTTAATTCCTCTTGCATTCCTCCCATGTGTCTTACACACCTATGTATACTCCTTGCCTTTTTTTTATTTGCTCTGGTCATTCTTTTTGCACAAATTTGAAATCAAATACAATTTATGAAAATTGAATGTTTGGGTCCCTCAAATTGGGTCCCTCAAATTGCTACCTGCAATTTGGAGAAAACACCTTGTATTCAGTCTTGGCACTCTTCAACCATACGGCATCAACTTCTTGCTAATCCCCTCACTCATCTTTCTCTCATAATCCTTCTGTCTCCTTTTCTCTAACTCCTTCCCTTTCCTTTTATCAGAGCTTAGCCCTCCACCCTCTGCCCCATCAGCTCTTTTCCTCCTCCCCTCCCACTTGTATTCACCCATTTCCTCTTACCTGTGCATGTACCTTTCACCCTTCCTCCTTGCCTGTTTTTTAGGAGGATTGCGCCATGCTTCAGCGTGTATTTCAGGAGAGAATGTTTATCGGTTCTTAAAATGTGAAGGTGGAACCCACAGAGTCCAAAGGATTCCTGAAGTAGGCCTATCATCACGGATGCAACGTATCCACACTGGTACCATGACTGTCATTGTTCTACCAGAGATTGATGAGGTGAGAGGTGAGACAGTCACGCAGCCTGCCTTTAACAGGCAGAGTTACGGCAAACGTGCCTGGTCTGTGGCCTTTCTATATTTATTCACAACCTTTCCCTGTACCTGAAGTAACCTTGGTTATCTAAAATCTCATTAATTTAACTTTCAAAATGCATACTGTAATTGTTGTTTGTGGAAGAGTAGGCCAAACTTCTACCACTTTGGTCATCCTAAATTCAGTGTTGTTCATATATTTTCACTCTGTTCCCTAAATTTAGATTTCCAAAACTTGGGAATAAGCTTTTACAGCCAAGTTTTAAATTTGTTTATTTGTCACTAGAGAAGGGTTTTTGTGCGAATAGACTAACAAGTTATCGGTTACATTCATATAGCCATATAAGGAACTGCCAAACAGCAGTCTAGATGTTGACTACAAAATAGAACTGAAAATAGAAAAGGCATGTCAGAAGATCAACATTATGATAACCATGGGGGATTTTAACCTGAAAGTATATTGGGAAAGTCCGGTTGGTACGAGATCTCAGAGGAGAGAGTTTGTGGAATGCCTACGGGATGGCTTTTTGGAGTAGCTTATTGATGAGCCCACCTGGGGATCAGCTATTTTGGATTAGGTGCTGTGTAATGAACCAGAGGTGATTTAGAGAGCTTTTAAGGTAAAGGAACTCTTAGGAGTCAGTGATGACAACAACTGACTGAGTTTACTTTGAAATTTGAAAAGAAAAGGCCAAAGTCTGCCGTGTCAGTATTTCAGTAGAGTAAAGGAAATTACAGTCACACGAGAGAGGGACTGGCCAAAATCGATTGGAAAAGCACACTACTGGGGAAGACAGCAGATCAGCAATGGTTGGAGTTTCTGTGTGAAATGAGGAAAGTGCAGGACAGGAACATACCAAAAAGAAAGAAATTTGTAAATGGAAAAATGAGACAATTGTGGCTGACGAGGAAAGTTAAAGCCAAAGTAAAAGCAAAAGAGAAGGCAAACAAGTAAGAAAAAAATGAGTGAGAAGATTGAGGACTGGGAAGCTTTTAAAAACTTGAAGACAACTAAGAAAATGATTAGGAAGGAAAAGAGGAATTGAGAAAGGGGGTTAGCAAATAATATCAAAGAGGATACGAAAATCATTTTAAAATATATAAAGAGTAAAGGAGACATAGGAAATGACGCTGGAGAAATTTTAATGGGAGACAAGAATATAGCAGAGAAACTGAATGAATATTTTGGCTCGGTTTCACTGTAAGACATTAGCATACTCTCAAGGGTCTCTGGGAAGAGAAGGGAGTGTAGACAAGATCATGAGAAAGAAGGTACTTGGAAAGCTAAATGGTCTACTCGTAGATAAGTCTCCCAGGTGGGACGGAATGCACCCTCAGGTTCTGATAAGGAAGTAGCTGTAGAGATTGTGGAGGCATTGGTAATGATCTCCCAGGAGTCGATGGATTCTGGCATGTTTCCAGAGGACTGGAGGATCACAAATGTCACTCTGCTGTTTAAGAAGGGAGCGAGGCAACAGAAAGGAAATTATAGACCTACTAGGCTGACTTGGATGCTATTCCTCTGTCAAGGATCGCCAAGGATGAGGTGACGGAATACCTTGAGGTGCATGAAAAGATAGGCCCAAGCCAGCATAGTTTCCTCAAAGGAAAATCATGCCTGACAAACCTGAATTTTTTGAAGAGATCACAAGTAGGATGGACAGGGGAGATGCCGTAGATGTGGTGTATTTGGGCTTAAAAAAGGCCTTTAACGAGGTGCCACACATGAGGCTGCTAAACAAGATGAGACCCCATGGAAGGAAACTAGCATGAATAGAACATTGGCTGATAAGGAGGAAACAAAGAGTGGAAATAAAGGGATCTTATTCTAGTTGGCTACCTGTTATTAGTCGTGTTCTGCAGTGGGGGGGGGGGGGGCGTGTGTTTGGGGCCGCTTCTTTATATGTTGTATATAAATGATTTGAATTATGGAATACAGTAGAATCCCCATTATCTGGCATTCAATCAACCAGAAACTCAAACAACCAGCAAAACATTTGAGGAAATAAATAAATCAGATTCCTATGACTGGGCAGATGTACCCCATGGGGGGAAATGCTGAGACTTTGTTGGATGCACACAGGTTTGCCCCACTGAACTAGCAATGCCCCTCAATGCACAAGCATTCTTTTCATTGTAACCACTTGCATGGAGGTGAGTCGGTTTGTCAGCGTGGGGAAGGTGCACCCAGGGACACTGGCATGGAGATGAGCCAGGCTGCCAGCACGAGGAAGGTGGTAAAGTTTCAATAAAGTTGTGTTGGAATGAAATGGCAGAGTCCAGGATGAAGAGCCGGCTGAAGGTCTCCCTATCCCTGCCTAGTAAGAGTATTTTTCTTTATTATTATTATTAGGTATATTAGTAAGGCTTTATCTGTAAACTTGGGGGAGGGGGGTGTTAATTATGACAGTGGCACGGTTAACATCACAGCTAGAACATCATTGTTACAGTGCCAGCGACTGAGGTACACATTTAAATTTTGTAAGTTACAGGAATTACCTGATTAAAATGCACTTTAGTTAATTAGAAACTACAATACTGATTATTTTTCAAATTACTTTACATTTTGCAATGTTTTTTTCTTTTAAACGGTGTATTCTTAATGCAGGTGTATTAGGAATTGAAAGAGGGAGTCTCAGTCAACCGGAATATTTGCATAATACCATAATATCATTAAAGTGAATCTTAAAAAAAGGGGGTCAACCTATCAGCTGATTGACTTGTACACCAAAATATACGGTATATCTATATAGTAAAAATCATATTGTTTTCCCATGCGCCAATGAACACTCCTTTCATCTGCTTTACTCGTCAAAGTTTTGCTCACAACTTAATTCCTCTTGCATTCCTCCCATGAGCCTTATCACACCATGATCCCCGTAGGGGCTGGATAATGGGAATTCTACTGTAGATGGCTTTGTGGCTAAATTTGCAGATGATACCAAAATGGGTGATAAGGCAGGTGGTAATGAGGATACGGAAAGGCTGCAGATAGATTAGGAAAATTGGCAAGGAGGTGGCAGATGAAATACAATGTTGGAAAGTGCACGGTCATACAGTTTGGTGGAAGAAATAGACGGGCAGACTATTATTTAGAGGGGGAGAAAATTCAAAATTTGGAGGTGCAAATGGATTTGGGAATCCTCGTGCGGGATACCCTAAAGATTAACCTCCAAGTTGAGTCGGTGGTGAAGAATGTGATGCAATGTTAGCATTCATTTCTAGAGGAATAGCATACAAGAGCAGGGATGTAATGTTGAGACTCTATGGGGTACTGGCGAGAACTCGCTTGGCTTACTGTGTACAGTTTTGGATGCCTTATTTGAGAAAGGATGTACTGGCTTTGCAGAGGGTTCAGAGAAGATTTACTAGAATGAAACCAGGAATGAGGAATGTTTGTCGGCTCTTGGACTGTACTCATTGGAGTACAGAAGGATGAGTGAGGACCTCATAGAAGCATTTCAAATGCTGAAAGGCCTGGCCAGAGTAAATGTGGCAAGGTTGTTTCCCTGTGGTAGGGGATTCCAAGGCAAGAGGGCACAACTTCAGGATAAATTCAATTTAAAACTGAGATGCAAAGAAATTTCTTTAGCCAGAGGGTCATGAGCCTGTGAAACTGAGGTTTTTGGGTATATTTAAGGTAGAGATTGACATGTATTTGATTAATTGTGGCATCAAGGGTTTCAGGGAGAAGGCCGGGGAGTGGGGCTGAGTGGGAGGATGGATTTGCTCATGTTAGAATGGCAGAGCAGATTCGATGGGGCAATTGTCCTATTGCTGCTCCTATATCTTGTGAAGAGCACATTTTACAGGGTATAGAATTGCAATGAAAAAGATCAATTATCACCAAGCAAGGGCAGCATAATAACACTGTTGAAGTACATTCAGAGCCTGAAGATCGCGGAGAAAAAACTGTTTTTAAGCCTTGTTGGTGCATACTTTCACACCCTCAAATTCTCCATGTTGAAAACCATATGCCATAATTTTGCTTTTTGACTTAATTTGTTTACATCTCTTTCCAGTTTATTGGTTTACTCTACACTGCTTATAATATTTGCATAATTGGCAAAGTTAGATATGCAACTTTCTATTCCCTCATCTGTTCTTTACAATTATGATTAATAATTATGATTTCCAATGCATTCTTATGAACTTCAATCATTACATCCTGCAAACGTGAGAAACAACAGCTTGTCTAACCTCCTAGCCAAGTTAATGCCATTGCCTCCAACTTTATTTTATCTGAGAGTGCCCATAAATGGCATCCGCATCTGCAACTTACCAAAACATCCAAAATTACTGCAGGCTCATCGTTATGATTCAATCTTGTTGGCTGATCACTTCAAAAAAAATTTTTAAATATTTTTTTATTTTTCACACTGTGAACCATATCAACCAAAATATGTACAAACATTTCTCATTAAATTTACACAGTGGCATTTTCTCCCTTTTTTCCCCTTTTCCCTCCCTCCCCTCTTCCCACCCCCTCCCAAACCCATAAATATTCAACATATACAATACAGTAAAACCATAAAACAATAACACACAAAGGAAAATAAACAAGAAAAATGGGTCATCTATTTGTGACACACTGAATCTAGTAGTTTTGTCTTCTTATCATTTTCATTTTAGGGGATGGAGGTCCTCGGCATACTCTCTCTGTTATGTTCCATGTACAATTCCCAAATTTGTTCAAACAATGTGACTTTATTTTTTAAATTGCATGTTATTTTTTCCAATGGAATACATTTATTCATTTCCATGTACCATTGCTGTATTCTCATGCTCTCTTCCATTTTCCAAGTTGACATTATACATTTTTTTGCTACTGCTAGGCCTCTCATAATGAATTTTTTTTGCGCTTTATCCAATTTGAGGCCTAATTCTTTACTTCTTATGTTACTTAAAAGAAAGATCTCTGGATTTTTTTGTATGTTATTTTTTTTGTAATTTTATTTAATATCTGATTTATTTCTTCCCAAAACGTATTCACTTTTGTACATACCCAAATTGCATGTACTGTGGTTCCCATTTCCTTCTTACAGCAAAAACGTCTATCCAATAATGTTGAATCGCATTCTTTTAATTTTTGAGGCGTGATGTATATCCTATGTAACCAATTATATTGTATCATGCGTAACCTTGTGTTTATTATATTCGTCATAGTTCCAGAACATAACTTTTCCCATACTTCATTTTTTACCTTTATGTTTAAATACTTTTCCCACTTCTGTTTAGGTTTATAGTTTTTCATCATTTTCCTTATTTTGCAGCTTAATGTACATATTCGTTATAAATCTTTTAATTATCATTGTGTCTGTAATCACATATTCAAAGCTGCTTCCTTCAGGTAATCTCAATCTGTTTCCCAATTTATCCCTTAAATAAGCTTTGATGATATTCAAACATTGTACCATGAGTTATTTCATATTTGTACTTCAACTGTTCAAATGTTATAAATTATTTCCCAAAAAACAATTTTCTATTCTTTTGATTCCTTTTCTCTCCCATCCTCTAAAGGAAAGGTTATCTATTGTAAAAGGGATTAGCGGATTTCGCGTCAATAGTAATTTTGGTATTTGGTCATTCGTTTATTTCCTTTCTAAGTGGATCTTCGTCCATACATTGAGTAAATGATGCAGTACTGGTGAGCTTTTATATTGCACCAGCTTTTCATCCCATTTATAAAGTATATGTTCCGGTACCTTCTCCCCTATTTTATCTAGTTCTATCTTAGTGCAGTCTGGTTTTTCCCTTGTCTGGTAAAAATCTGATAAATACTTTAATTGTACTGCTCTATAATAATTTTTAAAGTTTAGTAACTGCAAACCACCTTGGTTGTACCTCTCTGTTAATTTATCTAATGCTATGCTCGGTTCCCCCCCCCCCTCCCCCTCCTTTCCACAAGAATTTCCTTATTATTATAATTTCTTATAATTTAGTTTGTACAAGTGGCTTAAATTATTATCTAACCTGATACCTAGGTATCAGATTGCTTGTGTTTGCCATTTAAATGGTGATTCTTTTTAAAATTCTGTATAATCCGCGTTACTCATTGGCATCACTTCACTTTTATTTGCGTTGATCTTGTACCTCGATATTTCTCCATATTCCTTCAATTTCTTGTGTAATTCTTGATATCTCTGGTTCTGTTAGGTATACTATGATGTCACCTGCAAATATCACTTCAAAATTTTAAAGGGTGTTTCGTCATTCTATCCTAAATTATTATAATTTCCTGACAGCTAATTCTTGCCCTTTAGTCTCACAAATTTTTTTAAAAATGTCATCACAGAAGCATAATTTTTCAAGCATGAATCAAAGGATCGTTAGACAATTATAGTTCGAGAGTCATACTCATACAGAATTGGCATTTGATCCATATAGATAAATATTTATTGCCTATCATTTGCATTTTATAATTCATTTATGTATTCTATTGTATTTTTAAACAACCACCTGTTCTGCAGAAGCAAGTAAATATTTTGTTGCGTATGTATATGACAATAAAACTCATCATTATCCTTCTAAACCTTCATATCAGTTATAATGTTTTTTGAACATCACAGTTATTATGGGGCATCTCCAATAGTTTTAATATCTTTTGGTGATATTATTTCATCATTATCATTAGTTTTCAGAATCAGTCCTTGATTCAATATTAATTTTCTCTTGCTGTTTGGGCTATAATTTGGGTTTTTTTTCTAAACACAATCTCTGTTGGAAGTAAGTGGCTCCCCAAGTCAGTCAGTCTATTCCCAGATAATGTTTTGTTTTTATTCTGATATGTGAGCCATTACTTGGAGCTGTTCTCTGGTCACAACTATGCTGTAGAATTATGCCGCTAGATGGAGTCTGCATCAAACTTGTGTTTCTCAGACACATAACTAAAGAGCTGTCAGTAGTGTTTAAGTAAAGCTCAACAATCCCATCATCTCTAGGTTGTTCCAATGCAGCGAATGCTGCCAAACATTTTGTGTTTTGAAGCCAACATCAGTGAGACCAAGTGCAGACTTGGGAACCAATTCACAGAGCAACTGCTTTGTTCTGTCCGCAATGTCCAAACCGAGCTCCCAGCTAGCTGTATGCCATTTCAACTCCCCTTTCCATTCTCCCACAACCAGTCCAGGGGTCCCACAGCACAGAAACTGGTCAAGAGGCTCTGCTTCTTGGTGCCAAATAACATGCTCTCCTGCTTTAGTCCCACTTACCTACATTAGGCCAGATCCATCTAAGCCCCTCTCATCTATGTACTTATCCAAGTGTTTCTTACAGGAAGCTAATGTATCTGCCTCCACCACTTAATCTAGCAGTTTGTTTCATATGCCCAACACCCTTTGAGTGATGGCTGCCTCCTAAATCCCACCCCCTCACCTTATAGTTATGACAAATTGTCTTGGATTCTCCATTTCTGGGAAAAAAGACTGTCACTGTGCACCCTTGCAACCTTCTATGCTCTCAGGAAAACAGTTGTTTCAATCTCTCATAATTACTCAACTTCCCTCATGCTGGCAACAACTTCATAAATCCATTCTGCATGCTTTTCAATATCCTTCCAATCGCTAAGCATCCAAGAACAGCAGGCAATTTCCAAGTGTGGCCTCACCAACATCTTGTACAACTTCAGCATGATGTCCCAACACTTTTATTAAGATGAAGGCAAGTGTTCCAAATGCTCTCTTCCCTACTCTGTGTAGTTGTGTCTCCTTCTTTAAAGGGCTATGTACCTGCACAGTCCCTCTGCTCCATACAGAGAATGCTCTGCCCTCGTTTAATTGACCCCCAGTGTAGTGCCTTGTTCATCTGATTTGAACTATAACTGCCATTCCTTAGCCCAGTTCCTCATCTGATCTAGATCCTAAGCACAACTTCCTTCTGTCCCTTGCACTTCTTTGGCTTGGCTTCGCGGACGAAGATTTATGGAGGGGGTAAAAAGTCCACGTCAGCTGCAGGCTCGTTTGTGGCTGACCAGTCCGATGCGGGACAGGCAGACACGATTGCAGCGGTTGCAAGGGAAAATTGGTTGGTTGGGGTTGGGTGTTGGGTTTTTCCTCCTTTGCCTTTTGTCAGTGAGGTGGGCTCTGCGGTCTTCTTCAAAGGAGGCTGCTGCCCGCCAAACTGAGGCGCCAAGATGCACGGTTTGAGGCGTTATCAGCCCACTGGCGGTGGTCAATGTGGCAGGCACCAAGAGATTTCTTTAGGCAGTCCTTGTACCTTTTCTTTGGTGCACCTCTGTCACGGTGGCCAGTGGAGAGCTCGCCATATAATACGATCTTGGGAAGGCGATGGTCCTCCATTCTGGAGACGTGACCCATCCAGCGCAGCTGGATCTTCAGCAGCGTGGACTCGATGCTGTCGACCTCTGCCATCTCGAGTACCTCGACGTTAGGGGTGTGAGCGCTCCAATGGATGTTGAGGATGGAGCGGAGACAACGCTGGTGGAAGCGTTCTAGGAGCCGTAGGTGGTGCCGGTAGAGGACCCATGATTCGGAGCCGAACTACCAAAGCCATCTTAAAACCCCTCTTACCCCTCCTTATTTCCCTCTTCAACATTCCTTATATTCCTATGGAATTCCTTCAAACCTGTGTGCCCATGTCTTTTTTTTCTTTCTGATCTGGGCCTCTATATCTCTTGATCCTCAGTATCCAATGTTTCTTTATCTTGCCATTGCTGTCCATGTTTGTCCTGAACCTTCCTTATCATACTTTTAAACACCCAAGTCGTGCTCTTACTCTCTAACATGTGCATCTAGTCAGCTATTGCTAATTCCTGCCTAATCGTGTCAAAATTGGCCCTGCCCAATTTAGGATTCTGACTTGAGACCAGTGTTATTGTTTTCCATAACTATCTTAAATCTGCAATCTCTTGTGTGTCCTCTGAGTATTGACCCTTTTTAGTTACTTTGTGTGTTTAGTGACACAGATCTTGATGTTTTTAAATCTCTTCTATGAGTGCTCATTCTTCTCCTTCTCATGTGTGAAAAATACACCTTCCCAAACAATTTCCACCTTAGTGCTATACAAAATTAAATTCTGCTGCTACTTCGCCATCGATGGTTTCCATAATTATTAATGTTTGTTATCATTTGGCATTTGGACAAATTTCTGCACTCTTGAGCAAATGAATTAGGAACAATGAGCTATTCATCTTCATTGAACCTGGTAGGTCATGCAGTAAGATCACAATTCATCTGATTGTGACATAAACTCCATATTTCTGTGTCTGCCCCAGTAACATTTAACACCCTTCCATATCAACTATAAGTTTAAACTTTGCCTGAAAATAATTTAAAGGTTCAGCTTTCAAGGAAATTTCAAGAGTTCCAAAAACACACAATCATCAGAAAGAATAAAAATGACCTAATCTCTGTCATAAAATGGCTACCCTATTTCTATGCAGTGAAAGTTTTAGACTTTCCCATACCCTCCACCACACAGGATATTTATGCTTCACTGTCACTCTTCGAACCAAGCTCAGCCTGTTCCACATTTCCTCAGATGTCAACTTGTCTATCCCCAGGTAAAAATACAGTCAAAATGCTCTGAACTGCTTCTCATTTATTTGCATCCTTTTGTAAATAAGGAGACCAATACTGTACACGGTACTCCAGATCTGGTGGCGCAAAATACAGCTGAACCTCCCTATTTTTGTCATTCAATTTCTCCAGCAATAAATGGTAACATTTTGTTTGCTTTCTTAGTTATTTCTTGTATCTGCATACCAGTCTTTTAATAACCATACACCAAGGCACCCAGATCTCTCTGTATCTTAGAACTCTACAATCTTGCACTAATTATGTAATAGGCTTTTTTATTTTAATTTTTCTGTCACAATGGGAAAATGTCCTTGATTCCTCATTTTCTAGATATTTGCTGACTCATTTCATACATGTGTTCCTTTGAAGTCTTATATCCTTGTCTCAAACCAACTTTCTTACTTGTCTTTGTATATTACAAAAAAATGGTCACCATGTTTTTGGTGCCTTCACCAATGCTATTTATGTTAATAGTAAAAAGTTGAGGACTCAACTCATATTGTCTTAATCCAGAAATAGGCCCATATGCGAAATCTCTGTTTCATGTTAGAAAGCCAATCTTAAAATACAGGAATCCCCTGCGTTTCAGGTGTTTGCTTTACACCATTTCACTTTTCTGAAAGATCTACCTTAGTACCTTTTTTCACTAGCCGAAATAACTCCAAAGAGGATTTTCGCTTTTACGAAAAAAGGCGAAAATAGCATTCAATGGGCTGTCGGGAGAACGTGGGGCAGTGGGTTCAGTGTGAAGACTGATAGGGGGCTGTTGGGAGTGCACAGGGCAGTGGGATCAGTGTGGGACTGATCGCAGGCTGTCAAGAGAGTACGGGACAGTGAGATCATTGTTGGGACTGATAGGGGGCTTTCGGGAGTGCACAGGGCAGTGGGATCAGTGTGGGACTGATCGCAGGCTGTCAAGAGAGTACGGAACAGTGGGATCATTGTTGGAACTGATAGGGGGCTGTTGGGAGAGTGTGGGACAGTGGGATCAGTGTGGAGACTGATAGGAGTCTGTCGGGAGAGCGTGGGACAAGTGACTCTGGGAATGCTCAAAATTTTTTTCCATATAAATGAATGGTAATTGCTTCTTCGCTTTACGCCATTTCGGCTTGTGAAAGATTTCATAGGAACACTCTACTTTTGGATAGCATGGGATACTTTTATTACATTCAGTGTACTCAATGTGGCCTCCTTTACTTCTCTAAGGTGAAATGCAGACTGGGTACTTCACTAAACACTTGTGCTCTTTCTGTGGATCTAAGCTTGAACTTCCTGTAGCCAACTATTTCAAGTCCCCTCATCAATTCCATGTTGGTTCTTGGCGTCATCCAATGTCACCGCGATACTAAATGTAAACTTGAAACTATAATGACATGAATGTTGATTTTTCTAAATTTTAGGTAATTCCTACTTCTATCTTGTTCCGGTGTTTCAATCTGTCCTTTACCTATTGCTGTTCTTATTTTTCTAATTCCCACCCCTACCCCATTGATGTTTCCCTCTTTCTTGATCTCCACCTCTCCCACCTTCTGCCCAATACTTTTATCACCTCTTGGCTCCTTTCCCCCTTCATATACGTAATATCACTCCCTTTTTACCTTTGTCCTAATAAAGGGTCCTGACCCAAAAGTTGACAGACCATTTCTGCCTATGGATGATGTATGACTCATTGCGTCCCTCCAGTTTCTCATTGTTTACTAAGATTCCAGCAACTGCAGTCTTTGTAATTCTCTCCATGTTGACATGTTCCCCCCAACACAATCTGGTTTTGTTTTCCACAATATCCTTTTACAAATCTATGGAAAGGAAAAACAAAAGATTTTGTGATCCATATATCTGGATCCTGAGAAATTCAAGAATACAGTACAGAACCCCCTATCCGAAACCCTTGGGACCAGATGTATTTCAGTTTTGGGAACAATGAAACTAGACAGCAGAGTAGCATCAGCAGAATACCTGTATCAACGGTTAAACAACAAACCACGTCTGGCTTTTTGGGCACCGACATGATGCCACAAATAGAAAATTCACATGAAATAATGTTTAGTACTTACCAAAAAAAACTTGATCTTACAAAAGAAGATAAATGCAGCACCAAACACTAGAAATTCTCCTTGATGGCTTTTCTATAAACATAAACGCTTCCTCTTTTTCTTATCGCTGTCATCCATATTGGTATCTACAGGCCCTTTTGCCATTATCTTTGTATACCAGAGCTCTGTTGTTATCAAGCTGGTGCCAACAGAGCATCAGAGCCCCACATGGGCAAGTTAAGTGGTGAATTTTTTTTCAACTTGTGGGATTATGTTGGCACTAAAAAAAAATTAGTTTTTGTATCTTTTCAGTTTTTGGATCTTTGGATATGGATACTGTAAGGTAAAACATCATGAGATGGGAATGTGTAGGGAGTTACCCTGTACAGGGCAGTAACAAGAAGGGGAGGTGTCCTTGTACTCCTGTTAGGTAAAACATCATGAGATGGGAATGTACAGGGCTGTAACAAGATGTGAATGCATCCTTGTACTTACAAGATAAGAGAGACATTGATGGATTGAGAGGCAGGAAGCTAGCAGGGAAAGGATAGCAACAGTTTTAGTCATTGGACAAGTAATGATATGATGATGTTCTAAGCACATATCCAAGGGTATAAAAAATCACCATTTTGCTGATAACGGCAGAATGCATTCTCCGACTAACATGTTTAGTCGCAAGTGTTACAATCCGGTAATAAAGAACAAAGAACCCTGATTTCGACTCAGCCTGGTGTTTGTCTCACTCATTCATGAACAAAGCAGACCTAACAAAACTCGACCTTCAATAATTATCCCTGTTTTTCCAGCCTTCCTATATTTTGCCTGCTTTTTATTTTGAATGCTTCTCTTCCAAGCCATGGTTTATCAGCCTCTGATTCTTTGAAGTGTGAAATTTTTTTGTGTATTATTAATCACAATTTCCTGACAATTCAAACATTTAATTTGATATACTGGGTACTTTTTATTGTGGGAGGAAAAAAAAGGTGAATTCTTTACTTGGAAACCTCAGATGGCTAATACTCTACTCTCTCTTTTAGGTAGATGTTAAAATAGACGTCACTGATCTGAGGATTGATACTTTTCGAGCAAAAGGAGCAGGAGGGCAGCACGTGAACACTACAGACAGCGCAGTGAGAATTGTTCACATTCCAACAAGTGAGTAGATGTGTGTTTTCCAGTACAACTCTGGCCTCTTTGGGTACAGATGTTGTTCTGTCTTTTTTTTTTAAATTTTTTATTTTTCACACCATAAATCACAATAGCCATGATATACACTTTTTCTTTTTCACACATTTACAGTGACTTTTTCTCCCTCCCTCCTCCCAAGCCACCCCCCCCCCCCCTCTCATCCATTTTAGGTATACAATCTAGGTTGCATTAATTCAGTCAGACAATGTTGTCATTCAACAAAAATACACCAGAAATTCTACTGAGTCCATTCTTTTCTTTTCTTCTCCTTCCATCAACTTAGGTAATGTTTGTTCCCGGTAGGTTTTCGCTATTGTATTTAATGTAAGGCTCCCATACTTGTTCGAATATTTCAATATTATTTCTTAAACTATATGTTATTTTTTCTAATGGAATACATTTATTCATTTCTATATACCATTGTTGTATTTTCAAATTATCTTCCAATTTCCAGGTTGACATAATACATTTTTTTGCTACGGCTAGGGCTATCTTAACAAATCTTTTTTGTGCATCTTCCAAGTCAATTCCAAATTCTTTATTTTTTATGTTACTTAGGAGAAAGATCTCTGGATTCTTTGGTATATTGTTTTCTGTTATTTTATTTAATATCTGATTGAGATCATCCCAAAACTTTTCTACTCTCTCACATGTCCAGATTGCATGAATTGTTGTTCCCCTTTCTTTTTTACATCGAAAACATCTATCAGATACTGTTGGGTCCCATTTATTTAACTTTTGCGGTGTAATGTATAGTCTGTGTAACCAATTATATTGTATCATACGCAGCCTCGTATTTATTGTATTTCTCATCGTTCCAGAACATAATTTCTCCCATGTTTCCTTTTTTATCTTTATATTTAAATCTTGTTCCCATTTTTGTTTAGTTTTACCATTTGTTTCCTCATTCTCCTTTTCTTGCAGTTTGATATACATATTTGTTATAAATCTTTTGATTAACATTGTATCTGTAATCACATATTCAAGGTTACTTCCCTCTGGTAAACTCAAATTGCTTCCTAATTTATCTTTCAAGTAGGATCTCAGTTGGTAATATGCCAGCGCTGTATCTCCAGTTATATTGTACTTATCTCTCATTTGTTCAAAGGATAAGAATCTACTTCCTGAAAAACAATTTTCTATTCTTTTAATCCCTTTTTTTTCCCATTTTCTAAAGGAAAGGTTGTCTATTGTAAAAGGAAGTAGCTTATTTTGCATCAATATTAGTTTTGGTATTTGATAATTTGTTTTATTTCTTTCTACATGAATCTTCTTCCATATATTGAGGAGATGGTGTAATACTGGTGAAGTTCTATGTTGTACCAATTTTTCGTCCCATTTATATAATATGTGTTCAGGTATCTTTTCCCCTATTTTATCTAATTCTAGTCTCATCCAGTCTGGTTTTTCCCTTGTTTGATAAAAATCTGATAGGTACCTTAATTGTGCGGCTCTATAATAATTTTTGAAGTTTGGCAATTGTAAGCCTCCTTGTTTATACCATTCTGTTAATTTATCTAGTGCTATCCTCGGTTTCCCCCCTCTCCATAAAAATCTCCTTATTATTTTCTTTAACTCTTTGAAGAATTTTTCTGTCAGTTGTATTGGCAATGCCTGAAATAAGTATAGTATCCTTGGAAAAATGTTCATTTTAATACAGTTTATCCTTCCTATCAGTGTTAGTGGTAGCTCTTTCCAATGCTCTAAATCGTCCTGTAATTTTTTCATTAGTGGATTGTAATTGAGTTTATATAATTGGCCTAGATTTTTGTTTATTTGCACACCTAGGTATCTTATTGCCTGCATTTGCCATCTGAATGGGGATTCCTCCTTAAATTTTGAGAAATCCGCGTTATTCATAGGCATTGCTTCACTTTTATTTACGTTTATCTTGTATCCCGACACTTCTCCATATTCCTTCAATTTCTTATATAGTTCTTTTATTGATAGTTCTGGTTCTGTTAAGTACACTATCACATCATCCGCAAATAGACTGATTTTATATTCCCTGTCTTTTATTTTTATTCCTTTTATATTATTATCTATTCTTATCGATTCTGCTAGTGGTTCTATAGCTAGCGCAAACAATAATGGTGATAGTGGGCATCCCTGCCGCGTTGACCTGCTTAAGTTAAATTGCTTTGATACATGTCCATTTACTGTCACTTTCGCTAACGGTCCCTTATATAATGCTTTATTCCAATTAATATACTTCTCCGGTAAACTGAATTTTTGCAATACTTTGAACAAGTAATTCCATTCTACTCTGTCGAAGGCCTTCTCTGCGTCTAAAGCAACTGCTACTGCCGGTGCTTTATTTCCTTCTACTGCATGAATTAAGTTAATAAATTTACAAATATTGTCTGTTGTGCGTCTTTTTTTGATAAATCCAGTTTGGTCTAAATTTACCATTTTCGGTACCTGTTCTGCTAATCTGTTTGCTAATAGTTTAGCTATTATCTTATAATCTGTGTTTAGCAGAGATATTGGTCTATATGACGCTGGTGAGAGTGGATCTTTCCCTTGTTTTAGTATCACTGTAATTATTGCTGTTTTACATGAATCTGGTAAGTTTTGTGTCTCATCAATCTGGTTGATTACATCCAGGAGGGGCGGTATTATTAGATCTTTAAATGTTTTGTAGAATTCTATTGGGAGTCCATCCTCTCCTGGTGTCTTATTATTTGGTAAATTTTTTATTATCTCTTGTATTTCTACTGTTCCAAATGGTTCTGTTAATTTATTTTGTTCCTCTATTTGTAGTTTTGGTAGTTCAATTTTAGTCAAAAATTCATCTATTTTCCCTTCTTTCCCTTCGTTTTCAGTTCGGTATAATTGTTCATAGAATTCTCTGAAGTTTTCCTTAATTTCTTTTGGATTATATGTAATTTGTTTGTCTTTTTTCCTTGTTGCCAATACCATTTTCTTAGTTTGCTCTGTCTTAAGCTGCCATGCTAAGATTTTGTGTGTTTTTTCACCTAGTTCATAATATTTCTGTTTTGTCTTCATTATATTCTTCTCCACCTTATATGTTTGTAATGTTTCATATTTTATTTTTTTATCCGCCAATTCTCTTCTTTTGGTTGTATCTTCCTTTATTGCTAATTTTTTTTCTATGTTTATTATTTCCCTTTCCAACTGCTCTGTTTCCTGATTATAGTCCTTCTTCATCTTGGTTGCATAACTTATTATTTGTCCTCTAATGAATGCTTTCATTGCGTCCCATAGTATAAACTTATCTTCCACTGATTCCGTATTTACTTCAAAGTACATTTTTAATTGTTTTTCAATAAATTCTCTAAAATCCTGTCTTTTAAGTAGCATGGGGTTTAATCTCCATCTATACATTCTTGGAGGGATGTCCTCTAGCTTTACTGTCAGTATTAAGGGTGAATGGTCCGATAGCATTCTCGCTTTATATTCTGTTTTTCTTACTCTATCCTGCATACTAGCTGATAACAAAAATAGGTCTATCCTTGAGTATGTTTTATGTCTAGTCGAGTAGTATGAGTATTCCTTTTCTTTTGGGTTTTGTTTCCTCCATATGTCCACAAGTTTCATTTCTTGCATTGATTTAATTATAAATTTGGTTACTTTGTTCTTCCTGTTAATTTTTTTCCCCGCTTTATCCATATTTGGATCCAAATTCAGATTGAAATCCCCTCCTATTAGTATGTTCCCTTGCGTATTAGCTACCTTCAAAAAGATATCTTGCATAAACTTTTGATCTTCTTCGTTAGGTGAATATATATTAAGTAGATTCCAAAGCTCCGAATATATCTGACATTTTATCATAACATATCTCCCTGCTGGATCTATTATTTCCTCTTCTATTTTAAATGGCACATTTTTGCTAATTAATATAGCCACTCCTCTTGCTTTTGAATTATACGATGCTGCTGTTACATGTCCTACCCATTCTCTCTTTAATTTCTTGTGCTCCAATTCAGTTAAGTGTGTTTCTTGGACAAATGCTATATCTATTTTTTCCTTTTTCAGTAAATTTAGTAGTTTCTTCCTTTTAATTTGGTTATGTATTCCATTAATATTTAAAGTCATATAGTTCAGCGTAGCCATTTTATATTTTGTTTATCTTCTCTTTCCGTTTTTCCATCATTACCTTTCCTCCTTTTCCATTTCTGTTTTCTTATTTTCAACTCTTTACCAGACAACATTCCTACAACATCCAACATTTTCCTTATTCTCCTATTTCTATCTTCTTTATCCCCAATCTCCCCTTCCCCTCCTGAGTTGTCCTTTATCCCTTGTCGGACAACCACATCTCCCCTCTCCATTTGGATTTGCGAATCCACTCGCAAGCGTCAACTGATTTTGCAGTGACTGCTCTTTTCCCCCACCCAGCCCCCCCCAGAAAAGATTTCACTTTTCATATGTCACAAAGGTCACTCTTTTAATTCCCTCCTTATTCTCTCTATTCCATTACCTTCCCTTATTAATTCTTGTCTATACTATCTATGTTTTCCTCTAATTACAGATACTTTCACGTATGCCCATTGTCTCTATTCACTCTTATACCTCTTTACCCGCATACATATCAATCGTGGTCATTTTTACCCTCATTACCCGTCTTCATCCCTCAGTCTATTTTTGTCTTTACCCACATACATATCAATCGTGATCATTTTTACTCTCATTACCCATCTTCATCCCTCAGTCTATTTTTGTAATTGTTCTGCAAATTTTCGTGCTTCTTCTGGATCCGAGAATAGTCTGTTTTGTTGTCCTGGAATAAATATTTTCAATACCGCAGGATGCTTCAGTGTAAATTTATATCCTTTCTTCCATAAAATCGCTTTTGCTGTATTGAACTCTTTTCTCTTCTTTAGGAGTTCAAAGCTTATATCTGGATAAATGAAGATTTTTCACCCTTTATACTCCAGTGGTTTGTTGCCCTCTCTTACTTTTTCCATTGTCTTCTCCAGTACCTTTTCTCTTGTAGTATATCTTAGGAATTTTACTACAATAGATCTTGGTTTTTGTTGTGGTTGTGGTTTAGGGGCCAATGCTCTATGTGCCCTTTCTATTTCCATTTCTTGCTGTAGTTCTGGACATCCTAGGGCCTTAGGGATCCATTCTTTTATAAACTCCCTCATATTCTTGCCTTCTTCATCTTCCTTAAGGCCCACTATCTTTATGTTATTTCTTCTGTTATAATTTTCCATTATATCTATTTTTTGGGCTAGTAATTCTTGTGTCTCTTTAGTTTTTTTATTAGATTCTTCCAATTTCTTTTTTAAGTCTTCTACCTCCATTTCTGCTGCTATTGCCCGTTCTTCCATCTTGTCCATTTTTTTCCCCATTTCTGTTAAGGTCATATCCATTTTATTTATTTTCTTTGTTGTTTATTCTTCTTCTTAAATCATTGAATTCCTGTGTTTGCCATTCTTTAAATGACTCCATGTATCCTCTAACAAGAGCAAGTATATCCTTTACCTTGCCTTTCCCTTTATCTATTTCACTGTATTCTTCCTCTTCTTCTTCCTCTGGGTTGGCCATCTGTTGTTTCTTTGATGCCCTTTCCTCCTCTTCTTTCTTGTTTCTATTGTCTTCTGTGGTCTCTTCTTGCTGCAGGTGTTCTGCAGCTGTCGTTGCCGGCTGTGGAGATCGACTCCCCAGCTGGTCCCCCCTCCCCTCGGTGTGTTTTTTTTCATGCGCATCGCGCATGCGCGAGGAGTCGCGCATGCGCGGTTGCGCACTTTTATTCGGCTCTGTGAGCCATTGTTGTAGTTCTTTTTCTACCGACCTGAGGTAGTGGGCTCCTCTCTCCACAGCGGGCCTCTTCGGACAGGTAAGGCCTTTACCTTTTTCCTCCGTTGTCTTCTCTTCCTCTCTTCTTTCCGTTGATTTTGATTTTTCTCCTTTTGTCTCCATCTTCTTTCCACCTTTATACTCACTTTTCTTTAACTTGTATTTCTGTGCCTTTGTATTTTCTCTTGTTTTTCCCGACTTTTCTGGAGAGGGCTGGAGTTCACCGTCCGGCCACTACTCCATCACGTGACTCCGCCCCGATGTTGTTCTGTCTAAGGCTGCACTTGCACTAAAGCTTCATGGTGTCTGCTTTTGAAATTGTTAATAATTTTTACACAGAATGCTTGAAAGCAGGTTTAGTAAGCTTGTGGATTCCCATTAGCTAACATTTATCTCCAGGGACACTGTTCTCCCCACATACACCTGTAAAGTCATGTGGAAAATGTACATTTCAATCAGATTGCCTTTCATTCTTCTAAATTTGAATGAATTCAGAACTGGTCAACCAAATCTCTCCTTGTACAACATATTCACTCTCTATGTGCCCAACATATTCACTCTCTATGTGCCCTTCACAGGTAGAAGAAAAGAGTACACAATACTTCAGTCTCAGTAAGAAAAGTAATTGACAAGAAGAAGCAGCCTCTAGGGGATAGGAGCACAAGGAGGCTATAAGCAAACAGCCGGAGTGTGCAACATCCCAAAAAACACCAACTCCATTTGCCCATCAAGCACCATCAGAGGAGACTCTGTGGCTCCTGTATAAGGTTCGTCATCCACCTCAGAACCTACTGACTGTAGTGGAAGCGAATTATCTTAGACTGAAGGTTTGACTGAGAAGCTCCCCACCCCATCACCGAGTTCTGCCCCTTTCCCTAAAACTTGATAGTTTCTTTTCTCAGAATGTAAAGTGCAAATCAAACGTTGCCAATGAAGCAAATATTGGAAAAGTGTGAATAAAAGCTTTAAATTACAAAGAAATACAGAATGGGCAAAATTATGCTGAAAAGCTGGATAGAAGTAGTCAATATCCAAAGAGCTGAGAGGAAATGGGGGTTAACAAAAGTAAAATTGAAAACTGTTCTCTACATCCACACTCTGACTCCTATCGTTGAGCCATTTTAAAAATCCAATTAGCTAGTTGGTCTGCTACCCCAAGTACCTATCCCATACCATTTGGAGCTTATTAAACACTTTACTAAAATCCATATAAATATATCAACTGCCTTGCCTTTGTGTATCCTCTGTTAACTCTTCAAAAAATTCTATCAAGTTTGTGAGATAAGTTCCCATGCACAAATCCATACTGGCTCTCCCTAATTACCCTTGCCCCTTCAAATGTTGAAAGATTCTATCTCCCAGAATCCTCTCCAGCTGTTTTCATCCCACTGATGTCGGACTAACAAGTCTGTAGTTGCTCAAATGATCCTTATAGACTTTTTAAATAACGACACCACATTTGCCATTTCCATTTCTCCAGAACTTCTTCTGTCCTCAGTGATGAGTTAAAAATGTCAACCAAGAACCCAACAATTTTCTTCTTGCTTTCCCATAATGTTCTGAGATGCACTGGGTTTGACCCAGAAAATTATCCACCTTGATACAATCTAAAACTGCTAACAACTTTTCACTGCTGATGTAGAAATGTTCAACAATAAACACATTCACAAAATATTCACTTAAAATCTTTCCTATCTGCTCCAGCTCTATATATAGACATCCCCACCTCCCCCCTCCCCCCCCCCGATCCTTAAGAGACATATTCTTCCCCTCGTGACTCCCTTGTTCTTGATGTACATAAAATATTTCTGGATTCTCCCTTACACTGTCTGCCATCTCGTAACCCCCTTTAGCCTTTCTGATTTTGCTCTTCTCTATACTTCTCAAGATTCCTTCAAACCTTTCTGCCTATACTGATACATGCCTTTTTTTTCTTCCTGATCTGTGCTTCTCTATCTCTTGTTATTTAGAGCAGTGCAGATTTACCAGAATGATGCTTGTACTCCAAGGGTTACATAAGAACTAAGAGCAAAAGTAGGCCATCTGGCCTGTTAAACTGCTGCGCCATTCCAATAAAATGATGGCTGATCTAGATTGGCTCTACTTATCCATCTGTTCCCATAAAATTTGATTCTCCTATTCTTCAAAATCTCTCTCACTAGGTCTTAAATACATTTAATAGGGCAGCTCGACAGCTTCCTTGGACAGAGAATTCCACAGATTCACTAATCTCTAGGAGAAGCAGTTCCTCTCAAGTCTTGTACAGTGAAACCCCAATTTTGCATGCCCTGATTTAAAGCGAATTCAGATATAACGCAATAAGTCATTGGACCCACTCCCATGGATACCAAAATCCATGGATGCTCAAGTCCATTATTATACAGGGATAAATGAAGCAAGCAAGTGATCCCTGCAGGTCCTGGGACGTCGGGTTCTTGGCAGGTGTGGGGACACTGGGCTCCCGGGCAGTAGTGGGATCCATCTGCCACTTGTTACTCTGACCGATTATGGGGCATAGTTGTAAGTGCTCTCTCCACGAATGTAATTCTTAATCTGTGAGTGTTCACTTAATTTGTTTCCAGTCGGCAAAATTTCCATTTCTGGTTTACTAAAAATTATTTTGTGTTTTAATTTCATCTGTAACAACGATTTATTGAAACCTCGATTTAGTGCAACCCCTCTTTTTTTTTGCAATGATATTTTATGGACCCTAACAATCGCGTTATAACAGGCCCACACTGTATCTATTCCTGCCAATCTTGAAGGTATGTCTCCAGTTCTAGTCTCTCCTGCAAGTGGCAACTTGTAAGTAAAATTTATTTCAGAAGATGGTTGATATTTTCAAGATATAAAGGGAATTGATAAAATAGATAAAGAAAAATGACTTGCACTAGTTATGGGAATCTGGAAGAAGGGAGCATTGTCAAAATATTCAGACCTGCATTTCAGAAATGAGAGGTCATGAACTGCTTTTCTCTCCATAGATGTTGCCTGACTTACTGAATATTACCAGCATTTTCATTTTTACTTCATTATTGTAGATTATCATTAATTACTCTAAATTTTTGTAGGTCTAACAATTGAATGCCAACAACATAGATCACAGTTGGAAAACAAAAAGTTGGCCATGCGCACATTGAAAGCAAAATTGTACCAGAGGATTGCAGAGAAAGAACAGGCAAGGAGGTGCAGTACCCGGAAACTGCAGGTAACAGTTAAAAACAAACAATTTCAATCTCAGCCCTCTTCAATGTGACCAAGTTTATCATATCCTAAGATCAGGGGATAGTTGTTGAGAATGTAGGGGAAACGAAAGTGAGGTTCATGTAGGATTATTGTAAATGGATGATGGATTATCAGTAAAGACAAAATGGGTTGAAGGGTGTTGTTCTCGAATGAACTTTATATCATCATCAGTCCAGTCCCTTTGTCTAGTATAGGTTGTACATCCTGAACCAAGCTATCTGCTGGAAAAACTCAATGGTTGAGCAGCATCAGTGGGAGAAAAAGAATGGTTGATGTTTCAGGACTGAAAAAAGTCAGTATGGGAGCAGTATAAAGAGGACAGGGTGTGAGAGGTGAGGCAGGGCTCCTTACACAGGATCGGTGAACAAAGCAGAGGTAAAAGAATGATGAGTAGCGAGAGGATTGGCAGATGCTAGATGAGGGAAGAGAGAGGCAAGAAAAACAGGGGACTCAGGTGGAGAAGGATGAGCCTCACAGGGTGGAGTAGGTGATTGTATCATCAAACAAGTTAAACTCCTCAATTTGATAATGACCCATTTATTGCTGCCCTGGAAACCAGTCATCTATTATGCTAATATATTGCCATCAAGTACATGAGCCATTAACGTTCAGTTGCCTGAACTCAATCAACTCATCCTTACTGTGGACATCCAATCACTATACACCTCCATTCCCCATACTGAAAGCCTCAAAGCGCTTTTGTTCTTCCTTAACAACAAACCCAATCAGAACCCCTCCACTACTACCACCCTCCTCTGCCTGACAGAACGCTCCCACCCTCAACAACTTCTCATTTGACTCATCCCACTTTCTCCAAGTCAAAGTAGTAGCCATGGGTACCCTCATGAGCCTAAGCTATGCCTGCCTTTTGTTGGCTATGTGAAGCAATCCATGCTACAAGCCCACACAGACAAGGCTCCTGAACACTTCCTCTGCTTCATTGATGACTAACTTGGTGCTGCTTCAACTTTATCCATTTTGCTGTCAACTTCCACTCCATATTCACTTGATCCATCTCTAACAACACTCGCCCCTTTTTCAATCTCTGTGTCTCCATATTGAGAGACAAAATTTCGACATACATTTTCTACAAAACTACCAACTTCCACAACCTCCTTGACTACACTTTTTCACACCCAGTCCTCTGTAAGGATTCTGTTCCTTTCTCTCAATCCCTCCGTATCCATCACATCTGCTCCCAGGATGAGGTCTTCCATGCAATATCATCCAAAATGTCCTTCAAAAAAGCATGGCTTTCCCTCTAAATCTATCAACGTGGCCCTCACCCGCATATCCTCCATTACCTGCGCATCTGCCTTGGCCCCCTCCATCCCCACGCATTGGAATCATTTTAAAATGCTGTCTCTCTCCCCCCACCCCAACTTCCATACCAGCGCCAGGGGAATAGCCCCCTTCTCGGTGGCCCTGTGCTGGCACTGGTACAGCAGTTTCAGCTGCTTGGGGGATTATGGGAAGCTATTGATCCCGCATTGAGTTGCTGCCAGGCCATCTGAAAGCTTAGTGGGCATCAGTATATGGTAATTCAGAGGCGTTAATGAATTAGCGGAATGACATGGGCTATTCTAACGTGAGTCAAGTGATGATTATGCTCAACAGATAAGATACTTGTAGAGTAATGATACCACTAACTAGCAACATAGAACACAACAGGATTCTTGGGGGTTGAGTGAGGGTCATGTCAGGTCATGTTTGGCATCAAACTCCATCTTTGATAAGCAGATGTCATCTAACAACAAAATTGCTGGATTTTAGAGGTTGCCCTTTTATAGAATCCTGGATATCTTTACATCCTATCACTGCTGTGAGTTACTCCAGCATTTTTGTATTTTTATTAGCCCTTTATAGGTAGTCCCTGACATACATCCATATTCTATTCGGACAGACTAGTCGGATCTCGAAATGGAGGCAAATCGGATGTATGTTAACCCCAGATCTCCTGTGGTGTTCTGCTGCTCTAATTTTATACGTTTTTGTTATTTTTTTAGTCGTATGTACGGATGGTCGTAAGTCGCATAGATTGTAAGTCAGGGATGTTACAGAATGAGTTAATAAAATTATGTTAAAGTAACCATTATCTTGGTGAATTTCTATTGCTGCTGGTTTTTGGAGTCGTCTGGGCTCGTAACAGGGACTACCTGTACTCTGCAATCTACCTTTTTATTTCTATTTATCACCCAATAATGGATATTTCCAATAACAGATTTAGGAATAACTAGCCATTGTTTTTTCTCTCATCTTCAATAGCAGAGTTACCTTTGCCAATTCTTAATTTTTGAGAATGTTCAGAATCCAGACTGTAAGGTATCTGTTTACGAGATTTTAACCATTCCATGCGGTTCCATCCCCCACAAAGTTCTTCCCCTTTCAACTCTTTCCCAACTCCCCCTCCAAATTCACCTTGGGCCTCTCTTTACATCACAATACTTACCTTCTCTTATCATGATTCCAGCACTGGCAGTCTTTGTTTTCTAATCAGCCACTCCATCTTCCTCCACCGTCTGACCCCTTGGGTTTTCCTGCCGCTCCCTCTTTCTCTGGCATCTGCCATCGTATAATCTCTGTCCTTGATGCTTCATCTCTTCCTGGCTCAGAAATCACACATGTGCCCCCCACCCCCCGTCCCACAACCATTGTTCTGCTCCCACCCTGTCTTAACACTGGTTTCTCTTTACACATTCTCAGAGCAGTGAAGGATTTCAGCCAGAAATGTCAAAATTATCTTTCTCCTACTGATGCTATTCCTCAACCCACTGAATTCCTGTCAGCAGCTTGTGTTTAGCTTCAAATTTCAGCATTTGCAATCTCCTGCGTGTTTCCAGTCTTGAAGAAAGATGCTCCTGAGGCCTGCTTCATGGAATGCAAGCAGACCAGTTTCCTGGTACAATGTGTTGTGGATGCAACCAAGGAGTTGGTTAGTGTCTGCTTGTGCTTCTTTAGTTAGCAATTGTCAATGCAGTGACCAGAGGGTGAAAAATCTGTTTGTTCAGAACAATTGCTGTTTTGCTCAAAGATGCATAAAAACCATCTGCTTTGGAAATCTTCTTTAACATTGTTTAATATAGGTTGGTACAAGAGCTCAGTCAGAAAGAATTCGTACTTATAACTTCACCCAGGACAGGGTGACGGATCACCGGATCAAGTATGTTTTGAGGGACATTAAGGTGAGATGTATATTATGTCTGTCTCTCTCTCTCACAACACCCACACTTCCTTAATCATTCATCCAAATTTTCTTTTGGGCACCCTTTCAGGCATTCCCTTTGTTTTCTCCACCCCTCCCCATTCTCTATGACTTAAAACATACAAATACTTGCAAGTTCTGTTGAAAGGTTGTCAGCCTGAATGCTGACTGTGTTTTCCTCTATAGATGCTGCTTGATCTACAAAGTGTTTCCAACATCTTCTGGTTTGGCTTCTACAGAAGGAACTCATAGGGTCGGGCAGCATCAGTAGGAGAAAAAGAATGGTCGACAATAGCCAGAACCCTTCATCAAGGCTGGAAATCTCTGTTTGATTTGTCTTCTTCCACCTGACTTATTTGTTTTTCTTGCCTCTTAGTCTGGTAACTGCCACTCTTCTGCCAGATTGTCACACTTCACCTTTCACTGATCCACCCATCCCATATGGGCCATAATCACCAATGAAACTAAACACCGGTTCAGTGACCGCTTTGCCAAATTCCTGTTCTGTTTGTGGGTCTAACCTTGAGCTTTCTTCAGCCAACCATTTCAACTCTCCCAAATGTCTGACCTTAGCCCCATCCATTGTCAGGGTGAGACCAAACATAAGGATGAGGAACAACCAATCGTATTCCTCCTGAGTAGCCTTAAATCTAACAGCTTGAATGTTGATTTTTCTAACTTTGGATAAACTCCACCTAATTCCACTGTTTCCATCTCTTCTTTACTCACTCCTGTACTTAACTGTTTTCTCTCTCCCTCTTCTTCCTATTGTCTCTCCACCTCTCGCACCTTCTGGGCTCATCCTCCAGCGTCCTTTCCCATTGATACATCCAGTTTTGGTAAACAGGTGCTGGGGAACTCAGCAGGTCATACAGCATCCACAGAGAGCAATTGACACTTTGGGCCTGATCTCTTCGGCTTGGAACACCTAAAGAAGACTTAGGCCCCAAACCGTCAACTGCCTATTGCTTTCCATGGATGCTGCCTAATCAGCTGAGTTCTTCCAGCACTTTTGAATCTGTATGTAATTGTACCTATTTTATCCTTGTCTTAATAGAGGGGTCAGACCCAAAACATTGGCCACTTCTATCATGGATGCTTTCTAACCAGTTCAAGAGTACATCATCTGAAATTTTTGTATTTCTCAGTTGATTGTAATCAGTCTGTCTATGTAACAAAACCTGTTCTGCTTGGGATTCACAACCTTTTACAGAGAGCAGCAACGTGACAGATTATACTGTATATAGATATGTTTTTGGGAGATAAATTGGGGCTGGGTTTTAGTGCAGGTCACATACAAACACTTCAAAACACATCTCATTTAAAATACTGGAGCTCTGCTCAAGTCAGACAGGGCGGCTCCTGGGGGCCTTTGCAAAAACTTTAGAGAGTGCCCAAGAGACTTCACTAATGGATTGTTGTTTTGAAAAGCAACAGATGAAAGAGATCGGAGTAGTTCAGAGCCACAGGCTGTCTGGAGTACAACTTGCTGTTCTAAGAGGGTCATGTGGTTTTGCAAGCAGAGGGAGTCAAATAGGCTTTTCTGTGTGTGTGTGTGTGTATGTGTGTGTGAGATAGAGGGGGGGAGAGAATTCAGTTTTACAGTCAGCAGCAGCAGCTGGAATAGGACAAGCTGGCAAGCTTGTGGAAAAACCCCATTTTGAAGACTAGTTGTGAGTGCTTAGTTCAGCCTGCTCAAAGCTCTTGTGGCTCATTAAGAGGAGAGGACTGGCTGCCTAATGTTTCAAATAAGAGAAACAAAAAGGTGAAAGAAAGAGGATACCATCTGAAGAACCCTGATGTGGCAAGATACGGAAGTGGCTGATTAAAAGGGATCAGTTTGTGTCCAGGAACAACAAATCTCCCTCTGAAAACTGGCAAGAACCCTTCCTGAGTGGTAACCATTTACCTTTCAAGCACCAAAGCCTGGTGAACTTCATAATTTTTTAATTATGTGCACAGTATAAGAATTGCCTGCAACCAGTGAACTTGGAGGAATGAGAAGTGAGATTGGACTGTGAATTAAAGAACTTTTCTAAACTTACATACACGTGCACTTAGAATTAGAAGGGGGTTAAGTTAGGTTAAGTAAGTTAAATGATAAGTTTGATCCTGTTTTTATATTTAAAGATAATTAAAAGCACATTTTGTTTAAAGTAACCATTTGTCTTGGTGAATATCTATTGCAGCTGGGTTTTGGGGTTCTCTGGGCGTGTAGCAACCTAATGCCAATGTTTTCCAGATTTTGTAAAATCCAACATTTGTCCCTAAGCTTATGTTTCTGTTATTTTCCAGGAAGTACTGTGTGGTGGCAGATATCTGGATGAGCTGATTAATAAATTTCTGGAATCAGAAGAAAAGGAAGCTCTTCTTGAACTGATAGAAGCAAGTAATAAAAGAAGGGAGTCATAGCTAAAATAATGAAATGAGTGGTGATGTATTCAAGGAAAACTCATCATGGGGAAACCTTTCTTCATGGGCTACTGCACACTGACTAATGAACGCTGGAGGAAGTAGAATTTTTAATTTTTTTCCAAAAATGTACTTTATTCACAATAAATTATTTACAAGAAAACTCTTTAAGACTTTTTACATTCATAGTGACATTCATATCAATACATTCTCTTAATATCCATTACCACCACTGTGGCATCTTGTTTCTTTCCACCCCCCCACCCCACCTCTGATGGCTGAGAGGCTTCCCCACAGTGCCAGTAATGGGAGGACTCTAGACTGTGGTCCTTGCCCACAACGCCCTCACATTGGCTGCTCCAAGCCTTGGTTCGTCCTTTTTAGCACGCACTCTTGCAACCTGGAACGGGTCAGTCAGCAGCATTCCCATACCAACATCATAGTGTGCTAAAGACCAACAGGCCAAAGAGTGTCTTTCTCCCAAATCAATCTTGAAGACAGTGTACTGTGGCTTTATGAGGACAATACATTCTTCCTGTGGTGCAGAGGTCAAAATTACATGTACTTCGTGTGGTCCTGTGCAGTCTCAGCTAGACCACCTTATCTAACACCAAAGGCATTTACTTATTCAATTTCTTTCCATCTGCATGATCACTTTGGGTCACACCTATTTCCCCAAACATTTTTAAAATATTCTGCTATTCCATTCTTCCTAGCAAGGTGCACTATCTTACATTTAGCCACCTCACCCATTCAATTAACCTGTGCGTCCTTTTACACACTTTGTGTCTTCCTGGCAGTTATTTCCATCTTCCTTGATGCTCACAGAAGCTGTATTGAGCTTTTCGTTACTGCCATCTGGGGAGCAACCACTGTGGGAGCGGCCAGTGTAAGAGTGGGACTTAGAGGCTTTGGCTTGAGAGGCGGAGGAGACTGTGCAGGTAAGGCCCTCTAGGAAAAAGGCAAAGGTAAGAACAGGTGAGTTCAGGTAAACAAGTATAGATTTGGTGATTCTCAGCAGTAGCACCTTGTGCATATTTTGCGAAGCCCCGTATTGGAGGAGATGAGATAGCATTGGACGCATTCTTAGTGAAAAGTGATCCCTGCAGAGGTAAGACTGAATGGCAGAAGAGACCTATAACTTTTACCCACCCTAGTATAAGGAATGATTCTTCAACTATTTTACTTTCATAGGCAGTGTTGAGAATTTTATGCATGGTATTTCATTCTGGAATGCAGGTATTCTGTTTTCAGGATTGAAGAAAATGCCTGGAATTCAAACTTAATATGATTTTGCTCTCTAATCACTTCTAAAGCAAATGGAATTGTGTCATTGCAGTTCTAAAATTCAGTTTTTAAATTTCTATTCTGTTGGAAAAATATAATCTTAAGATTTGTGAAATAAAATTTATAATTTGATCCTCTCTGTGACCAAGTGTCCAGGATTTTATTATCAATTGTTTTTACCCCTTGAACCCAATTTGACATTAATTTTATTCCATATTGTGATTATATGCTTTGATGGGGTGTGGGGGGACGGGCATTCTTTAGGGCCACATAATAATTTAGAATTCCATTTATATATATTTTCTGCTATCCTCTCACCAACCTTATACAACTGCAATTTTACCCATGAAGACTTGTCTCTTCTGTCAAAGAGGAACGTGACAAACTTCAATTGGGTTGCCCAAAAATATTTTTTGAAATCCGGAACCATTAATCCTTTCAATTATAATTCCACATTAATTTATCAATAGAGTCTCTGGAAGGTTTACCTTTCCACAGAATCCTGATGCATTTATTAAGGTTTTGAAAGAATCTGAGGTATAGAATCAGGCAAACTTTGAAAAAATATTGTACTCTAGGCATCATATTCATTTTAATACAGTTGACCCTTCCAAACAAAGTTATTGGGAGGGTCATCCATTTATTAAGATCCTCCCCAATTTTCTGAAACAAGGGAAGATAATTCAACTTATATAAATTCTGTAGACTGTAATCTACCTTGATACCTAAATATTTAATGGCCACTTAAATTGAGAATTTCTATTAAAAAATGTTCACCTGTAAGTGGCATAACTTCGCTCTTGATCCATTTGACTTTATAACCCGATATAATTCCAAAATCTTCCAATTTAGACTGCAATTTTTGTAATGAGTTTACTGGTTCTGTCAGATATATCAGAATATTTTACGTTCTTTCTGATTGATCCTGAAACCCTTTGTCTGGATCTAGATGGATGGTTTCCACTAATGGTTCAATAGCCAGGAGTAAAAGAGCTGGAGATGATGGACAACCTTGTCTGCTAGATCTGGACAGTGGGAATGCTGATGAAATTTGACTATTAGTTATTACTTTAGCTTAGACTCAGAATATAGAGCTCTAACCCAATTAATAAATATCCTAGTCCAAATTTTTCCAGAACTTTAAATAAAAAGTCCCACTCCAGTCTGTCAAGGGCTTTCTCCAAAACTAGAGCCACAGCTACGCTTACCTCTTGTTTGCGCCAGATGTATAATGCTGAGCAATCTATATACATTGTCCACTGATTGGTTCCCCTGCACATAGTCAGTTTGATCAGCGTTTATTAATTTAGGCAAATAAGTTGTCTATCTATTTCCCAAGGCTTTGGCAATGATCTTATAATCTGTATTCAAAAGGGATATGGATCTCTTAAGATGATGGTTTCAATGGACCCTTATCTTTTTTGGGAATCACCATAATAACTGCTATTGAGAGTGTGGATAACCACTACCTCATCTAATGCTTCCATAAGCAGAGGTATTAATAAATCTTTAATTTTTTTAAAAAATTCTGACGGAAATCCATCCTCTCCCATGGATTTATTAATTTTCAAGGAGGCCAATGCTTCCCCTATCTCAATTTGAGTAAAGGGAGTGTTTAACTCTCCCTTTCTTCTAAATTCAAATTTGAGAGATCCACTTGTGGCAGGAAACTCTCAATTTTATTCAAATCCCCCACTGATTGAGATTTATATAAATGAACATAAAATTGTTTGAACGCTTCATTTATATTCTCCGATTTGTAAGAGATCCTATCCAAGTCTAGCTTAATTCTGGAGGCTTGTTCTGTTTTCAGCTGCCAGGAGAGGACTAGGGCTCTTTCTCCTAGTTCATAGTATTTCTGTTTTGATCTTATTTTTTCCATTTTATATGTATATATTGTATTACACTTGAGCTTTTCATTAATTAACTGTATGTTTATCCTCAGAGCCCACTCATTGAAGATCCTTTTTTAATTCTTCCACTTCCTTTGTATATGCTTTTTAATCATAGAGGCATAGCTAATTATTTGACCTCTCAAATACGCTTTTTACGTGTTCCATAGAAGAAATTTATCCACAGTAGAATTGAAGTTGATCTCACAGAACATGATTGATCTTTTAAAGATATGATGATTTCAATTGGAGTAAAGAGAAAAAGATTGCTTTTTAGTAAGAAGGGGAAGAGAGTTTTCCTCTGTGAATATATGTTGTCCAGTCTTCTGGTACTGATTTACGTGTAAAGGTTAAACAGGTTAGGATTTTATTCCTGGAGCATAGAAGAATGAAGGGAGATTTGATAGAGGTATTTAAAATTATGAGGTAGATAGGCTTTTTCCACTGGGGATAGGCGAGATACAAAACAGAGGGCATGAGTTAAGAGTGAAGGGGTAAATTTTGGGGGGGAAACCTCTTACATAGAGTGGTGGGGGTGTGGAATGAGCTTCCAGCTGAAGTGGTAAATGCAAACTCATTTTTAAAATTTAAGGAATTTGGCAGGTTCATGGATGGGAGAGGGATGGAGGGCTATGGACTGGGTGCAGGTCAGTGAGACTAGACAAAATAAATAGTTCAGCACAGACTAGAAGGGCCAAAGAGACCTATTTCTGAGCTGTAATGTTCTATGGTAAGGTCTTTACTTATTGTAAAGTCTGAACATTGGGAATGGCAGCAGTATGCTCCAATGTGGGAAATCTGGGACAGCATGTGTCACTTGATGACTACACCTACAAGAAGTGCGTCCAGCTACAGCTCGACAGACCGAGTCAGTGTTACTGGAGCTGGATGAACTCCAGATCATTCAGCAGGCAGAGGGTGCAATAGACAAGAGTTAAAGGGAGGCAGGCAGGAAGCAGGTAGCTGGATGACCATCAGGAGAGGGAAAAGGGATAGGCAGCCAGAGCAGGGTATCCATGTGGCTATTCCCCTCAACAGGTAGACTGTTTTGGATACTGATGGGGGGAGGGGGTGTGGGATTGGAGAAGGCAGAAACGTCCCAACAGTGAAAAGCCTCAGCAGCCAGGTCTCTGATGCAGAGCCTGACTTTGTGGCTTAAAGGGAAGAAAGAAGAATAACTATGATGGGGATTCCATATATTCACCCTTTAGAACCTTATCAATGGTTAGGAGCATAGACAGGAGATAGTGCAGAAAAGACAAGACTCTTGGTTGGTATTTTATCACCTAGTTTCCAGAGTCAGAGATGTCTCTGACCACATCCATAGAATTCTTGAAATGGAGGGTGAAGAGCCAGATCTTATGATACACATTGGTACCAATTGGAAAAGTGATAAGGTTCTAAAGGGGAATATAGGGAATTAGGACGGAAGCTAAAGAGCAGGACCTTTGTGCAAGAGGCCAAAGGCCTTTGTTGGAATACAGAATTAAAATGGGAGCTCTGGGTCGTACTTGTAGACTAAACAGAGATGCTCTGCAAAGCAGCCTCTCCGTCTGTTTGACCTGCTGAGTTCTCCAGCATGTGTTTTTACTTTTATCACAGGGTCTGCAGTTTTTCGTGTTTTACTTTCATTCAGAGTTTGATTTCTCTCATTTGGATCAGACATTTTTATTAACACTAAATGCAGTGCACTAATTTGAATGAGGATTGTTGCTTCACCCTGAGTTGGTCATTGATCCAAAATATTGACAGTTTTTCCCTCTGTCCTCTGTAGGAGGGCCACAGTGAAACAAAACACAACAGTCTTTATGCTGAGATTGTAGTAAAAACATACATAAGAACTCAGCCGGCCTGACAGCATCCATAGGAGGTAAAGATATGTTACTGATGTTTGGACCTGAGCCCTTCTTCAAGGAGTGGCCTGGTGCAGGAGTGGAGAGTTAGAGGCTTTAACTGAAGAGGCTTTGGTAAGCAGAGGCTGAGGATGTGGTACAGGTAAGGTCAGGCAAGATCTTTTCATAGTTATGCAGTATAGGTGGTAGAGATGGAACCTAGGGCAGTGGAATGCTCCAATTACAGGATGCGAGAAATCTGGGACAGCACGAGTGTCCCTGATGACTAACCTGCAAAAGATGCATCCAGCTGGAACTCCTTACAGACCAAGTTAGGGAGCTGGATGAACACCAGATCATTTGGGGGGCAGAAATGGTAAGAAAGAAGCTACAAGGAGACAGTCACACCGAAGAGACAGGTGACTGTTATGAGAGGTAAGAGGTAAAGGCAGTCAGTGGAAAACACCCCTGTGGCTGTTCCCCTCAGCAACAAATGTATCCTCTTTGGATACTGCAGGCAAGGAGTGGAGAAATGATCTATCTAGGCAAGGCAGCAACCAGACCAACAGACTGGAAGGGAAGGGTAAAGTCAGGCTGATCAATAGGGGAACAGGTAGGAAATTCTGCAGCTGCAAGAGTTCAGGATAGTGTGTTGCCTCCCAGGTGCTAAGGTCCAGAATCTCTCTAAGCAGTTGCAGAATATTCTTTAAGAAGATAGGTATAGGCAAGAATGGGTTAGAGGTCCTGTAAAATAAGTTTAGGGAAATAATTTGACCTGTACAAAAAAGACAGGTTACACCTGAACTCGAGAGGAACTAATATTCCTTGGGTAGGTTTGATAGAGCTGTTGGGGAAACTAGCTCTGCAGGGAGATGGGAACCCAGTGTGTTAGACCAGATGATGGAGCAGTTGGTGAAATGGTAGATGCTATGTGTAGTGAAACTGTGAGGAAGGACAGAAAGTGAATGGAACATAAATGTAGTAAGTTGTAGGGATTTAAATGTGTGTACTTTAATGCAAGGATCATTAGAAATAGAGATGAACTCAATAGCATGGGTTAATATGTGGAACTAAGATTTTGTGGGTAGTGATGGCTGCTGAATATGCTGGCCTTTAGATGTTTCATGAAGAATAGGGAGAGGGGTAGAACTGGTGGGGGAGTAGTATTGCTGATCAGGGATACTATCACAGCTGCAGAAAAGAGATCATCAATTGAGTCGGTGGGTGAAAGGAACAATAACCTCAATAGATGTATATTATGGAAACCCCCCCCATAGTAACAGTGACACTGAGAAGATAGGGAGATTGATTCTAGAAAGGTGCAAAAATAATAAGGATGTGGTGATGGGTGATTTTAACTTTCCTTATACTGATTGGCATCATCTTAGAGTGGAGGGTTTGGATTGAGTGGAATTTATCAGGTTGTTCAAGAATATGGAGACAGTCCAACAAGAGGGGATGTTATACTAGACCTGGTCTTGGAAAATGAACCAGGTCAAGTGCCAGATCTCTGGGTGGGCAAACAATTTGGAGAAAGTGAACTCAACTCTCTCTCCTTTACCCTAGCACTGGACAAGGACAGAAATAGACAACTTGAGAAACATTTAATTGGGGTAAGGAAAAGTATGACACTATTAGCAAGGAGATTTGGGACCACGAATTCAGAATAGATATACTCCAGGAAATGTACAGCAGAAATCTAGCAAATGATCAGAGAACATGTGCATGGGACTCTGCGCAAGTATATAAAAAAAAAATCAGGATTTATTTTCATGAACAAGTCATGAAATTTGCTGTTTTGTGGGAGCATCATGGTGCAAACGTACATATAACCATCTTATAAAATTGTAATAGTGCACAAAAGGTAAGGCCGTGTCTTTGGTTCATTCATTATTTAAGAACCTTATGGCAGCTTGGAAGAAGCTGTTCTTGTGCTCCTGAGTGCTCGTCTTTAGGCTTCTGTATCTTTACCCCAATGGTAGCAGAGTGAAGAGGGCGTGTTGCGGGTCTTTGAGGATAGAGGCTGCTTTTTTTTAAAAGACACCACCTCATGTAGATGTTCTCGATGGTGCTTGTGATGTCGCAGGCCGAGTTAACAACCTTCTGAAGTTCAATCTTGACCTGAGAGTTGGAGCCTCCAAGCAATGATGCAACCAGCCAGAATGCTCTCCACAGTACACCTGTAGAAGTTTTCAAGTCTTTGGTGACAAACCAAATCTCCTCAGACACCTCACAAAGTAGTCACTGGTGAGCCTTCTTTGTGATTGCATCAACATGGAGGCTCCAGGACAGATCCTTGGAGATGCTGACATCCATGAATTTGAAGTTCTTGACCCTCTCCACTACTGAGCCCTTGATGAGGACTGGGTCATGTTCCCCTGACTTCCTCCTGAAATCCACAATCATCTTGTTTTTTTCTATGTTGAGCACAAGGTTGTTGGCATTACACCATTCAGTGAGCTGATCTATATCCCTCCTGTATGCTTCCTCATTGCCGTTTGTAATTCTGCCAACAACTGTGGAGTCATCGGTAGACTTGCATTGGAATTGTGCTTGAAAAGCCAATGAAAGGGTTAAGAAGCTAGAAAATTATAGAACTCTCGAGAATTTACAGTTTCCAGAAGAGAACTTAAAGGACTTGAGAACAAGGAGCCAATAAGAAGGCCTTGGTGAGCAGGGTTAAGGAAAACTCCAAGGCATTTTACAAGTGAGTGAAGAACAAGAAGGTGAGTAGTATGTGGAAACGTGGCATGGGGACAGAGGGGTAACAGAAGTCTTTAATGAATACTTTGCTTCAGTATTCACCAGAGAAAATGACCTTGGCAATTGTGAAGAAGACAAAACAGACTAACATTAAGAAAGATAAGCATTAAGAAAGAAAAGCATGAAGTTAGGTAAGTTACTAGGTCCAGATGAAATTTGCCCAAGGCTTCTGTGGGGAGGGAGATTGCTGAGCCACTAGAGATGATCTTTTCATCCTCACTAGGGACAAGGGGTACTAGAGAATTGAAGGGTTGGCAAATGTCCCCCGTTCACGAAAGGGAGTAGAGATAATCCAGGAAATTATAAATCACGGAGTCTTCCTTCAGTAAACAAGCTGTTGTAGAAGATCCTGAGGTGCAAAATCTGATTAGGGATAGTAGTGTCTCATGAGCCTGACTGAATTAAGATTTAACAAATTTGACACAATGATGGAGGTAGAGCAGTAAATGTGGTCTTTATGGATTTCAGTAAGGCTTTTGATATGGTTTCCCAGACAAGGCTCATTCAGAAAGTAAGGAGGCATGGAATCCAAGGAATCATTGTTTTTTGCATACAGATTACTGGGTGATTGTAGATGGTTCTTCTGCACAGGTTGGTGACTGGTGGCATTCCGTAGAGATCTGTTCAGGGACCCCTCCTCTGTCATTTTTATAAATGACCTGGATGAGTAAGTGAAAGGGTGGTTTATCAAGTTTGCAGGTGACAAAATTTGGTTGTGCTGTGGATAGTCTGGAGGGTTGCCAGCAGTTGTAAAGGGACATTGAGAGCATGCAGAGTTGTGCTGAGAAATGACAGATGGAGTTTAATCTAGAAGTGGTGGTTCATTTCAGCTGGTCAAATATGAAGGCAGACACAATGGAGTCAGTGGATGAACTGAGATCTTGGGACAAGTCTCAATAGGACTCTGAAAGTTGCTGCACAGGTTGATAGTGTTAAAAAGGCAAAATGATGTGCAGTCTTTCATTAACTGTTGGATTGATTGAAGAGCCGTGAGATAATATTGCAGCTATTCAAGATCTTAGTTAGGTCCCACATGGAATTATTATGTTCAGTTCTGGTCATCTCACTACTGAAAAGATATGGACACTATAGAGAGGGTACAAGATTTACGTTGCCTTGATTGGAGAGCATGCCTAATGTGGATAGGATGAGTGAACTTGCTCTTTTCTCATTGGAGTGACAGCAGATGAGGGGTGGCCTGATAGAAGTGTATCAGGTCATGTAACGCCCTGATTGTGGCACTGATGGAGAGGGCTGAACTGGTGAACACAAGGGAGTGTAGTTTTTTAGGTCCTTGGATGTAAAATACAGAGGGGATAGAAGTTTTTCCACAGAGTGGTGGATGCTTGGAAATGTGTTGCCAATAAAAGTGATGGAGGCAAGTACAATATGATCTTTAAAAGACTATAGACAGGTACATGGAAGGTTATACAGTAGAAGTTCTGGGCAGTTGTTCAAGTACATCAAGTCAGCATAACACTGCCAGCTGAAGGGCCTCTACTGTGCTGTTCTTTGATCAAACTACAAACATCACAAATTTGTTCTTGATGAAGAGCTCTGTGCCAAATTGTTGACAATTTCCCTCCCCCGATGCTGTTCAACCCAAGTATTTAATTCTTGAAAAACTCAGCAAGGTTCATGAATTGGGTTCAGATTATGGCCAATTCTCAGTCCCCTCATCAGCAAACAAGTCTTTTGTAATATTACTCTCAAATCATAGGTTAAAGGAAATACTTTCCAAAGCTGCTTGCTCCAACCAAACCTGAATTCATGCAGCCAAGTTTCCACATATCCCATGAGTGGTGGTGGAAACTGATATAATACAGACTTTTAAAGATTCTTCAATAGGCATATTGGGAATTAAAAAAAAATGAAGGATTAAATTGATAATGGAGTAAGTTTATATAGATAAGCTTGTGACTGAGGGCCTGTACTGTTCTATGTTCATATCTGCCCATTACTTAATAGATTGGATTTAGGCTTAGAAACATGGTATTTGAGTAAAGCAGTTTTCCAACTGTCTAAATGCTAGAACCTCCAGAATTCCCCAAGTGTCATAAGTAGCATCTATTTTATTTATTTACTAGATGTGAACATAGGCAAGGCCTCGATTTACTGCCAGTCCCACACAGACGTTGACTTAACATTTTAGTGTCTAGTAATGCTTAAAGATCCCTAAACCTGGTAAGGAGAGCAGATTAATACACAAAAGTGTAGCATCCATAAGGAGACATATAACCAACATTTCAGTTCCTTTTCTAGAGACTTTAGAGAACAAGGCAAGTATTTACAATTGTAATTTCAATAGCTCCTTTCACACCGCCAACCCTCCTAGGAAGCAGGAAAACTTACAGGGCATGCTGCACTTGGGACTCTTTCCCATTGCACCATGATTTACCTGGTTAATTGGCAATCCAGCATTTTAAAGTAGTCCTGTCTCCATCAGTGACAACCTCAGAGCAGGTAATGCTTTCACACTGCCAGAAGGCGGTTAGTGAGTTAACTCAGCCAGGCTCGGACACTTGCCCCCACCAAGTGTCAGAGCCAGATTGAATTTAACTCCCCCTACCACACCGCACGATTACTGGGAATGGACTTGCTAAATTAGCCAATTAACCCACACTGAATCGGCAATGTGAAAGGAGCTTCATTAAGAGCATTCCATTCCATGTGTAATATTTAAATTTCACAGTTCCTGGGACAAGGATTGAACTTCTCTCCCCCATAATAGCCAACAGGATGACAGAAGGATGGCTCAGAGCTGCTAAATTTTGAAAATATATTAAAAATATTTCAACCACCATTTGACAATACCAACAAAAGGGACAGTTCAGGAAATGAAGCTGGGTGGTAGAATGCACTCAATAGGGCCACATTTAAAGCAATAACAATCCAATTTATTTTTAAAAAGGAAAAGGACAAAGATAGACAATGAAGTAAAAATCAGAGAGAAGACTAGTTTTATTTGAGAAACTTTGTCCCACCCTGACGTTTCTCAAGATTCTGGGTGGTAAATTTGGCTGAAACAGAGGTTGGATAAAAGGGGGAAATTTTAAGGGATTAAGCATAAATAAAAGTGATCATCTAGCATTGTTCTTCCCTAGTTGTAGTAGTTCCATTGTTTGAGAGAACACAAAAATATCCACATAGCAAGCAGCCTGAAACTGGCAGTAAATTACAAAACCACAGGGCACAATTTAAGTCATTTAGTATGGTTTTGTGAAGGCCATTCAAATAGTCCTGAGGAAAAGCCATTTGGTTTAATCTACTAAAGTATTTACTTCCTTCCTACACAATGTAAACCTTTTTAAATAAGATATTGGTTGTTATTTTTAAAAGTGGGGATATGTTAAGAAAGGTAACAGTCAGATAAGGATATGTGGTGGGTGGAAACTGCCAACAAAGGCAATGTAATTTGTCGAGTGCCAGTAGTAACACTAAGACACAGTAATGGCAAAAAATAAGTTCAGGGTACAGTTCCATGTATCCTAAAAATTTGTGTAGCTTGGGTCTCTGCAAAATCTCATCACTGCACCTTTGGTAAAGAAAATGAAGGAGTTCCAGAATAAGCCAGGGGAAGCAGGCTGTTGGATCTTTAAATCAAGGAAGAAGTAGTCAAATCATCCTCAGAAGATGAAGTGTGGCAAGGTTGAACATTCCTGATGGACAAGCTGCTTGGAACCAGTGGCAAGTGTTTTGTGGGACAATAAATAGCAAGTTGAAGCAACAGGTCTAACAGAACTGCCTTGCTTGCAAAGTGATCTGGCAGGTACTTTTTAAGGCACTTGTCAACTTCCAATTATCAAGGTTTACAATAGTTAAAGAAGGCCGCTCACTACCACCTTCTCAAGGGCAATTAGGGATTGCCGATTAAATGCTGGCTCAATCTGAAAAGCCTATATCCCTTGAATTATTAAAATAATGAGTGATCTGAGCAAAGTTGAAAAAGATTTGATACAAATGTGCTATTCTCTTAAACACAGTGGCCCTTTTTCGTTGACTGTAGCTGCAATAAATGCCCACAAATTAGAAATAATCCATTTCCTTCTATTCCCAAAAGATCATCCTGGGAGTTTTGCCTCAAAGCCAATGGATCACTTCTAATTTTCATCTTTCCTAGCCTGAATCCTGCTTTTAAAAAGTACATGGATCTTTAAAGTCATTAAGCAACTATACGAGATGTCAGTCTAAGGTATCAATGTACAAAACAAAGATCTAAAATAAGTATATATTTGCAATAAAGTTTGTTTAAATGCATCCTGGTGTTGCACTTACTGGTTCTAAACACAATACACAAGTAAATAAATGTATTTCTTTCAACTTTCTTCCTCCATTGCATACTGGATTTTTAAATGAAGGGTAGGGGTCTTGTAATACTTCACCATGTGAAGACGCTGAAAATCTAAGTTGCTGAAGGGTGCACCAATTAAACACTAATTGGGCAATTCCTCTGGTATTGACAAACAATAAATGATTATGGATTGGGGGAACACCACCAAAAGCAAATAATTAGAAATTCTTGACAGGTTGGTGCTAGAAACGGCTCATTCAAAGGCTCCCAATTAACAACACCAGCATTAGACACTTTCTTAAAGTTTGACACTATTCGAATGTCAGTTACATATTGATAACTTCAACACAATTTAGCTTTTCTTCAAAAGGGAATCCCAGTTGAGGTTTGATGCAACACTGCCCTATTAACTTCAGTGGCAATGAAACCAGTTGTCAACAGTCTGCCCCTCTCTCTTACGTGGAAGGTGAACTTTAGATGATGGAGATGGAAAATTATTTTCATAAAAGTATCTCATTTAATTACATTAGAATTACAGAATGGTTTTCAAACACTAAGCTGCAATGCACATTTAAAATGATGGATAATTCAACAGTTCTAATCACCACCCTCCCTCCAACCCATTTTAATGTTAAGATTTCTCCATCATAAATATCTGACTCCTCATAAAAGTGGATCCCACCCATGGTAAAGTGGATCCCACCCATGGTAACATTGTGTAGCTTTTGTGCAAAACCATGTTACAAGTCAGAATTGGCCATTCAGTCCATCCTGGCTAATTTACAACTGCATTTTCCTGCCTCTCCCATATACCCTGGATTCCCTTCCTAATCAATTTATTTACCTCAACCTTAAATATACCATGTCTTGGTCTCCACTGTTGTCCATGGCAATGAATTCCAAATGATTTGTCACTTCTCAGTAAAGAAATTCCTCCTCATCTCTGTTCTAAAGGGAAATTTTTGTACTCGGAGGTTGTGCCCTTGGGTTGCAGACTCTCCACCATAGGAAACATTCCCTCCACGTCCACTCCATCTACAAGTTTGATCCCATTGCCTGGTGCTCATGAAAAAACCATCATGTCCTCTGAGCTTTTTTAGGAAAAGCAAAAAAAAAATTGATAATATTGAATTCATATTATACTAGGCCTATCAATCTGTACATTATTTCAATATCAAAGTATTTACTTCCTTCCTACACAATGTTAAACCTGAAGCACTGTACTCCAATATCCAATGATAAACCTCTGCACTGAAGGCCAAATTGAGAGGGGTGGGGAGGGCAAGGAAATTTTCTAAACCAATCATGAAATACCTAATACAGTGAGAAGGTTTCTTCTATGAGAATAAACTTGAGCTTCCTTTTAAACTTCCCTGATCACTGACACACCCTCACCCTTCCTCTAATCAAACATTCCCTTATGCAAGCAGCCAATAATATATATTTTAAAGCTGAAGGCATATATACAAGTTACTTCTATGGCAGAGGAGGGTGAATTTCCAAGTTGTTAGTCATTTCCTTTAAAATGTCCATTTGAAATCCCTCATTCCATTTGCCCGGGATTAAAAAAGTTTTAAAATGATTGAACTTAAGGAAGAAATATTGTATAATGAATTCAACAAGTCATGTCTATTTAGTGTTGCATTTAAACTGCTTAATTCAGTTTACTCCAGTTAAAACCCAGTATCTAGCACATATGAGGATTGGTAGATGCCAGATAAGTGAAATTGCCAGTTGCTTGATTGTTGTGTAGATTGGCAAACTGACCACTAATTTTAAACTTTTGTATGTTTTATCTACTGGTACTCATTTTGCGCAATTTGTTTTGCTGGTTGCTTGAGGCTACTGATTGCTTGAATTCCAGATACAGGGATTTTACTGTATATCACTGTTTATAAATCAAGAAAATATTTTCACATAAAAAAATTATCTCATTTAGTCGCTGAAAGTTTCAATCATGCATTCCACCAAAGCCTCTTTCAATACAGCTATAAAGTGACAAAAGAAACAGGCAGAGCCAGAAAGATATTATGAAGCAGATATGAGACAATAGCTACTCATTATCACATTTTCTATTCAACTGGATGCTATGTCAATTTTTTAAATTCTCATCTGCTTCTACCAGCTTCAGCACAACATTGGAATACTTAAAGTGGCCAGAGTGAACAAGTTTCACAAAGACATTTACACAGGCTTTTCGGCTATTATAAACATCAAATGGAGAATCCACTGTTCTGTGGCATGGTTAGGATGCATCTTACCTTCCTGCCATAACTCTTGTCAAGAGATTCTCTAGGGATTATTCCACTGCACCTGTTCTGCAAATGACAAGAGCTGGCTAGTGTGGTTGGCAAGAGACAGAAATTTGCCCTTAGCCAGAAGTCAGTAAACACAAAAGGATCAAACAGCCTCTTCCTGTGCTCCGCACTACATGCAGGCAGATATATACTTTTTTTTAAATGTAGGTCACGTAGGTTCAAATTTGCCTTCGTTGCACCAGTCATCTTATAGATTTTCAGAAAAATACAACAGATTACAAATTTATAGAAATATACGTGAAAAACTTCTCAATGGTGACCGTTAGTCTAGGTTTAAATATTTTTTCAATAAAGATTTTTTTTTTACACTAAACTATCCATTCTAGAAAGGAGGTACAGAAAATTACTAATTTTATGTTTACTTCCAATCTGAAAAAACACCATGAACTTGCTGAGTTACTCAATTTCATTAAAGTTAGCAAATTACCCAAATGGTCGACCTATGAAGTACAAAACTCTGGAATTCTCATTCTTGAAAGAGAATTCATCTTGAATAAATCACAGCTGTTTCCCTTCTTCTCCAGAGATGAAATAATTCAACGCTTAAAAGAAATCCACACGCCACTCCAATTGCAAGACCACTATCGCATTACTAATTCTTCATGGATTCGCCATTGAATTTATCATAAAAGCTTTGTGTAAGCATTGCATATGGATGTACAATGTAAAAGCAAAGATTTAGGACACGTTACCTCAAACCTCCACTTTAACCAAGGACAATTGCGAACATAGTTTAAATTGCCCCACATCACTATAATTTTCAAAATGGTGTGGTGAACCTGCAGACCACAATGGAAAACTAATTCATGGTGTACCTCCTGATAAGAAAAATCAGTTTCAATGTAATTTTTATTTTTCCAGTTCTTCCAAAGACACCAACACATTCTGCCAAAAAATATAACTGTATCTGCCAAAAACTACCATATCTGCAATCCAAAAAAAATACTAGTAACTTTTCACTATTTCTGACTCGACCCCATTCCCCCTATTAATGAACATTTAAAATAGAGCTGGTTAGTTCCCAATCTGGCCATTCATATGAGGAACTCTGTTATCTGGAGGGACTGAGTGGCCATTTTGCTGTATTCTTTCCACTCTCAGCCCTCCTGGTGGCTGCCAATCATCATCTGAAAATGAACTTGAGCTTCCCGAATCAGAGTCAATGTCACTTGAGCCTTCAAAATCCCAGTCTGCACTTGATTCACTCCGGATATCATCCTCCTCGCTAATAAAGCTCTGCCCGGGCTCCAAGCACGAAGGGTAGAGCCGTGCTGAAAGGCATACAAAGTCACTGTCATAGTGTAGCAAACCCAACATTGTACCAATGTTGACCCACTGATCACTGTTTGCATCGTATTGATGGACAGTCACTCTGTTCTTCCTCCACTGTGGGACTATGGTGGTTATAAGAAGCAGTTTGTTGCCATGACAAACTATTTGGAAATTGTGGATGTTGGCATCGATGGGAATATCACTGATCTTTCGCCATTCACCCTTTGAAGGGTTATAAACCTTTATAACCGGGATGTCACAAATACAATAAATTTCATCATTAAAAACACAAGCTTCCTGGAACTCACTCCGCTTTAAGGAAGCACAATTCAGCCACTGATTCCTCTCTGGTACATAGCATAACATCCTCTTATTATTAACTGCATACAAGCAATCTCCAACTGTAATCAGCTCAAACGAGTGCAAAGCATGAGGCAAGGGTGCCACAAAAGTCCATTGGTTTCTCTGAATACTGTAGCACTCAACCTCTTTAACCTTCAGGCCTGTAGAGGGGTCTCGACCACCCAGGATGTAAATGTATCCATTCAAATAGGCCACATCCATCCCTTCTCTTGCCAGCAGTCGCTCTGCGAGTTGTTGCCAGCTATTCTGAACTGCGTTGTATACCCAGAGTTGTTTACATGGCTGTGCGGCCAAAAAGATGTCATTGTCCGGTGAAACACAGACAGCAAGTGAACTGATGGACTTTGTAAGGGCTGGACTAGTCAAAGGTGAAGACATAGCATAAATGTCACCAGAATATGGATCATAACAGAGGAAAGGCTCCTTTCGATGACCAAAAAATATAATCATTTCCTTAGCACTAAATCCAATCCTTTTTGAAGAGCTGTGAAGACTGGAAGGGACATCAGCACATTTGGGAGCAGAAAGGTCGTCTAAAATGGAAACAAGCGTTTTGTTTTTGACAAACATCGGAGATTTAAGTGGATCGATGTACAGTCTGTCCTTCTCACTGAAATGATGCCACCTTATACATTTCAATACGTCAAGTGCATGTGCAGCATGCTCACTGATATTTGATTCAATCCACTGAATTGCCACTATACACACCTTCCTCTCACTGTCAACATCCAGTGTATCCATCTTAAGGATCTCTTTAATCTGTTCCAGTGAAAGCTCGCACAACTCCTCCGTTCTGTACAAATGCTGCAAGTTCCGAGCGATGAAAGCGAGTGCTTTTTCTTTCAGTTCCACGTTGTCAAAAGCATCTGCAAACTAAGACAAGGAAATCAGTTACAAATTTGATGTAAACTTTTTGACATGTCAGTCTTCACAAATACATTGATCACATCCTCAAGATGCCTCTGCTAATCACACACTTTTTGAAATACATACATAATTCTTAGATCCACCTGTCTATTCATGTACTTTGGCAGGGTTTGTTGAAAGATATCCCTTGTTTTCGATAAATAATCTGTCAGATGGGAGCACACAATACTCAATATGCACTTCCTCAGTGCTGGACTCATCTCAAAGGGACAAATTAAAAATATGACATCTTTATGGATGAAAAAGCCAGAGCATAGTTCTAAACAAATTCTCTGAGGAATGCAAAAATAACTGACTAGAAAAAGATTCATGGACCACCAAGTTTGTAAAGGCAATTGTGTAAAGTAGCAGTTCTTAGATCATAATTAATCAATAAATAAACCCTGACAAAGTCAAGAAAATTCCAGATCACTGTCCGAGTTTTAAGAAACGTAATCTAAAGTCAACCTTTCCTCCCAAAAAGTCTATACTTCCAACGTCACATTTCAAATTACTCATGTTTTGCACCCCAAAATGTTACAATCTAAATGAACTTTCTGAGAATTTTCTTAATGTGTTAGTTTCCAATCAAACTGCACAGAATCTTGTGCTGAGGAGTGAGAACACAATTTCAGCATGTTTCTGTGGAGGATACTTGGGGAATGGTTGGGGTAGTGGTTAGCACAATGCCTTGTCAGTACCAGCAATCTGATTCAGAGTTCTATCTGTGAGGAGTTCGTCCGTTCTACGTGAGTTTTCCCTGGGGGCTCCAGTTTCCTCCCACCATTCGAAATGTACCAGAAGAATAGGCTAATTGGGTATAAATTGGGAAGCACGGACTATTGATTGGACCAGGTGAACTGGACACAAAAATCAGCAAGCAAAACTGGCCTGTTCTGTGCTGTATATGGTGATATGTGATAAATGTGAGATTCCTTGCAGAGGGAGCAGGCAGATTGCCATGAATGAAAGAACATTAAAAAAAGTTAAAACAATGCTGGAAAAATTCAGCTGGTCAAACAATGTCCATATAGCAAAGATATAAATACATAACTGATTTTTCAGGCTTGAGCCCTTCATCAAGGAATGGATGTCAGCAGACATCCGAACAAGAGTGGTGGGGGGGAAAGAGTTGCAAAGGTTGGAGATGATAGGTGGAGAAGGAAGGGAGGGGACAGCAGCAATCAAGGAGAGGAGGGATGGCTAGGTGAAGAGAGGGAGAACTGAAAAGGGGAGGGAGGAGGTTAGCAGAAACTGGTAAAGTCCACGATAATGCCATCTGGCTGGAGGGTGCCCAGATGGAAAATCAGGTGTCGTTCTTCAATTTGCAGTGGTCTTGGTGGGATAGGACACAAGGCCATGAAGAGACCTGTGAGTATGGGAGTGGGACAGAATTGAAATGGTTGGCTACTGGAAGGTCTCGGTCACTGATGCAGATGGAGCGAAGGTGCTCAGTGAAGCGATCTCGCAATCTGCGCCCAGTCTCTCCGACGTAGAGAGAGCCTTCTGACGACCTCACGAGCTTGCAGCAATACGATTATCAGTCTGTTAGGAACAGTATATACGAACACAATAGAACTTCAATTAGAGACAGGGCATTAAAACATTGTAAAAAAAGAAGTCTATTTTCAAACTTGGAAGCCCACACCATTGAAGAGGAATGGTTGAATTAATGCAACAAATAGAAATAAATTATCCAATAATCATTGCCAAGACTGGGAAAGGGGAAAGAAGCCCCTCCCTCCCCCCCACCTCGGGGGAGTGGGAGAAATTCCCCGTTTCCTCTCTGGGGGGGTGGGGGTCGTCCCACTGTTCCCTCTCTATGTGGCGGGGCGAGGGGGGGGGGGTAAAGGATTCCCCACAACTCCTTCCGTGGATATGAAGATTCCCCGGGCTCCCTCCTGGCGAGTTTATCCCTCGGCCCCACCATGGCGGGCGGGAAGGAGATGCGGGCGGGGTGGGGATCGGCTCACCTTTAAGATGCCGGCGCAGTTGTAGAGGTCGAGGCGCCTCGCCATGAAGGCGGCGCAGGCCTGGCGGACGTACTCGAGCTGCAGCATGTTGGCGGCCACGTACAGCCTCTGCACGCTGGCCTCGCACACGGTGACGCGGCCGGTGTAGCAGTAGTCGATGATGAGCGCCATGGAGTCGGAGTCCACGTCGTGGATGGTCACGCTCTGCTGCTTGCTCTCGAACAAGCCGCCCGTGAACATGCTCCTGAAGTAGGGGCTGGCCGCCGCCAGCACGTTCCGGTTGCACAGGAATCGGCTCCCACCGTCCACTTCCAGCGTCACGTCCACCAGCAGCCGCGCATCATAAAAGGACTTTAGCTCCCGGAGCAAGGCGCCGGCGTAGGCCGCGTCCTCCAGCTGCTCGGGACCCGACAAGCACTGCAGAGCCTCCATCTTGTCTCGCCCGGCAGCTCCCACTGAGGGGGCGGGCCTTCGCTTTCCTCTCTCCCTCACTTTCCTCGGCCAATCAGGTTCGAGTCGAGGCTCCCTCGCCTCTCTTTCATTGATCACTTTGAACGTCAATCAGGAGACGTCATGGGTGGGCCGAGGAGGCGCGCACTCTTTGTGTGAAGTCGCCTCCAGGAGACAGATTCAGTTGAATTCCAGAACACCCTCCAATTAACTCAGATTTAAAACCTATTAAACCTATTGCCTTTAGGCAAAAGTTACAAGAACCAGGGTGCTGAAGTCCACGCTGGCCTTGATGAAAGAGCTGATTTTAATAATGCCTGGAAAAGGCTGAAGCTGAGACAAAGGGATTATTCCTTTTACTTGAGACAACAGGATCCCAACACACAGAAATGATCTTTTTTGGCATCTGCCCAGTTGGAGAGTAGGATAGTGGAGACCAAGTACAGGACACGATTGCTCTTGGACCAGTCCCCCTTGACTCTGGCCACCATAATGCCAGATAAGCAGGTAAGGGCACATAAATGGCACCTGAACTTGATGCTGTTGAGAAAACTGGAATTTTTGTGGGTTTATAAAAAGTCAGATAGAATTGTTCGGTGAGACGAACTGTCCCTCTGCTGATGATAATTTCCTAATATGGGATGCACTGAAGGCTTATTTAAGGGGCCAGATTATTTGGATATACCAAAGGTATCAAAAAGGGACACAAGAAGGAGATCAAAAATTTGGAATGGCCCAATTGGAAAAAGACTATCAAAGAACAGATTCAGAAGAAAAATACAGGCACTTAATTAATAAAAAGCTCAAATATAATACACTGCAAACATACAAGACCAAAAAATTGTTCTTAAGATCTAGACAACAGTATTACGAGCTGGGGAGAGGGTCTATAAAGTTTTGTCCTGGCAGGTGAGGGCGGAAGAGGTTCAAATAAAGGTAGGAACACAATGAATCCCTCCTCTTATAGGCCCATCTCATTATTAAATACAGATTACAAAATTGTAGCAAAGGCATTGGCTAATAGATTGGTGGTGTATTTGCTGAAATTAATGAATCCAAATCAAATTTGTAGAAAAGTGGCAATCATCAAACAATATGGTTAGATTGCTTAATATAGTACATCTGGCACAGTCAAGGTGGATCTAGGAAAGGGCGTAGCTCTGGATGCGGACAGGGAAGTCAATTCGAATGGTCACAAGAAGACATTAAATACCTGGGGATAATACAACTTATACAAACTCGATTATCTCCCTTTGCTCTGGAAAATTGAGGAGAACCTCGGTAGATGGAGAACTCTGCCCATAACTTTGTTGGGTAGAGTTAACTGTGTTAAAATGAAGGTGATGCCAAGGCTACAATATTTATTTCCATCATTACCCATTCCATTGCCCATGGCTTCTTTAAGATGCTCAGTAGATGCGTCAGAAAGGTCCTGTGGAACAGTAAACTCGTTATAAAAATTGACTTGGGATTATAGTCAATAGAAGACCCTTTCACACTTGCCAGTGATTCGGGGGTTTAAAATTGCCACATTACACAGCCCCGAGGGGCACCGGTGCTCAGTGTGACAGTGTTTGACATTCTGCTACTGACCCAAACAGATGGTGAACTTTACATTTGGATCCAGAATCCAGTTATAGAGAGGGGTGTTGAGTCCCAGCAAGGACAACTTCTCCACCATCCTCTGGGGAATGATCATATTAAACGGCGAGCTGAAAACTATGGACAGCAGCCTTGTGTATGTGGTGTCATTCTCTCGGTGGTTCAGGACAGAGTAGAGAGACAAGGCCTTCAACTCAAGTGCTCATCTATACGTTTAAATATAAGAGTGACTGCCTACACCATCAGTGTGTTTCAGATTCCAATCACCCTCCAGTAAAATAATTACTCCTCAGACAACCTTTAAAGCTCTGAACTGAAGCATAAAGGGTGGCACGGTTGGCATACCAGTTAACACAATGTCTTTACAGGGCCAACAATTGGGACTGGGGTTCAAATCCCAAGTTGTCCGTAAGGAGTTTGTAGGTCCTCCCCATGTCTGTGTGGGTTTTCCTCAGGGGCTCCGGTTTCCTCCCACCGTTCAAAATGCACTGGGTGTGAACTGGTCGGCACGGACTCGTGGGCCGAAATAGTTTGTAACAGTGGTGTATGTCTAAATTTTAAAATTGAAAAAAATTAAACCTAAACATTCAGTTTAAAATTACAATGATAAAGTGCTAGGTACAGTATTTAAGGGTTTCTGGGCAAAATATTTAAATCTAATTTGCACAGATACTGGCAAAAGGTATTCCACCTCTTAGAATTTGAAAGAGGTTTATGGTCATAAGTAGTCCCAAAGCAGCTTGATTAATCAACAGAGTTACATTAGAGATAAACAATGATTTAAAATTGTTAATTTTCAAATTATTTGTTTTATTTTGAAAATTCTTAACAGGAACAGTATAAATCACAGTGACAGCCAATTGTGATGTAATTTGTTTTGGCTCAGATGGTTTTATATGTCTATCAAAGTTCCACAAAGCTCTAAACAGATAAACACAGAAGGTTATTTTAATTCAAAATTATTCAAAATGAAAATGCAAATCATTACCAATGATAATTTCCAACATGTCCTATCGATCAGCTGCCATAACCTCAATCAATATATCATATGTAGTGCATCCAGGGCTTCTTTCCTCAGAAGAATGGAGGAAACTCCTGGCAAAGTTCTTCAAAGTCAGTGCAATATTTAGGGACTGGTGTCTATAATTGAGAAATGCCAGAGTTGGGATCTTGATCATTCAGAAGCCAAACTTTTAAAAAAAAATCCATAGAATATCAACTTACAAAGAGTAGCCAATTTAGGATTATCTTTTGGATTTCATCAGAATCTAAAATTTGTTTTTCAGGATCTGGACTTCAGGAGAAAGGCCAGCATTTATTGCTCATCTCTTGTTGCCTTTAAGGTGTCTTCTCAAACCTCTGCAATCCTTTGGGTGAAGGCACTCCTCTGATATTGCTGAAGACCTTGTGCTAATGAAGAAGGGTCACGGATTATATTTCCAATTCAGGATAACTCACCTGCTATCCTTGCCCCTCTTGGTGGTGAATGTATTGGGAGTAGGCTGGGTGAGTAACTGCAGTGCCATTCTTTCAAGTGTACTTGCTGCAGCCACTATGCATTGACAGTGAAAGAAATTAATGTTTCGGGTGGTGGATGGTGTGTCTTGTCAATCCTGCCGCTTACTTTTGGTGCTCCCCTAATCTAGGCAAGTAGTGAGTATTCAATCACACTCCTGACTTGTGACGTGTAGATTGTAGATTGTGGAAAGGCTTTAACTTGCTAGGAAGCAAGTTAATTGCCTCAAGGTATGCAAACCCTGACCTGTTCTTTAGATCCTGGCTGGGTCTAGTTAAATTTCTAGTCAAGAGAAGCCCCTTTCACATTTGCCAGTGATCCCAGGAATCAAACGCCAATCAGCCTTTAAAGTGGCAAGTGTGAAAGCAAAATCTGCTCAACATCGGGGTCAGATGACGTCATTTCACACCAGGGATTGCCAGCCTCGTTCCCTAGTACAATCCCCGGCGTCTGCAGACGCTGGCATTGAGATCAGGCAAGTGTGAAATGGGCACTTCCTATTAAAGGTAGAACAGACCAAATGCCGGGGATAAACCCTTGCAAGTGTGTTAGGAGTGGTCTAGCATGAAAGGCCAAACCCCCATTCCTATCCCAGAACACTGAACGGCCAATTTACTAGGATGCAAGTGTGAAAGGGGCTAGTGATCACCAGGAATTCAATGACAATGGACTCAGGGGTGACTATACCATTGAACTTCAAAAGTATTTAGAATAGCAAACACTTACTAACATGGATACTGCTGTGCTGATGTCACTCCTGTGTGGTGGAGTGATAGGGAAAAAACTATTTCAACTCTGTAACTATGCTCCTCTCTTCCCCAACTCCCATAGGCCATTGCCATGTCTAAGATTAAGTTTTGTACAAAGAGGTGATATGAAGTAGCACAATGCAGACAGAGACATCGAAGCAAGGTACAGAAGGCAGCAGTGAAATCATTAAGATGCCAAGGAATAAATCAAGCAAGCACTTCCTTGTCAAATTATGACATGTGATACACTGCCTGAAAAAGACGGTCACAAACAAGTTAGAATCCAGGACTCGGAAAGTGGAGGGGAGGGACAGGTTTAAGGATCTGTACATTATTTAGCAACTTGATAGTGGCATTCCCAGACATCTCTACCAGGGCCTCAGCTTGTCACAATATTTATAAATGACTGACAAGGCCAATGGGAGCCAGTTATAATTCAGCTGACACTAAAATTAGGTGCACACCACAGATAGCAGAGATGGAAGCAGTAAATTATAAAGAAGCACCGCATCTTTTGATACACAATCAAGGCAGATAATTTGGTTGAGATTAGTTATGACACAGTTAACAACCATAAATTCAAATTCAGTAGAGTGCTACATACAACCAATCTGGTGAACACAGCTCTAAGCACCTCCCAAAAAGAACATAACCAGTATCCAAAAATCAAAGCATACCTATTAAAAGAAACATCTTATTCTTTCTCTTGATTGCTAATCGTCAAATACATTATAACGTTCAACACTTTTGAGCATAATTTTGCTCTGACACCCATTTCCTCATTTGAAGATCAGAAATATGAAGCAGCACATACAATGTGTTCTAGCAATGGATTCAAAGTGACCCCGGCCCTTCTGAATCCAGTTGTTGCTGAAAGGCATAGGAAAGACAATGAGTCAAGCCAGGGAAAACGGTCTTCCGTACTTCTAATGGTATGGCTTTCGGCAAGAAAATCCCTTGAAGAAACCCAGAGGACAGGAGAGAACATTATTTACTAATGTTTAACAAATTATATGATTGGAAGTCTCTATCTTGCATCATGTGGTTGATCGCCTATCTGGTTTAGGTGCACATTTCAAAATAGCTCCTTTCCACAATGCAGGGGCAAGTAAAAGGCTTAAGGTAGTGACACTGAGAATGAGAAGGTACACCTGTAGAGAAAGAATATGTTAATTAGCTTCATTTTGGATCTTGTTGTGTATAATACAGCATTGCCACGACGCAGAATACATCGCTGCAACATTTAAACTGATGCTGAACAATTCCAAAGCAATTTACCTCTCGAGAGACTATCCCTGATTTGCGGGCCCGACTACTCAGAACAAAAGAAAACTCACTGACTTGTGCTAAGCCAGCAGAAACAATCCATCTGATGTATCTGCTATTTCTTGGTAGAATTAGAGAGAGGACCAGTACAGCCAAGATGAACTAGGAGAGAGGGAAAAAAAACATTAGAAGTCTGTCCATATTACTGCTCAGACACCATTCTCAATGAATTTGGGTCATTACATTGTGCTGCACAGGGTATTTCCATGATCTGTATTCTTACATGATCAGGAAATTCTTTAAGAGAAAAAAAACCCACTGGCACCTCAGCATTGATCAGCACTTGGACCGATAGATGAGCTTAGAAAAATAGGAACCAAATACAGGGAAATACCAAATACATCGAGTCCACGCTGCTGAAGATCCAGCTGCGCTGGATGGGTCACGTCTCCAGAATGGAGGACCATCGCCTTCCCAAGATCGTGTTATATGGCGAGCTCTCCACTGGCCACCGTGACAGAGGTGCACCAAAGAAAAGGTACAAGGACTGCCTAAAGAAATCTCTTGGTGCCTGCCACATTGACCACCGCCAGTGGGCTGATAACGCCTCAAACCGTGCATCTTGGCGCCTCACAGTTTGGCGGGCAGCAACCTCCTTTGAAGAAGACCACAGAGCCCACCTCACTGACAAAAGGCAAAGGAGGAAAAACCCAACACCCAACCCCAACCCACCAATTTTCCCCTGCAACCGCTGCAATCGTGTCTGCCTGTCCCGCATCGGACTTGTCAGCCACAAACGAGCCTGCAGCTGACGTGGACTTTTTACCCCCTCCATAAATCTTCGTCCGCGAAGCCAAGCCAAGGAAAAAAGAAACAGGGAAATGGAACAAACCCAGAACATCAACTTCGTTGGCATAGAGGAGTTAAATCAAAAGGCCTGTTTTGTGTGTATGACTGACTTCACAGAAGGAGAAGGACTTTTTAAAAACCATAATGGTAGCATATTTAGTATCCTTTAAGATTCACACCCAGGTTTGCTGTAAAAATACACTCTTAAATTCTATTTGAGTTTCCTGGATACGCTCAAAAGACTCTCACTTAATAAGCTAAAGATAGTCATCAGGTGGTTGATCAAAGGTAGCAGCAACTGGTAACAATCTGAATTAAATTTAAGTACAATTAATACATTAGTTCCAAGTACAATCTTAATGAGGCAAGAACTGAGAAACTTGGAGGTAACAATGCACAAGTCTGAAAATGATAGGAGGTGGAATACGGTCTGCATAATGAATTTCACGTCATGGTGTATTCACATAGCCATCCCTGGAATCCTCAAGGCAACAAATGTACCATAACAATGCCAGAGAATTTTTCTTAATTCTATAAAAGGAAAAGCATTGAAGGTCTAAAAATCCTAAAAACTCAAATTTTAAAAAACAGAAATACTCTGATCAATCTGAGAAAGTTTTGTCAGTCTTCCTCAAGACTGGCATTAACCAGGTTACCTTGGATATCACCACAGCCAGTGTAAGGCACATTAGGACAGTCAGTTCATAAAGCACAAATGTCGGAAACACATGAAGACCTGCGAAGAGAGGAATAATAATCATGTGTAATTACATGCAGCTCAGAACCTAACTTCAAAACACAGCTGGTACTTATTAGCTACCATGTAGACATGGCATTTACTTAATTCGTTACATGATATCACTAATATGGCTTTATTAACAGCAATAAAACAAACTCGAAAGGAAAATCAAATGAACAGTAAATGCTGGAATCAAACAAAATGAGAAATTGCTGCAAAGAAAAAGAGTTAATGTTTCAGGCTGGAGACCCTTCATAGACCATCCATGGGGAAGTTGCACGACCTATGCCAGAACTGGCCAGTTTTGATACTAACAAAAGAAGCAAGTTACCAGAACCTGATAAATTTGAAAGTCCAGAAAACTACAACGAGGTATTACCTATGGTTCCATGGAATGATTGATGGGCACATGTGAGGACCAGGGAGTTGCGAAGGGCATGGCCACTTTGGAACATTATAAGAAGCGGGGAGGTGACGATGGGTCTCATGGAATTCTGAAGGGACTGATTCCTTCACAACCCACTCTTCTGTGGTAACCTTGTCCATTTCCTTCTCACCATCCAGGGATCCAATCAGTCCTTCCAATGGAAGTAAAAATTCACTCACAATTCATTCAATCTGCATTGGTACTTACTGTGTGATCTCAACAGTGGAGAAATCAAACACAGATGTGACACAACTCTGCAGACTACTTGCATTCAGTCTGTAGGGCTGACCTCGAGGTTTTTTTCCTGCCACTTTAGTTCTCCACCCCACTTCCACTCTGACCTATTTATTGTGCGCCTCTCTTCCACCCCCCCACCCCCACCCCCAAACGGTGTTATGAGGCCCTTGTCAAGAAAAAGAATGATTCAAAGAGTAATATGAATGGCTGTAATGCAGAACTCTGGTAAATATCTCCAATTACCTGACCTGGGACAAGCGCATTGACTTAACAGTCAAGAAATGGCAACAATGCCTTAACCACTTCTACAGATGCATCACTGAAAGCGTACTTGCTGAATGTATCACAGCATAGAAGGGAGCTGCTTAAGTTGCAAAAGGTAGCGAATGCAGCTCAGAGCCTAATGTAAACTTCCTTCCCCTCCAATGGACTCAAACTACATCTCTCGCTTCCTTGGAAAGGCAGCCAACCTACTGAAGGACTCATCACACCTTGGACACACTCTCTTCTCCCTCCTCCCATCTGGAAGAAGTCTTAAGAGGGTGAAAACATGCACTAATAGGCTTAAAAACAGTTTCTTCTGCAGCCGTGCTTGTCATGCTACCCTTGCTTGGTACTCTGTACATGCGTCTTCATACATCTGTAGGAACTTTAGAGATAACTCGTTAATCTGCTCACAGAAGACAAACTTTAAACTTAAAACTTGTGTTCTCAAGTGTATGTATTAGCCACAATTGCATACCTCATTATCTGACTAAATTCCTGATCATTAATAAATAACATTTAAGTGCAAGTTATAAGCACATCATTCCCAAACCGGCTAAAGTAGTGCTAATTACCAACAGATGCAAAGAAAATGATGGCCAGAAAATCTCGTATAGGTTCCATACACAACATCACTTCCTCTGTTGCATTGTAACCTTGTGATGAAATTAATGCCCCAGCCAAAAAGCAACCCAATTCCATGGAGACATCCAGAGATTCAGTCACCTGCAGAAGAGTTTGAAAACAAAGTTAAAAAGTGAAACGCAGTTCAATGTTCTGCAGTCAACAACAATTCAATAATAATTATTGAAAATAGTAGCACTATCTTGGTGTACAACTACAGTGTAAAATAGTAATATTCTCTCTTTAATATTCATACACAGACAATCTTATTAAAACACAAAACCAAAGAAACAAAAAGCCCACGGTTTTTATTAATTCCTTCTCCTGATTTGCTATTTAAGGTAGTTAGGATTACGAAGAAAGTTTTCTTCCAGTGACTGACTTTGAATAAAAGTGCAATCAAATGCCGCAAAATGTTGATATTAACTTGTGACATGTAACTGATTACCACGTCAATGCTGAGCGATGACATGCCTCTCAGCCTTGTTACACTTGAAGGACATTAACCCAGTTGCTTTCTAGTAATTGATAGCTTTTTTTGCTGCATTTGTGTTCTTAGTTAAGGGTCAATATGAGCCCAATATATTGACCTCAAGATTTCCCATGCAAGTAATAAATGTGCAACAAATAAGATTTATGAATGTATCTTCAATAGATCAGCTCCTTAAAATTAAATTCAAACTGTCCAATTTATTCATAAACCAGAGTTATATAAATGTTCCTTTCAAGAATTTAATTGTGTATATAACACGAGAAGCAAGACAGGCCATTCAGTCCCTCATAACTGCACCTCTGTTCAACAAGACAGTGGTTGATCTTTTACCACTTTCCTGCACCAACCCCAAACTGCAAACCCCCCCACCAATTGAGAATACACTTGACAATTTTTGGAACACTCTACTTTGTGGGTAGAGTGTTCCAAAAGTTCACCCCTCTGTAGGCAAAATAAAAGTCTAATTTCAGTCCTGATGTGGATTTGGCCCTCTTTCCAGACAATCCAGCCAATGGAAACATCATCCATGTACCTGTCCAGTGAAGTCCAGAAAGAATTTTGTATGTTTCAATGAGATCATTAGAAATTGGAGCAGGATTGGGCAATTCAACACTTGAGTCTGCTCTAGCATTGAAAATCAAGGCTGATCTCTTACCTCAACACTATTCTCTGCCTTACCCCATATACCCTGATTCAATCCAAGTTCTGAATGCAATAGATGACTTTGTACAAATATCGTTTCCATCGCTCAGGACCAATTTTTTGTGTTAATTATTCCAGTTTTTCTGACACTCGGCTGGTTCTGCATTTTCCTATGCAGATGGTTTGAAGCCTGCACTTTTCCAATATAGTCCTGCATCCCAGTCATTCACAAAACCCTCTTTAAATCACTCTGTTTTTCTTGACAAGAGCCTCATTGTAACAAAAAAATTAGGGTGGAATAAATAAAGTGGCAGACAATGAAGCTGAAGGTCAGCCTTGCAGACTGAATACAGGTGATCTACAGAGTGGTGGTCACATCTACATTTGGATTCTCCACTGTCAAGGAGATCACACAGTTCCAAATCCAAATTGAATTAATTTTCAGTGATTTTTTTACTTCCATTGGAAGGACAGACTGGATCCCTGAATAGTGGGACAGAAGAGGAAATGGACAAGGCAGACGACAGGAGAGTGGATCAGTGGGTTGTGAAGGAAACAGTCCCTTCAGAATGCCACCAGACCATCATCACCTCACCTCCCATCTCCTTTTAGTGTTTCAAAGTGGCCATTCCCTTCACAACTCCCTGGCCCTCTCGTGACCCCACCAATCATTCCATTTCTATGCAACCATAGATTTTCTGCTTCTTTTAAGCATTGACATCAACAGATATTGCCTGGCCCTCAGAAGAGCAGTCAGGACTAGTGCTTACCATCTTTAGTGGTCTGAAATTGGTTGAATCAACAAGTTCACTCAAAACCCCTGCCCCTCAGACTCTTGCCCACCAACAAATCTGGCCCATTGATGTGCTACTGGGAGCTGATCCTCTTCTCCTATTTCTGCAGGCTGTCTAACACTTTAGCCAGACAGGATCTGCTGAGACCCTCTGAAGTATCTCAACTGCTGGTGAAAAGAAGCCTCAGAACAAGAATCCAGATCAGAATCATTCTTCTAAACTCAATATCCCTAGTCTGATCAACAGGATGTCTATCCCCTGATCCAAGAAATTAATCAGATGAGTGTGCAATGCACTCTACTGCAAGCTAATTTTTTTTTTAAGCTGGGAAGGTTGGACTTCTATACATTATCCAGATGCAGTTTCACTAGGGATCTACACAATTGCAGAACTCTCTTACTTTTGCATTCAAATCCTCTTACATTAAAGACCATTTTATTTTTACTGTCTTACTTGGTTTCCCTACACATTAACAGTGCACAAGGACACAAAGGTGCTCTGTGAATACCAACACTTTTGAAAAAGCATTCACCCTTTCCATTTCCCTACCTTACATTTTTCCATAGGATATACCATTGCCACATCCTTGCACTTTCACTTAGTCTGTCTACATCCCCTGCCCTCTGCTTAGCTTGCATTATCCACAACTTGGACACATTACGCTCGATTCCTCTTCTAAATTAAGAGTCTGGATTGAACATCTAGGGCATCAGCCCCAATCCCTGGAGTGTTCTCGGAATCTGAAAATAACCCAACAATTTTACTTCCAGTGTTTGGTCTGATAACCCAACAATTTTACTTCCAGTGTTTGGTCTGATAATCAATAAATGCCAGAACATCACCCACAGTCCCATGTGAGAGACCACATGTGTCATCTTACTTCTGGTCCCTTTGATCGATTATATTCATTGGTTCAGCTTCATCCATTCAGATGGTTACAACCTCAAAAGTACTCAGAGGTTTGTTAAACATAAATTACATTTCATAAATCCACGTCCACTCTGCTCAATCCCATTCTTATTTTCCCCAGTTTAGCAGCGTAGAGGTGCAACTATTTAAAGTTGACGCTGCACAGGCACAGTGACCACCAGGGTTCAGTACTGACCTTGGGTGCTGCTTGTGCAGAGTTTGAACATTCTCACTGTTTGTGGGGGTTTCTTCCAGGCATTCTAGTTCCTCCCACAATCTAAAGACATAGGCTGGTAGGTTAATTTGCCACTGTAAATTACATTTAGTGTGGATGGTTGGTGGGGATATGGGGATAATGAGAATGGGTGTGTGGTTCACACTTATCTTGTACATTAGCACCTCTCTGGCAGAAAGCTTTGAGGAACTGAGAACTGAGAATAAGAAAATACAGGTATATTGAAAAAATATTATCTGGATGATGTAATTCTGCCGGAGACTGGGTGTGTTGCAGATCATCTGAAGCAGATACCAGATGGAGACAAATTTCAAGAGAACAGCCAAAGTTGCAAACAAGAGTTCACCGTCCCTCTCAATTGACTGTCAAAATATTTTCCCAAGGTCAGGAAGGCCACATGGATTGGTCAATGCTGGTCCTCGTCTTTCTACTTGATGCACGATGAAAATCATATCCATTGTGTTTCCGATAGTCAGAAACCACAATGTGATTCAGAGAACAACTCTTAGGCCTGACGAAGTAGAGTTGAAAGGATGCTTACAATAACTTTTCCTGCAATAAATAGCAGCAAGATCCCTCTGCAGTTACGCAATCAAACCTTTCTAAATAAAAGTCATGATTACTCAAAATCCCTGGTACTTCTCAGCCATGGAAGAGGTGCCACTGTCTGCAAGGAGTTTGTATGTTCTCCCTGTAACCTACATGGGTTTTCCCCAGGATCTACAGTTTTCTCCCACCCTCAAAAACATAGGGGTTGGAGGTTAATTAAATCACACAGGTTTCAATTAATGGCCAGAGTCAGCTGCTACTGTGTTGTAAAAAAAAAGAACTGTGAATGAAAAGCCTGTTCACATTTAAGAACTTCTGCAGGGAAAATGTCTGCTCCCAAGGACTTGTTTAATGGATTTTTGACTTGTTGGTCAGTGGCGGGTGGACCAGAGTGCGCTTGGGCATAAATTCAAGGGTGTGGCAAGAATTGAGTTGTGGTGAGGAGTTCTTCAAAATACTCCTTCTAACAGATGCTGACTGAACCTTCTCTTGGTAAGTTCATTTTGTGGCTCTCTGAGGTGGGGCCTTGAATTTTTGGGCCCTATATGATCATGTCATGCTTAGCTAAGTCTATTAGCCCTTTGCCTTCTACTCACCACCTATTGTTTAGATCAAGAGTTTCACCATTTATTCTAATTCAGACATCTCGAGTTGCTTCTTTTTATTTGAGATTCTAATCCACTTGTGTTTGATGTTAAGATGCTCCTGGTTCTCCAATTCATTCTCATCAAATGTTTAAAAACTATTTTAATTGGAGACAGTTTTATTTGCTCAATGAGGCAGGATTTATCACTTTGATCAAAACATTGGTCTATTTAAACACAAGCCCCTTGTCGAAATCTGTTGAATATACATTTTTAAGTAATTCTCCAAAACATTGAAAGCTCCAAATATCTGGATCGAAGCTTTCATTCATTTCTACTGTCCTCAATGTGTGAACTAAAAGTGCTACAACTTTAATCAAAATAAACATAATTACCATTAACATAAGAAAGATAAATGTAGATATTCCTAGGACAAGTATCTCTCTATTTCCTCTACCCTCAGTCTGTAGTTTTCTGTAAAATGATCCAATGAGGTAAGTCTTTATCACAAGAGACATCAGAAGAATCACAGCCAAGGAAAATAGAATTTGACCAATAAGAGCGAAAATCCGCAGTATTTCTAAAATTACACTGTGAAGAAAGAAAGACAAACCTGTGAAAACATTCCAAAATAATTTGAAATATGCATAATAACTATTTACAATTTTTAGTTTGGGGTTTATGGTCAGTAGCTTGTTAAAGTATTGTATTTATCCTTGCTCTGCTGTTCACTTTCCACACAATGTTTGCGATATTGCTACTACTCTACAGGATCAAATCAGTTCGGTGGCCATTGGTCGTGGGTCATAACCATCCATATTATTAGTATCCATATCTTAGCTCTCTTTGGCTGCTACTAAAGACAATTTTCTGCCATTTTTCCACAGCAGTTAACGTTTAGATTTATGCATGTTCTCCAACATTCTGAAACACAATTCAGTTTTCACTGTAGATTGTTTCTAAATATACAACTATATCTCAGAGACAACTTCTCTTATTCAGCCCATTTCAGTTCAATTCCATCTCCATGAGCAATCCATTAATCCAGTTTCACAATCTGGATTTTGTGTCCTTAAAGTACTGATTTAATATGATCCTTTTCAGTGAACACTATTGGGAAGATACACCTACAGATACGTCCATGTGCATTTATATCATAAATGATGATGTATTGGAAAGTTTCATCCATTGTGAGAGTAATATTTCAGCAACTAATTTATAAAAATGGTCCGGGGTTCAACAAATCCACTGGCATTTTTCTAATTACCCACACTTTTATTCAATTTATGTTATTTGATGTCAAACTGACAGTTGAAATGAAAACTCAATAACTGAAAGCAAACTGGCTTGCTAAAATAATTTCTCTGCAGGGAGTTCTTGGAACTGTCCATAATCTGATTTCTCGGGAAGTTAGAAATAACCGTTTTCAATAATCGCTCCTCATACTCTTGCCATAATTCTCTAATTTCATTCAGAAATTACCCTTATATTCCCCACAAATAATAGATCAGTCATGCTACCAAATCATTGATGAATACCATGAAACATTTTATAATTATTACTTGCTTGAAAAATGCTTTAAAATGGTATGGGGAATTTGTGTAAAGTCAAAATTCTGCAAGTCATCATTCTTATCCTGGAAAGCACCTGTACCCAAATATAAAATACTTACAAACACCCAATTTTATTGCATGTAAAAATTGTTATTCTTTAGTTCAGTGGTTTTCAAACTCCCCCTCCCCCACAACCCCAAACTCACATTCCACCTTAAATAATCCCTATGCCATAAGTGCTCTGTGATTAGTAAGGTGGTATGTGAGTGGGAAGATTAAGAATCACTGCTCTAAACTCATTTGTTACGGTAATATTTTGCTTGAGAAAAATTGTCATTGGCCCATTTTCTTTGGAGTTATGAAATTGTGCCCATAATGAGTTCAATAGATACGATTTAAACAGTAGTTTTCAAACCTTTTTCTTTCCACTCACCACCTTAAGCAATCCCACAGAGCACTTAGAGCAAGGTTAAATGTGAGTTTAGGAGGGGCAATTTGAAAACCACTGCTTTAGATGAACAATTTCCCACTGCTATGGGGAGGAAAAAAAGGGTGCCCTGTAGACGCAACCTACTCAACCTTGAGTACATTAGAGCCCCTTTCCCACCTTTGTAACTCGTGCAAAAAGTCTTCGTCTAAAAAGGAGGCAGAACTGCAGAAATCTATTCTCCAATGGGAGAGGAGTTGGTGTTACCTCCTCTTTGTGGGGTGAAAAGTGCCCTGACTGATGGGAGAGTCCACTGACCAATGGGAAATGTGAAATGGAAGCACTAGCAGTACATGGAACTTGGAGATTTAAGACCATGCAATTTCACTATGTCTAATTTACAAACACTTCCATGGTAGATTATTGTGGCAGTATGATCCTCTCTGGAGCATAGAATATTTTTATTCCAATTTATTGTCTTTATACAAAATTATCCAAAAGTATATTGTGCATTGAATGCAGAGGTTTCTAGAATATAAAAAAATTCTAGCAAAGAAGGGCATGATTATTTGAAAAGCAAAAGAACAATTTGTTTTGTTCAAACAGAAGTGCAATTGACATTTCTAAGCACAACGTGTACCTAAATTAAAGTTTTAGGTTGGTGCAATATATATTTAAAAAAAGTGTCCGTGTGTCTGTTTTCTCTCCATATTTTTCTATATTTAACCAGTACATCACAAATTATTTGGCATATACAAGTGTCGAAGATCTCGCATATGTACTTGTTCCCAAGCAGATATTTAATTCTTTAATGGGACCCTCAACACCCCCACAGAATATTGACTTTTGACATTTAATCTCCTTGGAGTTCCTGTCATATAACTTTGCCATGATCAAGCAATCTTAACTTTGATCACTTCTCCTGCTCATCTCTCAATGTTTACACTCTCCTTTTTGATACTCACTTCCTTCTTTAACCACAATGTTTACAGTTGTGAGGATGGAAATTTCCCAGCACCTTCCAAACATCACAACTTATAGCTGGATAAATGGAAGATGATTGCCATGGGTTTCTGGGACTAACAGCTAATATCCTAAGCCCCAGAATAAAGTGTTTCTTTCAGAACCACATGCAGACACTGTGGGGAATCTTTGCACCCTACCCCAAGTATGATTAAGACAATCGGAACACCTAATATTTAATTTATTTAACCATTTCTAAGTGGAGGTATTAGCTCATAGTATCGCATGCAGAGACCAAATTGCTTTAAATTCATGGATTTAGGGAAGAGTGCCAATCCGAGTCCGTAGTAATTTGCCTTCATGAAATTGCTCGTTGGCTCTGCTGATAGTTAACGAGTTCCCAGGAGGAACAGTTGCAAAACATTTACTTTACAAGAGCAGGAAACAGAAGTGACCTCATTGGAATCAACATTATTCACATAGGTACCTGATATGTATTCACCTGTTAGCAGTGCTACTGCCTGCTTGAATTAGCATGGGCATCACAGCAATGAATAAACTCAGCTGAACATCCTGCATCACCAGCATTCCAAGCAGCACACTGCTATAATCCGCATCCCCTATTCAGCAAAAGGAAAATCATATCAAAAGGCATGCATGGCTCTTGAACAAAACTAACCTGCTTCATTACTCTTTTAAAATTTTATCTCACTTGGAGAGATCACCAGCACAGTACAAAATGTTATGCAAAAATAACAGAAAGACTGGACACTCTGATTGAGAAACAAGTGCATTGAAGATTTTACTTCTCTGAAGCTGGTGCAAAATAAAATATTTCCGCCAGTTAAAATAATTATTCATTCCCAAACACAGAGCCATTCTGCTTAACAAGTGCCCTAGCCATCCAATCAATTCATCAGATTAAAAATGAAAACAATAGGAAAAAAAGATATAGGATGCCAAGTCTTCTGACAATTTTAGCTGTCTGCTTAGTTCCAGAAGGATAGGCCAAGCTAAAATCCTCTTTCATTAACCAGCGATGCAAAAGATTTGTATTTCCCCAACAGTGGTGAATCCACCAACAGCCTCCACGCTGCTGCAGCCCTCACCAGAACTCTTACCATCAGGACATGTAGGGTACATCAGAGCTAGCCACAATTCTGGAGGATACACTTAAGATCCTAAAGTCAGAAGAAATATGCTGTTGGAGGATGCCCAGGCCCAAAGTGCAGTGAGGAATGACATGAACAGACTTCTCTTCCTGCTTTTGCGACAATCAGGAATATTATTGTATTTGTCTAGCTCCAGATAAACAGGAATCTGGGACTTGCTGTCTGACATTTGTATGCACATGTAATTGCTGCAAAAAGGCATGGGTGGCATAGTGATGCAGCTGGTTGAGCTGCTACCTCACAGTGCCAGAGACCTGGGTTCAATCCTGACTTCTGGAGTTGTCTGTGTAGAGTTTGCGTGTTCTCCTGTGACCACATGGGATTACTTTGGGTACTCCAGTTTGTTCCCACATCTCAAACATGTTAGTGTAAGTTAATGGTTAGTGTAAATTGTCCCTAGTGTGTAGGTGAGTGAGTAGTAGAATCCGGGGGGAGATGTTGAGAAGGTAAGGAGAATAAACAATGGAATGAATGTAGCATTAGCGCAAGTGACTGATAATCAACAGACTCTGTGCCACATCGTTAATTATAAGATGACTAAATTATATTTTATGTCCCAATTATAAATTAGCACAGAATGTAGCCAACTCCATTCCACCTCCAACTGCATTTGCAACAGTTAACACTTTGCTGCTAACCCAATCCAAAATTAATGCAATGTTAACCTTTCCCATAGAACTACATAAATCCAAAAAAGAATCCCAATGCCTCATCCTCTCTTTAATAATTCCAATCCAAAAACAGTGCTGCTGACCAATAACACTACAATCCTTTTATAAACCCCGAATCAGTCGATCTTGGTCAATTTCTCTATACTGGCAGTTCATGTATTATACAGGATGGATTTCCAGGAAGGAGAGTTCTAATGGAATTGGTGCTAAAAGGTAGCATTGAATGGTAATACTGGCAGTGCTATTGTGCTGGGAACCTGGCGTAAACCCAAGGCTACCACTAAATGTTCCTGCAGCAATGATTCACCGCACAGCTTTGTGTGGAGGGGCTGCTGTGAGGGTTGGTGGATGAATAGTGCGGCTAGGTGATGCTAAAGATGTTGAGGCACAGGGTTCACTCTGATTGACCAGGTGAGTACAGGACAAGTTTGTAACTAGGCTGGGAAGAGCTGTGAAGGCAAATGGAGAGAACAGTAGGTTCCACCAGCTTCAATAGATGATCATGAGAGAGACCATAAGGTCAGGAGCAGTCGGTAATGGAGAAGGTGCTTCCAGACCCCCAGTCTTCAGCAATACCCCACAATCACTATGTTGGCCAGGGTGCAAACCCTAGTTCCACATCTAAGTGCTAAGCATCTGCACCCTTCACCTCACCACCCCCCCCACCAAGTCCACCCAATACCATTATCACAGCAAGCCATGGGTTATCAAATGCTGCATACTGTTAGCAAGAGGCACATTTTCATGCCATGTCCCTGGCATATCAGCAGACAACAGGGAAGGAAGTAGAAGTACACACCTGTGAGTGTAGGAATTGGAGTACTCAGAATGTGGGGGAATGTTATGCAATGTACCAATATATAGCCCTGAGGATCTTCTTCCACATCCTTCTGAATGGCTTCAAAATAAACTCGATATTTTCATCCTCCCCTTTCATTACCTTCTATGTCCCCAAGCACGGCCAAAATAAATTCAAAACTTACACATACTCGTTTCCAATTCCAGGACCCCTTTCAGCAATAAATTCTCAGAGCTTCCAGATGTTACTCTACCATAACGCTATGGTATTCACCCACCGATTATCAAGCAGTTCCTGGAGTGGCAGGAAGCTGCAGTGAATTAATCTTTATTTGCCAGTTAGGTTAAACAATTAATTTTATCACTTTGTTTTTACCAGGTGGTTTTCTGTGAGTTTTTAAAATCCAAAATGGCACTGGAGAGTGAAAATGGCACCGGTGATGTTTTTGCAATGATTGGATAGCGGAAAAAACAAACATATTTTGGGATACGTGAAAATAAACTAAAAATTTACCGTCTTTCTCTCCTTTGGCACCAAGAGCAAGGAACTTGGACACTAAAGGGGTGCTTGATAGAGACAAACATGTGGAAATAAATATACTTTGCGTTGGCCTAATATTCAACAGATGTCCCCAGAGTAATCCAAATGCAATCATCAGGAATGCCATATAACTGGTACCTTGCAAAGAAATCTTCCAGACCTAAGATCAGAAAAACATAAAACAATGCCTAAAAATGTTTCAGCTACAGTAATGGCTTATCAATTGGTAATTTAATTGGCGATTGAAGTTGAGGATATGATAAAAGAGAAATGTTAAACCCAAATGTACAACGTGCACATCCTCTGAATTACAAGGCGACTTTTTCAAAGTAGAAGGGACAATCAAGTCCAAAAAGTGTACAAGGATGTGAAAGTTGCTGAAATATCATCAAGATCCTAAAGATTATGGTTAGGAGTCATCTGGTAAGTTCCTCCACCAAATCTGTTTGCTCAAGATTCCAGCATCTGCAGCTTTTGTATTTCTCTTTGTGGATTTCCTGTACTGAGTAACGCCGGGCTTTAGATGTAAGTGCCATTGTTAGCAGTTTCGAGGAAACATGAAAATGGCAATTTGACACCAGCAGAATATACCCTTCAGTCATCCACATAGACAAACTTTTTTTGGATCAAACTGATGCCTAGTTGGATTTAATTCAGCAGGAAATTCATATCAAGCCTCTTGCAATAAGCAGTGCACCAGAGACAGCTACCTACAGACATCAGCAAACTGCAACGACACCCTGAACTCAGCTAGATTGGTCACCACAACAAGATTTACATCATCTGGACTTTATGACAATTAAAGCATCCATTATTTTTTGAATTATTGGGAAATTGGTAGCAGAGTAAGGCGACATATTGCAAGATGTTCCTGGCAAATACATATACATTACAATTGTTCTACCCTCTTATATCTCTACTCTAGCACCACCAGAATTACTGGCACTGTTCTATTCCAGGTTTAAGAACTGTTCCTTTCCTCATATTATCAGACTCCAAAATGAACCTCTCATTTGTAAAAGCCAATGCCATGCACTGTTAACTGTACTTTTCTCCATACCCTGCAATTTGTCTTTGTATCACCCTACTCTTTGCTCTGACTTACACTACAGCCTGCACTCCGACTTACAACAATACCTCATCCTGTTTTATTTTGACTTGGTGAAACACTACACCTTGTACTTTAGTTCTAATATTGCACTACTTGCTATAATTGAATGTGGATCAACTTGTCCAGATAGCACGCAAAACACACCTTCTCACTGTATCTCGATAACTTGGCAATAAATAATTCAAATTAAGCATTCAAGAATAAATACAAAGATTGCTTCATTCAAACAGAAGATAATTGAATAAAAACAGTCAATACCTTTCTCAGCCTGTCAGGTGAAAACTCGAGCCCAACGACAAACAAAGTGAAGAACACTCCAAATTCACCAAGAGTCTCCACTTGCACAATAGACTGTCAAAAAAAAGTAAAAAACCAGGAACATCATGAGAAGTTGAATTAATTACTTACAAGAATATCCTCGCACCCTTCTTCATCCCACTTCCATATCCCTCGTGGTGGTTTATTCAGCTTCCCTTTGAATGCATCTTGCTATATACAAATTGAACTGCACTGTGACCCAGAAAGAATCCCATTGCCGCATCTTCTATTTAGTGATCTCAATCCAGAAATAATCCTGCTGACCAATATCATTAGAACCCTTTTCTAAACCCAAAACAAACTTTCATGGTGAATTTCCCTACAGTTTCACATTGTATACAGATCTTTGTCATCCATCTCAATTCTCTCTATTCTGTGATAAGCTTCTCCCAAATTCCCTACTGAATTTTTATGGCCCCATGTTTTAGTCTTTTAATCACAGAAACATCTTCCCTACCTTCATGGCATCCAATCCTCCCAAAATCTTTTAGCTTCATTTAAGTTTATTTTTAGGCTCTTAAAGCCGAAATGTTCACATAACTCCATTTATCCATCCATTTCCCTATATTCCTTTTGTACTGGATACTATTCAGTACAAATGATATAATAATCTCTTATATTATATTATTAATGTACGTAATTATGCCTGGAGCCATTTGTGTCACAATTTCATAATGAATGACACTGGAGCTGCAAGGTGACAACTCTACTCACAGCAATACTGTGCTGCCTCTTGGCCTCTGGTTCTGGGGAAGATGGGAGTTGTAGGTTGACAAGTTGTTCCTCAATCTAGCCTTGACTGAGGGCAGGGAACTGGAGCAAATATTCAGAAGTAAAGCAAAAGATGGAGATGAAAGGCAGAAAATTAGAAAACCAGTTGGAATGCAGCCAACGTTTGGAAAACAGATTTTTAACATGGAATCAATATGAATCTCCTGTGCTTCATGCCATATTTCTAAATTTATGTTGTCTATGGGACAGATGAACTTAAGAAGAGGCTGATGATGTTGGAAGGAAACTATTGAAGGAACTCAGCAAGTCAAGCAGCATCAGTGAGGCAGAAGGAGGCAGAAGGGTAGTAAACATTTCATCGTGAGACACTATCATGACTGAGCGAGTTGAGACCATACTTGTACGGAGGCAAGGGGAAGGGGATAGGCAGGGTTGCCTTGCAATAGGTGAAACTGAAGGCATCAATAGGCTCATTAAAGCATATTACCCTGTACACCTATTGTGACTTGGTAGGGCAGATTGTGGTAGGTTAACATTTCTAGTCAGAGGATTTTCAAAAATGGTAAAAAGTGATTAAATAGGGAGGGGTAAAGGAACAATTACAGTTGTTAGAAGGATCTTAAAATGAAGTTTGAACAAAAAAGGGACTGTTATATTGTGGAGAGCGTATCAAAAGCCCTAATATTAACTGGAATAGTCAGTGCAAATGCATAGAGGCCACAGAAGTCCTAAAATGTATACAGTTTTTATAAAAAAAAGACAGAGAGAGAGAGAGAGAGAGAGAGAGAGAGAGAGACAGAGACAGAGACAGAGAGAGAGATGTAAGTGTATTTCCTCAGATCCTACAAAGTAGATGGACAAGTCAACAAGTCACCTATAGAGGCATATGGGATGTTTTCCTTCATGTTACTAGCACAAGGCAACTCTTGCACTGGTACTACTCCTAGGACACAAAGAAAATTGGCACAATCCTCTTTCCTCCACCCATAAATCAATGTACATATTAATGAATATAATGCAACTCTCTCTTATAGTGCAAGGTTTATTTCAGAGATACAAAATTTCCTTGTCCTAAGAGAATGCAAAGGAGGAGAACTCATCATTGTACTATATTAGTAATTGTACCTTGATATAGTTTAGCCCTGAAGGACCCAACAGCACTCCACAAATTATATAACCAAACATCGTAGGAAGGCCCATCATGGTGCAAATCCAGCCACAAGGTAGCGATAATACAACAATCGAGATTATATCCTGCAAATACATCATGTTTAATACTTAGGAATTCATTAAATAAAATTATATATTTGATAGAAATATACAAATTCACCATTTGGTTTTCACAGTGATTTGTATATGCCAGGCTAATCCTGCTAGTTAAACAAAAAGTAAGAACACAAATGCTGAAGAAACTCAGCAGGTCAAACAATGTACTTTATATAGTAAAGATAAAGATACTTAACCAACATTTTGGGCTTGAGCCCTTCATCAAGGTATGACAAAATGTAGACAGGCGCCAGAACAAAAATAAGGGGCATAAGCCAAAAACGTTAGTTATATATCTTTATTTTTGCTATATAAAGTACATTGTTTGACCTGCTGAGTTTCTCCAGCATTGTGTTTTTATTCAACCACAGTGTCTGCAGACTTTCATGCTTCCAGTTAAACAAAAATCTTTCCAACAATGAATGCTTGCTGAAAATGTTCACGTGTCCTTTAAAACTCCAGGAATGGTCTCACCAGGACCGAATATAATTGCGGGAAGATATCTTTACTCTAATTCAAATCTTCTTGCACCAAAGGCCAACATATCACTTGCCTCCTGACTATCTGCTGCAGATTGGCCTTTAGTAACTTCTGCGCAAGGACACCCAGGTCCCCTTGAATATCAACATTTCCTAATCTTTCACCATTTAAAATTATTCAGTACCTCTATTTTGTCCATCAAAGTGGGTAACCTCACACTGTACTCAATCTGCCATGTTATTCCCCACTGCACATCCTCTTTGCTTCATCATTGCGAATCAAACTTGACGTTTCATGTTGCCATTGGCACCCTCACAAATCCTGGTCCTCACAAACCAGTAGCCAGCAATCCACAGCCTTGTGAGTGCCCTTCAGCCTCTGATCCTCTGCTGTGGTCATCTTCCCTGCAAGGTACTACCCCAGACTTCCCCATCTCGGCTAGGGAAGGAGGAGAGGGTGTTCTCTTGGTCTGGTGCACTATGCCAGTCCACTGATTGCACAGAGCCTGCAACCCTCATGGTCAGGACTCTAGAACATGGGCACAGACCTCAATGGTTTGGTGATGTTAAAAATAAAAGCACTACCCACTTCTATAGGCCATTTATAACTTGCATGGAGCTATTGGTATGGCTTTAGGACCCCGTAGGAGTGCCATGTCTCCATTCTCCTCAGTCTGGACCAGAACCACCATTACTTATATACAAAACAAGATCCTACAAAAGTAGAATGGGAGCAGCTGCTTGCAGATTAGTCCAAATCTGAAAAGTCAGTCATTCCAACACATCTAGTAGTGAGTATGAAAGACAAGGACAGCAGGTTTAAGGAGTCTTGGATATCAATTGTGGACGAGGGTAAGATGCAAAACAAAAAACAACACAGAAGCATACGGCATGGACAAACATTGTCGGGAGCGACCCAAGAAAACAGTCCATATTGTGATTTTATGTTACACAAATCCACGTCATCTGCAATGTCAAGAAATTAGAGTTGGAAAAAAAAAATCTTTTTTGTTTCCTTAAATTCCATGAGATCAAAATTTTATTCCATATCTCAATTTTTTTTGGGATACATGAGACATTTAAATTTGAATTTCCATAGCCTTCTCTTGTATGGATAACTAAAAATGGTTGTGATCTGAGAGGTATACAGAAAGTATAGTGTACAGGAGGACTTTTAAAAAATTAGGAGCGCACAGGAGCACAAAGTATCACTGGCAGACAAAATTATGGAAAATCCCAGAATATTAAAAAAAAATATATTGAGCCATAGGGTAACCACAAGCACTGAGGTGACCATTAAAGACTAAATGAGCAACCAGTACCTCTAGTTTCAAAACCAGTTTCTATCCAACAGCCAGACTTTTGAACCTCCCCTTGGGACATGGATCACGGACTGCTCCGAAAACACAAAAGAAATCTCGGCCCTATTGCGTCACTTTTTTGCACTAGGACTACAGTGAATGTTCATTCACCATCTTATGCATTTATTGTCTCTTTTAATTTGTTTACTTATACAGTTTTTTTTTAAACAAGTACTTGTTCAGCTGCATCAAGGATTTCATTACATATCTACATTGTACAATGTATAACAAACCAATTATCAACATCACAATTTTCCCTTGTTCTGATGAAAGGCCATTGATTTGAAACATTAATTCTGTTTTTCTCGCCATAGATGCTGCCTGACCAGTAGTTTATTTTTACTTCATGGTGCATAAAGTACTTGGTTACTGTTACTGACTAAAAACACAGTCACCTTTATAAAATGAATATCAGCTCTTGAGATTGTTGAGTCCCTTGGTTTAGTCAGTATATACTGGTTGTTCTGCGAGTCGATGAGCATGCTAAGACCCAAACTATCCTGCACTTGGTGCATAGAAGTGTTTTGTTTGTGGTCTTCCTCATCCTCTTCAACTCTGATGACAGCTTCAAAGTTTCCATGAATCTGAAAAAGCAAGATAATGAAGTGCCAGAATTTATGGGACACCAATTACCTCACCATATGGCCAACTGAGTTAACTAGTCAGCAGTGCCAGAATCAACCCAGATAAAGTAACAGAAGGAATCCCTGTTGATTTAAACACACCTGGATGTTTCTGCAACAAAAAAAATACAACTCAACCCTGTTCCGTGTAAAACAGTTATGTCATATGCAGATGATAATTGTGAAGCTTATACCCAGAGAAGAACATTTTGGGAGTTAATCATTTTTTTCTTGGGCCCAACTGAAGTTTTAATTTACACCACTCATCATAGCAGTACATCATTTTAAATTTCTGAAGCACTTTTCTTGGGTCTGAAGCAATATTGAAGTATGGTATCTGAAATAAACTTTTATGACAACTTCAGATAATAATACTTGCTCTGTACTTGCAGACTACAGTCACCTAGACTGTCTGGAGTGGAGTTCAAATGTCTCATATTCTGAATAAAAGACAGGAGTTGTTAACAAACAGTTTAAGACTCACTCCTGGAAAGAGCCAAATGTTAATACAAAACTTAAACTATTTGCATTTCCTTTCACTTCTTTTTTTTTCTGCAATGTCAACATCTATAATTGGCAGTGCCCTTATTTATTCTGGGTTTGTTTACTTGTATCTATTAATATGAAAATTTGCCTCTTATTTTTAGCATAATCTGCCTTTTCTCTTCAAAACCAAAATCATGCATATTAATTTTCAAAACAACATTTACCAGTACTCAATGAAATTGGATTCTATGCCTGATTTTGTTCACATAATTAAAGACTTCAACCTTCCCCAAGATTCTGGACCTTGCATTTGATGGTTCCCTTCTGTCACTTAGTAGAAATACAATGTGTAATCTAAGTACTGAGGTGTCCCTGAATTTTTATGATGTATGCATGGGATGTAACCAAGTCTATGAAAGCAACTCAGTTCAGAATCAGTATTTATTGTTATGAGCAAGCCATGAAATTTGGTGTTTTGCGGCAGCATCAAAATGCAAACATTCATGTTATAACCATCTTACAACATTCTATAAATTTTTAAAAAATTAAATAGTAGGGCATTGTCTTTGGTTCATTGATTATTCAGAAATCTGATGGCAGTGGGGATAAAGCTGTGCTTGTGCCATTGAGTGCTTGTCTTTAGGGTCCTGTACCTTTTCCCTGATGGTAGCAGAGTGAAGAGGGCATTGCCTGGGTGGTGGGGGTCTTTGAAGATAGAGACTGCTTTTTTAAGACACCGCCTCATGTAGATGTCCTTGATGGAGTGAAGTTTGGTGCCTGTGATGTCGCAGGCCAAGTTAACAATCTTCTGAAGTTCATTCTTGTCCTGAGAGTTGGCACCTCCATACCAGGCAGTGATGCAACACCTGTCGAAGTTTATAAGAGTTTTCGGTGACATACCGAATCTCCTTAGACACCTCACAAAGTATAGCCGTTGGCGAGCCTTCTTTGTGTTTGCATCAACGTGGCGGCTCCAGGACAGATCCTCGAAGATGTTGAATCCCAGGAATTTGGTTCCTGACTATCTCCACTACTAAGCCCTTGATAAGGACTGGGTCATATTCCCCTGACTTCCTTCTGAAGTCTACAATCATTTCTTTGGTTTTGTCAACGCTGCACCATTCAACAAGCTGATCTATCTCCTCATCTGGCCTCATTCAGGAAAATCTTTCTCGCGCCTTCATTGTTTCTGCATTATTTCCGTAACAATATGATCACAACTGTTCAGAAAACTAATTATGGCTTAACCAAGGTTCTATATGTTTAACACAAGCTGATTAGGCTTAAAATGTCAATCAGAATTCAGAGTCGTACCAGAGAAGCAGTACTACAAAGGATGGGAGAGGCAGATTTAAAACTAAGCGCAAGTGGACAAGTAGTCAAGGTGAAAGTTTTACTGGACAACAGGAAAAACAGCAGGCAACTAGGATTTATAGCTCCAATAGTCAGCTGCTACAAAAGCTAGACTGCCATTTATACTCCTTTCTCTGCTTCTAATCATTAGACCGAGATATCCAAGCAGAGTATCTGCAAGTAATAAAAAGTGGATGCTTCATCTTTAGAAGATAAGATGTAGAAGGAATGTTGAAAGACCTTTGAGAAAGCTTTTTACTTGATAACATGAATTCAATTTGTTACCAGCTATCTATACATTCCAGAATAGAAATGTTGAAGTCCTCACAAGTATGAGAATCTTATAAAGAATTAAACAAACCTGCAGTCAGCAACTCACCAGTTTGTTTTTGTCAAATACATGATCATCAATCTCCTCCTCCAAACGGTCAGCTGCCTTTCGCACATCCTCAAGAATTCCATCAAGGATTGATAAGCTTTTATTTGCATGTTGAATATTTTTGAGTGCCTCAGCTTGGTGTTTCTCTGCAGCCAACAACTCTATGTATTCTTTTTCTTCCTGTGGATTCAGAAGAGGAATGAACATACATACTTAAGATCAATATCAGAAATATTTATGCTTTCTACAAGACATCTTCAGATTACATATTTTTGCATCATTAACTATTTTCTGAACAAAAGTTATTCATCTGATTCTGAATAAACCAATACTAGAACCCAATCCATTCTTGCATTCAAATAATTGCAGATAAATTAACAGCAAGTTAGAATGCTGTAAGTCACAGCTAGAGGTCAGAAATGGGAATGAAATGTTGACTTAAAGTAGCAGGCAACAGAAAGGTTTGAATCACTCCACAGCAGGCACAATATCACTGGCTCTCCACTCAGCTCTGGATCACCTAGAAAACAGCATCTCATACATACGGCTGCTCTTCATAGACTACAGCTCAGTCTCCAACATTATCCCCTCAGTGCTGGTCAACAAGCTCCAAACTCTAGGCTTCTGCACCCCGCTCTACAAATGGATCCTCGACTTCCTTATCGAAAGACAAATTGGAAACAATTTCTCCTCACTGATGATCCACACAGGTGCGCTTCAAGGATTCATGCTTAGGCCACTGCTCTACTAATTCAACACCCATGACTGTGTGGCTAGGCACAATTTAAATGCTACCTACAAATTTGCCGATGGCACCATGGTTGTTGTCAGAATAACTGGCAGCAATGAGGAAGTGTACAGGAGGGAGATAGATTCGCTCGTTGAGTGGTATCACACAACAACCTTGCACTCAACGTTATCAAAATCAAAGAGATGATTATGGACCAGGAAGAAATTAGGAGAACATGAACCAGTCCTCATCAAACTTTCTTGTCCTGAGCATTGGCACCTCCGTACCAGTGATGCAACCAGCCAGAATCCTCTCCATGGTACACTTGTAGAGGTTTTCAAGAGTCTTCGGTGACATGCTGAATCTCCTCAAATTCCTCACAGTGTAGCCACTGGTGAGCCTTATGAGTGCATCAACATGGAGGCTTCAGGACTCATCCTTGGAGTTCCATCGGGAAAAAGGTTCAGGAGCCTGAAGGCAAGCACTCGACGGCACAAGGACAGCTTCTGCCCCTCTGTTATCAGATTCCTGAATGAACAATGAACCACAAACACTGCTCTACTTTGACTTTTTCTTGCACCATTTTTATTTATTTTGTAAAGTGAATGTTTGCACCGTGATGCAGCCGCAAAACAACAAATATCGTGATAAGTTCATGACAATAAATTCAGATTTTGAGGTTGAATGCAGGTGCTTCCCCAACTAGTCATGCAACTACATAGAGGAGACCACATTGTGAACATTGAATACAAAACACTTGATCAGGAACAATGAAAGTGAATCACTGCTTCACCTGGAAAAGCGTGTTTGGCTGCCAGGATGGTGGGAAGGGATGAGGAGAAAGGAGTCGCATTGGAATGTGCTGCAAGACAGAGCAATTGGTGCATGCAGAAGACCAGAGAGTCACAAACGGTTTTGAAATACTAAAGGAAGAAAGGCATGTGTTTGGTGGGATCTTGTTGGAAATAGTGGAAACAAAAAAATCCAATAAAAGAGGCAATGGAAGATAGGATGAGGTGTGAGAACAGAAGTGCAGGAAATAAGTGAGAAATGGTCAAGTACTATACCGATCAAGATAGAGAGAAAGGAATAGTTCAGAAAAACATCTCAGACCGGAGTATATACCTTGCAAATGTAGACGGCCCAGTTAGTGCAACGCTGTTACAGCACCAGCGACTAGAGTTCAAACCTGGCACCGTCTGTAAGGAGTTTGCATGTTCTCTTCACATCTACGTGGGTTTCACCTGGGTGCTCCAGTTTCCTCCCACCTTTCATAATATATGGAGGTTGAAGGTTACCGGTAATTGGGGTTTTTCAGCAGCATGGGGTTAGAAAGGGCAGTTACCGTGCTGCATGTATAAATGTTTTAAAATCATTTAAATTTAAAGAAACCGAGGAATTGGGAGAATGGAGTAGAGTTCACACAAGAAGCAGGGCAGCTGGAAGAATGGTGAGAGATAGTAGCTGTATATACCTCTTATTTTGCACTACCAATAAATGGTAATTCTGCCTTGCCTGCAGGAAAAAGAATCTCAGGGTTGTATGTGATGTCATGTATGTCCACTGACAATAAATCTGAAATCTGAACAGTCTAATGGTGCAAGAGAAAGCGCATCAAGAGAGGGAGCAAGTTAACAAGCAGCATCAAGCAAAAAAAAAGCATCAAAACAGTAAGAGAACTGGAATGCAAGCGAACAAACTATATACACACAGCAGTTGATGCACAGTGTGCTGGAAATCTAGAAAAAGCAAGCATCAGAATCAACAATGTGAATCAAAATCCATGGAAGTAAATACAGATATGATAAATATATTGAGGAACAAGGGAGTGTGCGATATGAGGGAGAACTCTGTTAATACTGAGGTCAAACTACACTCCAGCAATTTCTACGTCAGATTTCAAGAATGCAGAGATTTGTTTTCATAAATAGAAAATGAAATCTGCTCAAAAACCAGAGACAGTGATGGATAAAACAAAGTAAAAGCAAAGCAATCTCACTCCAGAATTATTATATTCAATGGTAAAAAGTCTATATAAAAACAAAGAAATGGCAAGATGAAGAGAGATCACAAGGAAGAATATGCAGAAACATAGAATGTTCGTTGATTCCTAAATGTGAAACTGCAGAGCATTGCAATATTCTTGTTGTAGTGTGTCAAGTTTGGTCAACAATAATGATAACCAGCAACCTATTCAGTCACACGAAAAAAAGTCAGCATGTTATTACCAGCGGTAAGACTTCATATTGCAAGAAGTGGGGAAATTCAATGAGAGGAACTTGAAGCTGCATCTGAGAAGATTTCAGCAAAATTTAAGGGCAGAAGGAAAGCAGTGAAGCAGATGATAATCCTGGTGGGCAAAGGACACAGAGGAATAACAACAATCAAATGGCAAGCCATTTCTTTTATGAGAAACAGAGGGGTTAGGACACGTTAAATGATTAAATAGTCACCGAGTAGAATGTAGCAAGATATTACATAACAAAGATATGAAGGTTGGTTTATTGTTCCACAAGAAGAATTTCTATGATGGAATACACAAGAACAGCAGAAGTAGGAACTGGAGTTGGAGGGGATGTTGAGCACGTCCCAGCGTCGAGGCATGGATTTTAACACGATCCTTTGTGGCTGTTTCAGTTCCACAGCTAACATCACTGCTTTAACCTTCATCTCCCCACCCCATCACATGATGTCCAGCTGTAAAAAAAAAGGTTAATCACAAAAAGAGGATTGTCATTTAAAGAAAAAAGACTGACCTTTATAGCAGCTTCTCTTAAGGCTTCAAGACGTTGCTTGCTGCTTTCTTTCATGTTTACCACATCTTTATAGTCCCCCTGAAGAACCCTTTCAAGCCCATGGACTGCCTGAAATACTGATTTCTCACTTTCATTCAACTCTTTCTGGAAAGTCTCGAAGGTGTGAATCTGGAAGATCTTTTCTTCCACAGACAATCTGGTGTTCTTCTCTACTGCTTCGATTGCTTTCTTCAGTTTGTTGAGTACTATATTCTTCTGCTGAAGCATTCCAGACAATCTCTTGCAATTATCCATGATCCACAATATCCCTTTAGTGATTGCAGCCCCTCTCCCTCTGTGCAGTTTGATTATATGTTTGGCCATTTCCACATGTTCTGCAGTCTGCACTGAACCACAGTAAGCCAATGCAAACACAATCCAGACAACTCCACATTTAATTCGCTTCATTTTGTGTCATTATACTCACAGCTACAGAGCCACTGGCTGGAAAACCCAATTTCTAGTCATTTACATTCCTAAAAAGAAATAGATTGAAAAATTAAAACAACTTAAACCACTTCAAAACACATAGGGCTATTTGTAAGCAATGCAAAGCTTTACAATTTTATAATTGATCAACTATTAAAATTGTAACTATTGAAAGACATTACTAATCAGACAATAGACAGCATATAGGAAAGCCTTTTGGCTTACTGCATACAGCTGTCCAACAGAGATGTTTCTTTCACCAATATTTCTGGAAACAAATTTCCACTGCTGAATCTTGTATTTAAATCTTAATCTGGAATCTGAGATGCTTACAGTAAAATTCTTTACACGTCAAAGTCCAAATTTCTACAACAAAATAAAGCCACCAGAGGGATTCAGCAGGTCAGACAGCATCTTTGTTAGTAGAGGAATGGTCAACTTTTCTGCATCAGGACCAACAGGGTGAAGGGATCCTTTCACAATTTATGGATGTGGAGTTAACACAGAAATGTGATTCTATGGTAAACAATCACCAATGGTCTTACAGAGCAAGTGCGAGTGATCAAATGGCATCAATCCTGTTGCTTACTAGTATTTCTGTCAGGCCCGATTTTCCCCTCTCCTCCCCCTCTTCCCTCCCTCCCCCTCATCCCTCCCTCCCCCTCATCCCTCCCTCCCCCTCATCCCTCCCTCCCCCTCATCCCTCCCTCCCCCTCATCCCTCCCTCCCCCTCATCCCTCCCTCCCCTCATCCCTCCCTCCCCTCATCCCTCCCTCCCATCCCTCCCTCCCTCCCCTCATCCCTCCCTCCCTCCCCTCATCCCTCCCTCCCCTCCCCCTCATCCCTCCCTCCCCTCCCCCTCATCCCTCCCTTCACCTCGCCCCCCTCCGCCTCGCTCCTCCCACCCTATTCCTCCCCCTCATCCCTCCCTCCCCCTCATCCCTCCCTTCACCTCGCCCCCCTCCGCCTCGCTCCTCCCACCCTATTCCTCCCCATCTTCCCTCCACCTCTCCTCCCTCTTCTTCCTCCTCCCTCCACCTCCCCTCCCTTCTACTCCTTCCATCTCAAAGAGCTCAGCAAGTCCCCCGACCCCCCCACCCCACCGCCCGCGACCCCTACTCCAACGTCTGCAGTCCCACGCCGACAGCTCACCGCTCAGTGCAGCCGAGGAAACGCAGCCTCGTACCTGGAATCAGACCAGCAGGAACTGTGATAAGGCCGGGTCTCGGTGACTGGATTCAGACGGAACACGTCACGCTGCACCGACCAACCAATCGCCGCCCAGCGAGTCCGAGCCGAGCGCGACTTCCGCCCAATCGACAAGGAGGAGCGACGGTGACGTCACTGGACAACCTGGCAACCAACGCGGGCTCAGAGGGAATTATGAATGGAAGGTTCCTGGGTGCCGCCGGTTCGTGCTGAGGCTGGTCATCGGAGAGTAGAAAAGATAGGGAAGGCGGAGTAAGGTACAGTCTGTGCAAGACCCATCTTCGATAAGACATGGAGACTGCGAATGCTAGAATCTGAAGCCAAGCATCGACGTTTCCAACCAAAATCTTCATCAGGACTAAGGAAATGTCAAGAGGACAGAGTGGGAGAACTGCTGCACGAAATTGGCCAACCAGACAGAGGCTGGCCATGAGGGACAGGGGAGGACTGACAGATCCAAAGGGAGAAAGATGGGGCCAGAAGGAAATGAAACACACAGGGTGGAGTGAGTGATTAGAAGACCGTGCTTGAATCAGATAAATAGAGAAGATGAGAATGGTGGTATCAAGAGACACCAGATAGAACCAGAGGGAGGGATGGAGAGAATGGAAGAATTTAGTGAAGAGATGGGGGGATTGAACCAAAGGGATGGGAATGGGTTGGTGGCTGGGTGGGAAGGGGGTAAAAGAGGGAACAGGAACTATATAAGGGGTACAGAAGAAGAAGAGAGGAGACTCATCATCTGAAATTAGAAAATTCTATGTTCATAGCATTGTGGACTGTGCAGTGCAGGTGGAATATAAGGTGTGTTCCTCTAGTTTGTGTTGAGCCTTGCTCTGGCTGTGGAAAAGGCACAGTACAGTCAGGTGCTTTCTTCACTTCGTTGCCTGATCCATATCCTGCTATACTCTGTAATGAATGCGTGGGCCCTGCCTGATAGGTCACAGAGTTATACAGCACTGAAACAGGCCCTTTGCTCAGCTAAGAGGTCTATCTGGAAAAGCACAAAATCTGTAGATACTGGAATCTTGAGCAAACAATGAGAAGCTGGAGAACTCGATGTGTCAGGCAGCATTCAGGTGAAAATGGTCAGAGAACCATGTTTCAGTTAGGAAACCTTTATCAAGATTTTATCATTGTCTATTTTTGGCCTGCTGAGTTCTTCCAGCTTCTCACATGCCTACCCAAACTAGACCCATTTGCCTGCGTTTGGCCCATGTCCCTCTAACCTTTCCTATCCATGTACTGGTCTAAATGCCTTTTAAACTTTGCACTTATACCTGCCTCTACCGCTTTGTCTGGCAGCTCATTCCATGTACTCTATGAGGAAAAAGTCCCTCAGGCCTGTTTTAAATCTTTCCCGTCACCTTAAACCTGTTACTTCTAGTTTTAGACTCCCCACCCCTGGAAATAAGACTGTGACCATACACCTTATCCATGCCCCTCATGATTTTATAAATTTTCACTGTGCAGCATTTCATACATTTTGTAGGAACTGGTCCAACAATTATTTTGACAGCACACACACACCCTTCTAGCTGCTTTTCAAACTTAAGAACATAGGAGCAGGAGTCAGGCATCTGGCCTTTCAAGTCTGGTCTGCTATTCAATGATCATGGCTGAATTGGCATTGGACTCAGCTTTAATTACCTGCTTGTTCACCATAACCCTTAATTCCCCTTCTATGCAAAAATCTGTGTGTCTGGAATGCATTCAACAAGACAGCCTCTACTCCTTCCTTAGGCAGGGAATTCCACAGATTCACTACTCTCTGGGAGCAGCAGTTCCTCCTGTCCTAAATATTCTCTTGCAAATCTTAAGGCTACATTTCATTGTTCTAGTTGGTCAAGTTATGGATGGGAACCTGACAGAAGCTCCTTGTGAAGTGGACACTGCAGCTTGGGGCTCTTACAGCCACAAAAACTTGCCTCACTTGCCAGGTCATCTTATTTACCAAGGGGAACCAAATGAACAACTGCTGGAGAATCAGAGAGTTCTTTTGAAATACCAAAAGTGGGGTGGTCAGCGGGGAAAGAGCTAGGATAAGGCGCCAGAGAATTTGTATAGGGATAAACATAGAAGGATTGTTGTTCATGGAAAATGGGTTGTAGGATCAGAAAAGTAGTGGGAGAAATACCTCTCAAATTATCCCCCCAACTCAACACCAAGGGAGCGGAACAGGTGTGTAGAATGATGCATGCCAAAGTTTACTCCCCACCAGTTGAGGTATATTTTGATTATATGTTTGTAAGAGTGAAAGAGAACATATCTTCTTTTGGAGGCAAGAGGGAGACAGTGGCCAAAAATTGCAGCAGGATTGCAATTAATTGGACAGGTGGGCAGAGGAATAGTTGATAGAATTTCAAAGTTCAGATTTATTGTCAGACCACATACATGACATCACATACAACCCTGAGTTTCTTTTTCCTGCAGGCCAAGCAGAATTTCTACTGATTGGTAGTGCAAATAAAACAGTACTCAAGAAAAGATGTGCTTATAAAAGAGAGAAAAGTAAACAAGAAGGCAGTGCAAACAAACTGTGCAATTCAGAAAATAAATATTCAGTAATAGATAATGTGCACAAGTAAGAGTCCTTAAATGAGTTTCTGATTGAATTTGTTGTTGAGTCTGATGATGGAGGGGTGACAACTGTTCCTGAACCTGGTGGTGCAAGTCTTATGGCACCTCCATAGAACCTCTGTCCTGATGGTACCAGCAAGAACAGAGCCTGTCCTGTGTGGTGTGGATCCTTGATGATTGCTGCGGCTCTCTGACAGCAATGTTCCTTGTAGATTTTCTCGATGGCGGGAGAATTTTGCCTGTGTTGTATTGGACTGTGTCCACTACCTTTTGCAGGCTTTCTGCTCAGAGATATTGGTGCCCCTAAACCAGGCCATGATGCAGCCGGTCAGCATGCTTTCAACTGTACATCTGTAGAAGTTTGCCAAAGTTTTCGATGACCTTCACAAACTCCTGTGGAAGTAGAGGCCCGGAAGTGCTTTCTTCACATTTGTGTGTTAGATCCAGGAAAGGTCGTCTGAAATAGTGACTCCCCAGAATTTAAATTTACTCATCCTCTCTACCTCTGATTTCCCCCAGAGGTCACTAGATCGTACACCTCTGGTTTTTCCTCAAGTCCACAATCAGCTCTTTGGTTTTGGTGACGTTGAGTATGAGGTTGTTGTTGGTGCACCATTCAGCCAAGTTTTCAATTTCCCTCCTGTATGCTGACTCATCGCCCCTTTTTTCTACAACCCACTGATGTTGTATCATCAGTGAATTTAATACAGAGAAATGTGAGGTGTTGCATTTTGGAAAGTCTAATGTGGGAAGTACCTACACAGTGGGGAGTGTTGTGGAGCAGAGTGATCTCAGACTACAGCTACATGGTACCTTAACAGTGGCATCACCAGGAAGATAAGGTGCTCAAAAAGGCTTTCAGTACATTGGCCTGCATCAGTGTATCAAGTACAGAAGTGGAAGTTGTACAAGATGTTGGTGTGGCCGTATTTGGGCTGTTGTGTTCAGTTTTGGTCATTGGGCTCTAGGAAAGATTTTTATCAAGCAGGAGAGGATGCATCCCTTTTACAATAGATAACCTTTCCTTTAGAGAATGGGAGAAAAAAGGGATCAAAAGAATAGAAAATTACTTTTCGGGAAATAAATTATTATCCTTTGAACAAATGAAGGATAAATATAATATAACTCATGATACAATGTTGGCATACTACCAACTGAAATCCTACTTGAAGGACAAATTGGGAAGCAGTCTGAGGTTACCAGAGGGAAGTAATTTTGAATATGTGATTACAGACACAATGATAATCAAAAAATTTGTAACAAACATGTATATTAAACTGCAAGAAAAGGAGAATGAGGAAACAAATGGTAAAACTAAACAAAAATGAGAACAAAATCTAAACATAAAGATAAAGAAGGAAACATGGGAGAAGTTATGCTCAGGAACTATGAGAAATACAATAAATACGAGGTTACGTATGATACAATATAACTGGATACACAGGCTATATATTACACCTCAAAAGTTAAATAAATGGGACCCAACAGTATCTGACAGATGTTTTCGCTATAAAAAGGAAATGGGAACAACAATTCATGCAATTTGGACATGTGAGAAAGTGAAAAAATTTTGGGAAGATCTAAACCAGATATTAAATAAAATCACAAAAAGCAATATACCAAAAAACCCAGAGATCTTCCTCCTAAGTATCATAAAAAACAAAGAATTTGGACTTGATTTGGATGGTGCACAAAAAAGATTTGTTATGATAGCCCTAGCTGTAGCAAAAAAATGTATTATGTCAGCCTGGAAATTAGGAGATAACTTGAGAATACAACAATAGTATATAGAAATGAATAAATGTATTCCATTAGAAAAAATAACATATAATTTAAGAAATAACATTACAATATTTGAACAAATATGGGAGCCATACATGAAACATAATAGAGAAAACCTACCGGGGACATCTACCACCTAAAATGACAGAAGGGGAAGAGAATGAAAAGAACTGACTCAGTGGAATTTCTTGTTTATTTTTATTGAGTGACAACATTGTTTGATGGGTTTAATGTATCTTATTTTCTGAACTTTAAATAAATGGGAGGGGAGGTAGGGAGGGAGGGAGGGGAGGTAGGGAGGGAGGGAGGGGAGGAGGGAAGGGGGGTAGAAAACGACACTGTATATATTCAAGAAGGAAAATGTATGTATCTTGATCAATATGGTTTATAGTGTGAAAAATTTTTTAAAAATTAAAAAAACAGGAGAGGATGCAGAAAAGATTTACAAAGGTGTTGGCTGGACTCATAGGCTGATCAAGCTAGAGCTTTATTCCTTGGAGCATAAGAGGATGAGGGATGATCTCACAAAGGAGTACAAATAAGTATTTTTTAATAGATTAGGTGAATGCAGAGAGTCTTCTGCCTAGAGCAGGGGTGTCAAACTCAAATTCACGGAGGGCCAAAATTAAAAACTTGGACTAAGTCAAGGGCCGAACTAAATATTTATTGAAAATTTTCAACAACATCTGCATGTTTTCTCTTCTTTCAACATATGTAATGTTAAACTTTTTCTTATTAAAATAAATGTTTAATAATAGTTTTGGATAAACTCTTTCCAGAAGCATTAACAAATGAGAAATAAAATATTCAATAAATAATATTTCTCTATAGAGGATTTGTCAAATGTTGCTAGTGTGCTGTCGAATAGTAAAATCTGAGGGCTATTGAGAATGTGGGAGAATAACATGATTCCTGAAACAATCAAATGGGTGACTGATTGTGGGCATGAACTCTAGCAGGGTTATTTGCCATGCCCTTTTTCCATTGGTACAGATATCCTTTGATTTACACACTTTTCACGTTTTATGCCTAATGAGCTTGTATCCAGGTGCAGGACCATTTTTAACCAGGAATATATTTATCACTGTGACATGAAACTATTGGAAGATCGTTTTATCCTGAGATTAAAGGAATACTCAGGCCTGTGTGCGGGAGGGCGGGGTTTGCGGGCAATCGGGTTGGACAACAACAGTGCGGGGGCATCGGCTCTCGCTGCAGGGCGGCATCTCAGCGGATCAGCGGCCCCGTCACCGTGAGTCGCGGGTCGGCCTGCGGCAGGGAGGGGGAGTGAGCAACGGTCCTGACGAGGTCAGGCCCCCCCTGAGTTTTTGCCGGACCCCCTTTGACCTGCTGATTTTCTCCCTTCTGGTGTTTTTACGAGAACCACAGACTTTCGCTCATACATTGATGAGGGGGATCAAGGGCCAAACATTGTCAGGTATTTCTCTGCTGGATAAAGGATACGGTTTAACCCGCTGAGTTTCTCCAGTGTTGGGTTTTCTCGAGGTAGAGTCAAAGGGCCGAAGGGCCTGTTTCTGATCTGTAATGTTCTACGGACCCTGCTCTTCTTTCCGTGCCGGTGTCCCAGGACCTTTCCAGGGCAGTCTCCGCGCTCAGGACCGTGCTGGGATCCCGGTCAGCGGTGGAGGAGCAGGTGAGCGCGGCTAATCCCGATCCAGCCCACGCCACTCCCGAGATTGGCAGGGGGGGGGGGGGGGTTCCACCCTACCTGCCCGACCAGCCTCGCTCTCCATGTGCTGGTCCGGTGGGAAGGCGCAGAGCGGCCGGCACCCCCATCACCCGGCGGGGAGCCCAAATCTTCCCTCCTGCGTCGCAACTCCATCTGCAGCTCCAAGAACGCTGTGCCACTGGGGTTCCGGGCGCTGGGAAGCGGCCTTGGCTTCCCCTGATACCGGCCAGGCCGCGCTGCGGTGGGGGGTGTGGGCGGGGGGACACGACAGCGTGTTTATAAAACCACCCACCACTACTTTTCAAGGACCAGGATTTTTCTCTCTCTCTCTCACCCTGGGACACAGCGGTTACTGTGCATGCGCTATACTGGCGCGGCGGCCAGTGGGCCACCTCTAATACATTTTTGATATGATCTTGTGGGCCAAATATGTTTACGGTGAGGGGGAGAGATTTAATAAGAACCTGAAGGGTAACTTTTTTTATACACAGGGTGCTGAGTGTATGGAACAAGCTGTCAGCGGAGGAAGTTCAGGCAGGTATTCAAGGATAATTGGTTTGTGAGGTAGAACTCTACTTAACTGTATTTGACGACATACAAGACCCACTTTTTTTCCCAAAAATTGGCTCAAAAAAAAAATCCCCTGGGTCTTACATGCAAATGATACTGCCTTGTACGTGCAGGTGAAATTGATTAGGTTCTTCTCGCAAGCAAAGACTCAAGGTCACGGGTCGTTGGTCAGAGCAGACAGGTTGGATTAAGGGCACTGATTTCATTAACCTTCGATTTCCTGGGGCATGCGGCTGTAGCTCAGCTTCTCCTGCTGCCCACACCGGGGGATAGTGAGCTGTTACATGGAGAACTGGCCTCCTGTTCACCAGCCGCAGTTTCTTGGCAGATACTAACAATTGCCGGGGAGAAGCGGCAGCCTAACCCGGGCCTAATGACAAATGAGCCGGTCACTATGCAGGGTAGTGTGCGCCATGTCCGACGGCATTGGCAGTGCTGTGGCCACACTGCTGCTCCGGCAGAGAGGTAAGGAGCCACAGTGACCAAAGGTGCATGGTCTTTGTGAGGCTGCAGAGGGAGCGCGGCATTTGCTGCTTGGAAAGGCTCAATGTGGTATTAAAGTGGAATTAAAAGTGAAAACTACATTCTGATCTGTTGTGTGAAATTAAACTGCTTTATTTTAAAGTGTTTTACAGTGGCTTGTGCAGGTGGATCGAGGAATTGAGATACATTTATCCATAAATACACTAAAAACTTCTTAATATTCCCTGCTGAATGGGGGGGGGGGGAAGACGCTTATATGCCATCAAATACGGTACTTAATTTTTAACTAGGTAGTTAAAAAAATTGGTCAGGATAGTTCTGTTTTAGTTACAACATAGCAACAGTTAGTTTGTACCAGAAATTCAAATATTTCCTAAATAATCGCCAAGAAATCAGTTCAGGCAAACAAGGTATGTTGGTTATCCTCATGTTTTAGCTTGTTTTATTAAGTTTGAAATGTGCGATTGGTTGTTCAACAGAAATATTGTGTTATACTTTATAATGTGTGGTCTTATATTTTATATTGTGAAGCGCTGCCTCAAAAAGGCAGCCAGCATTATGAGGGACCCTCATTACCTTGGCCATACACAGTATAACCTCTTTTCACTGCTACCTTTGGGAAGAAGATACAAAAGTCTGAAATCCAGCTCCTTTTGGTTCAAGAACAGTTTTTTCCAATAGCTATCAAGCTCTTGAACCTCCTCATACTACCCTAACCATAAACAACTCCAGGTCCACAAAAAGACCTGTCTGCAATTATTGAAACACAACTTTATTTTCTTGCACTAACTGTAACTGTGAATATTTATGTATCTTTTATATTTATTATCTCTTTCCATATGGGAATAATTTAATGTATACTATCGGAGTTTTTTTTACAAAAGTACTGTACCTGTTTGGCTGCAGCAAATAAAAATATTGGTGCATCTGCACATTGTACGTGACAATAAACACATTCTCATTAATATTTATAGGGAATAAGAATTACAAGGATCCAGGGGAGTGTGATATCCTGTTACAGATTCACATGGCTAACAAAACTCAGGAGGCAAGTAAACCTGGCTAAGCAAAATTATTGGAATTTAGAACCTGAAGTTGCTGAAATCTGGAGCAAATAAACACGCTGCTGGAAGGTCGCGCAACATCATTGGGAGAAAAAGAATGCTCAACATTTTGAGCCAAAATTCTTTATCAAGACTGGGTAAATGAACAGAAACCAGTGTAAAGAGGATAGGGTGGGATGGGTGGTAGAGGGGCCTCAAGAGGGATTGGTGAACCAGGGAGAGGTAAAATATGAAGGACAGGAGCAGGGGTTTGGCAGATGCAAGACAAAGGGAGAAAGAGGCAAGGAAAGCAGCAAACTTATCACTACTTATCAGATTCCTTTGTCTTCTAATTAGCCACTCCACCCTATATGACTCACCTTTCTCCACCTAACCCCCTTTTTTCTTCCCTCTCTGTCCCTTTGGCATCTGCCATTCCTCTACCTCTGACCATCATCTTTCACACCCTCCATTGTTCATCAATCCCTGTCCCATCCCTTTCACTTTGCCCTCTTTACACTGGTTTCTGTACTATATTTAACCTTGTTATTCTTGAACTTTAGTTCAAAATATTGACCTTTTTCTCCCACTGATGTTGCTCAATCCACTGAGCTCCTCTAGCTGACTGTATTTAGCTGCCTATTTTATCAGTTTGTCTCCCTGAAGTGTCAGTTTTTACTTTAGTCTGACATTTCATGTCATCTGCAAATCTTGTATACCTCTGTCCAGGTTAATAATACAATAAAATATCTGCGGTTCAGAACCACACCTTTAGGGTACACTTCCTATTAATCCGAGACTCAACTTTTCACTATTAACTTTGCTTCCCATCCCTTGAACTATTGGAAATAGAGTTAAGAACAAATAACAAGAGGAAAAGTGAGGAAAATTCCCTCCTCTTGTATCTGCAAAGTTTTACCTCTTTAATATTCTCATTATTGTGACAGCATGCCCACTACCCTCTGTGTGACCATCTTGGCCCTTGGGTTCCCTTTAAATCTTTCTCCTCTCACAAGGGAAAATGTGTCTCTCATTGTAACTTAAGCCCTCCATTCCCAGTAACATTCTTGTGAATTTTTTCTGCACACCCCTCTAGCTGAATCACATAATATATATAGTTTGGCAACCAGAACTATACAAAATATGCGATCTCAACCAACATCCTATGCAGTTGTAATATGACGTTGCAACTCTTATTCTCAGTGGCCCGTCCTATGGAGATATGCATGCCATATGCCTTCTTCACTTCATCGATGTGTGTCACTACTTTGAGGGAACTGTACTTCTAACCTCAGTCTCTCTGTTCAACAATCCTCCTCAGAGCCTCTTCAATCACTGTGTAAATCCCACTCGAGCTAACTTCCCAAATTGCTTGATTTCACATTTGTCTTAAGTGCTGATTGTGGAGAGCTGTTGTCCTACCCCAGGATGCTGTGATCAACTTAAAGTTTGTCCAAGAGCTCGCCAAAGATCTGGGTTTTCAATGGACCACAGTGGCATTCGAGCTGGGGTTCACCAGGGCAGAGGTGGGTCAGTTTCAAGCTGCCTCCACAAAGAAGACTGAGCAAGCAAGAAAAATGTTGGAAAGCTGGTGAGTCAAAGGCTTCATAACTAAGTCAAATAGTCTAAGGTATATCTCACAGTAATAGCGTTTTCCAGTTAGAGCCTTGGAATGCAGGCGGATGAGGGGAGATCTCACAAGGTGCTTATATGCTGGGCCCTCGCCTCGAGGCCGGCTCCAATGACGGAGAAAAAGTTGAACTTACTTTTTTATGGAGCATCCCTAAAACGTTGCTCATACACCGCTTTTATAAAGAGTGGTGCCTTGTAGCGTTCTCCGGAGCTTATGGAGGCAGACAAGTGGTGCCGTAGTGCCGCCTGTTGCCATGAGGTCTAACATTTCTTTGGCTTGGCTTCGCGGACGAAGATTTATGGAGGGGGTAAAAAGTCCACGTCAGCTGCAGGCTCGTTTGTGGCTGACCAGTCCGATGCGGGACAGGCAGACACGATTGCAGCGGTTGCAAGGGAAAATTGGTTGGTTGGGGTTGGGTGTTGGGTTTTTCCTCCTTTGCCTTTTGTCAGTGAGGTGGGCTCTGCGGTCTTCTTCAAAGGAGGCTGCTGCCCGCCAAACTGTGAGGCGCCAAGATGCACGGTTTGAGGCGTTATCAGCCCACTGGCGGTGGTCAATGTGGCAGGCACCAAGAGATTTCTTTAGGCAGTCCTTGTACCTTTTCTTTGGTGCACCTCTGTCACGGTGGCCAGTGGAGAGCTCGCCATATAATACGATCTTGGGAAGGCGATGGTCCTCCATTCTGGAGACGTGACCCATCCAGCGCAGCTGGATCTTCAGCAGCGTGGACTCGATGCTGTCGACCTCTGCCATCTCGAGTACCTCGACGTTAGGGGTGTGAGCGCTCCAATGGATGTTGAGGATGGAGCGGAGACAACGCTGGTGGAAGCGTTCTAGGAGCCGTAGGTGGTGCCGGTAGAGGACCCATGATTCGGAGCCGAACAGGAGTGTGGGTATGACAACGGCTCTGTATACGCTTATCTTTGTGAGGTTTTTCAGTTGGTTGTTTTTCCAGACTCTTTTGTGTAGTCTTCCAAAGGCGCTATTTGCCTTGGCGAGTCTGTTGTCTATCTCATTGTCGATCCTTGCATCTGATGAAATGGTGCAGCCGAGATAGGTAAACTGGTTGACCGTTTTGAGTTTTGTGTGCCCGATGGAGATGTGGGGGGGCTGGTAGTCATGGTGGGGAGCTGGCTGATGGAGGACCTCAGTTTTCTTCAGGCTGACTTCCAGGCCAAACATTTTGGCAGTTTCCGCAAAGCAGGACGTCAAGCGCTGAAGAGCTGGCTCTGAATGGGCAACTAAAGCGGCATCATCTGCAAAGAGTAGTTCACGGACAAGTTTCTCTTGTGTCTTGGTGTGAGCTTGCAGGCGCCTTCTCCATTAACAATGGCGTGAAGCAAGGCTGTGTTCTCGCACCAACCCTCTTTTCAATCTTCTTCAGCATGATGCTGAACCAAGCCATGAAAGACCCCAACAATGAAGACGCTGTTTACATCCGGTACCGCACGGATGGCAGTCTCTTCAATCTGAGGCGCCTGCAAGGTCTAACATACACGCCAAGCAATGGCACTCTTCATTACCCATAATCCCCCACGCAGCTGGAACAGCTCTGGGAAACGCATTGATCATTCTTCCAGCTCTTCTGCCCACCCTTGCCCCGTTGGGGCATCCATCAGACTTCACAGCTCTGCTTCTCAGTGTCCACTCCTCAGCATCTGCTCTCCATCCTCCCGGGCCCTGGAGCTCAGCACCCGGGACCTTTCACCCTTTGGGCCCGGCAGCTCAGCGGGCTCCAACTCTCCTTGTCCCCCTGGGCCTCCGGCTGCCCTCTGCTCCTCGGTCTGGACAGGCCTTGGTGAAGGAACAAGGGGCAGAGGAGGAACGAGAAGAGGACATTTGCAGTTGGCAGGAGGGAGCCCTAACCCCAGCACCAATCACCATGGGAGCCCTGGTGGTGGCTCCTGGGACACGGGCTGACGACGTCATCGTGATGTCATCAGCCTGCTCCGAGCCAGCCGCTTGCAGTGACAGTACATTGATGACCCTCGGTTGAAGAATTGAAGTCGGTGCCTTGGAGCTGCTCACGGAGCATTTATGATGGTAAGTTCTGCGACGCAAGGGCATAGAATTTCTGTCTTCACGGTCACATTTTTTCACGCTATAAAAGGGCCTAAAGAGCAGAACAAAATCATGAGAGGAATAAGTACGTCAGGTGAACACAGATAGTCTTTTGCTCAGAGAATTGAGAACCAGAGGAAATAGGTTTAAGGTAGGGGGGGAAGATTTAATAAGAACCCAAGGGGTAACCAGTTTTTACACAAAGGGTAAGTGAGAGTGTGGAACAAGCTGCCGGAGGAAGGAATTGAGGTATTCTTGCTATTCCTGATTAAAGGTCAAGTCCCAAAACGTTGCCTGTCTATTGCCTTCCATGGAATCTGCCTGACTTGCTGAGATCCTCCAGCACATTGTGTGTCACTCTTGTATTTGTATACAGAAACGGGCCCTTCAGCCGAACTTGCCCATTCCTTCTGCAACCTACTGGATGGAGCTAAGAAAAAAGCTCCATGAGCTCTCATAGAAGTTAATGATTGTTTTTAAAGCTTTTGAGGATGAGAAGCAATTTACTAGAGGTGTATAAGGTTATGAAAGGCATAGATATGTGGACAGCCAGTCCATTTTTCCTGGGGCAAATCCCAGAGAACACCTGTTTAAAGTGAGCGGTAGGTTTTTACATAGAGTGTGGCAGGTGCCTGTTACACCAAGCCAGGACTGGTGGCAGAGGCTGATACTATAAAAGTATTTAAAAGACTCTTATAGGTACGTGGTGATAAGAAAAATAGAGGTTATGGGGCTGTGAGAGAGGGAGGGGTTAGACTGATGGTGGAGTAGGTTTTTCTACTGTGGGCCAAAGGGCCCATATTCTGCTGTACTGTTCTATGTTCTGCAAAATTACTCAGGTACGAGAAGTCTAAAAGCGAACTGAACAAAACAAAGCAGCTGCTGCTGGCTCTGGAGCGGTCAGGGTGCAGGGACCTGGCAGAAAAGCTATGGTGCCTGCACTGGGGACACCAGAAGCTGAGTCGGCACCTGGAGCTACCGTCAGGCTTCCCGTTCCTCATCACCGTGCACAAGACCATCAACAACCGGGAGGGTCTGCAGAAGATTAACCAGCTCAACTACAGATAATCCAGCGGCCAAATGCAACTGTGGCACCTTCTGACTGAACCGAGGGTGTGGCTTCAATTCCAGCAGGTGTGCAGAGATGTGATGAGTTGAATAAAAATGGCAAACTTTACCATTGATTCTGATTCACTGATTGTAGGAGCAATTTAAAAGTCAACACTGGAGTCGATTCATCAATATCAAGGGGGTTTCTGCAGAGCTCAACTTAACTGATGCATCAGGAGAACAACCCAGAATGTTTCAGGCTTGTTCTGATGATGTACAGAATCATTCAACCTTTACACTGGTCACAGAATTTCCTGATACAATCATGGAGGAGGAATATGACCAGGAAGATATTGATGTTGTCTGGATGGAGACTGCCAAGGCAGAATATAAGGTGGTGTTTACATGTGAATTGGAGGAGGCTCCGCAGACCCTTCAGCCAATCGAATCCACCCCAACCATCAAAGATCCACTCCAGTTCCCATCAACCCTCTCCTCGCCAACAACTTCCCCAGCTCCACCCCATCTTCCAGACACCCACTCACACCCCACTCGGGGCAACTCGCAGTTGCTATTGCACATCTTTGCAACGTTGGTGAAGGGGAGTGGGGTGGAGGGGAAATCCATATGTCACAGGGAGAAGGTGAAAAATCCTGTTGTGTGTGAAACCGGTTCAAGGGGTCCCAAGGGTAACGAGTCTGAATGCAGTTGTTTGAACAGTGGTTTTATTTACACGTGTAGGGGAGAAGCAACAGGGGTAAAAGACACACATATACACACACTCAACAGATTAAACAATGCACTCACAACCACTCACAGGAAGGCTTTACAACCAAGTTACCACATCATGATACCTGCCACCCCTTGATATCCCTGGCAGGCACGACTCTTATCTAACAAAACTAGGGTCTCAAGGTACAGAATACTAGAGCTCCCAACCCTTTGTTTGCCCACAATTTACCAATGATCCTCCAGCATGGCCCACAGTTCCCAACCTGGAGTGGAGTTCAGGTTTGTCCCAGAATAGAAAGAGGAAGGTAGCTCACATGTGGTGCCAACAACGGGAGGGTATGGCTAAAACGGCCAATGGCCAGGTGTGTGCTGACCTGTGGGCAAGACTTGATTGGCAGATGAGGTGAACTCTGATCAGGTTCCAGATGGAGAGATCACATGCCCCTCCAAATTCCACATTTCCACCAGATTTCAGATGGAGGAATCATATGACCGTCCATAATACGTAGTACAAACCCGTGCCAACAGTGCCAGAGAACCTGGGTTGCTGGAATTGAGGCAGTGAGCCAGTGCCCCAGTGTTCAGTAGACTAGATAATTTGTCCTCCTTGAAGCTTGTTTTTCACTACATCTGAATGTATGTCATCCATACATTCAAAAGTTGTCCACGATTTGGTGACTTCAAGCTCCAACCTTTGAACCATTTGTTTCCAGGATCAGGAGGCCCATCTTTTCACAGAAGATGGGTGGTGAGGTGAGGCTGTCATAGAGATATACAGCATAGAAACAGACCTTTGCACTGACCATAAACACCTGCATTCATTTCTTTTAAATTTGGTGATGCAGCGTGACAGGCCCTTTCGGCCCGTGAGCCCACACCACCCAATCACATCCATGTGACCAATTATCTACCAACCTCATACGTCTTTGGAACATGGTAGGAAACCACTGCCCCCAGAGGAAACTCATGAACAAAGGGAGAATGTATAAACTCCTTAGAAACAGTGGCGGATTTGAACCATGGTCACTGGCACTGTAACAGTATTGCACTAAAAGCTACACTAACTGCTGCCCCCAGATTTAATTTTAAATTTAATGCCTTCTTATTCTCCCCACATTCTCATGACTACCCCCACTCACCTACACACAAGGGGCAATTTACAGCAGCATTTGGGATGTGGAAGGAACCTGAAACATAGGGGGCTTTGTTTTTATATTTAATGACCTACTTTGCAATGTTGAGGTTTAGTTTGCAAAACAATGCATTTCACTACATCTCAGAACACACTATTTACCATATATTGCCATTGTATAGGATGACTGTGTGAAACACGATAGGCTGCAGACACTGATTGTAGTAAACACACTGAAGTGTTGGAGGAACTCAGCTGGTCTTCTCAGCATCTATAAGAGACAAAGATATATTGCTGTTGTTTAAAGAGAGACATCCAGTCTCTCCGATGGAGAGGAGACACTTTGTTGAGTACCTCGGCTCTGTCCGCCACAATAGCATGGATCTCCCAGTATCCACTCATTCATTCCCTTGTTGACATGTCTGTCCATGGACATGCATAAATTGGAACAACACCTCATCTTCTGACTGGGCATTAATATTGACTTCTCTGGCTTTCGTTAAAGGACACTCCCCTCCCTACCCCTTCTTCCCTCATCATCTCTCCATTCCTTGTCTCCTTTCGCACAGACATGATAAATTATACCTAGTTCCTTATCACGTCCAATTAATACCTTTGTTGATCTGGATTCCTTCCCCATTGTTTGAATTCTGAGACTCTCTGATATTTCCTTATTTGATTTTTTCCTTGAAGAAGGGCTTAGGCTTGAAACGTCAGCAATATATCTTTGTCTCCTATAGATGTTGAAAAGACCAGCTGAGTTCCTCCAGAATTTTGGTGTGTTTACTAGAATGACTTTGTATAGGATGACCTGGAATTTCCACCTAAAATGGTGGTTTTGAGTGATAACCTTTGTATAAGACGACACTAAATCTGGCACTTACCACTAGTGGATGCTGTTAAAAGCAAATCACAATATTTTAATAACAAATGATCAATTAAAGGTTTAAATTATATTTGGATATTTTAAAATAAACCACTGTCAGCTCCTATAACAGGCCATTTAAAGCCTGTAAAGTACCAACAGCAGTCACTCCGGGCGGATGGATCCTGCGGAGTGCTGAGACTTTGCAACTAACTAGCGGAGTATGTGTAAGGTTGCATCAGAGCCAGCAGGAAGATGGTGGGGATAGTGTTGAGACCTCATCGTCAAGGTAAGAATTATAGAATGACCCTGATTTTTAAGAAGACATTTTTAGGTTTGGACCGTCCTATACGACGGCATATAGAGTTAATTCTGTGACATGGCTGGACAGGGCATATTCCTGTAGTTGACTTAGCTTAATCAAAAGCCCCTTTCACACCGCCAACCCTCCTAGGAAGCTGTTAAACTTACTGGGTATGCTGCACCCAGGGAGCTTTTCCCATTGCACTATGATTTACCTGGTTCATTGGGAATCTGGGTATGAAGGAGGGTCCTGTCTCCAGCCATGACGTCATGAGGGACATATGTACTCACATGGCAGTGAAATCGCAGCAGGAATAAAGCACATATGCGCTCATGTAAAAGACAGTGGGGAAAAAACGTGCATAGTAAACATTCGCATTCAATGTTTAAAAGACCATGGGAAAATCTACCACAATGGGCTTCAGACTGTTCAAATTTAGAACAAACCCACAGACCAGCTTGTCATTATTCCCTAAACAATAAAGTATAACAAGGATTTACAAAGTATTAGGTATTAAAAGTAATCTTGTGATGATTTAAAGAACAGGTATCTGCTAACAGCCCCGCCGGCTCTGACAGCCTCGCCAACTGCACAGTTATATTTCACAGCATGGCTGGCCTCGCTCTGACAGACTGACACAAGCACTAACAGATGTTTTCCACCACACGATTACTGGGTACGAACCCACTAAATTACTCAGTTAAACCCACATGCACTTGGTGTGAAAGGGACTATTTTTGTGAAAGTAGTCATCTACACACCACCTGATTGGGATAATCACAGAGAGAAGGATTGGCTAACAATTGCAGAGCAGCGAGAAGAGAGATTGTTCTTGAACCAGAAGGAATAGGTTGAAGGTGAGAAATTTATGGGTTAGCAGGGACATGGGAAAAAGAAAATTCTCCCAGAGGGTGGTTGCAATCTGGAACACCACCTAAAGAGGCAGAGACTTAAATCATGCTTAAGAAGTATCTGGATGAACAGATGAATGGTCCAGGCATTGAAAGCCAAATCTTGGAAAATAGGATAAATAATAGTTGGCACGGACATGGCGGGGCTGAAGGGCCTGTTTCTGTGCTGTTGGACTTAATAAAATTGTCTCTATACTGGAAATGCCATAATTAGAGTACAGATTTTGAAGCATTTGCTCTTGGTTCTTGCTAGCAACCCTCACAAATTTTGACATCCAGACTAGAATTTAGCTGAGATTTCCCCAACCTCACATCAGTAATGCTCCTGGTATGTTTAAGTGCAGTGAATCCTGCCCCAACTTTTACCTTCCCACAATTTCATCTGATGAAATGGCAAGAGTCTTCACAGCACCAACTGTTATGGATATAAAGCACTCAACACCTATTACAAAGACTCTCAATTTATTGGCCTTTTTTTTACATAAAACATATGAGTACATAAGAACAACTATCTCAAAAGCTCCAAAAATAGATCTTTCTAAAACAAAACCGTTGACATATGGTATCAGTAGCATTCCTTTTATTAACAGAAATGTTCAGCAGGCTGACGGAAATCCATTGACACAAGAACTGGCTCACCAACTCTGAGCCTGACCATTATATACAGGGTCTTTTAGTGCACATTCTGATCATTGCCAGAAAAATGAAACATTATTTTACAGGGTGAGCATTGCAGAGAGTTTCCAGCCTTGTTATGGGGTGGGGCTTCTTTACATGGTTTGAATGCATTGCACTGATGCTTGATCCTTGTATCAGTCCTGGTTGATCCTTGTGTATAGTAATTTTGCATAGAAAACTGACTAAATTAACATATTCATTTAGATGCAACAGAATGTAATTCATCAACGTACATTTACAATGTAAGCATGTTCACTACAAGCTGAGTGAAGGGAAGGAACTGAGATTCTTCATCACATTGCTTGGAGATGTTACAGTGTGGATAGGGTTTCTATTACAACAAAGCTGAACAAGCAAAACTTTGGATTATTAAAAAAATAGTGTAAACATGTCCTTTCAGAAAATGGAGGCTCTTCAGAGAGCCAAAGTTTTTGTTTAAACAAAGCATGATAGACCTTCTTCAGCAATTTACTCCTTGTAAAAATTTTCCCATTTTTGTTTGCAAATAAACCTGAAGTGTAACTGTTTATTCCATGTGAGAGGTGTGCTTTCAAACACTTTTCCGACAGCTCTCTTAATGACTACACAGTATCACCAGAATTAAACCCACACAGCTTGGTTGGTTAATGAATTCAGTTGGACTCCTAAACAGACAGCCTTATCTATGTTGCAGAGAGGTCAGGCCTAAGTTATGCCTCTTTAATTTTTTTTAAATTTAGAAGATGCAACATGGTAATAGGCCATTCGGGCCCACAAGCCAGTCCTACACCCATGTGACCAATTAGCTACTAACCCTGTAAGCTTTCGGAACAGCACCTGGAGGAAAGACGCACAGTCACGGAAAGAACATAGAAACTCATTACAGAGAGCAGTGGATTCAAACTTGGGTGCTGGCTCTTCTACTGATGTTGCACTAACCACTACACTAACCATGCTGCCCGAGAACCGTGATTTATACTGATTCAAAATCCAGCCAGTGCACTTATGAACATCATGTCCCAGGTTTTTGAAATGCCTTAAGATCTTCTTAGTCTTGACCTTCAGAGAGACTCTTTTTTGAACTGTTTTCATGTTCAATAGCAAAAATACAAAAGTCTTCAAAGACGCCACTGAAATGTTTCTGTACAGAGATAAAGCCAATCTTCGTCCCCACAGTAAAACCTTAACATTGCTTAATAATGACATTACCCTTTAATTTTCAGCATAAACTGAATAGTCTCTGAGAGTGGAACTTAAAATGACAATAACTGTTTCATTTCAAGGTTGCATTCCTGCATGTTTACCCTCATCTCCAAGCCTGGGCAAGAGGCTGCTTTCAGTTTCACACAAGAAACATGAATTAACTTTGAACATTACACCACACACAAAGGCCATGCATAAACTGCTGTATATTTTCATTACACTCAATGTTTAAGAAGATTTACTAGCTAGATCAACCTACAGAGTGTGCAGAATAAAGCACAACAGAAGTGAATTGTTAATGAAAACAAACAGGGTTCAGTGAATGGTATATTTTAACTCAATAAGCAATTATGCTGAGAGCAAATGTTAATATTTCTTGTTTACGATATTCAGGTATATTCAAAAAGCCTAAAATGTAGCCTTTATTAGTTAATTTATGTTGATTCTTCAAATGGGGATTTTACAGACTTAAAAATTGTCATAGAAATAAAAGTTCATAATCATTCTTCTAAAAGCTTTGATTAACAATACCTGCCCTCTACATATCTACCCAATCATCTCCCACCTCGAAGCATTCATCAAACCAGCTGTTATTAGCCCCGTTACCCATTCGCCATCTGGAACCAAACCACTCATCTACTTGCTTGTTCATTCATCTACCATTTTCTATTACATCTGTTCATCTGTCCATATGGTGGCCACCGTCCCATTTCATCTCTGGTCACCCATATAGCACATTACTGGATCATTCATTCCTCCTTCTCCTCATCTGACTACTGCTTTTCTGTCCATCTATACACCTGTCTATTTTTCTACCTGTGCATCATCTCATTATGCTCCAACATGCCATCCTATCTCACTGTCCTCCTCCAATTCCCTGCCAGTCCATGCCCTTTGAATTGCTCCACACCAATCTGTCCGTTCACCTCTTTTGCATTTTACAATCTATCTGTACATCCAATGCCCATCTAATCTTCCACCTCACTGTATATACATAAAATAACTGCTAACATCTACCATCCACCTGCCCCTCTTAGCTATCCATGGATTCTTACATCTATTTATAAGGTAGCAAAGATAACCAGGTTCTGACCTCCCATCAATTGCAGACATCTATGTGAGGCACTGCCCTAAGAGGGCCTCCAACGTCATAAAGGACCCCATCACCTTGGTCACAACCTTTCCTCACTGCTACTTTTGGGCAGAACAGGGATGTGTTCCCAATCCAGATTGACACCAGCCATTGCTGAAGCACTGGAGGCAAATCCACAAGACATTCAGTGTCTCTGAAGGGACTCTTTCTCTTTTTCTGTAAGGAGTGCTAGGAAATTCTAATGGGTACTCTTTGTCTGCCTCACAGCAGGCAGAATGAAATTTCGTATAATATCACATTTTTATATGACAATAAAGGAATCTTGAAGCCTGAAGACCAGCATCTCTAGGTTCAAACAGTTTCTTTCCAACAACTATCAGACTCTTGAATCTCTCTTGTTGCACTAATCAAGGACTGTTCTGGAATTGCCAAAGGACTGTCAGTGCTATTGGAAGTCACTATTTTTTGCACTAGGATTTGTGTGAATTAGCTCTCTATCTTATGTATTTGTCTTTTTTTATTTAATTCAATTAGATTACTATTAGAGATTTCCTTTGCTGCTGCAAGTAAGAATTTTGGTGCTTATGTGCAGTGTTCAATGTGTATGACAATAAACTCCTTATCATTGTTCATTTATTTAACTGTGCATTCAACACCTTAAGACACATCCGTCTGCCTTTCCATTGATAAATCCATCACTTGCCTATCTTCCCAAGTACCTTACTCTTGTTCTATCTAGAAATCTCATGTGCAGTCACCTATCACATTTGAACCCTCATCTCCCTCTCTATCTATTGCTCCATCGGTCTGACCACCTGTGTACATACCCAACGACCTCTCTCTTCCTGTCTAACCATCTTTTTTTTGCAGTGAATGCAATCACTGTTGATCTGTCCACCTAACCACCATCCTCATATATCCCCATCCACCCAGAGATGGTGTTCTCTGCCTGACAATTACAAATCTGCCCACCAATCCCTTACCATCCAAAATCCATTGACCCTTTTAATTCTCTTCAATGACCATTTGTCAAAATATATCTGCCTCACCTTTATGCCTTTGTTTAATCGCCTTTTTGGCAATTCGATCACTCACCTACACCCATCTGTCCTAATGCCAGGTGACTATTGTCTTTCTGTCTACATTCTTTTACAGATCAGGCAACCAATCAGTCCATTTCATTCAACCTTCCCTCATTGCTCACTAATCCTCGATAACCTGTCAACATACAGCTGCCCACCTCTACACTGTCCATGTGGTAAACCATTCATTACTTACCTGACCAGTTGTCTATGTAAAGAGCTGTGGTTACAGTAAACCATTGTGGTTGTAACATAATTTAAAGGATGGGACAGAAGGAAACGGGACAATGTCATGGATCAGAAATGCAGTGCAAACAGGAAAAGGTTTATTGTGGTCTCAAATCAAAAGGCAAATACTGTACATTTAAATAAAAGCCAGGCCGGTATCAATCATATGATAGACCAGCAAAAGAGTTTTACAAAACAAAAATAAACCAATATACTCTATACAGTAGCAAAAATTTGGTACCTCAACTAAAAACTGAAAATTATAGGATAATTATAACTTTTAAGATTACCTTCAATATATATTTATGGAGAAAAGGATAAGAAGGGAAAAAGGCAGGTTCATTTAAATTAAGGTTCAAATCAACCAAGGCCCAAATAAATTGGGAGAGGACCAAAAGTATGAATGGCAGCTCCTGTTCCTATAATTATAGTCCACCAATAAAAGCTCACTCCATCCTCATCATTCACCAATCAAATTCTAAGCTTATTTTCATCTTCACAACATTTGCTAATTGAAGATATTGTCCTCCATATCATTCATCGCTCTCCACAGTAAACAATGGCCATTCGTCTCCACCAACATCACAACATTGGACTTGACCTATTAATCTCTGCCACTCAAAACAAATCAATCATACAGTAGTCAAAGCCCATGAACCAAAGCTATGCCCTGCCCCACATCCACCAATTGAAGCCCACTCCTCTTCCTCAAAAATCAAAGGCCCCTCATGCATGGATGAGTGAGAGAATCTGCAGAAGTTGATGGTAGTTTTGGGAGAATACAATGAATTATGTGTATAGGTGGCTGTCAGGCAGCATGCAGTTAGTAGGCCAGAGGGCTTTTTCTCTTGCTGCATTATGAGATGTCTCTATGACATCCTGACCCATCTCAAGCAGAGCCTGGAGCTCCCACTTTGACTATCTCAGACCCACAGAACTGGAGTGGAGGGAACTAATCCTTGTCCCCACAGAACCACTTGACTCTCACAGTCATAGAAATGTTGAGAGACCCTTCAGCCCATCACACCCATGATGACCATCATACTGATCTATACTCAAGAGAGAAACACAAAGACTGAAGAGGATGAGCCAACAATGAGCGGCTGGAGGGACTCAGTGGGTCGGTCAGTCAGTGGATTGACTGAGTCCCTTCAACAGCTTATTGTTTCTTCACTAATCTAAACTCACTTGATCTTTTGGCATCCATAATCTGCTGATTCATGTGGTTGCCCAGATACACCTTAAATGTTGAGAGAGTACCTGTCTCCAAAATCTTCCTTAGGCAACATATTCCAGATTTAAACCAATTGCTGAATGAAAATAAAATCCTCAGATCCCCTATAAACCTCTTATCCATTGCCCTAAAACAATGCCCTCTGATTTTACATTCCTCTTCTCACTGCTACCTTTGAGCCTAAGCTACAGAAGCTTGAATTCCAGCACCTCTAGATTTGAGAACAATTTCTTTCATACAGCTTACCTGCCCTTGTTACACTCATCAGGACTGCTCCAGCACGACAAGAAGACTCTGCACCAATGAAATGCCACTTTTATTTTTCTCACATATCTATAACTGAATATTTATTTTCTATCATTTATATATATTTTTCTGACAGTTATTTAATATATGTTTTTTTTAAAATGATGTACCAAGTAAGAATTTTGGTGCATGACAATAAACTCATTATCATTATCTGCTAAGGGGAATAGCTGCCAATCTACCTAATCAATGCCCTTCCCAATTTGATGTATCTCTACGAGGTCCTCTCTCAGCCTCCTCCACTCCAAGGAAAATAAACCCAGTCAATCTATTGTCTCCTCATAACTGACACACTCTATCCCAGGCAATATCCTGGTGAATTTCCTCTGCACTCTTTCCATTGCTCTATCACATCCTTCCTGTCGTGTGGTGAACAAAACTACACACAATACACCAGCTGTGCTCTTTGTGCCATTTGCTTCATGCTCTTATATGCTTTGCCCTGACTAACGAAGGCAAGATTTATGACATGAATAAAAATGCTAGTGATGTTTTTACCAGCAAATTTAACACTAACTTACAAAACACTGCCTAGTGTTGCTTGTTTAAAGACTCAGAAATGACCCATGTAGGATCAGTTACAGGGTGCTACTCCCACTGTTCTGATCTAATATTATTCCTCAAAATTAAAAGAGCTTCTGAAGTAACCTATCTTGGCCAAAAAAAGGAGGGTATGGCCAAAATAAAAATAAAAGTGCAACATATCGTTACAATTTAAAACTTTGAGAGGAATAGTTTAAAGGATTTAAAAATCTCTTGGTACACTACTCAGGGAATGCTCCAACACCACAAAGGACTGTCTGCACTATTGCTAAGTCTTTTTTTTGCACAAGGATAACTGTGAATATTTATTATCTATCTTTTTTTTTTCTGTGTGTTTATTGTTTTTTTTTAATTCAATGAAATATTTAGTATGTTTTTTTTTTAGTTGTTTTATAATTGCTTTTTTTTTAAAACAAAGTACCTGTTTGGCTGCAGCAAGTAAGAATTTTGGTGCATATGTACATTGTACAATGTACATGACGATAAACTCATTATCATGATCTTGAAGTGACCCCCAATATTTCACCCTGAGGGAAATTCATTGTGTAGGATAAGTTCAGTACCTAATGTGCTTGAAAACTGTTTTTTAAGCAGTATCCATATCTCTGAATGGGCAAATTGTTGCAGATCACCATCACAGTATGTTCAGTGCATTAAATAATGTAACAGCAACTTCAGAAAAAATAGTAACAGTTATGTATTTACAGGCCTACAGCGAGAACACTATTTGTGTGCAGAATGTTTCTGCGCAATCCTTTAGTGAATGAGTAGACACCCCATAAACCCTACTAGCAGGTTGTAACATGACATTCACCCCCCCCCCCCCCCACCCCTCAAGTAAAACATTCCAGCAATTGCTTTGGAGACAAAGGTGCAATCATTTGTCCGGAATAAAAGCAGCCTATATCCACCATTGGTCCAAAATGAATTAAATGACTAACATATGAGATTTGTGCCAAATCAGAAGATTTGGGACTGAGTAATCTTCTGTTTTTTTCTCCTCAATCTATTAATTAACTCAAATCCTGAGCTCCTCAGTATGTGCTTGTTGTCATGTGCAGGACAGTGAGGTAAGTTATGTTCTGTGAATAATCGAATTAGTTGTTAAGGTGGTTTATATCTAGCTAACTATTAGAACTGAATTTCTGAGAATTATCTAGGAAATCAATAATTCTCCTTCTAATGAGATCCAGTGTACTTGAAGTCCAGAAAAGACCAACTGATGCTAGAATTATCTAAATAAGGAATCAGACACATCAGGAAAGCTCACTAAATCAGACTCCTTTCCATCATTCACATGTTCAAATGTAATGTTCAAACTTGCCTATCATGAATTTAATGGAGCAACTAACAACCAGCATATTCAGGCCAGAATCTGCACCAGGTCATCAGGCTTTCACTTTCAAAGCCACCGTTTCATTCAGCAGGACATGAAGGAGGAAACAACTTGCCTCATCCTTGCAATCCAGCCACGAGCTGGCCACAGTATTATGGGGGATCTCCGTGACAGAATTGGAAACGGGGTTCGGAAGGCAGATGTATGAGCAGTTGAAACCAGAGACCATCAATGCAAGTCCGGCGCGGAACTATTTTCATCCAGGGCCTGGCGCTGCCAAACAAGTGTAGTTTGGGTGATTCATTCAACAGGAGACACAGGGAGGACGAAGTAGGTGGTAAGAGCTCGTGAGGGGCATAAATCATCGTCATAAACAGTTTGGACTGTTTCTGTGCTGTAAACTCTTAAATACATCAGCAAGTGCTGCGTTTCTCTCTTGCTGGCAGTTTTTCGCCCCTCTCTCCCCCACTCCCCTCCGACAGATTTCCTCACCCACAATTTCACCCCGCCCTCCCCTCTCTCCCTCAGCATTCCCTTGTACGCAGGTGTCCATCAGACTGAGGTGATGTGGTCAACCACTCGTGTGCCATCCAAGTCCACCATCTCCATGCATTCAAGCTCCTCGAGGTTGCTGGAGCTTCTCCTCTCCGGCCGCTTCTTCGAAGGCGGCACAAAGGTCAGCATCACAGGTAGAATAGCAAAGCAATGGAGAAAGGTGAAGAGCGCAATTAGAAACAAACACCTGAATAGTGTACAGATCAAGTTAGAAGGCACCGAAGTTAGTGGGATTATACCGACCATGTAGCAAAAGTTGCTCTGCAAAATGGCCACTCCATGCAGTTCCAAAGCATTTTTAACCCACTTCGTCCTGGTTAGGTCTTTGCCCAAGACAAACGTAGATATGAATGGTGCACAGTTGTCAATGGTATAGTTTATCCCATAGATCAAGCAGAGGACAGAGATGCAGTCCAGCTCCACTTCCCACAGAGTCATGAAGCCAATCACCCCAAACTCCACTGACGCCACTGTCACAATCAGCCAAATGTTGACCAAAGAGTTGGCCACCAGGAACACGGTGAAGAAGAGGACGAAGAGCGCACTGAGGCACGAGTTCTGCAAGGGAGCCCCCACGGACGAGGCATATCGATCCATGTAGATAAAGGACGGGTTGAAAATCATAAACTTCACCTTGTAGGTCAGGGAGAGTTTCCTCAGCGTCTCCAGCAGGTCATAAATCTCTTCTCTGGTGTTCTCCGCTGTCTTGGCCACTAAGTACATCCGTGAGGCGATCACCTCCAGCTCCACATTCGGTTTCCTCACCAGTATGATATCATCCAGGAACTGGGTGTATTGAGGAGATTTCAGGAAGGAATTCTGTAGGGTTTTTAGGAAGTACCTTCTTGACACTGCACTAGTTACATTCATTTTCTTAAGGTAATTTAAATATGTTTCGAACCATGATATTCTAACAAACCCTTCTGTTATTTCCAGCAAATCCTCCTGAACGCTGGCATTCCAGTATTCTATTGGTTCATAAATGTAAAACCCAATGACAGGACTGAAGCTACTGAAATATCTCTGCTGGATAGTGTGGTAGGAGACAGTGCGGGACTCAGTCGCCACCACGTTGTTAAGATCTAATCCTTCGCTAACCTGCAGGTAGCCCATTAAGGCAAAAGAGATATAAACGAGATAAAACAGAACCACAAAAGGTTTGACATAAGTATTTGTAATCCAGTCACAATAGTACTGCTTCAGAAACCAAAGCAGGAAATGGTTTTCATAGGTGCTTGTGTCGCCCGGAGCCGTTGCCTCCTCCTGAAACTTGGACATCATGATAAACCTGTACCATGCGGGTTTACCCTGTAGATCATCTGGTTTTGGCACTTTCCTGCAAAAAATGCTGTGCTGGTAATTGTTTTCCAGGTAACCAGTGAAGACCAGATTGGAGCCATAGAATGCCATTAGGTAGAGGTAGTTAAAAAGTACAGATATGCATGTGTTCACACAGAACTCCTTCACGACCTCTATATTGGTGAAGGGGCTGGCACCAATGCCGAATGTTACCATGTACATAGCAGTGGTGAGAGTAATGGGAAGCATGGTATCAGCATACACCGTGGCAATCCTCTCCTTCACATGCTGATCCTCCACAGTCTCCCTCCAACTTGAGAGCATCTCAAACATGCCATACAGTCCGTGTCCTGAGGAAAGGGAGACACAAAGGCATTGGTTAAAATCAGGGAGTCAAAGAATTGAGGCAGTCCAGGAGGATATATGGTGCTGTGGCAAGTTGCAGCAATGCCAATCTTCTTTTAGCTGTTTCTTTCCTGCTGTCATCTGACTCTTAAATGGGCCTCTCATTGGGGAAAGATGATGCCCTTGCAGTGTTTTAATTGGACTTTCCTCTCTCCCCTGCTTTTTGTGTTTGTAACACTGCACCCTGTTCTCTTTGACTTCCTGTAACACTACACCCTGCACTTCTGCTTTATTATTGCACAAGTTGCTGGACATAAAGACAAACAAAAAGTCCGCAGATGCTGGAAAACTGGAGCAACACACAAAGTGTGGGAGGAACTCAACACTTCTGCTCAGTTCCTCCAGGACCTTGTGGGTTGCTGTGCTTAAATACGGATTGACTTGCCTTGATAGCATGCGGAACAAAGCTTTTTACTGTAGGTATGACAATTCAGTTCAATCTCTAGGTCCCTTCACACTTCTTTTCCTTGGATATCTTGGCCTACTGACAGCATGTAACAAAAATAGAGCGTATGGGCTGTTAGGGAAGGGTTGATGTTGAGTAGGTTTATGTAGGTCAGCTCAACATCGTGGGCTGAAGGGCCCATACTGTACTGTTCAATGTTCGATGAGGTGGCTGCCCTCAGAGGAGGCCTCGCCTTTGTTTAGCGATCTTGATGTGCAGGCAGACAACAAGCTCACCAGATCTTTCAAGCTTATCTAATCCCCTTGCACAGCTTTGGATACCCACCAAGGGGCTTGTTTAGGTGGGGGGTAGGGGTAAGGGTGGTGGTCAAAGGGCAGCAGCATCCTGTTTTAGTTTGTAACCATCAGTGAATGCTAATTGAGTGCCCAGAAGAAGAATGGGGGTTCCTACCTATGGCTGGCCCTCTTTGGTCCATAGAACAGTTCAGAAACCAGAGACTGCTTCCCTCCCTGTCCCCCTCCCAACTACCTCCTCTCACCAAGTTTGGCTTTCTTTTACATATTCTAAATGAGAGAGAGGGAGAAAAAGAGAGAGATAGGGAGGGAAAAGGAGTAGAGAGGGAGGGAGGGAGGAGATAGAGAGAGAAATTAATCTCAAAATAGGAAATCAAACATCAAACAAACCATGCAATACAAACCCAAAAGAAAATGATCTTAAAGTTCTACAAATCATAGAACACAAACATAACAGATCGAGATCTGAAACCTTGCTAGATAGAGATCTCAAAATGCTGTGAACAGAGATCTAAAACCACTAAATAACAGTAGAGGTCAGGACAAACAAAGGCTTCAAACCCTTCACATTGGGTGCTTTTTTTGCATCCTTTAGAAGGAGGCTGCTTGAAAAGTAGGTTAGGTAACAAGTCAAGGTTGTGGGTCACTCAGTGGGTTTAAACATGCGTGTTAAGGAAGGCCACTACCACTGATTGGCTTAGGATGAGAATTTATGATAAGGAGCATTGTCAAGATGATGCAGTTACAGCTTGGGCAACATCACCATGGCACATTCTCAAATAGTTCAAAGCTACTGTATAATGGTTTGAAATATACAAGCCATTGCAGAGGAAAGATGACAGAGGAAATTAAACTCCTGATTCCTGCAACTGCACATTGCACCAGAACTTAAGCAAGAGTTCTGCCATTGATTATGAAACTTAGGAAACTTCTACAATGCACTGTGGAAAGTATACCAGCAGGTGGCACCACAGCCTGCTTTGGGAATTCGACTGCCCAGGAATGCAGAAGGCTGCAGAAGATAGCAAACGTAGCCAAGTCCATCACAGGCTCTGATCTCCCCATACATTGCAGACATCTTTGAGAGATGCTGCCTCAAGGAGGTATCTAACATCATAAAGGAGCCCCATCACCCTGGTCACAACCTCTTCTCACCACTACCTTTGGGCAGAAGGTACAGAAGCCTGAAAACCAGCACCTCTCGGTTCAAGAACGGTTTCTTTCAACCTCCCCTTGTTACACCAATCATGGGCTGTTCCAACAGCTATAAAGTACTATCTGCACTCCTGTGAATATTTATCTAGTGTAGTTATTGCCTCTTTTAATTTAATTCAATTAATTTACCATTATACTTTTTCTTTACAGGTGCAAGTATTTCAGTGCAAATGTAAATTATACAATGTGTATGATAATAAACTCTTTATCATAATCGGTGTTCTATCCAAGAGCATTAACCATTTATTAGATGACTATGAGATTTGAGCCAGGTCTGTTGTGAAGGCTTAAACTCCTTTGTTATAAGAACTGCCTCAAAACCAATTGTACTGATTTGTTCTTGAAAGGCCTTTATCCACATAAACTGTCGAAGATGTAAAAAAAGAAATCAACAGATAGAGAACTCTCTAACACCTATTATTAACAAGCCATATACAGTACATGAACATCATCTCTTATTACAAAGTGTAGACGTGACACATCTGGAACAGAAACTCTAATAATACAGTCACAGACAAAGATTGTAAAGTTCTAATTTTTATACAAAGTTCCTTATTCCCCAGATTCCCAGCAAATGGGGCAATTGCCTTGATTTACCCCCTAATATCTTGACATTAACCCTTAAATTCCAGCAAATACAATTTATTCCATCATTCAGAATTTATTCCTTGGTGTTCCGGGTCTTTCTCGTAAATCTGTACTGTCACAGGTTAGGTGTGGTGCAGCTAAATTCTCATCAAGGTTTCATCCAATTGTAGGACACCATCCATTCTCTTGTTTTGTAGTCCCAAGGTATATAATCCAGCATATTAATAGCCCTCTGTATTATATTCAGTGTCATCCATGAGATTCTAATGATCTGTGTGTGCAGACTCTTCAGGTCATCACAGTTTCTAACTTTGCATCATTTGGAAAATACTCTAATCTATTCCTTTTTAGCTCCAGATTAAGTGATTCCTCATTCGCCCACACAGAAATCCAGAGGCCACACATACTATTTCCTGAAAGAGATAAGCATCTCATCAGAAAAGCAGGGCGTCCAATTATGGCATATTGCCTCAGCAATGGCAGGTGTCAATCTGGATTGGGATTGAATGCAGGCTTGTAATTTCAAAGAGAGTGTGCTTCCCTTGCGTCAAGCGAAAGTTGCTGGAAATATAATTATGAAGCGATTTCAGTGAGACCCCAAAATTAAAAAGGCCTGGGACATATTTGTGGTTAAAGAATGCACAAATAAACTGAAAATAAAAATTATACACAAAGAAGTATGGTAAATACACAGACACAAAAGGACTGTATATACTTTTGCAGGTCACTTTTTTGTTGCTCGAGAAGTAATGTAAATATTTATTACCTTATGTTTTAATTGTCTCTTTTCATTTAATTCAATTAGTTTACTATTAGCATTTTTCTTTATAAGCACCTGTTAGGCTGAAGCAAGTAAGAATTCTGGTGCGTCTGTACATTGTATAATGTGTATGGCAATAAATCCATTATTTTTATCACCAAGCAAATAAGCAAGTGCATAGCAGTGAGACCCAAGAACCACAGATGCTGAGTTTTATGAGCAAACAATGAGAAGCTGGAGGGACTCCAGAGGTCAGCCTGCATCCTGGAAAGAAATGGGCACATCACGTTTCAGGTTAGATCTGAACAATATGGAGGTCCCAACCCAAAATGTTGACTGACCGTTTCTGTCCACAGATGCTGAAAAGCTGAGTCCATTCAGCTTTTCATTGTTTACTCAGGAACATGCCAATGCTTACACTTCAAGCGATCCCGGTCACAACTCTACTTTCCTGCCTGTTCAACTTTCCCCTGGTCACTTCTACGACCACTATTCCCATCAACATATTTTCTCACTATTCATCTAATAATGAACATAGTTGATGAATGATGACAGAATTACTGCCTCAACCATTGAGGGAGAAGTGAATTCTCATCTAAATTCTCCTGTCCTGTTTCCTTGCAGTTCATGTCCTCGATCTAGGTCCCTCTTCTATTGGAAGAGGGTTCTACTTGGCTAAGATGTTTCATGCATTTCAGGCTCCAACAATGAGAAACAACTTTTCACTTCTTTCTTCGGAATTGTATTCTTTACTTACAGGCAACGGTTCAGGAATTGGAAGTTGTAATCTCGACATTTTTCCAATTAAGAGAGGAGTGTAAGAGTTACAGCGTCTTGCAGCAGTGAAACAGACCTGTCAGCACACCAAGTCCGCATTGACCAAGAACCACCTATTTACACGAGACCTACTGTGAATCTCTTTTCTTTTAATTCTCCCCAGATTCACGTCAACTCTCCCCAGATTCTACCTCTCACCTATATTCTAGGGGTAATTTAAATTAACCAAGCAACCTGCCAGCCAAACTGTGGGAGGAAACCAGAGCACTCAGAGGAAACCCACGCGGTCACCGAGAAATCACACAAACTCCACACAAGCAGCACCAGAGATCACATTGAACTGAGGTCTCTGGAGTTCCAAGGCTACCCCAAAGAAGTTTTTAAAAATAATCACGACCACAGAAATTTGCAGCTAACTGTTGTGAATATTGATTAGAATGTAAAATATGCAATTACCTTTTCTGGATGGTAGACTCATAGAGTTCAACGGCATGAAAACAGGTTCTTTGGCCCAATTTGTCCATGCTGAATAGGTTATCTCCATTTATCTGGATTCCACCCATATTCCTTTAAACCTTTCCTATCTGTGCACTTGTCATCAAAATGTCTTTTGAACACAACAATTATCCCCTCTTCTACCATTTCTTTATTTGCCCGCCAACCTCTGGGCGAAGAAAGTGCCCCTCAGGTCTCTTTGAATTTTTTTTTTAAACAGGAGATGGTAGGTGTATGGAACAGGCTGCCAGAGGAGGTGGTTCAGCCAGGTACTATTGCAGCATTTAAGAAAAAAATTGGATGGATACATGGATATGCTAGGTTTAGAGGGATATGGACCAATTGCAGGCAGGTGGGATTAGTGCAGGCAGGTGGGATTAGTGTGGTGGGATATTTTAGTCGGTGTGGGCAAGTTGGGCCGAAGCGCCCGTTTCCACACTATATGGCTCTATGACCAAATCTTTCCCCTCTCACCTTATTCTACACCCTCTGGTTTTGATTCACCTCCCCTAGGAAAAGTCTTTTATTATATACCTTATCTATGCCCATTGTGATTTTATAAACCTCTATTAAGTTCCCTCTCAGCCTCCTATGATCCAAGTAGAAAAGTCCCAGCCTATCCAGCCACTCCTTAGAATTGAAGCCCACTGGTCCTGGAAATGGTAGGATGAATCTTTTCAGCTTAATGATATTTTTTTCTCTGGCTTGGTGACGAGGACACCACACAATACTTAAATGTGGGCTCACTCCATGCCCTGACCCAAGAAGGCAATACACAAGTACAAAAATGGATGGTAAGTCCAGTTTTATACGTACCTAAAATAATGAAGGGAATCCCCAGGAAGGTTGAGTTATATTTCCCTCCCATTAAGTTGATGATCCCTGCTGATGTGAGGGTAGCCAAAGCCATGGTTACTAAACCCAGGAGTCCAAGCCAAGGCTTGCTACGAACACAGTCTTGCATGGAACAGCACAGCATAGCCAGAATCCACACTACCAGCAAGCTAGTCACCAGGTACCACTCTGAAACCTTGCTGCTCTTCTGAAAATCTTCCTTCAGTGATGAAGATGTAAAGGGATAGAGCTTCAGCTCTTTGTTGGATTTCTGGAAACTCTCAATGGTCTCACAAAAAGTCGACTCCCACTTCTCTGCCACCAAGTCATTCAGAGAACTGCTGGTTTGCAGGTAGTAAGTGATCTGCATTGCCCGAGCAGACCGCACCCGGTCTCTGTTCTGCAGAGTGACGCCACCAAGCTGATGCCCGATAAACACCTCCCGGCCATCCTTCAGGTAGGTGTTTGGGTAGTTGATGACGATTCCTGTGTGGTTCTGCGTCCAGGCTGCCCTGAGCTCCTCCAGCACATGCACAATGTCATCCAGGACGCACATCTTATTGTCCTTGAGAATACACATGTGGGCAAATGAGTAGTTGAAGCCCATCATTGGTACCTGAATCCGTGTCACAGACGAATGCAACTGGAAAGAAGTAAGAAGAGGTTGTGGAGTAAATTAACCAGAAAGCAAATGCTTGACATAATTCCCCATTCATTACTTGAGATACTTTCAATTACATTCTGACAAATCAGATCAAATTAGGAGGCCAACCAACCTAAAGAAAGTGGTGTCTCTTGTTACCAAGTCCGTTCAAATCTCTGGACATTGACAATCTACGCAGAAAGTTTCAGTGGATGATTCCCTGAGTTAATGGGTGGTGGGTGTATGGAACAAGCTGCCAGAGGAGATGGTTGAGGAAGGTATGATTACAATGGTTGAGAAACATTTGGATGGGCACATGGATAGGATAGGTTTAGATATGGAGGCAGGTGGGACTAGTTGTTGGGACATTTAGTTCAAAACACAGAGATGCTGGAGGAACTCAGCTGGTCTCATAGCGTCCAGCAGAGGTAAAGATTTATTAGTGATGTTTCAGACCTGAGCCCTTCTTCAAGATATATGGTACTGGACATTTAGGTCAGCAGGTTGGGCAAAAGGACCTGTTTCCATGCTGTATGATTCTAATTTAGCTCATACTTAGTCACAAAGAGAGATTGAACACAAGCTCTTCCTCCTATAATGTGTGTATGGCTGCTTACCTAATGCAGAGTAGAGCAAATAAAGAGGCACTGATCCTCGCTTTCAACCTTGAATCCTGCCAGATATTCTCCCTTCTGCCTATATTTAAATACACAGAAAAAACTAATATGCTCAGAAGTTGCCTATTATTGAACAAACAAACATTATTTATGTATATCTCTGGCTTTTAATCATGTCCTGGCTGCAGCATTGGGAGCATGACCAGTAGGTGTCCAGGTGAGCCCACAATGTGTGCAAGGGTTAAGTGGTGATAGGGGCTGAGGGATTCTACAATGGATGTACTGGATGTCACAGACATGGTTCAGTCATGGGCCTGCCTCCAGCTGGAAGTGGGGAGGTCAGGGATTGGTGGTCCTGGGCCAAAATGGAGCTCTCAGGGATGGAGGGATTGCAGAGACTGAGAACTCCATTATGGGACTTTACCAGAGTGGAGTCCCAGGTTTGTAGTGATGCTTTAGTCGTCATACACTTAATGTTTCCTGTTTGGCAATTGGTACACTCAATTAACTTGGCATTCTTAACTTGAGTTGTCGGCAATCCACTGCATGCATCTCTGGAGGAACTATCAGAATGTCTTGCAGTAAAACTTGTTAAAACCTGGGGACAAAGAAGAAAGTACCCCTCCCATAGGAATGTAGACTCAAGTGAAACCACACACATGATTTTCTTGCAAGAGCTTTCGAACCAACTATGGAAATCACTAGGTCATAGATTTAATCCCCATCCACTAAGAGGTTTTCATTCGCCTATGTAATTCCTGTGTCCTAATGCAACCAAGAGAAAACACCCTAACATATACTTGAGATCTGCAATAAATGACCTATATTTTATACAATAAACACAGAAATTTACTGGAAATACTCAGCAGGTCAGGGAGTACTTGTAGAGAGAAAAATAGAACTGTTCTGATGAAAGACCATCAACCTGAAGCATGAACATTGTTTTTCTCTCTCTACACATGCTGTCTAATTTTTTTTAAATAAAAAAAAATTAGACGTACGGCACGGTAACAGGCACTTTTGGCCCAGAAACCCATGCTGCCCAATTACACCCAATTAACCTACAACCTCTGGAATATTTTGAACAGTGGGAGGAAACCAGAGCCCCTGGGGAAATCCCTCTCAAAAACAGGAAGAACATACACACTCCTTACAGATTCTTTGAGAAGCCCCAGAAATTCCAGTTTTTAAATTTAGCTTTGCAAGATCTGAAGTTTCTTACTTATCAACTATATAAAGTTAGCATCAAAACAATGTGTATATGCAGAAATTAGCATTAAGCAGTTAGAATGTACTAGAATTAATACTAAGGGTCTCAGCATCTACAGCCAGTAGGTAATGAAGTTAACACAATACACCCTACATATACTGGAGTTACTCTAGAGTTTGCATGTACAGAGTTAACTCCAAGGCTTGCATGTACAGTCAGTATTTACAGGAGTCAGCAGTAAAAAGCAGCAGGCAGATATAGGTGTTTGCTTCCAAACAGCCTGTATGTATGGGAGTCAGACTGAAGCAGCCAACATATCCTGGAATACCAAGTAACCTGAAAATAAAGCAGAAAGTATCACAAAGTCTTAGTAGGATAGACAGCATCAATGGAGAGAGAAACAGAGTTAACATTTCATCAAAAGTGACCCATTCTAAGACAAACTGGAAAGGTGAATTATATGAAAGTGTTAAGTGCCAAGTCAGAAGACAAAATGTTATTCTTTGAGCTTAATGTCATGCTCCTTTGGAACAGTGTAAGAGGCCAAAAACACAGAGGTCTTTGCTGGAATACAGAATTATAATGGAAGCTCAGGATCATCCTTGTAGACCAGTGGTTTTCAAACTGCCCTCCCCCCTAAACTCATATCCAACCTTAAGCAATCCCTATGCCATAGGTGCTCTGTGATTAGTAAGGGATTGCTTAAGGTGGTGTGTGAGTGGAAAGAAAAAGTTTGAAAAACACTGTTTTAATCGTATCTAATTGACTCGTTATGTGCACGGTTTCATAACTCCAAATGAAATGGGCCAATGATAATTTTTCTCAAGCAAAATATTTCAGTAACAATTGGGTCTAAAGCAGTGATTCTCAACCTTCCCTTCGCACTCACGTACCACCTTAAATAATCCCTTACCAATTATAAAGCACTTATGGCATAGGGTTTGCTTAAGGTAGAATGTGAGTTGGGGAGTCTACAACCATTGTTGTAGACTAAACAGAGATGCTCTGCAAAGCAGCCACTCAGTCTCTCATGTGGATCAGACAGCTTTGTTAACACCAAATCCAGCGCACTAATTTGGATGAGAATCGTGGCTTCACCTTGAGTTGATCATTGACCCAAAATATTGACCAATTTTCTCTCTCTAGAGCAGCCCCTTATATATCACGGAACTTGTATGTAGGTAGCACCAGGTAGTCTTATATGTAAGGTGGCTTATATGTGATGAAATCTGTACTGGTAACCTCATTTAAGGACTCTTGTGTACTTTATTGATTTTCTTTTTGTTCTCTCTGTATTGCACAGTTTCTTTACATTCAGTGTCTGTTAACAGTTTTTTGTTTGTTTACATGTTTATGCTGTGTTCTGTTTATTTTTTTGCACTACCAATTAGTGGTAATTCTGCCACACCTGCAGGAAAAAGGAACCTCAAGGTTGTATGTAATGTCATGTATGTACTCTGACAATAAATCTGAACTCTAAATCTAATCTATTACAAGGGTAGCACTAGCCAGTTCTCCTACAATGCAGTTAACTAGAGATGAACTGTATATAATGGAATGAGTATCATGTTACGTAGCATTCTTATAATGACACAGAAGGAAACCATTTAGCTCATTAAGTCTGTGTTGGCAGGCAAGAACAATTTCAACAGTCCCATTTCCCCTAATCGTATTCTTCTGTCACCCTATTACTTCCCTTAGCCCCATCAACACCTTTCAAATATTTTACCACTTACTTGTAAAATTATGGGAGGTGGAGGAGAGACATCTAGATCATCTTGTTTGAGGGCAAATGGAATTTAGCAAGTGTGACCAGAAGTGTACTGCTTGGCATGAGGCTACTGACCTTCAGCACCAATTAATTAACGAACCAGCATGCTTTCAAGATGTGGTGGGAAGTCTACTTAATCAGAGGGAAACCCCAAATAGATTTGTCAAACATAATTTCCTTTAAGATCGACTCTGCCAAGTCCTATTACTATGTGATACATAATTAATGCAGACAAGTAAAATTCATATAAATAGGCACGATGGTTGGCATAGACATGGTGGGTTGAAGTTTCGATGCCATATGACACTGTAAATAACCAGCTTGCTCTCCAGGACCAAAACTGCCCAGTTGTCCATCTACATTCGGTCAAACTGAAAGGAAGCAGCCAGGTTGAAGCTCTAGTCAGGGCAGTTAGCTCAGAAAACATAATTGGAAGGCATCCACATGGGGCAATTACTCAGGTAATTAGTTCATATTAATGCATGAGTAGTAGGTTTCTTTTGTCATTATTATTTTGACATTGCCGTTAATTACAAAATTTAATTTCAATCATTTTAGCAGTAACACTTTAATGAGTATAGGTGGAGGGTTTGCTGGGACTTCTGAAGAATGGATGAAAACCTGATGAAATCAGAATTGCGAGCAGCAGTCAGCTTTATTGCTCATTGGGTCTGCTCATCTATTCATTAAAATTGTGGATGATTTGATCGTGAACTCAGATTTCAGGATTATTGTCAGAGTACAAACATGACATCACATACAGCCCTGAGATTCTTTTTTCTGTGTGGGCGAGGCAGAATTACCACTTGTTGGTAGTGCAAAAAAACTGTACGCAACATGAACATGTAAACAAATAAAAAAACTGTAAGCACATAAGAACATAGAACTTAAGAAGTAGGAGCAGGAGTCGGCCATCCGACCTGTCGAGCCTGCACTGCCATTCAATAAGATCATGGCTGACTGTATAATAGAGAGAATTTTTAAAAATCAATAAAGTGCACAAATACCCTAAATGAGTCCCTGATTGAGTTTGTTGTTGAGGAGTTTGATGGTGGAGAAATAGCAGCTGTTCCTGAACCTTGTTGTGTAAGTCTTGTGCCCCCTATACCTCTTTTCCGAAGGCAGCAGTGAGAACAGAGTATGTCCTAGGTGGTGTGGATCCTTGATCATCATTGCTGTTCTCTGACATCAGAGTTCCCTGTAGATTTTCTCGTTGGTTATGTGAGTTTTACCTGTGATGATTTTGGAGGTCTTTATGCTCAGGGGTATTGGTGTCCCCATACCAAATCATGATACAGCTGGTCAGCACACTTTCCACCACACATCTAGAAATTTGCCAGGGTTTCGTGTCATACCAAACCTGCACAAACTCCTGAGGAAGTAGAGGCACTGACGTGCCTTCTTCACACGATGTCATTAGTATATTGGGTCCAGGAAACATCCTCCAAGATAGTGACTCCCAAGAACTTAAATTTGCTCACTCTCTCCACCTCTGATCCCCCAATGAACACCAGATCATACACCTCTGGTTTTTCCTTCCTGAAGCCAACAATCAGCTCCTTAGTTTTGATGACATTGAGTGCAAGGTTGTTGTTGGAGCACCATTCAGCCAAGTTTTCAATCTCCATCCTGTACGCTGACTCATCCCCTTCCTTTATACAATCCACTCCGCGATATTGTTGGCAAATTTGTAGATGGTGTTATTGTCCTACCGAGCCATACAATCGTAGATGTGAGTAGTACGGGGACTAAGAACGCAGCCCTGTAGTGCTCTGGTACTGATGGAGAAGTTCTTACCAATCCTCACTGATTGTGGTCTGGAGGTGAGGAAATCCATATCTAATTACATAGTGGGGTGTTGAATCCCAGGTCTCGGAGTTTGCTGATCAGTTTTGAGGGCACAATGGTATTAAATGCCGAACTGTAGTTGATAAAGAGCATCCTGATGAATGCATCTTCACTCTCCAGGAGTTAGGGCTTTGTGACAACTGGAATGTACCCATGTCGCCGCTCAGACAGGAGCTGATATGCTTCAACACCAGGCTTTGTTGATGTAAGTGTTACTGGTCAATAGTCATTAAGACAGGTTACTATGCTCTTTCTGGGCACCGGTATGATTGACAGCTGTTTGTATCCTGCCAGAGTGATATGCTGAAGATATCTGTAAATACATTGGTAAGTTGGTCAGCACAGAATTTTAATACTCGGCAAGGTACTCACTCCATCCAGACTGGATCCTTTCCTCGGATTCACTCTCCTGAAGGCAACACGCACGTCATCTTCAAATATGGACAGGATAGGATCATCAGGGAATGTGGAAGTGTGGAGGGGTGGCTCTTCCCTGTTGCTGTGGTCAAATCGGGCATAGAAAGAATTGAGATCCTCTGGGAGTGAAGCTTTGCCGTCTCCTACTGCACTAGATTTGGTTTTGTAGCAGGTTATGTAATTTAGACCCTGCCACAGCTGTCCTTTCCTGCCTAATCCCCACTTAAGAAAAATCATTCTTAACCATAACTATTTCTGCCTCCACACCTGCTTTTAATATCTTCTTCAATGAAAACTGGAAATATTTGTCCATAGTCTCCAATGTTTCCTTATTTCCAATTATTAATTCCACCCTCAAGCCTAGCCATTCTGTTCCTTGTGTTATATTTGTGTGTGTGTGTAAAGAGAGAGAAAGAAACACAGAACACTTACATTTCTTGTAAGTTTACTCTCACATACTATTTTTCTTCTACTGGTAGTTTATTCTCATAAACTATTTTCTCTCTATGTATCATTCCCTTGCTGATTTCTAATATTTTGCCAATGAAACCACATATTTTCAGAACATTATTTAATGTTTTCAATTTGATACCATCCTTCATTTAACCACATATAGATCACCCCTCTCGTATATTCTTTATTTCTCAGTGGGATATAACTGTATTGTAAATTGTGAAATAGCTCCTTAAATGTGCACTGTTGCTTGACAACCATGCCAGTTTACTTTGTCGGTGAGATCAAGTGGAAAGAGTAGAGAGATTCAAATTCTTAGGAATAAACATCTCCAATGACCTTACCTGGGCAAAGGACGTTGACACAATGGAAAAGAATGACACTGATGCCTCGAACAAGACTGAGAAAGTCCTGCATATTCCTTTGTTCCTCAACACTTTCTGCAGACTTTCGTGTTTCCCTCCCTCAACACTTTCTACAGGTATACCGTTGAAGGCATACTTGCTGGATTTATCACTGCAAGGTGCAGGAGCTGCTCTGTTCAAGATTGGAGAAGCTGCAGAAGGCAGTGAATCCAGTTCAGAACTATGCAAACTTCCCTCCATTCCATGGACCCCATCAACATTTCCTGCTGGCTAGAAAAGGCAGCCAACATACTGAATGGCCATCCCACCCTGGACACACTCTCTTCTTGTTCCTCCCATCAGGGAGAAGACTGAAGAGTGTGAAATCACATACCAACAGTTTCTTCCCTGCAGCCATCAGGCTCCTGAATAAATCCTACATTGCCATCATGCTGTCCTTGCTTGGTATTAATTAATTTTTTTAATTGTGACGGCAGTATAAATGTTAGTCAACTTGTTAGACTACTCATAGAAGAACCCTTCTCACTGTACCAGGTATAATGCAGCAAATAAACTTTAAACTTAAACCAACACTTGGTATAATTTACCCTTAGTTATATAAATAGTATCAAACAAACTCATTTCAACCCTACACTTTGAGAGTGAAAAACTGATTATAAAAATTTGATCTTGATAGGAACTCTCTTTCCCAAAGCATCATCTCCTATACATCATTACTTAATCCCATATCAATACACATGACCAGAAGCAGCCTGACAATGGCTGTACAATGTGTGGTTGTAGGATCTGTTCTGAAGACTCTGTGAACTTATCCTTTAAGCTACCCTTACAAACTTCATTTGTCTAATCAACATAAAGATTCAAGTTTCCCACAATTAATACCTTTCCTGCATATCTCAGTGTTTCTTTATTAAAACTCTTTCGAGCTTATAGACCACTCCCAGCTGTTTCCTGTCCTCACTCAAACTAATTTGGATTATTCCAAACTAAGATATTTTCTCACTACTGTACTGATCTCATCTTTTATTATCAGAATTACTACTCTCCCTTTCTGCCCTTTCTTCTAAGATATCCGGTACAAGATCACCTCTGTTCATCGTTCATTTAATTTTTTTTTGTAATTATCAGCTTTTATTTGATAATTATTCAAAAGATATGTCAGCTTTAAACCCCCAAAGTATTCAGAACACAATAACAAAAAAAGTTGCATCATCAATACACGTAGTCAGAAATAATTTGAGTAAGCTGCTTCTCTGTGATAACTGAGATGCCTTATACATATACAATATTGAGAACTTCAGGGCAAGGAGATCTCTGGATCACCCATGACAGTGCTCCCAAGAACAGAAACAAAAAAAACTGAAGTAATATGGTTCATTTAATTTCTGAATGTACTAAAGCAAACACACTTGAGGAGATGCGGCATTGATTTAAAGTGCAGCAATTCAAAACCCTTTGCCATTCTCCATCAGTTGTCACTGCCAATGCCAGTCATGTGGAACATGCATTGTAGATGATCAGCTGGGAAGCCACATTTACAACGTACTGAGGCATCACCCTTTCATGAATCTGTCAATTTATTCCCACAGAGGCCCACACTGTTAAATCTGACACAGGAAGTACCTGTAAAATGCAGAGGAGATTCACCCGTATGTTTACCCGATTGACCTAAAAGGAGCATAGATAAGATAGAGATATTTTCCTCAGCAGAGACATCTATAACTGGAGGGCACAGATTGAAGATTTAAAGGAGGTTTTTTTTTGCTCCCAGAGAATGGTTGATATCTGGGACATACTGTCTGGATGATTGAGACAGTTCCATCATAGCATTCAAAGAATACTTAAAAGAATATGGGAAACAGGACAACTTATAAGGCTTCAGACTGGGTGGAGGAAAATGGAATAAGACCATAGAATAATACAGCATAGTATGGGCCCTACAGCCCATGATGTAATTGCCAACCTATATAAGCCTACTCCACCATCAATCTAACCCATACCTCCCGCCCAGCCCATAACCCTCTACAGTAAAAGTTCAAAAATCCAGATGCAGAAATCTGGAGTGCCCAAGAATCTGGACTTCTCAAAATCTCTCAAATGTTTTAAGTTTATTGGGCTTTTGTGTTCATGTGTGCGAATGATTGAAGAAATACATTTATTTTTTGTACTTTATATTAAAAAAATGTTAATAAACTATCAAAATGTACCCGTTTATCTCTTCATTATTCTCTTTAAATTTGAATTTTATAATTTTTTCCAGATATCTACAAGTCAGACATTTTGTTCAGTCCAAGCTCTGATTTTCCATGGATTTCTGAAACAAATATACTTGATTTACTTTTTGACTTTCAATTTTCTCATAGAGGCTCATTATCAATTATTTATAGTAATTTGATGAATTTGAGAACAGTTTCACTTATTAACATCAAGAGTGATTGGGAGCATGAATTGGATTTGTCACTTCCAGATGAGGACTGGGATATTGTTCTAAATTTGATTAATGAATCCTCATTTTGTGCACCACATTGTTTGCTGCAATTTAAGGTTGTACACAGAGCACATATCTCAAGAGTTAAACTATCTCTCTTCAATTCTGATATTGATCCATTATATGATAAATGTAACATTTTTGAGGCTTCATTGAAACATATGTTTTGGACTTGCCCTAGTTTAGAAAGTGTTTGGAAAAAATACTATCAAACTTCATCAATCATTTTTAAGGTCAAATTAGAACCATTCCCTTTAATCACTCCGTTTGGTTTTTCTCAAGAAGAAGAAATATTATTGACTTCATCACAGAAGCGAATTTTAGCTTTTACCTCATTGATAGCTCGACGGGTAATTTCGATGAAATGGAAAGACAGTGCTCCACCTACTCATATTCAATCGTTACTCATTATGTCCTTCCTAAGTTTAGAAAAAAAATCAAACACAGTGTCAAAGATGTAAAGGTGAAATTTTATAAGACGCCGGGCCCATTCATGGAGTATTACCATAATTTAAGGAATTAGAAGTTTGGATGCTCCTGAACAGCAGTGTCTGGTCTCCAAATGTCATCCTTTGTTTCCTATTTTTATTAGATATGCAAGTTTACCTTGTTAGAGGGAGGGGTTTGATTATTAGTCGGGGGGGGGGTTGTCTCTTTTTTGTTTTCTTTTTTCTTTTTCAATATTTTTCAGATAGTAGGTTTGATCTGAAAGGGTGCACACAATTTACATTATGTATAATCAAGGTTTTATTTGAAATGTTCAAATTTTTTTCTTTTCTCATACTCTAGCAAAAGAAAAAAAACATCGAATTTTAAAAGTACTGCCCGAGAATCCAGAAAATCCCTGAGCAGTCCAGATTTTAGGACCTTTACTGTATTTTTATACATCTATTTACCAATCTAAGAGTCCTTTAAATGTTCCTATTCTATCAGCATTCCAGGCACCCACCACTCTCTGAGTAAAATACCTACCTCTGACCTAAAGCTTTCTCCACTCATCTAAAACAGATGTCCTCTAATATTGGCCAATGCCACCCTGGAAAAAAAGTCCAACCTATCTACACCTCTCATACGCTTTAATTTTTAATTTAATAGACATACAGCACGGTAACAGTCCTTTTCGACCTACGAGCCCATGCCGCTCAATTACATCCAATTAACCTACCACCCCCAATACATTTTGAATGGTGGGAGGAAACCGGAGCACCTAGAGGAAGCCCACACAGACATTGAGGAGAACGTGCAAACTCTTTATAACAGCACGGGATTCAAACCACAATCGAATGAATGCAATTTGGAGGATCCTTTCATCATAGCCTTTTTGGATGACTGTATTTTTATGCTTAGGTTGTGCTGAGACTTGGTCCAGTTTAAGGCCAACTCTTTGTTCATTCTGTAAATATAGATGAAAGAACTAGGAAGCGAAATGTTTCAGAAGAATATGCTGCCTTCCTTGTTCTATCACCTTCAAACATTTACATGCTGTGGTCCAGACATGACAATATTGTCCCAATTGGTATGTGTAAAATTCCACTGCGTTAAAAGGAAAAATGATACTCTAAAGTCTTGCTGCCTTCAGTGTTCTGAAGTGTAACGACCACCTGCTTTTCCACAGTGGGTCTTGGACAATGGCAACAAAATTTCCTGATCAGCACCACTGATAACCCACTAGTCCCCAAGCTAAGAGCTTCCTCTGGTCGATATCTGCTACATTAGCAATACATCAGTCTATATTATATCATTGACTTTTTGGGTTGTCAAAATGTAAATACAATGCTTCTGTTAAACACCCACACTGCCACTGGATTCCAATAAATATTTTGACCGTGCACTGAAACATCCTGATGAAAGTAATTACTGCTGGTGGAGCAATGATTGTGGAACCATTGGGTCTGTGTAAATGAGAAACGTTGACATAGGTTCCCCACAGTGGGGATGTGCAGGCCAGGCTGCGGACGATGCAGGAGTTCAGGAGGAAAATCCACGGACAGCATCTCTGAAGGGACTCTCTTTTGCGTCTCTTTCCCTTACTGTTGGAGGTGCAGTGCTATGCTCCTGGTGCACCTTTATGGGAGGCAAAATTCGACAAATTTTGTGCATTATTACATTACATAAAAGTCCAGGTGAAACTTAGCAGGTTACACAGCATCCACAGAAAGTAAAAGGCAGTAACCTTTCAGCCCAGAGCCGTTTTCAGGAGTGCCATAATCAGGCAGACACCCGAATAAAAAAGTGGGGGGTGAGAAAGGGGAAGGAACATAGGCTAACAGGTAATAGACGAATACAGGAGGGAGGATAGAAAAGAAAAGTGAAGTGATCAGGGGAGAGGGCAGAGGGCTACGAAAGATAGACCTCTGATATAAGAAAGGGAAGGGGTTGTGGAGCTGGAGGGAGACAGAGGGATGATGAAAAGAGAAGATGAAAATGAAAAGGAGAGGGTTAATGGAAATTGAAAAAGTTGATATTGATGCCATCTGGTAATGTTTTATTACATTATGTATTTCATTAGTTAACAATAAGGGACTGTGAAAGGTTGTTGTAGGTTTCTGTGCAGACAGGTTTGAGGCTTTCAGAGGCAACTTTAGGTGCTGCCCTACCACGGTTGAATTGCATATTGGGAGTCAGACTTAAATCTCTCTCCTCATGGGACTTTGGCATTGCTGACAGTAGATCAAGAAAGGGCCTCTGTTCACTGATGTTTGCGAGAAGCCTACCCCCTGGGGACCTACTCCTTCCAAACTTCCTCCTGTTGGAATTGGAATCTCCACTGGGTTTTATGTGGCCAACATTGTAACTGTATTCAGCTACAGTGATGAATCACAGATCGACACCAATGGAGGGGGGCCCAACTCTTAATGCTCCATCACGTGTGTGAAGAAGGCACACCAATTCCTCTACTTTCTAAGAAGTCTAAAGAGATTTGGCATATTGTTGAATATTTATCAAACTTTGAAAGTATACTGGCTGGTTTTCACAGATGCACCAAGCATCAGAGCTTGGTTTGGCAACTTAAGTGCCCAGGAACACAGAAGGCTGCAGAAGGTAGCAAACATGGTGACCTCCATCACAGACCCTGTCCTCCCATCCATTAAAGACTTCTATGTGAGGTGATGCCTCACAATGACAGCCAACCTCATAACAAATCCCATCATCTTGGTCACAATTTCTCACTGATGCCTTCAGGCACAAGGTACAGAAACCTAAAGACCAGCACCCCTAGGTTAAACAAGTTTTTTTCCCAACATCAGGCTCTTGAACCTCCCTTGTTATACTAATCATGGACTGCCCCAACACTACAAAAGGTCTGCACTATTGCAAGTTAAACAGAAGCTGGGGTTGAGGGCAATTCACCAACATGCTGGAGAAACTTAGCAGGTCACACACCATCCAAAGGAAGCAAAGGTAAACCACCTTTTTTTGGCTAGGGCTCTTTGCCAAGTTTCAAGCCTGCACCTGGGCATAACTGAGTCAGTGGATGGGGTGGGGTCTGAGTGTAGGCTTATCATGGGATTCAGAGTCACATCCAAGAATGATCTGGAAGTTGGTGAAGTGAGACGCGTGGATAAGGGAAGGACCTGGTGTAGATAATTAGTAGAGTTTACCCAAGTGAGATCACAATCTGGAATACTGTCACATATCTCTGAGGAATGTCAAAAAAGAGACACTTTTGCGATAATGTCCCCAGATATTCCTGGCAATGATCAAATAGAAGTGATATCATTTCATGCACCTCTGTATCAAGATGAGGCTAAATCTCAAACGGAAGAGACGGTGGGATTTCATCAGGAGTGGTAGGATCAACCCTTCTGTCCTGCAAAAATTATAGATTTTTCAACACTTGGCACTGGGAAAACACCCACATTTCTAGACCCAATTCCAGTACTTTGAAGACGAGCATGTGAATTTTTCTTGGTGTGAGGTAGGCTGGGAAATGTTCATCCCTCATTTAGCGTCACTAAAAACAGATTTATCTGGTTATTATCACATTGTTGATATCAGATGCAAATTTGGCTGCCACAGTTCCTACAACATTGACAGCACTTCAAAAGGAGACATAATGTAAGCATTCCCGAGACACTTCACAGAAATATAATTAAATACTTAGATACATGGAAATGTGTTAGAACATTGGTCCAAACATTTGATCACATGGGTAGATTTTACAAAGTGAAGGCAGATGACAGTATTGTATAGCCACTTGCATGGGAGTAACCAATGTAAACTGGAAAATGGGCCAGAATTGGAGCAGAGATCTCTGGATTAGTGAAAAAGGAGGGATCGTAGAGATGTTTGGTTCCATCAGCCAAGACAGGAATAGTCCTATCAATCATGTCTAAGATGACAGACAGATCAAGAAAGCTGAGGAGACATTTTACTGCGGTCATGATCACATCAGATATTGTGTACAATTTTGAAAGGAAGTCTTAGAGATAAGCAGTGAAACTATTATGCTACATCACCTATCACCGTGGTGGCTTGATTACACACTTTGCCCGTCAGTATGTTTTGTTCTTTGTAGCAAATGGTTTCATAAATAACTTAGTATTTCTGTACTTTACCTATTAACAGCAAAACATTTCACTTACATCTTTAATTTGAGAAATTGCATTCTTTGGCTTCTGAACTGATTTCTGATCACTTGAGTTAGTAGCAATTAACAAGTTCATAAAGTTAGCACCTAGGGTCTTGCATAAAATAATTAATACACCCAATTTAAATTTTTTAATTTAGACATACAGCACGGTCACAGGCCATTTCAGCTCACGAATCCATACCGCCCAGTTTACACTGGAGCCCCCCCAGAGAAAACCCACGCAGACAGGGGGAGAAGATACAAACTCCTTACAGACAGCGCGGGATCCCAATCACTGGCGCTGTAAAGGCGCTGCACTAACTGTTATGCCAACCATGTTGCCCTATGATCATGTCTATTTTATAATTGTGCAATGGTTCAAATTCAGTGAGAACTAACTTGGAACTCTTTCTTATTTACACGGCCATTTGAACTGAGTTTTATTTTTCCAATCACTGATTTTCATAAGTACTTAAACATCTGCTTTTTTGTTTAAGAAATAGGGCAGATCATTCTCTTGACTAATTCAAGGCAAGGTGACCTGCTCAAAGCCTGGATCCTTGAACAGCATGGTGACTGAGTGCAGCTTGGTGCAGGTAACTGTCTGCACTCGCAGAATTACTTTGACAGCTGCTGAACCCCTGTTGCCAAGTTCATTGGTATCAACACTGAAATTTGGAAACACTTGGGAATAATTAAATAGAAATATTAAAATTAATTTAAAAATTAAAACTTTAAAAGTATTCACACCCTTAAATTAACAATTAAATCATATGAAATGCTCTTCTTGACCTACTCTTAGCAACCAATTTTTCCCATACTTTTCAATGGGACTGTTGTACCAAGTTTAACCTGGCACAGATTCAGCGGTCAAATTTTCCAGTTGGAGAGCTCAGTCGTCTGTGGAAAGCTAGACCCTATGAGGAGTTCATCAGAGCAGCTGGTCACACAGGCAAGGTGCTGCCATTGGCTTAATGCCACGATGAGGGTGGGCTTCAATATTTCATCTGAGAAACAGGAATAATTCAGCAAAGGAGCTGGTGCCTTGGTAGTAGATCTGTCCCAATGTTAAACTTCATGCAATGTCAAACATTGCCAAAATTCAATTACAATTTTATACATCAAAGCTACGATGTCCTCCTATCGAAAACCAAAAATAATTCATGATAATGTTATGAGAGGAAACTTTTTTTTCACTCAATTGTGAGAACAATTTTAGAATTTAAGGTATGTGCTATTTCCCAAGAAGTTTTAAAATTAAGACGTCAAGGCAGCATGAATAAAAAACTTTCAATTATTAATAAGGTGGAGTAACAGAAAACAGATGTTTAAGGTGGATGTTAAAAGAACCCGTGGAGATATGAGCAAAGTATTTTCGACATATCACCTGCCATTCACTGTCTAAATGTGTAGTGGAACCAGGTTTAAGTTTTCACTTTCAGACAGAAATTGGATAGATATGAGGGAATAAAACGCAGGACTGGGGAGAAAGAGCTGGGAAATGTACTGAGCAACAATGCATTGGTGAAAGTAGGCAATCCTCAAGTGGGATTGGATGTCCAACATTTACAGGGCACTCACAGAATTAGTTCAACCAGAGAAAGTAGCCAGGATAGCCAGTGACAAGGAAGCAAAAAAAACCTCATGAAATGTAGAAAAAGTGCACAAGATGAATGATCACCAGTATAGCTGGCAAACAACTCAACACAGAAATAGATGGTGATAAGGATGTTGCAGGAGTTTAAGATAAGGGCTATTATAACTTCAGGTCTAGGTGGATTGAATATTGAATTTGCATGATATCTAAGAAAGTGAAAGTATGAAGGGTTACAGCCAAAACATTGATTTCTATTGCCTTCCATGGATGCTGCATGACCTGCTGAGTTTCACCAGCGCTTTTGTGTGTGGCTCCTTAGTATGAATACCACTTCTTAAGAGGAAAATATAAATTAACCACGATTTGAATGGTGGAGAAGCCTCAATGGGCCGAATGGCCTAGTTCTGCTTTCATGACTCATGCTCCCATACTTGCTTTTCTCTCCAAATTCTTCCCTCACACCCCATGGTCTCTTCCCCTACCTGTCTCTCCTCTCCCAACTTCATTCTTCCTGTATCTGCTGACCAGCTTGTTTTCCAAAATCCTAATTCATTTTGCCCAGTACTCTCTTCATCTTCTCATTTCATGCTCTTCATCCAGGAAGGGTTGTTTTAAAATTTTCATCCAGTTCTTTTTTCTCCAGGTCTTTTTCTATGTTGTATCTTAAACATAGATCGACATTTCGGGCTGAAACCTTTCACGAGTCTTGGTGAAGGGTTCCAGTGAAAAATCTTGACCATTCTCTTTCTCCAACTTATGATGTTGATCCCAGTGAGTTCCTCCAGTAGAATGTGTTTAGCTCCAGCTTCCAGCATCTGTCATCTCCTGTGTATCTCCTGGCCATTGGTGCATGCTCAATTTTCAGCATTTCCATGTTTTGAGCCATACCTACTCCTAAACTCTGACATTTTTTTCCCAAGTCTTCCTTTCTTATCTTAGACTAGCCTTATAGTCTTCATTTTTGGTCACCTGTCCAAAAATCGTCCATTTTAAGTATGGTGTCGTTTTGTTTGAAGGCTTTCTAATGAAAGAAGAGGCAGAAAGGCAGACACACATAGAGAAGTTGAGGGAGGAAGAAGGGAGAAAGAATGAACAAACGCATATAGCACCTCAGAAATTTGGAATGTACCAAAGTGTAGAGCCAATAAAACATTGTCACTGTAACAATGGCACCCACTTTGCACACTTTCCCACAAGTTGTAAGTAATGTATTAAGCAGTTTTAGTACAGTTAGTTGAGGGATAAATTCTGGTCAGTCATTGAGACAAAATTCATATTTTTCAAGAAGTTACTTGCATCTGTTTGTCTAACTCAAAGAACAGCTATAAATTAGCATCTCATTCTGAAAAATGGTAACTTCGATAGTGCCATACTACCCCAGTAATCGACTGGATCGCCAGATGGGATTATCCAGAACTCACAACTTTTTGACTCAGAGGACGGAATGCTGTTAATGAGCCAAGGTTGAGAATGGCATTTCTCATGAAGAGGGCATTTTAAATTGTGAGGATCATACTTGGGTGGTGCAGGGAAGATAACTTGTGTATGAGGGTGATCTCTATGATGTTAGTTCTCAACCTTTTTCTTTCCACTCACATACCACTTTAGGTATTCCCATCGGTGCTCTGTAATTAGTAAGGGATTGCTTAAGGTGGTATGTGGGTGGAAAGAGAAAGTTTGAAAACCACTGTTATAATGGTACCTAATTGACTTGTTATGTGCACGGTTTCAGAACTCCAAAGGAAATGGGCCAAAGACAATTTTTCTCAAGCAAAATATTTCAATAACAATTGGATCTAGAGCAGTGGTTCTCAACCTTCCCTTTTCACTCACATGCCACCTGAAGCATTCCCTTACTAATCACAGAGCACCGATGGCACAGGGATTACTTGAAGTGGTATGTGAGTGGAAAAAGGTTGAGAACCTCTATGTTAGCATCTTTAGGCATTCTGAGTGGTATCATGACATGGAAAAACAACAGTATGCTTAAGGGGTAGTGGGTAGAGATGATAGCTGGATGTATGAGAGAGGATAGCTTGATGGTATATTTGATGACATTTGAATTATATTAATGTATGTGTTTATTGTCTAATCATTGTATAATATACATATGCACCAAAATTCTTTCTTGCTGCAACTGAACAGATATTTGATTAAAAAAAGACAACTAAAAACAACCATATATTAAATATTTAATTGAATTAAAAAGACAATAAATACACAAAAATAGATAATAAATATTCAGTTATTACTAAATGTTATTTAGTAATAATGCAGACTATCAATAAGCAGAATGTCTAAATATGTGGGGATGTTCTTTAGATCTGATGATACATGGATGATATAAAGAAATGGATTTTCGGTGAATATTTGATTGTAATAGGAATACTGGAATGAATAAGAATGTCCATGTTGAAAGCATGAGTTTGGGGATCTAATGGCAAGCTTGAATGAGGATACCTATCTGACAGCATGAAGGGACATCACTCACAAACATGATTGGAAGAAGGTACAAGGATGAATATCTTACAAGATGGTATCTGATACTTTGGGGCTTAGATGTGACCGTGTTTACGTTGTGATCACGTGGTATGAAAAAGAGCACAAGGTTTGATAACTGATAACAAAAGAATACTTGATAATATGAGGGAGAGTACTGATAGAACACAGGGGATACTAGTATCTGAAGTGACGAAAAGGAGTAGCCACAGAAACAGGCCCTTTGGCCCAACTTACCTATGCTGACCAATTATCAAAGAATGTGTAGTTTAAGGATAAAAATTTGAGGATATGAGTGTGGATAGCTGAATCTGGATGGAACAATAGTATCTGATAGCATATCAGTGGAACCCTACTGATATGAGGCTAGGAGATAATTGAGTTTGGATGGCACCTAAGGGTAAATAGTGGAGAACATGAGATTCAATTATATCCCACATTGAGGATAGTTATTCAAAAACATAACCAATAGATGCAGGAATAGGCTATTTGTTTGCTTCTGTCTACTCCACTATGCAACAAAATCACAACTGATCTATTATAGTACTTCTCACACCACTTTCCTGCAATAATCTTTTATTCTTTCAATATCCAAAAATATATCAGCATCCATTAGAATATACTGAGTAAATGAGCCTCCACAACACTCTAGGGTAGAGAACTCCAGAGATAAACTGCCTCTGGGTGAAGTGATTTATACAGCTGATACAGCTGATTCTTTATTCTGAGACCATGACCCTTGGTATGAGTTACCCTGGGCACAGGCTGCATTTACTTTGTTACGCCTATTGGGAAGTTTCCATATTTCAATGAGATATCTCATCTTCCTGAACATAATGCATCTCATTCCTTGGAATCAATCTGGTATATGTTTGTTGCAGTCCTATTCTCTTCATTGAATAGGACAAAATTCCACAGATGCAGTTTTACCAGAGTGCAATACAATTGCAGAATCACCTCTTTACTTGTGTACTCAAATCTTCTTATAATTGACTGTTTGCCTTCCTAATTACTTGCAGGGCCTGTTCACTTGTAATGACTCATGTATAAGACAAACAGGTATCTCATAACATACTGTAAATACTTTTCAATGTCTTACCATTGAAAAGGTACCTATTTTCCCCTAATAACTTGAAAGATTTCACAATCTATCATATTATGTGCCCTACCCATTCACCTACATCTTCCTGAAGGCTCACCGCAGTTCAGACTGCCTCCCAGATTAATATCATTGGTAAATTTAGATTACATTTGGTCCTCTCATCCAAATCATTGATGTGCACTTTGAGAAGCTGGGATCCCTGCAGTATTCTACTGGGCAGAGCCTCTAAACCCAAAAAATGATCTATTTATTTCTATTTTCAACTTATAACCAGTCTTAGTCTATGCAAATATATTGTTCCCAATAATATGCATCCTAATATTGTTTTAAAATCTCTTGGTGACACATGTAATACCTTATTTAAAGCCCTGTGAAATATGTGGCACCTACTGGATTACCCTTATCTATTTTGCTTTTGACCTCCAAAAAGTAAAATTGATTAGTCAAATTTTATAGGTTAGGGTGAGTATCTTACAATGTGAGGTGGAGAGGTGATGTGATGAAAATGCTTTTCTGTTGACACTGGCTGAATGAGTATGATGGTTTGCAGTGCCCGATGATCTGAGGCAGATATTACGCTATCTGATGGCGTGTGGATGATATGAAGTAGCTGATGAGTGATGAGTGCAGATAGCTCCAGGTGGTAGGAGTTGGGCTGATGCTGGGATACTCTGGCTTGATGCTGAGGTGAGATGTTTTGGGATGAGGGGTGTCAGTGCTGGATCAAAATGGGTTGTTGCAGGAGATTGAATAAGGCATGTTGCTGCTGAGATGGATTGGTGCCAGGATGACCTCAACTGGTAGCCTGGATGAGGTGGGCTGGTGCCAGGATAAGATGGAATAAGGTGGGCTGCTGATAAGATTGGTTGGGCCACTGATTGGATGAGCTGAGGAGAGCCATGATGGGAATGAGATAGTTCCAGGATGGGACGAGGCTGACTGCTAATGGATTGGGCCGGGACGGTGCCAGGATGGGATGGGTGGAGGTGGGCCACTGATGGAATGAGCTGGTGCCAGGGTGGGATAGATTGAGGTGGGACAAGGCGAAGCACTTATGGAACATTGATGGGATGTGATGAGGCGGGCTGCTAAAACGAGAACATGGGATTAGGCAAGATGCTGATGGGATGACCTGATGCACTGATAGAATGAGCGGAGATGTTAAGGGATAAGGTGAGCTGCTGATGGGCCGTTAATGGGATTGGGCAAACTGCTGTCTGGACGTGTTGGGACGCATCGGGACGGGACACGTCGGGATGGGACGGGATGTGTTGGGATGGGATGGGATGTGTTGGGATGGGATGTGTTGGGATGGGATGGGATGTGTTGGGATGGGATGGGATGTGTTGGGATGGGATGGGATGTGTTGGGATGGGATGGGATGTGTTGGGATGGGATGTGTTGGGATGGGACGGGATGTGTTGGGATGGGACGGGATGTGTTGGGATGGGATGGGATGTGTTGGGATGGGATGTGTTGGGATGGGACGGGATATGTTGGGATGGGACGGGATGTGTTGGGATGGGATGGGATGGGATGTGTTGGGATGGGACGGGATGTGTTGGGATGGGACGGGATGTGTTGGGATGGGACGGGATGTATTGGAATGGGACGGGATGTGTTGGGATGGGACGGGATGTATTGGAATGGGACGGGATGTGTTGGGATGGGACGGGATGTGTTGGGATGGGATGGGATGTATTGGAATGGGACGGGATGTGTTGGGATGGGATGTGTTGGGATGGGACGGGATGTGTTGGGATGGGACGGGATGTGTTGGGATGGGACGGGATGTGTTGGGATGGGACGGGATGTATTGGAATGGGACGGGATGTGTTGGGATGGGATGGGATGAGGTGGGCGGGCTGCTGACCTGGAGGATGAGCCGCGTGTGCTGCGGGTCGAGCAGGTTGCCGCCGCCTCTCCCTCTGCCTGGGGCGGTGATGATAACTCGACCGTAGGGGCCCGGGCTCTGTAGGTCGGAGTAGAGCAGGTGCTTGGACTGGTTGACAGGGAAGAGGCTGTTCACCAGAGTGCGCTCGATCTTGGCCAGGCTGTGGCGCGGCGCGAACAGGTACTCCATGTTGTCCTCCACCTGGTAGCGGCTGAAGCTGGCGCCGAACAGGATAGCAAGCAGCACGGGCGCCGAGGCGAAGAACACCGGGTGGTTGCCGATGAAGAAACCCAGGCGGTAGAAGCACGTCTTCAGGCCCCGATGCAGCAGCTGCCGCAGCATCGTGAGCGGGGCCCGGCCGGCGGCCTCACACGGTGGCGGCGGCCGCCCAGGCCTCGGAGCCGGCCGCCATCCGGGAACGGGGCCACTCCCTCAAGCCCTTGCGATCCTGCCGGGGCCTACCCGGGCCGGGCCGGGCCACCTCCACCTTCCCTCACGTTGCAGCACAAGGCTCGGCCGCTCCCTGACAACTGAGCAACAGGCTGCAGGCGGGGCTTGGGCTGCCCGGCGAGGGAGGGGGAAGGGATGGAGAGCAGCCTCTCCTCCTCTGTGGCACCGGCTGCGAAATAGGCGACAGACCGCCCCCCCCCCCCCCCCCTCCCTCCCTCCCCCCCCCCCCTCCCTCCCTCCCTCCACCACCACACACACCGGGTCCTCCGTCCTCTCGGTCCGATCGCAGAGGGGAGGGGGCAGCTCTCCCCGCCCAAACTCACTCCACTCAGCTGCGGGAAGCTGCCTAGCCGCGGTGCCTCCTTGCTCAGCAATGGAGACACGGGGCATCCTACAGTCAGGACCATACGAGCCATGATTATTCGGCGCGGCTTCATTCTTGGGTGTAATCCTAACGATCTTCCTGCAATGGCCTCGAATTCTGGACTTAAACCAGGTTGTCACCTCTTCTCTTTCATTATTTTAACCCCCCCCCCCCACCCCCAGTAATAAGTCTGATGGGGTCTGGGAGAGAACCCCCTTGCACTTTTCTAGCTTTAATCCTCATGGCCTCATCTTTGCAAATGATTTTGTATTTTGCATTGCCTTTGATTGTCTCCAATCGTGGATTAACCAGAACTTCATGCGCTTACCATTTGCCCATTTTTCAAATATTTTTGAATGTTGATTGTGTTTTGTTCTTGATTTATACTGGTGTTTTAATAATTTGGGAATCACTACTTGAATGATTATGTCGATCCAATCTACTTCATAATTTTTAAACAATTGGACTCCTGTTTGTAACTTGTTCTAACAAAAAGTGCAATGTCATAGATCAATTTTGAACTTGGTTGAAACTTGGTTGATTAAAACCCGTTTACAGGTTAACGGTGTGATAGTTCAGAGGTTTAACTTTGGACTATTAGTTTAGTTGACCAGTACTTTCCAAGTTCAATATCCTTCCTCCAGAGAATGTAGTAGAACTATGTTAACATGAATGCACATTAAAAAAAATGGACCCCTTTAAGCTTATTGAAGCATTTAAATAACATGGATATAGCCCAGTCAGTCATATTGAACTGAATTTGTAAATACAAAGCCCTCTGTAGTGCACTACCAGTAACCACAAAGACTAGGCTGAGGGAACAATAGGCTTTAATGTACAGAAGAACCTTGCTGGCCTGGATCCAGGTATAGGAATGGCAGGAGGGGAGAGGTGGCTCAACCTTTATGGCCCAGGACCACAGGGGAGGAGTCATAGGGTATGAGTCATCAGTGGGCAGGCCAGCTCCCTATATACAGTAGTCAACAATAACTATATCTTTGGCTTGGCTTCGTGGACGAAGATTTATGGAGGGGGTAAATGTCCACGTCAGCTGCAGGCTTGTTTGTGGCTGACAAGTCCGATGCGGGACAGGCAGACACGGTTGCAGCGGTTGCAGGGGAAAATTGGTTGGTTGGGGTTGGGTGTTGGGTTTTTCCTCCTTTGCCTTTTGTCAGTGAGGTGGGCTCTGCGGTCTTCTTCAAAGGAGGTTGCTGCCCGCCAAACTGTGAGGCGCCAAGATGCACGGTTTGAGGCGATATCAGCCCACTGGCGGGGGTCAATGGGGCAGGCACCAAGAGATTTCTTTAGGCAGTCCTTGTACCTTTTCTTTGGTGCACCTCTGTCACGGTGGCCAGTGGAGAGCTCGCCATATAACACGATCTTGGGAAGGCGATGGTCCTCCATTCTGGAGACGTGACCCACCCAGCGCAGCTGGATCTTCAGCAGCGTGGACTCGATGCTGTCGACCTCTGCCATCTCGAGTACTTCGACGTTAGGGATGAAAGTGCTCCAATGAATGTTGAGGATGGAGCGGAGACAACGCTGGTGGAAGCGTTCTAGGAGCCGTAGGTCAACAATAACTATATACTATGGAAGAAACACATCACCACATCCTCCAAACAGGAACGTGCCATGCTATCTACATCACGGACAACAATTTTTTTCAAAAGGTTTGCTTCCTGAAAAAAAAGGGAGATTATGACAGACAACATCATGCACAATCAACACAAATAATAATTTCAGGAAGTTGGAGAATTTAACATGTTTAATTGCATAATGAGGCAGTTAGTTCAACTGACCTCAAAAGGTTTTGCTTGCTGATTTTCATTTGTACTCGGTATCTGATCCCTCTCGTGTTAGTGTCCAACAATAGTTGGCCAGCATTGATGGATTCCAGTTGCTCTGATACCGCTTTTCCATGGTTGCAATGTCCTGGTGAAACCTTTCACCATTGTTCAACACTGACTACACCAAGATCAGCAGGGAAAGAGTCTAAATGCGAATGCATAAAATGAATTTTCAATGACATGTTGCACCTCATGGTGCAACAAAGTAGGCTTAAAATATTACAGGAAATCACAAAAATAAGTTACTAGAAAAAAGGTGTGCGATAGAAAAATTTTTAAGGTGAGTTTTGTGATCAGCAGTCTAAAATCTCTAAAATACACCCAAACCTATTCAGGAAGCAAAATCTGTGTTGTCCACTTGTATTGAAAAGCATTAGTGTGCTTGAGAAAATGGAAATGTTTTGTTGCCAGACACTTGGCCCATGACCCCCATACATACATTTTAAATTGAAGCTCATTCTATTGTTCTTATGGAAGGTCATGTGCACCTTTTTATGCATATTAAGCTCAACACAATCTGCTGGAGAAACTCAGCAGGTCAAGCAGCATCAGTGGGAGAAAAAGAATGGCCGATGTTTCGTGCCATGGTCTTTTACTACATTTCTCCAGTATCAACAAAGGTTTTGGCTATCCTTTTTATTTGACTGATACTGCTTGACCTGAAAAATTCCTCCAGCAGATTGTGTTTAGCCTCAAGATTCCAGCGTCTGCAATCTCCTGTGTCTACTGTTGGGCTGTTTTGTTATTTCTTCAAACATAAATTTCCCTTTTGAAATCTGCACTGACCTTATTCTGTTGTAGATGTTTTGCTATCATTTCTTTGAGAAATACTTCCAATCTTTCTCACCCTTGACACCCTCTGTTAATTTAAGTTTCCTGCCTCCAACTCTCTGACTTTCCCAGGCATCTGATCCTGCATACTTCCATCCCCCCCCCCCCCAATTGGAACAGCTGTTGCACACCCCCCCCCCCCCCTTTACTTCCGCTGTGAACATCAATCCAGTCAGTCAAATGCAAAGCAACAGTTCCAAACCAAGCTGGAGTATCATCCTGATCACAACCTCCTCTCACTGTGACCTTTGGGCAGAAGGTCTTGAAACCTGAAGCCCAGCATCTCTGGGTTCAAGAATAAATTTTATCCAACAGCTATCAGCTCTTGAACTTCCTCTTGTAACACTAATCAGGGACTGCTCTGTCAAGACAAATGGATTGTCTGAAAACTCTTTTTTCAATAGGATATTTATTATCTATGTTTTGTATCTATTCTCTCTTTATAATTTAATTAAGTATTGTTTTTATCTTTATTTTTACAAAGTACCTGTTCAATGCAGCAAGAATTACAGTGCACATGTACATAATACAATGTATATGGCAATAAACTTTATCACATTATTGTTCAAATTTATTATCATCTGATTGTACAACCTGACAAAGTAGTGTTCTCCAGTCTGCAGTGCAAAAACATGCAAACACAAGACATAACTCACAGAGACCAACAAAACATATGCAGTTCATAAAAAAAAATATTGTTTAATAGATAGTAGAGTCTGAGAGGGTTAGTGTGAGCAGTTCATTCAGTCGTTCAGCAGTCTCAGTGCTTGTGGGAAGAAGCTGTTTCTCAGCCTGGTAATTATGTTCCTGTATCTCTTTCCTGGCAGTAACTGAAAGATGCTGTGTGCAGGTAGTAGGGGTCTTCAAACTTTTTGCAAGCTCTCTTCAAACAACGATCCTGGTAGATCACATCGATGTGGGGGGGGGGGGTGGGAGGAGGGGGTTGGGAGGGAGACTCCTGTGATCCTCTGTTGCTATTATGGACCTGTGGGTTGACCTCCAATCCAATGTCCTGCAGCAACTATATGTAACCAACCATGACACTCAATAGAGCTCCTGTAGAAATTTGACAAGATGATGGCCAATAGCCTTGCCCATCTCATTCTCCTTAGAAATTGGATTTGCTGCTGCACCTTCCTGACAAGTAAGGAGATATGAGTTCAGGATAGGTCCAGCTCTTAAGTGGACTCCAAGGAAGTTGAGTCTCTCCACTACCGAGTTATTAATGTTTAGTGGTGAGTGGTCATTCCTGGTCCTCCTGAAGACCACGATCATCTTTCTCTTGTCCACATTAAGATTCAGGTTGTTATACTCACTCCATGAGATTTTCTACCCCTTCTCTGTAGTGTGACTCATCATTGTAGATGAGGCCAACTACCATCTTGTCATCTGTCAACTTGATACCTTTGGAGCAGGATCTGGCGATGCAGTTGTGTGTCAGTAGTGTGAACAGGAGCAGGCTGAGCACACAGCCCTGAGGTGGATCAGTGCCTGATGTTCTGCTGCTGACCTGGACAGACTTTGCATTTGGAAGTCCAGAATCCAATTACAGAATGGAGAGAATCTCTCCATTCTCACCCTACTCTGCTCGGCAGAATGTGTTTTCAAGTTGAGCATTATCTTTGACTCCATTCTCTACATCTAAATAAAAGCTGTTGCTAAAGCACGCCCTTTGGGTGCCTATATTACTGTGTGATATGTGTAGCTTTCTTCACCAGTCACACACGAGTCCCTCTCTCTTTTCCCTGCACATTGGTAACGTAATAATTATCAGTGCTATTGTCATTGGCAAAATAGAAAATGTAGTGGACTCCTGTCTTTTCCCACCTAATTTTACCTTCCATCTCTGATTTCTATCTTCTCTTGCTTGACTTTTCAATGTCAATTTTAGGGCATTGGTTAGCAACCAGGTACCCACTATAGACAATGGGCACCTCTATCTACCTTGTGCACTTTCAATATCCTGCTTAATACGAGGACCCAGCTTCTCTTGCCTTTTTATGAGTTATAGAGTGAATGCAGCATAGGCCTTTCAGCCCATCTCGTCCTTGCCAATTGATGGCATTTGGGGCTAATTCTATTTTCCTTCATTTGTTCCACATCCTTCTATACCACGGGTCCCCAAACTTTTTAGACTATCGACCTCTTCATGGAATACTTGATCCCTCATTGACCCCTAGGCAGGGAGGTCACTACCAAAACTAAAGAACACATACATCTTTCTTCCAAGCTTAGTCCATCCTTCCATTCACTCAACTTATTCAAAGGCTGACAACATGGTGCCCACCAAGGCCCTCTCTTGCAAGAGGTTGGCCACAACTGCCATAGGCGCAATTTTCTATTGATCCCCTCTGCTTTCTACTGCAAAATTCAATCAATCTGGGTGTTATCAACCCCCTTTCGAACCTCTGGCATTTATCAACCCCTTGGATAGTCCCAGTGACCCCCAGGGGTTGATATTGACCACTTTGGAGATCCCTGTTCCAAACCCTTTCTATCTATCAATGTGTCCAAATGTCTTTTGAACATTATAATTGTACCCACTTCTACAGCTCCCTTTCACAATGAGTGAAAAGTTGCCCCTCTAATCCCTCTTAAATCCCTCCCCTCTCATTTTAATCTATGCCTGTGCTATATTGTTCTATGTACTTCCAGTAGAATCTACCCTGAAAATACTGACATTCATTTTATCCATTCCCTCATGATTTTATAAACCTCTACAAGGTCATCCTCTCATCTTATGTTCCAGGAAATAAAGACCTCCTCTATCCAACCTCTCCCTGTAAGTCAAGCCCTTCAGTTCTGGCAACATCCTGGTAAACCTCTCTTGCCACTTTTCTACGAGATCCCAATAGCCCTCGATTATCTACCTAAAACATGTATCTGAGGCTTAAATATACTTAATGACAACATCTGCAGCCTTTTGAGTTCGAGAATTCCAACGATTCACAGCCCATTGAAAAAAGATTCTTTCTCATCTCAATCTAGATTAAGTGCCTCATTATTCTGAAACTATCCCCTCTCTCCCAGCTGTAGTTTCCCACACAAAGGAAAACCTTACCTCAGCAACTTACTTGTCACAAACTGACAAAAACATAAATTTAAATTTAGACATACAGCACAGTAAACAGGCCATTTTGACCCAGGCCCATGAGTATGTGCCGTCCAATTTACACTCAATTAACCTACACCCCTGGTACATTTCAAATGGAGGGAGGAAACTGAAGCCCCCAGAGAAAACTCAGGCAGACACAAGGAGAATGTACAAACTTCTTACAGACAGCACAGGATTCGAACCCCAGTCTCAATCACTGGCGCTGTATGGGTCAATGAACTCAATACTTCTTCATACACAGTAGGGGTGGCTATACTTGCTTAACATAGAGCAACATATGATAAACTTCAGATGTTTGAAAGCCATATGTAAAAATATTTCAGACATGTTTTTACTCTTGCATATTTTGTAACAAAACTTTTACATATTAAGAAATAAATGTACGTAATATTTATTCAAGTGTGTAGTTTTTAAACTAATTTGTATTAGTTTCAGTAATCAAAAAGCACACATAGACATCCCAAATATTTTCAAAAGCCTGACTGATTCTCTGTGGAAATCTCTGCCCAAAGAAGCAGTAGAGCTGCCTCATTGAATATATTTAAGATACAGTAGTTTGGAATTAAGAGTCATGGGGGAAAGGCAAAGCTGGGTCCACGACCAGATCAGCTGTTATCTCACTGAATGTGGGAGCAGGCTTGACGGTCTGGATGGATGACTCCTCCTTATCCTTATTCAGGAATCTGCAGCATCCACAGCCAAGCGCAGGATGTGGGAAGCAACCTGATGCAAAGTTGTTTCCTGCTTCAGGACGAGGCCAAGGGGCCCACAGCACTGCTCTTCCACCTTTCATTCATCTCTTCCTAGTTGCTGATGAGAATGGGAAGCAGAGGTTGGGGTATGGAGGGGTTTAACCTCTGTACTGCCTGGTGCTGATTCTCCATCTGGTTTGGCAAGGGCTTGCCCATGGTCATTGACAGGACTTTCACTGCTGCTGTCAGCTCCATCTCGGTCTTCCCTTAGCACCTGGATGAGGTCCTCACTGGGGACCTCCTCCTTCCACTCATCATTTCAATCATCTTGCTTCCCCCCTCCCCCCACCAGAGTGCCTGGTCAGACCCCACCTCTGGGCCAGGCCATGTCCCATTGGAGCTCTCCTGGCTCAGGCCCGGCTTCTGCAGCCACTCCCTGCAGAGGACCCTCCTACCACACACCTAATGTTGGCGATGCTCTGCTGTGGCCTGGCTCAAACGAGAACCTGAGTCCAGCATGCACGGCTCACTCCGTTTCTCTGGTGCCCACTCCCTTTCCTCTCCTTGTCAATGCTACCCAGGCTGTGACCATCCTAGGACCCCTGGTTTGGCTGCAGGGATTTGGAGTGTCCTGGGGCAGCTTCAGGAGTGCTGGTTAACTCCTCCAGCCAACATATTTCCGTGACCTGCACATTACATGTCAAAGAAGAGCCGCAGTTTGGTCACGCCCATATAGTCATTTAATCTCAGGATCAAACTGGATAACCCTCTCTAAACTGCTTCAGAGCTAAAAAGATCTTTTGTTCAATAGATAAAAAACTATACTGTGCTCTACTTTAAATGTGGTCTTATTAAAGCTTAGTAGGTTTTCAGCAAGAGGTTCAAGAGTCTGATCACTGTTGGAAGGAAACTGCTTGAACCTAGAAGTTCTGGTCTTTAGGCTTCTTTACCTTCTACCTGAAGGAAATAAGATGACATTGTAACCAGAGTGACTAGGACCCTTTATGATGAATTTATAGATGCATTGACCACCGCCAGTGGGCTGATAACGCCTCAAACCGTGCATCTTGGCGCCTCACAGTTTGGCGGGCAGCAACCTCCTTTGAAGAAGACCGCAGAGCCCACCTCACTGACAAAAGGCAAAGGAGGAAAAACCCAACACCCAACCCCAACCCACCAATTTTCCGCTGCAACCGTGTCTGCCTGTCCCGCATCGAACTTGTCAGCCACAAACGAGCCTGCAGCTGACGTGGACTTTTTACCCCCTCCATAAATCTTCGTCCGCGAAGCCAAGCCAAAGAAGATAGATGCATACAATGAATGGGTAGTTAGAGGCTGTGATGGACCTGGGTGTGTTTGCTGCCTTCTGCATTCCTGGATATTTGAATTACCAAATCAGCCTGTGATGCAACCTATCAGTCAACTGTAAAGGCAGCCTCTGCTTTGAAAGAAATCTGAGGAGATTTACCATGTCAAATACTTCATAGAATTTCTACAAGTACACTATGAAAAGTACACTGACTGGTTGCATTGTGACTTGGTTTGGAAACTCAAGTACTCAGGAATGCAAAAGGCAGCAGCCAACATCATAAAGGATCTCCCATCACCTGGAGAGTATCTTCTTGCCACTATCTTCAATCAGAAAGTGCAAAAACCTGAAGTTCAACCCAACATGCATCAGACTCTTGAGCATTCCCATGCTACCTGAACTATAAACTACTCCAGGACCACCAAAACATCTGTCTGGTCTATTAAAACCACATTTTTCTTGCACTGACTGTAAATGTGAAAAAGTATCTATCCCTTTATATTTATTATGTTTATTTTCATCATTGCCATCATTTATACTATTTGTAGTTGGCACTTCATGTGGGTCTGCAGGAAGAATTTCAGTGCATCTGTACATTGTACAAGGAATTTAATTCTCACCCCTCACAGGCAAATTTGTTAATCTCAAACAGCAAACAGTGGAAGGCATCATGTCATAGTTGGTGGAGCTGCCATCTCAGAGCTCCAGTTATGCTGGTTAGTCAGAGTTTGCACATTCTCCCTCTGCCTGCATGGATGTCCAGTTTCCTCCCACATTGCCCACTGGATACCATCCTTACTATATGGATTGTTGGGAGAACATGATAAAAAGAAAATTAGAGGGAGAATGGCATTTTTGTTTTGTAAGCCCATTAAGTTTATTCTGGAATTAAAATTATGTGGAAATAGTGGGGCAGTCAGCAATATATATGTTTTTTGCCCCATCAAAGTCCACAAAATGTCCAGAGACTATTTATCTGAGTTTTAAGTGCAATGTTCTGATCATTGCATCTCATTCTAAAGAAATGCAGAACTGCAAGAGCGGCCAGCAGTGCAATATTATTAGTGTTCAATGAGATAGCAAATACTGGGTATATTTCACAGTTTTATTTTTGACAGCTGATTCTTTACCTACAGAAATTATGCAAAAATATTTTAAATTACTTTCTGTTAAGGATTTTATGTAAAGATGGGACATTGGAAGAATCATTAAATTCACAGCACATAGTACAGAGCTCTAATTATGAATTTTAAGATATCACAGCATACATTATTTCCTTGTATATTTAGTACACCATAATATGTCTTGACAAAAAAAAACCAAAACAATTGCAGAAAATGCTGTCAAACTAGGTACAAATCTAAATGAATGCAACAGGAATAATGTTTTGCAAGTTAATGTGCTCTTATTCAAATTTACCATCTTAATTTAAAATACCCACTTAAAGAGAGACATTTTATTAAAAAAATAATGCAGTATTTTACACCGAACAAGACTAATGAACTTTAATTGAAAATCTACACAGATTTTCTTCACAAGAAATCAAAGCCAGATAGAATTGTACATATTTCTGCATTACATTTTGGGAAATTTAGTTATCGTTTCCTTTCTGTCGTAGGTTTCTAGATTTTCCATTTTCAACCTTCCTTTTTTTGAATACGGTCTCTCCTCCTGCCTCACTCCCTAGAGAAGTTATTTCTTTTTGTTTAAATTTGACTTTGGGTTCCTGGGTTACATCGATCACTGTTGGAGCAGAGTACTCCACTGTGGGCAATTCCAGATCTATCTGTTCTCTAGAGAATAAGGGAAAGAGTAAAGCACTCAATAATTAGTTTGCATGTTGCAAAAGTAAAACTTTTGGGCAAAATCTGAGAAACTACATTTTCCATGACTCCTTAACACAATCCCAAGAATGATCTGCAACACTAGTAACTTACACAACCATAAAATCCCTGTTATGATATGCAAAAATAGCACAAGGAGTTAAGGACTGGGATTGCTAGCAAATACAAAGAAGGCTGAAAACACTCAGCAAGCCAGGCAGTTCCTGTAAAAACAGTTAACATTCAGATCCAAGTTATTTTGTCAGAGCATGGAAAGAAAGAAAACAAATTAGTTATCAGTTGCAGACAAGTTTAAGTTTTTCCATCACGTGACTACATACACAACCAGACGAAACAGTGTTTCTCCGGACCTCAGTGCACCTTATTTCTCACAAATTGAGCACATAATAACAACATACATATAAATGTAAAATAAATATGTAAAAATAATTTACACATTTTCATTTTATAGAGACCTCATTTTATAGGATACTGTTCATCCATCTCAGTCTGCAGGAAGAAACTATTTCTCAGCCTAGTAGTCCTGATTTTGATGCTCCTATATCTCCTTCCTGATGGTAGTAGAACAAAGATGCGTCATGATGGTAGGGAAACTCAATAATTCTTTGAGCCCTATTTAAGCAATGTTTCCCAGTAAAAGTAGTCAAAAGAAGAAAGGAAGACCCAGTGATCTTCTCAGCTGTTTTAATAATCCTCCGTATTGACTTCCAGTCTAATGCTTTGCAGCCTTCATACCACACAATGATGTAGCCAGAGAGGGCACTCTCAATTGTGTCCCAGTAAAATGTTATCAAGATGGAGGCCGAAAAATAGTAGGTGTGCTGGAAGCAGAGAGGTCAAAGGGAATATTTCTGGTGTGGCAAGACCAGCTGGATAAATTTTGCAGTATAGGCAACTTAGGCTTTTTTGCGTTATATATTGCCAATACCAGGGCTGCACTACATGCACATCAGGGTACAGTAATAGCTGTTTGTGAATTTGGGTGGGGGAGGACTATAGGTACGCAGCAGGAGGACTAGGTTCTTGGTGCCATGGGAGTCTGTCCAACTGAAAGGAGAGATATAGGCCCCAGTTTAATGGTTGGTCAAAGAGATAGCACCATCAGCAGGGCAGCGATTTTTTTGCAGCAGCTTGCAGTATATGGTCGGTTGTCTGAAATAGGACTCAAATCCACAAATGCCCAGTGGTAACAGAACCACCCACGTTTTCTCTGGACCTCACTTTACCTGCAACCTCTCTCCTGCTTCTCCCATAAAAAATTAGGATCACTTCCTCTTGTGTCTGCAAAGGCAGTGACTTTTTACATACGCTACCTTTTGATTGTCTTCAGCCTACACTGCCCCTATCACGAGGCTAACTCCCTCTCACCCACATCTCTGATTTCACGGAGCTCTTACCGTCAAGCTTGGCAAGTAGCTGGGGAGGACATAGCCTCCAGATTCAGGGCAGTAGATTTAAGACAGAGATGAGGAAGACCTGCTTCTCCCAGAGAGTGGTGAATCTATGGAATTCTAGACCCAAGGAAGCAATAGGGGTTGTCTCACCCAATATTTTTAAGACCCAGGTAGATTTTTGCATAGTAGGGGAATTAAAGGATATGGAGAAAAAGATGGTGGGTGCTGAGTTCACAGTCAGAATCTTGTTGAATGGAACCAAATATAGAATCAGATATCCAACCTGATCATTATGCAGTCCAATGGCCATTTATATTTACGACACAAATGAGTAACCAAGATTTTTTAGCCGCAATTTAATCACAATAAATGGAAATCATTAGCGCTCCAGTTACAGGAAGAAGTCCCCTTAACAGGTGGTCCGGGAAATCAGAAAACCAAATGCAAGATATATGGAATGACAAAGTCAAAATACACCAAGCTTTATAAGGAAAAAAGTGATCCCTTTAAATACTAACACAGTTAAGTTAATCAGTGCACAAATAAAGGCAAAATACGAATTAAATTGGTTTGGAAATTTATTTTTCTTTGAACAGAAAGATGAATGAAGCAAATCATGAGAAGCAGACCTCGGAGAAAAAGTGATATACAGCCATGAGACGGTTGTAGAAATGTGGGTGCCAGTGCTTCTCTCTAGGGGTGGGGTGCAGGTGGCTGAACCAGGGCAGATGGATAAAGTAGTCTCTATCTCAAGCTTCGGGGGCTGAAGGCATTCCACCAGGTGCCGGTGGCTTCTGGAAATCAGGACCAGGAGTGGAGGAGATGCGACGAGAGAGCAGGCAGCTGGGCGCAGAGGTTTGGGCTCCAGCAACTAGACAGTCCTGGGGACAAGTAGAGGTGGCTATATCCACAATAACATCAAAGAAGGTGGCATGATCCTCCACCACTCACTGCCTTTAAAGAATTTTCTGTCTTACCTTATATGTACAACATGGGAACACCTTGCCAGCCTTTGAAGGCACACAGTAAAAAACCTTTTCACTACATCTCAGCACACGTGACAATAATAAATAAATTTAATAACTGATCAGCTGCTCACCTCTCTTGCACTCTTACTGCTTCCCATTCCCCATATGGGTTTACATTCTTCTTCTTGAAGACTTTCTTTACTTCCTGTTGATGCTCGTCTTGAGGCAACAAGTTTTCTGCTTCTGTGTCAATTTTCCCTTCAGACTTGGTATCACTTTCAACTTCTAAAGCATGCTCCTTCTGTAACAAAATAGACTCAACTTATTTGAGAAGAGATGCATGAGGAAGCTATGGAAATGAGTACAATTAGAATGTTCAAAACGCATTTGGAAAAATATGGATAGGAAGAGTTCAGAAGGAGATGGACAAAATGTAGACAAATGGGACTCACCCAAAATGCTAGCTTGATTAGAATGGATGAGTTTGGCAAAGGGTCTGTTTCATGTTGTATAGCCCTTTTGACAATTTTCAGATTACTTGTACGTAGACAGGGGCATAGCTAGGGGTGGAGCGGGGGAGCGACTGCCCCTTGAGCAACTTTTTCAAAAGTGGCGTCTTTTCAGCCCAGCAGCCCCCATAGCCTTCCCGCACCGCATATTCACTCCCCCTGCCCCCACACCGAATCATGACTGTACCTGAAGGCAGCGTTGCAATAGTGCATTCTGTGCCATTGGTTAACAGCCTGTTATTCTTTTAAATTTCCCATTGACAATGCCCTTTGCCTTCTGCTACTGAGTCAATTTTTAAATCTATCTTGCCACATCCCTTTGATCCATTCCATGGCATTTTTGAGCAACCTTCGAGTAACTTCAATCAAGTGACTTTCTAAAATCCATTCATACTTTATTAATTTAAAAGCCTCATTAGCACTCCTCAAAAAAATCTTTATCAGATTTATCAGACACATCGCTTAATAAATCTATGCTGTCTGCCCATGCCTCGATAAGTACTGATTTATGGTGTCTTCAAGTATTTTTATCCAACAATTTGCCCAACAACATGGCTAAGGCCAGCACCACATCAGTAACCTCCCAGTGTTCTAGCACCTTGCCTTTCCTAAAGAGCAATAAGTCAGTCTAGGTTATTGAGTATTCAGGATCCTGGGTTAGATTTTATCCAGCGATTCATCTGCTTTTAAACAAGTCAGATCCACCAATACATTTTCTCACCATGTTATTAATATCAATGGCCATTATCACTCCATGAAGGCTTTTGCAAAATACTCTTAACAAAATTTTACAACTTCATGCTTGTTTTCATCATCAATCGGTCCTGCTCTTTGCTTCCCAATACTCTTTCCTTTCATCTAGACAGTGGGAGTTTTCTTTAATTTTATCAGCTAGTGATTGTTTTATACCCTTCTTTGGTGTCCAAATTTCATCTCTACACTTTCAATATTCAAAAGCACTCTACAGCATTGAGCTTTTGTTTTTGCTTCATCCGACACGAGATTCATGTCCCCTCAAAATCCAGAGGGGAAGGGACAGTTTAGAACTTTTAAGTTCCATTTTCCATTAAAAAAGCCTGCAGAATTCTCATTCACTTCTCATTGAAAAACTCTCACTGCAAGATTTGTAAGCATTTTCCACAGATCACATGAATGTAGTATAAAGGAGAGAAAAAAAAAATCACAGCAGGAAACAAGAGCGTTTACACTCCCAGCATAATTATCTCTTTTCAAAATGAGAATTCTGCATGGTCAAAAAGGTGGAAAAGTATATTTGGTGAAGATTCTGCTTCTAATGTTGTTCCATCCAATAACTGAAAATCAATTTTGATGAAAGGTCTGGACCCAAACCATCAGTTTTTTATTTCCCTCCACATAGGCTGCCTGACTCATTGATCCACCATCAACTTTTTTTTGTTCCCGATTCCAGCATCCGTAGGCACTTAATGACTACAATAACTGCCTGGGAGTAGGAAGACATCTCCCTCTTCCGCTCTAATTTATTTATTTTATTTAAAAGCATGCATTCCGTCAAACTTGAACGCAGACATGTAGTAATGGCAGCCACCCTCTCTCCAGGCGACACTGGCAGGACTCTGCCAACTGAGTATGAACGTGAGACCTTTCTGGGCAAGGAAGAGGCCAAGACTTTCGATCAACTCAGCCCAGAGGAGAGCATCAAGAGGCAGGGATAAGATGAGCAAAGGGTGCTGGGTGTTTTAAGTACTGGATGCCTGGCTGTGGCTGCCAATTAAAAGTGTGTGGTTGCAAAATGTGTGCATGCACACACGTGCACAGCTGTGGTCGTGGCACCGTTTTTATGTACTCTCACTCCCCCAACATTTAAAAACCTGGCTATGCCCCTGTGCATACATACATCAGATGTTCAACAACTTTGTAGACTTACCTCACCTCTGCATTCTTTTAACAATCTCGGTTCCATTATTGTTGAGGTAACAGAACATACCTGAAGAGAGACGTTGGTTTCACTTTGTGGACTGGACGTTTCTGTGTCTTTAGGCAGTTGTTCTTCTCCTGAAGAGTCCCCTTCAGAGCCTTTCTCTGCAGTTTCTGCAGCTGTTGATTCTTTAGCAGATCCCACAGTCTCAGTCTCATCCTTGTCAGCTGTATCTGAGCATTCACTAGCAGAGACGAAGCCCTCTGGCTTTTCCCATTGCGATGCTAAGAGATACAGAAGTAACACTGTAACTGCAGAGTATAAACAGCAATAAGCAAGTGAGCAGACCTTGTCCCAAGACAAAAGCAGCCTAAGTACCAGTTAAACTTCCAGAGCATAACTTTCATTTAAGCAAGTCTGTTGTGTCCCAACATATTTAGGATAACTAAAGCTGGCTCATGAATGCAGCCTTCATGTTGGGCCTGTTATCTATGCTGCTTCTTGATTTATATTTTGGGCTACTACAACATTTATTGCCCAAACCTGATGGTTAGCTATCTTTGTGAACCGCTATTATCTGCATGCTGCAGTTATCATACAATGGAGTGGCTTGCTAGGCATTTCCAGAGGACAGTTAAGAGCAACCATCTTGCTGCAGGTCTTGCTAGATGTTTATTGTCATATGTATCAAGATACAGTGAAAAGCTTCATTTTGTCTACATCCAGACAGCCCACAAAAAGTTGCCACACTCCAGCGATACTGTATATTTAAAAACTCAAAAGAAAACCACCTGGTGACAAGCTTCACTGTGACTGTGGTTAAACTGAATTTCTAGTGTTTTAACATAACAGGCAAATAAACTTAATTCTCAGCAGCTTCCTCCCATTCCAGGAACCGGTTGGTCATCAATGGGTGGATTGATCAGTCACAGTCCTGGTAAGAGTGGCCTCTGTAGTCGCAATAAAATGTCCCAGCTCCGACACCTACCTGATGGCAAACTTCCTCACCTTAAGTACATCAGGGAATCAGATAGATTTTGTAAGCTCAACTTCACACTATTAGTTGTATTTTAAATTTATTTTAAATCTGCAATTACAATTCATAATTGCTTCGGAGGAAGTTGAACTCATGTCTCTACATGTCCAGGCCACGTTCCCTTAGCCCAGCTAATGAGAGGTAATCATGCAAGCCTGTGCCCAACGTCCAAATTGGCCTGGGAAAATTACGGTAGAGATGCGGAGGATTACTTGATTAAATGTCATCGATACCCTTGTACTCTGTTACTTGTTTTGCGCTGTGCTAATGTGTCCAATATAGGGAGTCACTGTACACACACAAACAGAAACTATGTAGATTTATCAGTAGCCCTATTAGGAGATGAAAACATTGTAAAAACTCTGAAATTTATCTGAAGCTTGCCTCACCAAAAAAAAACACAAGGGGAAAATATTAAAATCACAATTCATACCCCATAATCTAGAACTTGTCTGCAAAACTAAACTGGATCATTTTGTTCTAACAGGGTGGAAAATAAACAGTCAATGGAACAAATACTGGAGATCTGAAATAAAAACACAAAATGCTGCAAAATGCTCAAGTCTACAATCTGCAACAACAACTGTTTCTCTTTCCACAGATGCTACCATAAACATTAACATACATACCTCTTGTTATATGATTGTAATAGTAGGTGCAGCCTTCTGGAGTAACACCTTCTACCCATGAAGAGGCCACCAGATCCTGATAGAATGCAATAATACAAAGAGTGAGGCAAAGTATATTTCTAGACTGTGTAAACAGACAATGTTATTTACTCTGATGGAAAATTTTAACACCAATCTGATTTTCTTTGCAACCAATTCATATCTGGCTACATTGAATTCAATTAATGAGTTAACCAACTGTTGGAAAGTATAACCAGTTGCATTCAGTTTGCCTTTGACCCCCTGTTTTTTCAGACACTCGTAAGATGGAATTGCGCGTCAGGAACTTGCACGTTATTTGGGTTGTATGACCACTATCATATAGCAATTATCGGTGCTGTGATAAATTAGAGGTTTCATGTGTGCTTTGGCTTATTCTTCAGCACAGCATTAAAATATAATGCCCAGTACAATACAAGGGCAAACCTCTGGTCAAGCAGTGTAATTTTAATAACCTTGAGATTATTACTGTTAAATGCATGTTTTTTTTCTTTATGAAATAGAATAAGGACATGAAACTGTAACTAAGATGGACCTGGTTTAAAATTAAAAAGATGCATTTACATCTTAGGCATCTCACCAATGCCCATATGGAACCATCCTAATCGTAATATTCTGTGACTAAAAGAGGTGGATTTATTAATGAAAGGGAAAATATTGCACAAGCTGATGGGAAAACTTTTTTACTCCTTGAATAGTGTCACTGCAATCTTCTACATGTGTCTGATAGAGTAGAAACAGATTGAACTTGTTTAATGTCTCATCTGAAGAGACATCAAGAACTTGATATATGCTAGAATAATCCCATTACATTGTGAAAAATAACATGCACAACATTAAAGTTTGAGGCTATCATAATTCCATAACCACATAATCATTCACCACCTAAACACGCAAGTCCTCCATATGATGCTCTTACATCTGAAGAACTTGGGAATACAAACTGTTCATCTTCATGAGCTCCAACTCCAATAAATTTACAGTTTTTGTTAAATCTATTATGCACTTTGACAAAATCAATCACAACATACAACTTCCTACCCAAAACTGTGGGAGTGGAAGTTAATTGATCGCACAAGGTCAAGGCCTATAACTGACACCCACCCATGTACTGGCAGGTGAGCTAAAGAGCCTTCTGTTCCTCCCTCCCAGGATGTACAAGTAAAATGAGCTGGGATCCTTAAAAACCAGTGTGATATCTCACCTGAAAAGCTTCCCGTGCATCGGGTTCTCAACAAGCATCAAAGCACAACACACCACCACGTCAAAGATGATGTACCAGGTTCATTTCGATGATATCCGAAAGCGCAAGCTCAGAAAACAGTTAAAAAGGATCACAGAGAAGCAAAATGGTTGCAGTTTTATCTGGATACTGCCTGTTCAAACCTTATAAACTGAGGCTCTAACTTCATTCATATCATCCGTTGTCAGTTAGATGGTATAAAGTTAAGGTTTTTTTACAGGGAATGCATATACTTCAAAATAATTGCCGGTCCTGGCAAGCACAGGACTGTGCCTGCTATAGGGGGTATTTAATTACAAAATAATGGTTAATGTAGAGTACTTTTGGTCTACAGATACAATAGGCCTCAATGATGTGGTAGGCAAATCCAAACCAGCAATGTACCTGTTGTGCAACTTCACTCTGCACAAAGTTTGAGCTCCCTTGGAACCCTTCAGGCTTTTCCCATTGTGATTCTGTACAATGAAGAAATAATTGCCTGTGAGTCTCTCACTGGTACTCAGCCTGAATACAATCTGCACATTATAAGTTGCCATTTCCATATGGAATCAAAGCTTTAGCAGTGCCTTTGAAATGCAAACACACACCACTCCATGAAAACATAGACTAAGAATTTGATTTAAATCATTGTGAACAGTTCTAACATACCTTTATAATCATCCATGCAGTACAAAGTTTAGCACTTCTGATTAACTGAGCACAAAATAGTTCCAAGGCTGCAATAATTTAGCTTTCTTAAAACAAAAGGCCACTCAAGGCGAATCAAAGTTTTACACCTGAGCACATCCAGAAAATTTTAGGTTCCTCCAGAAAAATGTGGATGAAAAAGTAATTGCATTAAGGAGGAAAAGATGTAGCCAATTTTGAGGTTACTTTGAGTTATAAAAACACACTTGAAAAGCTATTAATCTGGAACTCAATATACAATGAAACAATAGAAAATGATCTACAGTGGGAATTCAACAAAAAAATTAAAACAAAATGTTGTACAGGTACACAATCCTTTATCTGGAACCCTTGGGAGACAGTGTGTTCCGAATTTCAGATTTTTCCAGATTTCATAAAGCCAGATTTAAGCCCACCCTAATTGTGCTGCCGTATCCATCCACACCCCCTTCCAGTCCCTCTGCTGTCTCCCCCCCCACCGCCCGACTCGTGCTGCCGGTCTCTCGCCCGCCCGACTCGCATTGCCATCTCTCTCACCACTTGCCAGTTTTTGAAGCTTTCCGGATTTTAGATGTCCGGATAAAGGATTGTGTATTTGTACCACCTAGTTTAGGAAAATACCATTAATATTTACCTTGCTTATTGCAGCACATTATTTAAATGTATACTGCATGGATAACAATTAAACAAGACATACACACCAATAATTTACAAATTTACTGAGGTTTTCATAAAAACATATACAACTTGATCTTGTCAGTTTCTCAAAAAATAATTTGAGGAGGAGAAAGCATTCAATATTTTTACTATTAAATCAAAACCACTGAAAGTGAAGGAAATCTTGATACAAATCCATCTCCTACTATTTGGTCGAACAATATACATCATTCCCACATTCTGTTCCAGATTTGACATATTATTTTGGGAATCAAATCACGCAAAGGTAATGATATGCAAAGCCATGAGTTTATTGACCCTAAATCAAGAACTTGCATGTCTGGTAATACATTTTTTTGTCCAAGTTCATTATTCCTTACTTCAGGCAGAGGCAAATAACACACATTAATGACCAATTAGAAAGTGGTTCAAACAGACCCACTTGGTCCCCAAAAAAAAAACACACTGCTGCCTCCCCAAGTGTCAAAATTTCCATTTCAGTTACTCCTGAAAGAAAATAATTCTATTTCCAGTCTCCTTCCCCTTTGCCACCCTCTCTCAATGGATTGCATTGTTCATCAACAGGCTTTAAAATCTAACTAAATCACACCAGCAAGCATTCAGTAGTAGTGTAACATTGAGTAATTTCTAACAGGCAAAACTAAACTATATAAATAATGAGCATCTGTGGCTGGCAGTCACGTGCAGAACGTTGTTATATTTCAAGTAAAAATACAATGCTGTAAAATCGCAGCAGGTCAACAGCACACTTCATATGGCAAAAATAAAGATATATAACCGTTTCAGGCTTGAGGCCTTCATCATGAGTGAAATGTAGGCAGAAGCCTGAATATATTTGTTATATCTCAGCAAGGAACTACAGTACAACTCTAATTATCCAAAATGGTTGGGACCGGGGCTTATGTCAGATAAACTTTTTTTCAGAGAACTGGTCATTTTTTTTTAAAAACAGCCCAAATCACTTGTATCAATGTTTAAACAACAAGGGAAGGCTTTTTAAGCATTAAAATGTTTAATTTTCAGCAAAACAATGCAGGCCGCTGCTGATCAACTGCCGCCACAAATCCCCTGGGGAGGCTTCCCAGGCTAGTCTTCCCAGAGCTCCTGAAGCCTGAGTCCCAACTCCGAATCCTCTCCAAAGCCTACCGCACACGGAGTCCAGTGTGCGTGTGCAGTAGAAGGCTGAGGGGAGGGTTTGAAGTCGGCATTGGGTGTGCCTAGGAGGGAAGGGGAGGGGAGAGAGGAAAGGAAGGGGAGAGGGAGAATAGGGAATGCCACCAAGGCCGAGGCCTCGCTCCTGCCTGGGAGGCCACTCTCCTTGATGATGCCAGGACAAGGGATTCTTCGAACCGCTTGCAACTGGGAGACAGTGACACGCAGTTTGAGAGGGAGTTAGAGAGAAAAGTCAATAGGGGAAGGTAAATAAGAAATGGAATGAGAGAGGGGAAGGAGTTACCTGAAATGAAGACAGTCATTGTTCTAATTTCATGTGGAGTGTATTTTTTTTAGGTCAGTTTGGCTCCGGAAAAAAAATGAGATGAGGATTTCTGATTGTTTCAAATATCCTCATTTATCTGAAATTTTTTTTAAATTTCAGATAAATGAGGATTTTGGAGAATCTGATTTTGGATAATCGGGAGTTGTACTGTATATTTATTAAGGCATAAATTTAACATCTTACGAAGTTCACTTCAATTTAATAGCCTTTCTTGAAGCTTGTTCAATTAGCACGTGTTTTTTTCCTGGAAGCAAGGATTCACTAATGCCTTTATTGCTAGTTTTCACACACAAATTCACGTGATTAGAATGGAACTTCTATAAGAAAATACAATGAACAAAATACACAATTTTTTAGTCTTGCTTGTATTGCATATGGATAAGTGCTATCAGTTAATGTTTTTACTTACCTTGTAAAGGGTGACATTAAAATTAGGTCTGGCCCACTGGCCCTATTTTTCCCTCAACTCCATTTGATGATCAATAATTAAGATAATAAAATCTTAAAGCATAAATAGAGAATGTCTGCATGCCAAAATTCAGAGGCTTTAAATTGGTCTTCAAAAGCAGGGTGCAATACTCTAATCTTATATCGAATAGGTCAATCTGCACAAAGGGGATGGCAGATGGGAGGCCAGGTTATAGCCCTTGATATGAAGACAGCATTGTCTGACTGTAAGAAAGAGCAAGGTGGAATCAAAGGGAAAATTCTACACGGGTTGAAGTCACACCAAGCATAGAAGGAAGATTATCATGGCTGGTTTTTGGATAATTAGCTCTGCCCCAGGAACTTGTTACCAGGACTACCTCAGAGCAAAGTTCAACGATCTTGACCTTCCCTCCATCACAAGGTTGGAAATAAAAGGTGTTTGGTGTATTACAATGCTCAGACCTATTTACAGCACCTCAGATAATGAAGCAATCTCCACACATAATCAGAATTAACTGTTGATTCTCTTCTGTCCAAAGCCTGCATATACTTCATGCAATGGGGCTACCAAAATTGCACACAATACTGTAAGTGCAGCTTAACCAAGGTTTAACACGATTGATTAAAGAAGGTAAGCATGTCAATGTCTATTCTCCAATACAAATGCCAGGCGATGGCCATCTGCAATTAAGAGAGTCTAGTGACCTTCCCTTGATTAACAACATCATTGCTATTAACATCTCATTCACCATCACATTTTCATACTCACAATTGACCAAATAAATACAATAATTCAAGTGGAGGTTAGTGGTGAGTTCTGCAGAGCAATTCAGCTTGACTCTAGGAATCCTTTCCACCATATGCAAGTCACGATTACGATGGGATACACACCAGCGGCTTGGATGACAGCAAGCAGACCACTTCAGTTACAACTGTCCTTAATGTTAATCTCAGCCTTTTCTTCTCGACCTTTATCTCCATCTCAGGGGTCAGATTAGGGACCGAAGAAAAGTCCACAGACCCTTACAGCTTTTTTGAGTAGCTCCCTTTCATTCTCTACACCTATACTTTGGAAACACTATCCCTTTTCCTTAACTGTTCAGTTTCCTGCATTTCTCATCCCAGCCTGACTAAGGATTCCTTTTGTCCTCATCTTCCACCTCAACCATCTTTCACACTCATAATTTTCTCACACCTTCACACTCTTTCCATGTTACCTAAGCCCTGCAATTACAGATGATGTCACAATGAAAAAATGGCAAAATATCTGAATGGAAATTGTTCCACCAGGAGATACAGCATGGATTCAGGAAGGGCACGTCACTTACTGGAGTTCTTTCAGGATATAATGAATGCAGTGGACAGAGGCAAGCATGTGAAATACTTACATTTTCAGAAAGTGTTTCATGAGGTGCTACAAAAAATACTTCTGCACAAGGAAGCATGGAATTGGGGGCAATGTATTAACATGAATAAAGGATTGGCTAGCCAATAGAATGCAGAGAATTAAGTTAAATTAGTGTCTCTCTGGTTGACAAACAGTGGTTAGAGGGGTGCTGCAGAGATGGATCCTATTCCACAACTGTTCACAATATACCAATGGTTCTCGACCTTTTTCTTTCCACTCACATCCCACTTTAAGTAATCCCTGTGCCATAAGTGCTCTGTGGTTAGTAAGGGATTGCTTAAGGTGGTATGTGAGTGGGAAAGGAAGGTTGAGAATCACTGCTCGAGATCCAAATGTTACTGAAATATTTTGCTTGAGAAAAACTGTCATTGGCCCATTCCTTTTGGAGTTATGAAACCATGCACATAACGAGTCAATTAGGTCCGATTAAAACTGGTTTTCAAACTTTTTCTTTCACCTACATACCATCTTAAGCAATCCCTTTATCACAGAGCACCTATGGCATAGGGAATACTTAAAGTGGTATGTGAGTGTTAAAAAGGTTGAGAACCACTGCAATATACATAAATTATTTGGAGTCTCATTAGATATGCCTCAAGAGGGGGAAAAAAGGGGAGAAAATGACACCGTATATTCAAGAGGGAAATGTCTGTGCATATTTTGGTTCGTATGGTTCATAGTGTGAAAAATAAAAAAAATTATTTTATAAGTAGAAAAGCAAACTGTGTAACTGACAGTCTGTAAAAAATATATAGATTGATCAAATGTATGTGTAAGGGTTTGGCAGATGGAGAATAACAGTCATCCACTTTGAAAGGAAAAATAGTAAAGCAGACTATTATTTAGTGAAAAATGCAGCAAGCTGTTGAGAAGAGACCAGGGAGTGCTTGTAAATGAATCACAAAAGGATGGTTTTCAAGTGTAGCATGTAAAAAGAGACAAATGGAATGTTGGCCTTCATTGTTAAAGGAACTGAATTAAAGAGCAGGGAAGTTCTACTGTAATTGTACATAGTGAGGCTGCACCTGGAGTACAGCATCCAGTTCTGATCTCTTTAACTGAGAAAGAATATACTGGCTTTATAGAAGGTGCAGAGGAGGTTCAACAGATTTATTCCAGAAATTAGGAGATTGCAAAAAGAGAATATGTATCTTGGGATTATACTGATTGGGGGGTTAGAAGGAAATGGAAACATATAAAATTAGAAAAGGAATAAATAAACGTAGAAAGGTTTCTTCCACTGGCAGGTGAGAATAGAAATGGGCGATATAACCATTTGGAGGATTAGATTTAAATCAGAGGTGAGGAGGAACTGCTTCTTCCAAGGAATAGTGAATCTGTGGCATTCTCGGCCTAATGAAGCAGCAGAGGCTGCCTCACTAAATGTATTTAAATTAAGAAAGATAGATTTTTGAATAATAGGGAAATTAAGGGTTATGGGGAACAGGCATACAAGTCAGCCATGATCTTACTGAATGGCAAATGGGCCAGATAACCTACCCCTTCTCCTATTTCTTATATTCTTTCACTTCCTATCTCAAACAGTCCTTCTAAATGTTCTAACTGACTGGCTGTAGAATAATGGGGATGTTAATTATTGGGCAATGTCTATGGGAAGCAGGCAAAATTGGCATAATAAAAGGTCACTAACGTTGTCTCTGCTTCTGTAACGTTTTACTCTTCAGTTTTAGCCAGTTCTGATACAATTTCAGTTTTTCACTCTGCTGAGATGCTGCCTGATATGCTGGGCTTTTCTAACATTTATTTTAGTTAGAAGTTTCCAGTCATGGATGGGATTTTATCTCATTTCTTGCAATTAAAAAAAAATTTCTCTCTCCTATATTTTTAACTCCAGACAGATTAGCTTCCATTAAGCAGCCTTTAATACTCTCTCACCCAGCATCAACCTGTGGTCTCTACCAATGACAGAAGTTCCCTTTATTCTCTCCAACCTTCCCCACCCCCCCAACCCCCATTCTACAATTTAAAATGCCTTCTTCAAAGTTTGTTCATCTGTGATGAAAGATCATTGATCTGAAACATTCATTTGGTTTCTTTCTCTATAGATACATCCTGATCTGCTTAATTTCCCCCCCATTAGTCTGTCCAGAAAATATATTGTGGCTTCATCATTAAGTCAAAATTCCAAAACTTGCTACCTGATTAAAATAGGTGCATTTACTTCATAAAAACAGCAAAGTATCAAGATGGCAGTGTTAGGGATAGGGCAACAAATTCTAAGAACAAAACACCCCTGAATATATTTGAACCACAAATTAGTCATGTACCATTTTGCGAACCTTTTGAATTAATCCTGACTTGTGGTAGCAGGGAAAAAAATGGGAAAACAAAACTCCTTCACCAAATTCATTAGTGACAAAGAAATAAAACCTGAAGAATCAGATCAGAATAGCAAATCAAATACTGGCATTCTACAACTGGGAGTTACAAAACAATGACTTCATGAGCCAGATCCCTCACTGATAATTTCCTTCAACATAAAACTGCAGCAATTCCAATGTGAGAATAATAAACATGTCAAAGTGTCTAACTACAAGGGGACTATAATTCTGCACCATTTCCAAACAACTTGATGAAACAATCAAAAGAATATGGGCCACAAAGGTGTGCAGCTCATGTGAAGCTGATCAGAATAAGTGTCAGATTAAACAAGGCCCACTAGAATTTGAAATGGACATCACCAATGCAATAACTATTTAATGTTGATGTGTGAAAACAGCATCTTGGCATAATGTTTTTGACAGATTCTCTCCAGTCTTAGGCACCAGAGAACAGAAAAAAAAAAAATTCAAGTATCTACAGACTGGATAATTAACACATTTGATCCAGCTAGTGCTACTGGAGTAGAAAGACACTGTTGATCTAAAGTTTGGTCAAAGTACGAAGAATTTTTAGCTGAGGAGAACCAAACGTGGTACAATAAAAGCTGAGCAGTCTAAAAGATGATCAAATTCAAAATGAGAAGAACATCTTATGTAGTACATTGATTCTTCTATTGCTATCAAGGGAGGTTATGATATTCTGATGCAAGGAGAAAGCAGAAGTACAAGATTTTCACTGCCTTGTTGAAAGTAATGGAACTGACCAAGATTCAAACTCCAGAATTACCCAGAAATTTTGCACATTACTTGAAATTTCTTAGGACTGTGTCACCGTGATTTCCAACCTCCTGAATGCATTCTAATAAGAATTTCAGGAGGTTACTGAGGCAGCCAACATTAAAGCAATCCTGGATATGCACATTATGTATCTGAAATATTTATCTGAACGCGTGTGTGTGCATGTGTAATTTTCCTCCAAAAACTGCTTTTATGATGCAAAGGGTGTGCACAATTCAGATATGCAGGTGCACAACAATCCAAATAAAACATCCCAACACCCTTTCTCGCAAACTACATCACTTAAATAGCACTTGATATATTATAGTTTTATTTAAATTTAGGTTTAATTTAAGAGGAGTTAAGCTATTCAGAATGATTTTTGTTCAAGAAAGAAATGTTTCCACAAGGCAAGTTCATAGAAGAAATTAAGCCAAGATTCAGGGAGGTTTTTAACCAATGAAACATTTTCTAAATCCATTAACTGCCAAAGCTTGAAGTAGAAGCAGTTTAAGAGGCAGGGGAAAATGGATATTAGACGACAGAATCCAATAATATGAAGGATGCAATTTTAAAGAGATGAAAAGGAGTAAAGCAAAACAATGATGACTAATAAAAGATAATTTAAAGGAGAGTCAATGATCAGGTGACCATCTTTCTGATAATCTGTTTCAGTGATTAAAGAGGAGAGTTTCACTTTTAAAGAACTTGATGGACTGGGAGTTTTAAAGTTAATTACTGGTTGCTGGACTTGCTGGTAAATATTTGAAAGAAAATGTTTCTTTATTGTTTTGTGTATATTTCAATAATGAGTTGAAAAATAGTAAAATACAAATATGGCCAAAAACTATGGAACTTTGGCTCCAATAGTCTAAGAATGTACTGAAATTTTCTTTTTTGAACCAAAGAAGATATTTCAAATTAGCCAAAATACCCATAGGAAGAATGAAATACGATGATTCTGAAGAGTGCAAAATGTAGAATAAAAGCTTCACCTGGAGATGAATAAAACGGACAGATATTTAGAAGAGAAGCACAACAAAGGGTCTGCCATTCAGAGAAGCTGGTGGCAAATTTATCCAGAAAATATTTTAAAATTTCCAGAGTCCATATCTGGACAGTCTGCGAGTGGACACACGGTAGCTGAACGAGAGGAAAGGATTAGAGAAAGCACAGGTCCAAAAAAAAAAACCCAATGGGGGTTAAAGAAATGAAGTAGAATAAATGAATAGCATTAGGTACCTGTTGAAATTGCTAGATTTAAATTAGAGAAAAAAAATCCATACAAGTTTCCAAGTATTACATCAACAATTTACAGTACTTGGTATTACAATACAGATTTTTTAAAAACTGCATATTTGGAATCTGAACAAAAAAAGTACCAAATGGTATCAACAAGTCAGGCAGATCTACAACACAATGCTTTCGTTTTTGAAGATCCTTCATTAAGGACCATTCTGACCAAGAAGCTTCAAATGGAAACACTAACTCTGCTTTTCTTTACACAGATGCTATGTGACCTGCCAAATGTTTCCTGCATTTTCTGTTTTAATTACAGAGAAACAGGAGGTGGATTTATAATTTGTTTAGTTGCAAAGAGCAGCTCCTACATACTGGCTTCAATTCTGCTCGGCAAAAATCTGAATTTTAAGGTCGATGATGAAATCAGAAGTATCGACTTTATGTTCTTTTCTACACATCAAGCTTTATTAATTTAAAAACTTGCTGAAGAAAATTTACCATTTTTGCCATTGTTGGGGGAATGTCACACATGTTTAACAGGCATATTTTCTTTGAAATCCACTCCAATTCTTACCTCCTGTTCCAGTGTTGTAGTAATAGGTATATCCTTCAGGAGAGACACCTTCCACCCAGACATTTGTTTTATTTTGCTTTGTACCATGTTGTGTATCAGAATCCTTTACTGCTGGCTTTTTCTCAGTTGTGCTTGATGACGATGAAGCTAAAGAGACAATACATTTTTGATTTGTTTACAGAACTTAAGGAAACAGAATGATTTAAAATATTTCACAATTTGTACTCACCAAGAGTTTTTGAATGGTGTAAAGTTTAATTGCTCTTTTTGTTATTATTGAAACCCTGCCCAGTTGACACTTATTTCTCAGTGTAGAAGTTACCTTCACACAGGATTCTCAGTTTCTGTCTTTGAACCAAGTGGGTCGTCAATTTATCTCCAAAACCCAACTCCACATTTAAATTCTGTCTGGTTCTTTCTTCTTCAGGGAAATTCTCACACTTGGGATTCAAGTTGGGGAAAACATATGGGAATACCATTAAAAATACCTTCAAAACACCATTATAGCAACCATCACATTCCACAGGCAAATAACATTTGCACAAGTGTTCCAGCTGTAATCAGTGGTGGGAATTTATTCATCTCCATTCATTGGAATCAGCAATAAGCAGAACAGTGGGAAGTTTCACCTAAAAATATCCATGCCAAACAAGAAGTAACAAGACCAATTCCACTTTCCTGTTCTTGGTCTATAGCTTTGTGACAAGCTGCTCTTTCTGATGCCTTTAAACAGTGATAATTTTTCTGCTCCAAGTACACTCTTCTCAGCAAGTTCAATATCCCCTTGTCTCCTCTATTCTTTGTGATTAACTTTATCCTCAGCTTCCCTCTCATCCCTCTACCCACTAAATTGAGTTACTTCTCATTATTAACTCTCCAATAAGGGAAACAGGTCAATAACATTTACCCCATACAGTCCTCTCATGGTCCCTCAACCCAGGTTTAAAAAAAATGGTGTAACTCAATTTTGTACACTGACAAAAGCTTCCCTCAGCTCACAATGAAACCAACTCCAACATTACCAATCCTTCTTCCGAGGTAAACTCCTTCCTTGGCAACATCCTGATACCAGTGCATTCTTGTGGAGATCAGAAACATGTACACAGTCATTTGTGTCACAATTAGTTGCAGTAAAAAAAAACAACACTGAATGCTGAAAACACTCAGCAAGTCAAGGAGCTTCAGTGGGAGATTCAATGTTTCAGGGCAACCCTTCATCAGAGATGAAAACGTGAGAAAACTACCGTGTTTTAAATGTGCAGAGAACAGAGGCAATGTCTGTGATTGGGTGGTGGTTTCAAGATAACGGGCAGATGGACTGAGTAGGGAAAAGAAGAAATTAATTGAAACAGAACAGAATAGCCATATCGTGGTTGTTTGGGGGGGGGGGGAAAGTGGGTTAAAGGGATGGGGTAATGAGAGCAGGTAGGATAAAGGCATCTTGCTGTCAAACCCTTTAAGAATTTTGTATATTTTTAATGAGATTGCCCGAATCCTATAAAACAAGAGTTTCCAGTCTACTCAATCTCTTCTCATGCGGCTTTCCCAAGCTCATCTCAACAAGTGTTCCAATAGATCATTGTTGCACTCCTTGAATGACAAGTAAATCCTTTCTTAAACAATGAGACCAAAAAAAGTACATATTTCTGGTATAATCTTATCAAAGCCCAATACAATTCCAATAAGATATCCTTGCTTCTGTATTCTCATTGTCTCATAATAAAGATTTATTGTATCATTCCTTCTTACTTGCTACACCTCTGGGTTGATCTCCATTAACTTGTGCACAATCACACTATTGCTTTGAATATTATCCAATCTCTATGCATTCAGCAAATATTTTTCTGTAATGTACAACAAATTGGATAACTTATTTTTCTCATATTATTTTTTTATCTTCTTATTCAAACACACTGACAATGTTTTCCCACAATTCTAGTTTAGCACTGTCAGTAAATTTGGAAATATGACAATGAGTGTCCTTTGTTAAATCACTGACCTACAATAGTGAACAGCTGCAGCTCAAACACTGATCCCTGTGGTATCCCCACTCGCTATGGCCATCCAACTTGAGGATTCTTTTTTTCCTCCCACTCTTTGCCTTTTGTCGAATAACCAATTTTTAAAGCACATCACCATAACCCCTAACCCTTGAACTGTAACCTGGTTGGTTTGACCAACCTTCTGCATGGGACCCGAATGATTATTTTGTGAAAGTCCAAAAACATCATTCTACTATAGTGAAATGGATTTATCTTTTCATATATTTGTGGTGACTGCTCAATCCCATCGCTCTTTTCAAAGCTGTTATTATTTCACTATTTAGCATATTCCTCATCACTAATGTCAGGCATATAGTTTGGTAATTTCCTGTTTCTTTTCTCCCTTTCCTGAAAAATGGTCACATTTTGCTACCCTCCAACCGATAATTCCAGATTCTAAGATCTTTGGTTGGTGCAACAGTATTACAGCACCAGTGATCCAGGTTCGAATCCAGTGCTGTCTGTCAGGAGTTTGTGCGTTCTCCCTTTGTCTGCATGGGTTTCCCCTGGGTGCACTGGTTTCCTCCCACCCTTCAAAACGTATGGGGGAGGGGGGGGGGGGTTGTAGGTTAATTGGGAATTTGGGCAACAAAGGTTCATGGGCTGGAAGGGCCTGTTACTGTGGTGTATGTCTAAATGTACATTTTAAAAAATTTACTTAAATTAAAAAATTTAGAAAGACAAATAGATACCTCTGTTTCTAAAGCCACCTCCTTCTGAATGCATAGATAAAGATCATCATATCCTTAACGTTTATTGGCTTTCACGCAAACCAACTTGTCCAGGAATATTTTTGATCTTTATTTACTCATATTTTTAGAGCACATCTAATAATATTAATACTGAACTATGCTAATACTGTGGAAATTACCAATTACTGGAAAGATTACACAAAAGTCTACCTCTGCTGTCACAGAGAAATAAAGAATGCAGCTCAAGTATCAGACATTGTTTACAGAGCAGACTTTAGCAGCTGCCCATTTAGTTTGCCAATCAACTGTATATGCAGAAAATAAAATTCTAAAACTGTGTTGGCTGTAAACAAAATACAATGCAGGGTATTTCTGCTCATTTAAGCTGCATTGAGTGGACTAGCCTTTTATAACTAAGTGATTGTCCTTTAAAAATCTATTCAGTCCAACTACTTCTGTTTTTCATGCAGATTTCATCCAGGTGAAGTATACCAAATGGGTCTGTTGGAAGTTAATTGTTGTTTGTCATGACCACATTTTTACTCATTACAATGAAACTTGTTGAAATAAATGGTAAACATTTTCTAAAGCTAACAGATTAAAAGAAAATTATAAGTTCCATTTTTTACTGCTTCAATGTTAAAAAATTTGATGCTTTCTTAGTCATAGAGTCAAAGCATGAAAACAGGCTCTTTGGCCTAATGCCCCCACCAACCAAGGCAGTCCCATTTGCCTACATTCAGTCCATATCCCTCTATATCTTGCCTATTCAATTGTCCTCACTTCTACCACTTCCACTGGCACCTTGTTCCATATACTCACCACCCTTTGTGAATCAGGTCCAGTTCATATCTTTCCACTCTTAACTTAAATCTACACACTCTAGTTTTGGATTCTCCTACTCTCGGGGGGGAAAAAACAATTATTTACCTTGTCTATGCCTCTCATAATTTTATAAGCCTTTGCAGGGTTTCTCCCCACCTTAGCCTCCTATGCTCCTGAGAGAAACATCTTAGGTTTATAATTCAAGCTTACCTGTTCCGTTAACATTATCATGAATCTTTTCTGCACTCATTCCAGGTTAATGATACCTTTCTTATAGTTGAGTGGCCATAATTGTGCACAATACTGTTAAGAGCAGAATCACCAACATCTTGCACAATTGTAACGTGATATGCCCTGACCGATGAAAGCAAGCATGTCAAGTGCCTTCTTAAGCATCCTGTTTACCAGTGTCGTCACTTTAGTTAATATCAAAATAATTTTTATGTGAAAGTTATTGACTCCATATTGCTTTTCATTTTATTTGATGTTTTATAATGCAAAATATAACCCCTCAACAAACCAGTTAAATTTCCAAAAGTAATTGGAGACAGGTGGCTAAAGGATTCTAAGATGCATTCAAAGTAGTAAATGTCTTCCATTCTTTAAATGCATATCTTTCAACCTTTCCATTTACCAACAAATCATATTATGGAAAAGACTTGTTAAAAACTACAATTTTTCTCCGAGTTCCTATGATAATGTTGATTTTCCCACTGCTCATCTACCAGAGCAAAAGAAAAGTCCAAAAATCACACAAACTTAGACCTCAAGAATACACCAACTTTTAAAGCTACCTGAAATATTCACTCCTAGCCTCTTCAGATCTTCCTGATAAGCTTTCATAGCTGCATTCTCCATATCAGCAAATTCTTTTGCCCTTGTCTCACTGTCTTTTGCTTTATCCAAACTTTTCTTTTTAATCTGGAAGACAGATGAAAGTGCCATATAAAAAAAAACTGTAATGTAAAAAAACTGTGTAAATAGCCCACAGTAAAAAGTAAATGCCAATTTAAAAAAAAGAGTTCAGATACCTCGCTGATTTTCCTTGCCACATTTTCTTGATGGTTCTTTCCTCTTTCGTGAAACTCCACACTCTGTAAGGAACATTCGTGAAAAGTAATGTAGGCTAGTCATTGTACTAGCTGAAGCCTCGGGATTGAAACAACAACTTCTTAAACAGCCAATTTCAGCTTACTTATAAAAATGTTGAAAATGTTGAAGATGTTGTACCCAACACCTAAATATCCTTTAACTAAAAACTTGTATCAACAAAATTCCATATGCAAGTATTTTTATTACAGAAAGTGTTTCAATATTTCAAGTGTCACAAGTCAAATAGTTCAAAATGCTTCTGATACCAATTTCACCTACAGTTTTTTTGTAACAGAAATGTTGAATATCCAAATTAGACAAAATCATCAATAATCAAAACTATGATTCAAAAGGAATAGGCCAGATTATCTTTTAATATTTCCATTTAAAAGAAATGCTTCAGTCTCTTTAAAGTGCCAAATTCAAATCATATACAAGATGAAAGTGAAAGCTTTTCACCATAAGTCCAGTATTCAAAGAGGGCATTCTGAACATGGGGTAAGGTTGCACATGAACTCATCTAGAAAGAAACTTAAGGACTTCCTGATGCTAAGTTCAGGAATTAAGTAATAATCAACAAGTACAGTGGTTTCCCCCCCCCCCCCACCTTATCTATGGTTTCAGTTACCTGTCGTCCAAAAATACAGTACAGACCATATTCAGATTAACTGTCGCAGTATCCCAGTGCTTGTATTCAAGTAACCCTATTTTTTAATATTGTTATAATTGTTCTATTTTATTATTGTATCTAATTTATAAATTATACTTTATCATAGGTGTGTATGACCAGGAAAAATCATAGTATATAAAGGGTTCAGTACTATCTGCGGTTTCAGGCATCCAACAGTGGTCTTGGAGTACATTCCCCGCGGATAATGTATTCGGAAACTACTGTAATATATTGTGTATTAATAATATTCTCAATAATAAACTATTTATTTGATTGCTGCATATTGTAAAAAGAAAAAAATAGTAGTTATCTGCATTTCTAAAAAATCTTTGAAATAAATCTTGAAATTATTTTTTGAAGCAGAAGCAGAAAGATTATAATCAATGGGATCTATTTTGGGTATCATCAGTCTCCTGTTCTCAGATGTTTGATCATAGTAAAATCGAAGCCAAATAATGCTTTCAAACTTGGTAATATTTTCATGCTACCAACATGAACAGAATGAGGAAATTAGATTTATTGGATAAATCCAAACTCAAATCCTTTTATTAAGAAAAATCCCATGCAGAGATTGGGCAAACAAACCATTAAAGCCACAAAGTTCCCATTGAGAGCATTCCATGATTTTTTTTTCTTCATAAGTTATTATTTTGCTGAGAAAATAGGCTCTCATTTTAACAAATAGCTCTCATATAGGTTGGTGCAGGCAGGATCTGAGGCAGACTTGCACATTCAAAATTATTTCAATTACAGTGTGTAACATACAGGTTTATTGTCTGCTATCCAACATTTGCAGTACTCGCAGAACTTCTTTGGCTGAGACTTCCAGTAATCCGCCCTGTAGAATTAAAAGGCATGTTAGTGCACTATTTCCAGATGTCCAAAGGTCCCATTGTTTCTCTATATACAGTACAATGCAAACACTGCAACAATATATTTCCATCTTACAATTAGAGTAAATCCACTCCCCCCCCCCAACTCTGGGGATTGGTAGATGCTGGATAAGTGAATTTACGATTGCTTGAGATTGCATTACGTGATTGGCAAACTAACTGTCTTGGGTAAACTTATACCTCTCATTTTGTTCTTTTTAGATTGGTCAGTGTTTGAGCTACCGAAAGAAAATAGACACACACACACCGAGAGCAGTTCAGTTTATACAAGGCTTTATTACTAAATCTAAAGCTGAATTCACCCTACAATATGCAAGCCCTTCCCAATTATACTTATCAACGCCTGGACTGGTCCCAACTGCCGAAGCGAGGCAACGACTGCACACTTGTATAGGTTGTCGGGGCGCCGGTAGCAGCTTCTCTACCTCCCTCGACCAGAATGTTAGCTGGACTCTTGAAGTTCTTCTTCTTGCTGAGAGATGTTGCCACCTCTTGGTCTCAAACTTCAGCAGTGGGACCATGGCTTATATTACCCAAAAGTTGTTTACTTCAGATCTTATCTCTCTGAACAAATGATTTAATTATTTTCAAGGTCTCCTGACAGTCTGCGACCAACAAAAGACAACTGCATCTCTGGGCCTCATGGTGGAAGTTGGATAATATCTACTGATTCATACTGCATCCCTGGGCCCCATAGTTGTAAATTTAGATAAAATGTCTACTAATTTATACGCAACAAGCAGGTTCTCAGCCTTGCAGAAGCAAAGGCTGCAAAAGTAAGAAACTCGGTTTAAATCTTCCATTACACTAACTAAGGCGCACCAATTTTAAACATTTGTATTTTTTTTAACCTATTTATTTTCACTGGTTGCTTGAATTCCAGATAATGAAGATTTTACTGTACAATTATCCAAAATAGTTGGGACTGGGTCTATTGTCGGATAAACATTAGACAACAGACAAAAGGAGCTGGAGTAGGCCATTTGGCCCGTCGGGCCAGCACCACCATTTTAGATCATGGCTGATCATTACCATCAGTACCCCTTTCCAGCCTTATCCCCATAACCCTTAACTCCGTAACTGGTCTTTTTTAAAAACAGCCCAATAGCAACAGCATATCACTTGTGTTTAAACAACAAGAAACAAGAAGGGAAGGATTTTTGTACGAAAATGTTTCATTCTCACAAAAGAAAATCCTGGTCACCTCTGATCAGCAACACCAGGAGTCCGAGGTCTGCGTTGCCGCCGAAAGCCCAATGCCCCCACTGCTGCCAGCAGCCCAAACCCCTGGTCAGTTTGGTCCAAAAATATTTCAGATACTTGAGGATTCTGATTTGTTTTGGATATCCTCTTTTATCCAAAATTTTAATTTTTTTTGGATAATTAAGGATTTTGGAGAATCCGATTTCAGATAATCAGAGTTGTATATTAAAATATCCACAAGTATAGGAATTACATGTCAGTGGTTTAATACATCAGCGGATGAAAACCTGATGCAAGCCTTACTCTACAACAAGACAAAATCTGACTAATTATACTGGTGAATTAACTCAAATATTTTGGAACAAAATACACCAATATCAAAATATGATAAAGTATATAAAGTTTATCTAATGCATAGATTATATTTCTTACAAGGGGAGAATGGATAGGCTGGGTTCATTTTACCTGGAGTAGAGAAGGCTGGGCTCTGACCATGACAGATATACAAAATTGTATCAATTAATTGTATATATTAAAATTGTGTACATATTAGGACAGCATGGATTGTAGTGGTTGGCCCAACACTACTAAAGCGCCAGTGACTCAGATTCAAACTTGCCACGGTCTGGAAGGAGTTTGTACATTCTCCCTGTGATCACATGGATTTCCTCTGGGTGCTCCAGTTTCCTTCCATATTCCAAAGATGGCTGGGGTTAGTAAGTTAATTGGGTCATATGGGTGTAATTGAATGTGAGTGAAGTGATTTCAAACAGCAACCACAGAACAGGCGTTATTGGGAGAATGAGAGTGGTTATGGCATGAAAACTAGGGAGAGCACGACAGCTACTCATATGGGTTCTGGAGCCACGACAGTTACAGCAGCTCCAGAGGCAGCTTTATTGGGATGATGACTGTTTGCAGAGAATGGTTGTGCCCAATTCCCATCCATCTATTTATGATGAAGTGGCTCCTGGAATGACAGGAAGCTGTAGCTCCATTCACAATGGCACTTTAACCCAGCCATTGATTGCCAAACCATCAGTTAATATGCCAGTGTGAACGCTTGCAAGTGAGTGTCAAATTGCTCTGGGGATAAACCACCAAGGAAGGGTATATCATCGGCAATTAGTTTTGAATCAGCATATCGGTTAGCACATTGTGAAAGGGACGGGGGGTGGGGGGGGGGGGGGGGTGGGTGTGCAAACCGCTGGAGGAGAGGCACCCCTTTGCTCTGTGATGCTGGGTGGTGAGTGTGAAAGGGTGGAGAGAACCAGTTAACATAGATCCAGTGTGAATAGCAAAAATGCTATTTTGAACCAGTTCATTGAATCACCAACTTACCGATTAGCAATGTGAAAAGGGCTTGTAATGAATACATTTTTATTTGCCTGACATGTTAAAATGTTAGAAACCCAGTTTGACCATTGTGTTAACTAATCTTATTACTTTGTTTTAAAACCAAGTGATTTTATATCAAGTTAAATCTAAAATGCACCAGAGAATGACAATTATTTGTGTGTGGCCGAGATAGCAGACAAAACTACGCTTTTCATTGCAACTCTGTACAGATGACAATAAACAAGGAAGATTTCCAAATTTACTCTCTGTCCTAAATTCCCTAAGCAACATAACCACAAAAAAAATCAGCAAAATCACTTTCCAATTCTGGGGAATGCCACCTATCTTTAATTTCCCTTACATCCAAGTTTCACACTAGTACAGATCCACCACCACTCCTTCCAGGACTTGTGCATCTTTTCTTAAGGAAGTCTAGACATTGTAATTGGAGACTCAGGTTTTGCTCAGTACAGATAATTTCCAGGTTACGATGTCTTACTTGACCAGGAAAACATTTTTAAAAAGTAACTATCAACCACTTAAAAATGAACAACTTCAACCTAGATAATTTTTGAAGTTCGAATGGCATAATTCAAATTCAAAAGGATTGCTGAATTATTTTCAAAGATGCAACCCACTCATTCACAAACCTCCAAATTCAAAAATAGTTTATTTCCTCTTGAATGTGCCACCATTACTACTGTTACAAGCCCAGAGGACCCTAAAACCCAGCAGCGGTAGATATTCACCAAGATAAATGGTTAAACAAAAGTTGCTTTTAATTATCTTTAAACATGAAAACAGAATCACTTTAACTTATCTCTATTGACTTAACTAACCTAACTTAACCTCCTACTAATTCTAATGTGTAATGTGTGTGTAAATTCAGAAAAGTTCTTTGATTCACAGTCCAATCTCACTTCTCATTCCTCCAAGTTCACTGGTTGCAGGCAATTCTTATACTGTGCACAGAATTTAACATTCATAAAGTTCACCAGGCTTTGGTGCTTGAAAGGTAAATGGTTATTGCTCAGGAAGGTTCTTGTCAGTTTTCAGAGAGAGATTTGTTGTTCCAGGACAGCCAAAACTGATTTACTTCCATCAGCCACTTCAGTGTCTTGCCAAAGAAACTTGTCCCCTCAGGGTTCTCCAGATGATAACCTCTTTCTTTCAGGACACCTGAATGCCTTTTTGTTTCTCTTCTTCCGAGTGAAACATTAGACAGCCAGTCCTATCCTCTTGCATGAACCACAAGGGCTTTGACCAGGCTGAACTATGCACTTACAACCAGTCTTCCAAACAGGGTTTTTCACAAGCTTGCCAGCTTGTCCTGTTCCAGTCCCAGCTGCTGTTACTGTCTGTAACACTGTAGAAGTGATCTCTGGTGTGTCTCTCTCTGAGAGAAAAACCTCTGAGTCTCTCTGGTTGCAAAACCACATGACCCTCTGTAAGGTAAAACATCATGAGATGGGAATGTGTAGGGAGTTACCCTGTACAGGGCAGTAACAAGAAGGGGAGGTGTCCTTGTACTCCTGTTAGGTAAAACATCATGAGATGGGACCGGAGAAGGAGTCACCCAGTACTAAGGAGTAACAGAATGCATCCTTGTACTTACAAGATAAGAGAGACATTGATGGATTGAGAGGCAGGAAGCTAGCAGGGAAAGGATAGCAACAGTTTTAGTCATTGGACAAGTAATGATATGATGATGTTCTAAGCATGTATCCAAGGGTATAAAAAATCACCATTTTGCTGATAACGGCAGAATGCATTCTCCGACTAACTTTGTTAGTCGCAAGTGTTACAATCCGGTAATAAAGAACAAAGAACCCTGATTTCGACTCAGCCTGGTGTTTGTCTCACTCATTCATGAACAAAGCAGACCTAACACCTCTTAGAACAGCAAGTTCCTCTCCAGACAGAAGGCAGTTCCGACAAACTCTTTCATCTGTTAACTTTTTGTAAACAACAATCCATTAGTGAATCTCTTGGGCACTCTCCAAAGCTTTTGCAAAGGCTGTGATGCTGACATGTCTAACATTAGCAGAGCTCCAGTATTTCAAATAAGATCTGTTTTAAAGTGTTTGTATGTGACCTACACTAAAGCCTTTCCCAATTTATCTCCCAAAAACATATCTATATACTCAGTCACACTACAAGATGACACCATGCACTGTTTAATTGTACTTTTCACCCTTTCTCTTGTCCACAGATGTTCCTTTAAGGTTGTTCAACTGTCAGGTTTTTGGTCTTTTGCACAAATATTTTTGTCCCTTGTTGGCACATTCTATCCAACAATACTCAAATTAAGATCATTATGCTTTAAAGCTATTGAAAAAATGCAGCTGTTGTTAAATGGCTAAAAGACAGAAGTCATTCAGCTCCTCATGGTTGCTGATCTATTCAATAAGATCATGACTGATCTACCTCGACATGAATCTCATATCCCTTTAGCTCCTTTCACACTGTCGCGGGTCTGTTCCCAATGATCTTGAAGTGTGAATCATCCCAACCTGGCAGGGGGAGTTAAATTCAACCACACACTTGATGGAGGCAAGTGTCAGAGGCTGGCCAAGTTAACTCACTAATTGCCTTCTGGTGGTGTGAAAGCACAACCTGCTCTCACACTGTCACCGCTGGAGGCAGGGCCCACCCCCCTCTTAAAATGCTGGGTTACCAATTAACCAGGTGCAGTGAGAAAGCCATGCCCAGCAAGTTTTCCCACTTCCTAGAAAGGTTGGCAGTGTGAAAAGGACTAAAATTTCCTTACCATCAAAAAATCTATGATGTCTGGAAGATACTCACCAGCAATTATCTTGAAGAAACTTCTTATCCTTTCTGAATAGCTCACACTTATTTTTAAGATTGTGACAACTCAGCCAGGGAATATATAAAATCTGCATCTACCTTGTCAAGAGATTTGTGCTTTTCAGTTAGATCATGTTCCACTCTTTTGAAGTCAATCACGTAGAGCCACAGAGTCCTAAATTTCTAATTTTGACAACCTACATCGCAGGACGCAAACCTGATGCAGAAAAGTCTGATTCCATCAGATGATACCTTGTAATGTCAAATCTGTTCCTTCCACTGGTAGGTAGATTTGGCAGGGGGAGGGAGGGAAGGAAAGGCAAGGGGGGGGGGGAAGAGGGGAGTGGGGCAAGGCCGGACAAAGAGGGGGAGTGGGGAGGAGAAGGCCGGGCAAAGGTGGGAGAGGCTGGCGAAGGGAAGATGGCAGGAGGCGGGAAGTGTGACGGATACCGCACGCGAGCGCCGCCCGTTTGTCCGTCCGTCCGTCCGCGGTGCTCGCGTTGCGCAGATTCACTCGTCTGCCCAACGACAAGGCGCCGTCCAGACGGGCCGTCTGAGGAGCCCGTGTCACGACCTACGGTCACCGAACCTGGCAGCTTTCATCCTATTCACTTACATCGCCGCCGCACAACCAGCCTCACTTCAGGAGCTAAAGGAAAACACAAGCGGAGAGCCCGAGTTGCACCGTGTCTGCACCGCGCCACCGTCACCCTGCGTGCTGTCGTCATCAAGCGCAAGCCCGCCCAGCGCGATGCCGTCATTCCTCCCGCTTCACCTGTCATTCACAACCCTTCAATCCCCACTCCCCCCTCTCTTCACTCCAAATCCTCACCTCATCCCAATTTCCACCTCACTCCCAATTCCCACCTCACCCTCAAATCCCAACTCACCGTCAATCCCCACTTCACTAACAATGCCCGCTTTGCCCTCAATCCCACCACCCTCCCCAGTCCCCACCTCATCCCCAATCCCCATCTAATTTCCAATCTCTACCTCACACCCAATCCCCACCATCCTCAAACCCCACCTCACCCCTATTCCCACATCACCCCAATCCCCACATCATACCCATCTCATCCCCAATCCCAACATCACCCCCTATCCCCACACCCCCAAATCCCATTCCATCCCCAATCCCCATTTTAACCTCAAATCCTACCTCACCCCAAAACCCCACCTCATCCCTATTTCCATATCACATCCAATACCCACTTCACCCCAATCCCTCATTACCCCAATCCCCACTTCATCAACAATCCCTAATTACCCCCTCTGCCAATCTTCTATTACTCCAATCCCACTGCAACTCAATCCTTCATTACCCCAATCACCACGTCACCCCCAATCCCTCATTACCCAGTCCCCCTTCATTCCTTCCCAATCCCCACCACCCCAAATCCACTTCACCAACAATTCCTAATTACCTCACTTCTCTGCCAATCCTCTATTACCCCAATCCCACTGCGCCCCAATTCCTGTTTACCCTCTAATTACAGCATGGAAATTAATCAAGTTATCATAAACAAAGAGAAGCTGTTGGGATTCGGCAGGTCAGGTAACATCCATGGAAAGCAAATGGTCCAATTAACAATTCAAGTTGGCATTCTTTAAGGTCAAGTAAGTCTGAAAAGACCAAGCAGGATTGATGGACTGAATCGTGTTTATTTCAGTGCAAGGGGTATAACAGGTAAGGCAGATGAGTTTAGATCCTGGATTTCTGCATAGAACTATAAAGTTGCAGCCATTTCAGAAACTTGAGCAAAGAATTGCTGGAGGAACTTACCAGCTCAGACAGCATCCACAGGGAGAGTCAAAATGTTTTCAGAAAACAGAAATTTGGGTAATAAAAAAGCAGGCCAAGCAGCTCAGTGCTTGTGATTTACGTGTTTCAGATGAAATAAAGAGGGACGCAAAAGGGATAGAGAAGTTGCACTACAGATCAGGGAGAATGTTGCAGCTGCACATTTTGGAGGGCTCATCCAGGGAGTGTATCTGATCCCCCTTGATTATTTCCTTGTTCCTACACCCCAGCTTATTCTCTATCACATGTTCATCAATTTCCACTTACCTCCATCAAGGAGTAATTTTCACTGACAACAAACTTACCAGCATATCTTTGAGATGAGGGGAGAACGTGCAAACTTCATACAGACAGCACCAGAGCAGTGAGATAGCAGCATTAACTGATGTCGCACTGTACTACCCTGGACCAAACTGCAAACTATAGAGGGCCAAATGGCTCATCATTCCTCTAAAATAGCACAATATAATTTCTAACCCGTGGATGCTATCTGTCTTGCTGAGTGCTTCCAGCAATTCTTTGTCTATTCAAGACTCCAGCACTTGCAGCGCTTATATTTCTCAAAAATATCAGTTATTCACAATAAAAACATTTAAAAAAATCTGGGGATACATGTCAGGTCAGGGAGCATCTGTGGAGAGAAACAGAATCAGTAAACCTTCATCAGAATTGGAAAAATTAGCAAATAAATTGTGTCAAGCTGCAGTGAGAAAAAAAGGTGAAGAGCAAAGCATTTGTAAATCTGAAAGAGGATAACGCTGGTAGCACCCACCAGATCAGGGCAGAGTCCACGGAGAGAAAATAAAAGTTAATGCCACGCAACATTGCATCAGAATTGACCACTTCTGACACAAATGGGAAAGGCTAATTATCTGAAATTGTTAAGTTCAATGTCAAGTCCAGAGGGCTTCATTGTGCCTAAAGGGACAGTGTAGGACAGAAACAACTGTAAAAATCAGATGGACAATTAAAGTTACAAATGACTGAAGCTCAGGATTACCCCAGTGGATCAATCAGGTGCTCTGTAAAGTGATCACTCGATTTGTAGTTGGTGTCACCAGTGAAGAAACCAAATTGTGAGTACCAAATGCTGTGCACTAGATAGAAAAAGATAGGTTGAAGTTTTGCTTCATTCTAGGTCCCTGGGAAGGGACAAGGTGAATGATTAGGTTTTGCTTCTTTGGCAGATGTGTGGAAAAGTGTCATGGGAAAGGGAGAGAAAGAAGCACAAACCATAGAATCCTAGTCTCTTCTAAATGCTGAGAGGGAAGACGGAGATGTAACAGGTGAAGGAACCTCATGGAAGTTGATGGAAGTTAGAGGTAGGGGATGAGCTGTTGAATACAGAAGCTGGTGAGATAGAAGGTGAGGGCAAGGGGAACACCATCTCTGCTCTGGCTGGAAGGAGAGAGGCTGCATGCTGAATAAAATAAGAGGGGAAGCCACAATTAAGGCAAAAGGAAGAGATCTCAGAATCACTGGTGTGGAAAGCCTCATAACCAGGATGAAAGTAATAGCACTACAGAAACTGAGAGAATGGAATCCTTTCAGGAAGCCAATCAGAATGTGGTGTAGTCATAATAACTGTGGAAGTCTGTGGGCATATAAACCATGTTGGTCACTTATCTACATCTTGACCAAAGGGCGGTGTAGTCAAGATAACTGGAAGAATCAAAAACGAACCAGCCAATGACTGCTGAATTTGTAGCATGTTTGTGTCTTACTTCAAGTTCACTTATCATCTGATTGTACAGTATAACCTGACAAAACTGCATTCTCCAGTCCTGTGCAATGCACTGCAAACACACATGTGGACATAACACACATACATACAAACCTATGTACAGTACTTATTATCAAATAGTATATAAATATAAATAGTATATAAATAATAGTATAATAATAGTATATATAAATTGTATAAAAAGTATATAAATAGTAAATAGTATATAAATAGTATATAAATAATATAAATAGTAATATAAATGTATATAAATAGTTGAGTCATGGAAGATTTATTTATGTAGTTCATCGGTCGTTCAGCATTCTCGCTGCCCATGGGAAGAAGCTGTTTCTGAGCCTCATGCTACTGGCTCTGATTCGGCTGTATCTCTTTCTCAACAGAAATAGTTGGAAGATGCTGTGTACGGGTGGTAGGGGTCCATACTGAGCCCTCTTTAGTCAATGATTCTGATAAATCCCATAAATTCCATCGATGGTGGTGGGGAGGGGGAATGGAGGGAGACCCCAGTGATCCTCTCTGTTGCTATTATGTTTCTGTAGATTGACCTCAAAGCTGATGATCCACCGCAACCATACCACACAGTGATGCATCGGCCCAGGACACTCTTGATAGAGCTCTTGTAGAAAGTTGACAGGATGGTAGCTGGTAGCCTTGCTTACCTCAGTTTTTTCTCAGGAAGTGCAGTTGGTGTTGTGCTTTCCTGACCAACAAGGATATGTTTCTTGTCCAGACTAGGTCACTTATTAAGTGGATTCTAAGGAACTTGGTGCTCTCCATTACTGAGCTATTAATCTGTGGTGGAGGGTGATCATCCCTGATCCTCCTGAAGTCCACTTTTTATCTCCTTTATCTTGTCCACTTTGAGGCTTAAGTTATAATTTTTGTACCATATCATCTCTCCTCTGTACAGTATTGCGATTCATCATTGTTGTGGATGAGACCAATTACTATTGTATCATCTGCAAATGATGACTCTATTGTAGCTGGATCTGGCATTGCAGTCATGGGACAGTAGTGTGAACAGGAGTGGGCTGAGCATACACCCTTGAGGAGCACCAATGCTCAACATTCTGCTGCCACCCAAACAGACTGTGGACTTTCCATTTGGAAGTCCAGAATCCAGTTATAGAGAGGGGTGTTGAATCCCAGTAAGGACAGCTGCCCCACGAGCCTCTGATCATATTAAACTCTGAGCTGATATCCACTAACAGGTTGGATAGGATGAAGTGGAGGGACAAGGCTATAGCATCATCAGTTGCTCTGTTCCATTTGTAGGCGAATAGAAATGCATCCAGTGATTCTGGAAGGTGCACTTTGATGCTTTCAATCACCAGATGCTCAAAGCATTTTATAACGATGAAGGTCAGTGCCACTGGGCGGTAGTCATTGATGCTATTGGGCGGTCATTGAGGCCTGTTACTGTCAACCTCTTTGGTACCGGGATGATGGTGGCTGTCTTGAAATCTGCAGGGATGATGGACCGCTGTAGTGATGTATTGATGATCTCTGTAAGGACATTGTCACAGTCCTTCAGTACCCTACCAGGTATGTTATCTGGTCCCACTGCCTTTCGTGGGTTTGCCTTGGATAGGATTCTCCTCACCTCGGCTGTGGCTATTGTTAGGTTTGCTTTGTTCATGAATGAGTGAGTCAAACACCAGACTGAGTCGAAATCAAGGTTCTTTGTTCTTTATTGCCGGATTGTAACACTTGCAACTAACAGTGTTAGTTGGAGAAGGCGCATTCTGCCGTTATCAGCAAGTGGTGTTTTTTATATACCTTAGGATACGTACTTAGTAAATTATCATACCATGACATTGTCCAATGAATAAACTGTTGCTATCCCTCTCTGCTAGCCTCCTGCACATCAATTTGTCATCCCCACTCTTATCTTGAGAGTACAAGGTCACAACTGCATCTTGTTACGGCCCAGCACTGGGTGACTCCCTCTACATTCCCAGCTCATGATGTTTTTACCTAACAATATGCAGGGAGCCCATTCATCGACATCAGCCTGTTCTTTTTGTTGAACCATTTATAGAAAGTGTTCAATCTGTCCAGAAGGATTGTCTTTGACTTGCAAGGTTGTCTTGTGGTCTGTTATGGTTTTGATCCCTTGCCACATGTGACTCCTGTTGCCTCTGTGTATGGATCTCCTGTGTGTACTCTCGCTTTGGCTTTTGGATTGCATGGGACCATTCAGTCCTGGCTGATCTTAGTGATATTTTGTCTCCTGTTCTGAAGGCAATATCACAAGCTCTGAGAAATGCATGGACCTTTGCGTCTAACCATGATTTCTAGTTATCCCTGGTTGTACAGCATTTGATATCGGTGACATCTTCAAATGTAGCCTGTCACTGAGCTTGTCTACCTCTTGATGTTTACAGGCTATTGCAGGTGGCCACCTCCCTGAAACTGCTGCAGTCCATAGTCTCAAAGCAGTCCTGTAACACTGCTCTGAACCCTCTCCCCAAGCCCACTCCCTGATCTCCCATCAAACCAGTTTAGTTTGTTTTGCCAGCAGTTTGTATGGCAAATTTAGCAGACGGATATGTGATCTGAGTAACTGAGGTGGGGGTGAGGAGAGGCCTTGAATGTATCAGGGACGTCCGTATACACCCGATCTAGAATATTCTCTCCTCTGGTAGCAAAGTGAGCATGCTGTTGAAACGGTGGTCGAATGTCCAGCGCCCTCACAGAAACCTGCAGAACCTGGTGTTCCTTGGCGATCAGTCCTGAGCCTGCTTGGCTTCCAAGATTGTAGAACAGTTTTCAGGTAGGTGTGATTCATGGTAGAACAGGTTTCAGGTTGGTGTGGATCATATTTCAGATGATGTTATAGTGTGGAAACAGGCCCTTCAGCCCAACCTGTCCGTGCTGATCTCCCTTCCCCATCCACACTGGTCCATATCCTTCTAATCCTATTCTATCCATCTGAATGTTTTTTTAAAGTTGTGATAATACCTGCCTCAACCACCTCCTCTGGCAGCTTGTTCCATTCACCCTGTGGTAGGTGCATAAAGAAATTATTACTCTTGAACTACTGAGTCAATAGTTTGATTGTTGACGTGTCCCAAGTAGCTTTCTTCACCAGTATTCCTTACTGTTAAATATTTTGAGATCTGCAGGACAGCTGTGGTCTGGTGATTACAGAAATGTGGCTTCAGGACACCATTCCAGACTCTGTGATCCATCTTGATGGCCTTATCTCCTTCAGCAGGCAGAGACGTAGCTGTTTCTGGAAAGACTCTAGGAGGAGGGCTGTGCATTTACATCAGTGAAAACCAATGCAAAAATGTCTCTTTTGTAAAGACCTTCTTCTTAGCAGAGATAGAATACCTGATGGTGAAGTGTAGACCCTTCTATCTGCTTAGGGGGAAATTCTTGCTTACGATAATTACCGCAGTTCATGTTCTGCCTTCAGTTAATGATGAAGCCATAAGGAGCTTCACGGTGCTATCTGCAAAGCCCAGACGTCCCACCCTGATGGTTCCATGATTGTAGCTGACGACTTCAACCATACCAACCTGAAAACAGTCTTACCATGGTTTCAACATCTCCATGTGTGTGTCAATGAATTCCACAGATTCACCATCCTCTGGCTAAAGGGGTGGGGAACTGTATTGGGAAGGGTTGTGGCTGTCATGTGGCAGCACTGCCCCCTACCTAGTTGGAGGACACACCAGCTACCAATCAAGGATTGGTTCGCCCCACCCATTAGTGCACATCTTGCACCATGTAAATGACCTGGCCTGCACTCTCCAGCCTGCCTGTACTTGGCCTTGGGCCATTGGCTGTTGTAATTAGATTAACCCTCCTGCCACCAAGACATTGGCCCCTGGTAAATGATCTGGGCTTGTCCCTCCAGCACTACAAAGGTGCAATGTGTTGTTTGTTCTCTCTCTTTGTAAGCTTTGGGCCCCCCTGCTTCACTCCAGGCCTAGAAAAGGGTGTTGAAGAAATGGTAAGATGCGCACTGTTAAAAGGGTTGAGAGTATTTAATTAGTGCCCCTTGTAGCATAGAGCTGGGCCTACACTGAATCAAGGGGTGGTGGGGCATAGTAGTGATTTTTCCTTGATTATTGTATGTAGCAGTTCATTGTATGCATGTGTGTCTATTTTGTTCCCACGTTTGTTCGTAATTGCCTGCTATTTCTTTCACATGGCTGCTGTAAACTCTGTGTGTGTGTGTGTGTGTGTGTGTGTGTGTGTGTGTGTGTGTGTGAGTGTGTGTGTGTGTGTGTGTGTGTGTGTGTGTGTCCTGCATCAGTTACCATTTCTCACACTTGCCTTCTGTAATTAAAATCCTTCCCAACTTTAAAACTGTGTTCAGAGTCCTTGCTTTGAGACCTACCAAACCTGTTTCCTTACTCACAACAGCAACATTTTCTAAAAACTTTACATTCCACCTCAAGTATTCTTTATGCCATAGTACTCTGCAATTGGTAATGGATTACTTAAGGTGATATGTGAGTGGGAAGGGAAGGTTGAGAACCACTGCTCTCTAGACCAATCGTCACTGAAATATTTTGCTTGAGAAAAATTGTCATTGGCCCATTTCCTTTGGAGCTGTGAAACCATGCACATAACGATTCAATTAGGTACAATTAAAACAGTGGTTTTTCTAACTTTTTCTTTCCACTCACATTCCACCTTCAGCAATCCCTTACTAATCACAGAGCACTTGTGGCTCAAGGTAGAATTTGAGGTTTTTTTTTAAAAAGTTGCCTGCCCTGCTAAAGAATGCAATAAGAGCATTGTTCTGTGGTTCATTCAGGAGCCTAATGGCTGCAGGAAAGAAACTGATGAATGTTTTCATATTCTTAAGATTTCCTCCCTGATGGGAGGATGAAGAAGAGAGTAATACCCATGATGTGCTGGGTCCTTCTGTATGTTGGATGCCTTTCCTGGACAGTGGAAGATGTAGATAGTGTTCATGGAGGGAGGGTAGTTTGTTTTATATTCTGAACTGCATTCGTCATCTTATGTAGCTTTTTCCAATCCTGAGCAGAACAGCTCCAGTACCATGATGTGATGCATTCAGCAAGTATGCTTTTGATGGTTAACCTGTAGAAGTTATTTGGCACAAGGGGAACATGCTGAACTTCCTGAGCTTTCTAACAAAGAAGAGGCGCTGGGCACTTTCTTGATTGTTATGTCAAAGTGCTTGTCCAAGGTCAGTTCATTAGAGAGATTTATTTCTAAGACCTTGAAGTTCTCTACTCTTTCCTCTTCAGTGCCATTAATGTGGGCAGGGAGGGGTAAGGACTCTATCTCCCTCTTGTCAAGCCAATTATTTCATTCATTTTTTGATGTTGAGAGAGAGAGAGAGAGAGAGAGAGATGGTTATCTTGGCACCATGCCACTAGACTTCCAATCTCTCTCCTGCATTCCAATGTCTCATAATTATTTATGCATCATCTAAATATGTTCACTGCAGGATGTCCCAACAAAAGGACCCTGATTCATTTATTAAGTGGAGTCAGTATTACTCAGGGCAAACTGCAACTTTTGTGTGTGCTGCCTGGCATTCCAAATCGCACACATCAGATCCAGTTAATCTGTTTTGCAGGTACAGTGCAGCTGGTCCAGCTTCTTGAAGTGCCATGGGATTTGACATTGTATCTGAAAGAGACATCAGTGACTGCTGTAGTCCCTTACATTACATGCTTATATTCTGAAATAGCACCTGATTACAGCATTTTTTATCTCAAGTCAAAGGATGTCAACCAGGTTACCCCAAAACTGAATTAGGAAAAGGAATAAGAACCTTAATTTTATTCTAAATTAAAAGCTACTTGTGTTAACAGATGTTTTTGTTGCAGTAAGGTAAAGCAGTTCAAATGACAAATGATAATTAAACAATTGCATTCAAGTTTTACCCTTAGCGAATCTTTTAATAAATTGATGTAATTTTAATTTACCACTGAAAATTAACATAAGAAATCGTCAAGATAGAATATTTTGCCAATCCAAACAGGGGTGGGGGAGAGCACTTTCACATGCTCACTCAACTACTCATCCTACACTCCAGGCATGTGTTGAGAATGTTTTGCACTCAGTCTTGGCCAGCCCCAGTTTACTTTCTCCAGGCTCTTTACAAACTTTGGACTTTTACCTTCAACTTCACCTGTTCCACTGGAAAATTTACACTTTTGGCATCGTATATAATCTTGCAACAAACTTTGGACCAAAAATTTCTGCTTCATTAATTTCCTTCTCTGCACTGGTTCTGACACCCTTATCAACACCTTTGCTAACTTGCCTATTTCAAATAATTTCTGACTGCTTCACTCATTCTACCTTCTACAGTTTCACTCCACCTCCATCCCTGCCATCAGTTATAACCACACAGCTATGTCACCTCCACCAGTTCTGGTGTCCTCCAAGATAACTTATTCCTCAATCACTTTCTGTTAAAATTGTTGCACATCTGGCTGGAACCCATGCCTTTATCTGAGGAGTCACAAGTTCTTGAAATCCCTTCTGGCATCTTCACCTTGCATTTCCTCTTTCTAGTACTTCCAAATGACAAGGAGGCATTTCAGCCTACCAATCTATGTTTATGCTGACCATCAGTGATTCCCATTAATCCCATTTCTCCACTTGTTTCCCTGAAAACTTTTCTCACCCCACATACCTATCATCCTCCTCACCTATTTTTTCTATTTCCCCCCACCCTTACCTGCACTAAATAACCTACCAATTAATTACCCAGGGGAAATGTACACAGTCAGAGGAAGATCATCCAAATCCCACAGACAACACCAGAGGTCAAGATTGAACCTGGGTCACTTATCCAGTTTTTACTTTTAAAACCCACATCTTTGAAAATGCTTTAGGTCATCTTTGATTATTTCAGTGGCATGTATTGTTTGATACAGTCTTTGAAGCACCTTGAGAGTTTCATGACATTAAAAATGTGGCATGCAAGTTGTAGTAGCTGAGCCACAGTTTAAATTATCCTTAAACTTCTTAATTAATGTCTTGGTTTTAACATGGCAGATCAGAAGGATCACATTAAGCCAAGCCCCAATCAGTTCCAATTTTACAGAACCTATCTTCCGTTGATAAAACTTCAAACCTTGAATTGGTTTGAATTTCCAAAAAAGCACATTGACAGTTATTACCAACATTTTTTTTAAAAATTGGACTTTAAGAAAGTGAATCTATCCAGCACCTCTGACCTACAAGGCTACCTTTCTTCCTCCTTTTCAAAGAAAAATTTGCAAGTAGCATATCCCCTGGGCCTTACCTCTTCTCGTGTAATGTTAATGGATCTTTCAGTTACCAACCTGCCCACCCATGCACACATTTAGCATCATGGACAAGCTACAGACTGTAACCTGAACATTAAGAGAGAATATATTCAACATTATTAAAAGCCAGACCAGATGTTTGGGGGGAGAAAAAAGGAAAATGTCCAAGCTCACCAAGCATGGAAATAGGTTCTGACACTGTACTGACCACCAAACATGCATCTACACCCACCCAATTTTATTCTCACTACATTCCAATCAACTCCCTCCAGGTTCTACCATTCACCTACACACTTGGGATTAGTTACAACACAGAATAAATTGGAGAGCATTAGGGAACTGTGTGGGGGGGGGGGCATTGATTTTTTTTGGTGGCATCAGACTAGGGAAGCGGGATTGGCAGCAGCATTGGACTGGTGGTGAAAACATTGGTCCTGGGGTATGGCAGCAGCAGCATCGGACTGGGTGGGCTGCAAATGCACCCCCCATGACACTGGTCCTGCTACAGCATCTTGGGGAAACTCCCCCGTAGGTGCAGGGAGAACATGCAAACTCTATACAGTCAACACATGAGATCAAGATCGAACCCTGTTTGGTGGAGCTGTGATGTAGCTGCTCTACCAGTTTTGCCTCATGATATTCATTTAGTCTTCTCACCAAGCAAGCTCTCCAACCTGGAAATTAATCTTCAGCCATACGTAAAGCTGATTTTAGATTATATCTGAAGTCGGAGTCAGAAGATGATACCCTGGATTCACAGTGTTAAATCTGGGTTCCTTAATCCAGGAGCAATCTTGTAGAGCAAGCCCAAACCAAATCTTCAAGGCTGCTTTGGAGCCAGAATTCAGTGCATACTGTGACAGATCATGTTATATTTTATATTGTATATAGATATGTTTTAAAGGAGATAAATTGTGACAGGTTTTTTTTAAGAGTAGGTCACATATAACACTTCAAAACAGATCTCATTTAAAATGGCAGAGCTCTGCTCAAGTGACAGTCCAGGATCCGAGTGCTTTTGGAAAAACTTTGAAGGATGCCTATGTAGAGCGCGTCGAAAGAACCAAAGACTTGTTGATCCAAACCAAGGCTTTTATTAACTAAAAGACTGGAGCACATTACATGTAGGTTGACCAGTCCAGAATGACCTGGTCTGGCTAGGAGCAATCCTTTAAGACCTGCCAGTAGGTGTGGCTACACTCTCAGCAATCACAGTCATCCTACACAACAATCTGTACATATACACATTGGTGATAGAATCTGTACTATCACAGCCTATAAGGACTTCACAAGTAGGTGTTTGTGAGAAACAGAAGTACCTTCACAGAATTTGCTCCAGACAAAAATTGAGAACAAAGAAAGTTGGGTGCTTCCCCTTACCCTGGGAATACACACACATACTGGGGCTCACCCAACTTTTATACAGTTCATTTCAGTGTAGAGGTACCCTCCCCCCCCCCCCCCCCCTAACATTCTTCTGTCTCCTGGATAAGTTTGGCATTTCTGTGAACTTGGAGGACCAGGGGGTATCCTGTCTGTGTCCCATCATGTCATTGTCCTTATTCACACCTTCCCAACCCTCAGGGCTTACTACTCTTATATGCTCTGTCTAAGGCTTACTAATTACATATGTGGAACTTGCTGACTCTCTCTAAGGCTAGAAGACCCTTATCTTATTCAGTCTAAAACTTTACTTCCTACATTCTATTATCTACCCTTATCCTATTCGTACTGGCTTAATTCATTACACATATATCCATACTTGCTTTCTTCATCTCTCCTATTTTCATATTAGTTTTACTCATCTCTCACAATCCTCACTTTTCTTTTAGCTACGCTTCGTGAATTCTCAACTGGAATGTATTACTTGTAAACTTGGTCTTTTTCCCAGTGAGTCAGTAAACGAACTGCAGTCTCAGCATCGTCAGATAGAATTTGGGAAACATACATCCTTTGGGTTATAGTGATCTGATGAGCGGTCCGTTGAATTAAATACTACATACAGGTCTTTAGGAAGGGGAGCACCATAATGGCCAGAATAGCGAGTCCAGCTGCTATAAGGGCTGTGGGTATCAGACTCCAGTTACCAATAAAAAGTCTAGTCCATCCCACAGGGGACCAAGGTTGCCAAGTCTGAACCTGGGCATGGGAAGATTTTCGAACTCCTGAAGAAGTGTCTTTAACCGCCTGACCGTTGTGAGCATTGTCATTAACCAGTCTTTCACAAACGCTGCCTTCAGCAGCCAACGAGTAATTGAGAGCCAGGTGGTTTTGTTGAACTGTGGCTCGAATCTGTCGTCTTTCTTCAGCCCATAAAGTCAGGGCCATCACTGTCTGTTTGGTGATGATCTCCAAGGCTGAAGTCTGATTAAACGATTTAAATGCCAAGCAGCTGTGGTGTTCTGGAGCAGCTTACGTCGTTTACAACTGGAACTCCCCTTACAGTGGTGGTTCTTAACATTCCGAATGTCTCTGTGACCCAAAGGATGATTTACGGAGACCAAGTTGGGGAGGGGTGTTTCTTGTCACTTAACCTGTGAGTTGCAGCTTGTCTGCGAACATTAGCATATGTATTCACTCTATCTCTGCTACATGTACATTCCTGACTAACATTCTGTCTGTCATTGTCCCACTATCTTCTTTGTGCTATCTCTTTAAAACTCCTTTTTTTAATATCTGTAGAGGCCGGAATAAAACCAAGTCTACTCCCCTAGGGCCGTTCTGTTCTCCTGGTCCATGTTGGGATCCTATTTTAACCCATACTAAATAAGGTACCCCACTATGACTATACTCTATACCTGCGCCCTGTCTGCATTCTAAAGGTAAATAATTGTCACATCTGCTGTCCCTATTCCAGGAGGACTTAATATATTGTGAGCAATTTGGTGATTTCCCAAAAATTGGGAACCAACAAGTAAACAAAACAGCAAATGGTAAAAACAACATTACAGCACTTTTTCCCGGCATAGTGTAACTTTCAGTTCAAAAGGATGAAGGACTGCACACCAGGTGGAGGGTAGATTATCAATGTCTTTAGTCCGTGGATCAGCAGCTTGTTTAATTCGTTCTATGTGAGTCCACCCCTTTTCTTTCATTCGCACTGCAGTGTCTGTAATCAAAAGTACACAATAGGGGCCGTCCCAGACAGGTTTTAGTTGGTGATCTTGCCATGCTTTTACATATACCCAATCACCAGATTTAATAAAATGAATAGGATGCTCCAGGGGTGGGTTTTGAGCTAATAAACCCTTCCGTTTTAATTCGTATAGAGAGGCAGAAAGTCCCTTTAAATATTTGGATATGTACTGGTCGTTAGCCTACATTCTATTATCTACCCTTATCCTATTCGTACTGGCTTTATTCATTACACATATATCCATACTAGCTTTCTTCATCTCTCATATTTTCATATTAGTTTTACTCATCTCTCACAGTGTTAATTGGACATGCTGTGGAATAATGGATTATTGTTTTGGAAAACAACAGATGAACAAACTCAGAAGATTGAGTGCAGTTTGTTGTTCTAAGAGGGTCATGTGGTTTTGTGTGTGTGTGTGTGTGTGTGTGTGTGTGTGTGTGAGAGAGAGAGAGAGAGAGATAGAGAGAAAGAAAATTCAATTCTACAGTATTACAGTTCAACAGCAGCTGGGACTTGTCAGACTCTGGCTTTACCCTACCCTCAATTTAGTCTATGTGTCGTCTGAGTCCAGCGTGCTCATTGAATGAAGTGATAGGAGAAGGTATTCGGTTCAACAATCAGTTTATTACACAGCATAAGAATAAAGCTTAACAGAGCTCTGGTTCAGTCATTAGTTCATAGGTCACCTGCACAGTGAGCTATTCCCCAAGACTGACCTCTACTGTCCAGTCTCTACAGTTTATATAGCTCAACCTTATCATACAGAACAAAAGTTGGCTTCCTTTGCTAGATCTCATTATCATACAGAACAAAAGTTGGCTTTCTTTGCTAGATTTCTTGCATAAGATTTATCACAAGTAATTTCCTGCTCTGCAGATATCTGGGGTGTAAGAGCTCCCATCTTAATCCTCAAGGCCAGAATATCCTGTTGTTTTGATCAGAAATCAATTCATACCCCAGATATTTCTAATTATTTCTTTGTTCTCATTTGGCCATGTTCTTCTGTTCTACTCAACACCTCCTTCTGCCTTCTTACTGAGTTATTCCATTCTCTTTGTTTCTGACAGTCTCTGTCAGGATTCTCTTTGTTCTTGTCTGGCCATTGTCTGTCTCCTGTGCTAATCAACACCTCCTTTTGCCTTCCTATTAAATTGTTTCATACATATTCTCTCTTTTGTATTTTGGGAGCAGGCAATTCTAAACCTACTGTAATCAGCCAATTTTGCTACATACTGTGACTGCCCCTTACTTACATTACTCTTTCCCTTCACCATGAGATAAATATTAAATTGTTACATAGTACTGGATTCATTTATACAAAATGAATAGTACATAAGCATATATTCTACATATTTTCTATGATTAATTAACCCCTATATCCAATAGACTGGAACATGACAAACTGGCAAGCTTGTGGAAAAACTCCATTTTGAAGACGGGTTGTGAGTTCTCTAGTTCAGCCTGGTCAAAGCCCTTGTGGCCCATACAAGAGAAAATGGCTGGCTTGAAAAAAGGGAAACAAAAAGGAACTCTGTGGTGACCTGAAAGAAAGAGGGTTATCATCTGGAAAACCCTGATGGGGTGAATTTTTTTGGCAAGACAATTTGTACAACATCAGATTTTTGTGCATACTGCAAAAGGTCATGAACACAACTCTGACCATCTCACAACCACCCCTCTCCCCCAATTGACTCCATCTATTTCTCCTATAGTCAACATATTAAAAGACTCATTCAACCCTGCCACCGCTTTCCTATCAGGAAGAAAAGCCACAAGTGTGACATGATACATAACCAGGCTGTTAGCAGACTCCTGATTGAAGCTCAAAATTATATTGCCTTGCTGCCTACAAACTGAACCATCTCTGCAATTCTGAACTTTTATACTAGGTCTCATTTGTACTATGTATGGGATATTTAACTGATCTGCTTGCAAAACAACCCATCACTGCCTTATGTACATGTGACAATAAATGACAAAATAAAAATTCTCAAAATGCAAATGACTATTATTTCTCATTTTCCAGATGTCCACCTTTCACTTGTTAAATATCATCTGCCATAGCACTGGTCACTTTGCAATCAGTGGCCTGGGTCATGTGTCGCTGATCATAGTAAATCAGGTACACTCGTGCAGCAGGATGTTTTCACCACCACACTGTGAAATCCTCAATGGAACAGAGCGTTTTAGCTAGCAAGGGGATATTAATGCAATGTGAGATCAAATACAGAAAGCAAAAGAGAAAAGGTCGCAAAGTGGATAGAAGTATTTAAATGAGATCCACAATCATTAAGATAGCATTTATGATGCCGAGAAAGTTGCCTGATAATAATTACGACTAAAAATGCTGTGATTTAATATTTTTTGGATGAGATGTTAATCCAAGGCTACATCAGAAACATCATCCTAATTTCTGCATTTGACGCCCAACATCTGCTTTGGAGCAAATGTGCAATTTATTCCTTAAATAAAAAAAGCAGGCGCTTTTGTAATTATTTCCCCTGCTACTTCAAGATGATTATCTAGCCAAAGCATCAGGATTAAAGGATACAGGGTCAATACAGGTGTTATCCCACTGACATTTTCTTAATTGCTGAAATAGATGGTGGCCTTTGTTGCTAGGTTTTTTTGAATATTTATAATTTTTCCAAACTCAGACGGTTCCAATAATTCACAATACAACAATCACATTCATCAAGTATATATACTTCTGCTGAGTCTGGTTTTATCCCCCCTCTGCACCTCAACAAAAAACACATTACCTTTTGATGCAAGTTTCTTTATTTAAATGTTCAAAATCGCTTAAAGAACAAGACGCCACTAATTGAACACAAGTAACAAATTAAAAAGGAAAAAGAAGGGAAAAAGAAAGAAAAAAAACACATTAACCATAGGTCTGTTGGAGAACAATGCCCATCCTCCAGGTCTTTTACATTCATCTCGACTCCCCCCCACCCCAAGAGAGGAAGGACAAAGAGGGGGGGGTGCACTATATCCTTGCAGGTATGGTTGCCAGATTTTAAGAAAAGTTTCATACTTTTTCCTTAGATTATGGGTAATTTTCTCCAAGAGAACATTGCTCTGCAATTCCATATTCCAAATGTAATGCCCAGATGAGAGTCTGACTTCCAAGTAACTGCTGTGCACTTCCTGGCTACCACCAAGGCTATCAACACAAATTGGATTTGAAATTTGGACAGCTTCATCGTAAGCCTTATGTCCATGATGTTTCCCAACAGGAACAACTCTGGGTCCTGTGGAAATTCTTTACCTATGATTTTCTCTGGGACTTGGCCTAGCTCTACCCAAAAAGGTGTTGTTGGGTTTTGAATACAGAAACAGAAATGTCTTACAGAAGTTGTGGGAGCCGTAGTGAGATCATCCCTTGAGTATTGTGTATAGTTTTGGTCTCCTAATCTGAGGAAGGACATTCTTGCTGTTGAGAGAGTGCAGTGATTCCTGGGATGGCAAGACAGATATATGAAAAAAGATTGGATAGATTCATTGGAATTTAGAAACATGAGAAGGGATCTCATTAAAACTGTGGTGATATGTAATTACACCACTAGGTCACCAGGGGTCATCTTGGTGACCTTGTATATAAAGCTGTCCAGAGCTACAGTCAAGCCTTCCAGGTTCGTCTTGCAGAGAGACAAGACCTTAGTGTACATATTAGTTTATTAAAGCTGTCTTATACTCACACTGCCAGTGTGGTTATTGTCAGTACAAAAACATTTAAAATTCTGACAAGAATTTAGATGCAGGAAGAATGCAACTGATGTTGGGGAAGTCTTGAACTAGTCATAGTTTAAGGAGAAGGGGGTCAGCCATTTAGGACTAAGAGCAAAAAGTTCTTTACTCAGAGTTGTGAACTTTTGGAACTCACTACCACAGAAAGTTGTTGAGGCCAGTTCATTAGATATATTCAAAAGGGAGTTGGATGTGGCCCTTATGGCTAAAGAGGTCAAGGGGTATGAAAAGAAAGTTGGAATAGGGCTGAGGTTGCATGATCAGCTATGATCATATGATCATATTGAATGGTGGAGCAGACTCAAAGGGCTGAAAGGCCGACTCCTGTAAAGTTGCTCAATGTATGCACTCACATGAACAGACAATGATCCCTGAACAGCATTCAAAGTGGAGCAAAGCAGTTATCCAGTATCTCGACTGATAATTGTTAATGCCACAATCTGTTTTATCATGTAGAGCTCATATGACCTGATACACTTGCCAACAGAACAGGCTTGTTCACTGAATAGATGCAACTCTGTTTGGATCAATAATAGGGCTGCATTGTGTTTTTAACCTGAACATGCCCCAATTGAGACATAAGGCTTTTTCAGGTGCATCCTCCACTAAGAATGCGCCTGAAGAAGCCGAAGTGTTCCTTTAAATTGCAGTTCAGGTGGCAGTGTTGAATGCGCAGCGCTGGCTACCTGAAAGGACAGCTGCGCCGGAATGCGCATTTGAGCGCATTCCGGCTCCTGTCCCTTGGGCTGTCAATTCAGGATGGCTGGCTGTCAGCTGGGACAGCCAGTGCGGGCTATCAGCATGGGGATCCCACTGCCCCACTCTCTCCTCACTCACGGGGCTGGAGTGGCCAGTGGGGGAGGAGGCTGGAGCACCGGTGGGTGAGTACACAAGCAGCACCAAGGATTGAACTGGGGTTACTGCAATGATGAGACAGCAACAGTAACTCTTGCAAATTCTTTATAAATGACAAAATTAATAAAGAACAACTATCAATATTATGTTCTTCTGCCATGTAAACATTAACCCATCCAATCACAAATTTGTATGGAAACAATTTCAAAAGCTTCCCAGCCACATTGGTTAAAGCCTGATCAAACCAGCTTTCACTAGCAACAACCCTACTCAGACAGGTGTTACTGGCCAGAGGACATAAAAGCTGCAGAGCAAACAATGAACTGCTTACTGGAGGTACACAGCGGGTCAGGCCCCATCCCTGGGAAGCAATTATGTTTTTTAGACTGCAATATCGGGAAAATTGTTGAAAAAATTAACATAGTTACTGCCCGTGTGGTTATTCACATTGGGTGCCTTTTTAGGCTGCAAGTACCTGAGTACCTGGTTGGATGTGCAGTAGAACGAATGATCAACAACTAAATTTTCCGATACGATTTACACTGCACGCTTCCTCCAAAAAGTTGTAGGGATCCTGCTGGATAAATTGCGGTGTAAGATTTGACTCAAAATTCCTGCTCATTCCTTTTCAGACTGCCCATGTCGTGGCAAAATTGCTTGATTATGCTGTTACATGCTGTTACTAACCATAATTGATTAGTCAAAGATTCAGGTTGGGACCCTTCATCCAGACTCAATTTATTGGACATGTCACTCCCAGGGTTACCACAAACCCTATAGAAAATACTTTGACAGACAACTTTTTGAAACAAAAACTATAAGAGACTGACAGATCCTGCAACTTGCACCATGTGATTTGGAAATCCTTTCCACAACTGGGACCCCCATGTGAACACTAATCGACGACAAAGGGCATTGAAACTGCTTGGTCCTGATGGAAGATCTGCAGCCAGTATGGGCGAGGGAGCGGGGAGGAGGAGGGGGAGAGAGAGAGACACACACAGAAAACTATTTTTCAAATCTATTCATCACAAACATGGTCAAAAATATCCTAATCTTTTGTTTTAGACTATGTACAGATGTAGCTGTTAATAATGATGTTTTGACATATAATTGTAACACCATCTTTTTATTTCCTTTGTTGTCCAGATTGATGGCCTTCTTTCAGTTATGTTTCTACGTGTATCTGGTATAACCATAAAATATATCATGTTGATATACTTATATTCTAACTTCTTATCAAGTCCAGTTTCTTAGCAAGTAACATTTTTGGTGCATATATACATTGTACATATGTATATGACAATAAACTCATCACATACACATGCGCAGGTACAAGCATACATTCCCAGTTTAGCAGCACATGAATTTTTAAATCCTTATCATGCTTTTAAATTCTGTGTTTTATATCCTTCCCCAGCTCTGTAATCCTTCCCAACTTTGTAGATGGATTATTTTTAGGATACATATTTTACTCCAGCATGGGTCTTTTGAAGATTCCTGAAATTTCTTGGCCTCCACAGGCCCTATTCAGGAGTTGCTCTCCCAAGTTGTTTTGCTCCTACCTGGAGTTGTCCTTTAAGAATCCTAGCATCTGTCCTTGTATATTATGTTTCAATTTGTTTTGGTTATATTTTCATGTGAGCCTTGTATAAATACAATTGGTTGTTTTTTTTTGGTGGGGGGGAAATTAAGGAGGCTAAAAGAAGACATGAGATTATTCTGGCAGACAAAGTGAAGGAAAATCCTAAGGGATTTCTACAGGTATATTAAGGGCAAAAGGATAGTAAGGGACAAAATTGGTGCTCTTGAAGATCAGAGTGGTCAGCAATGTATGGAGGAGGAGATGGGGGAGATCTTAACTGGGTTTTTAGCATCTGTATTTACTCAGGAAACTGACATAGACTCTATGGAAGTGAGGCTAATATGCAATGAGTCATGGAACGTATACAGATTAAAGAAGAAGAGCTTGCTGTCATAAGGCAAATGAGGATGGATAAATCCTCAGTGCCTCACAGGTATTCCCTCAGACCTTGAGGGAAGCTAGTGTAGAAATTGCCGGGGCCCTGGCAGATATATTTAAAATGTCCACCACGGGTGAAGTGCTGGACAATTGGAGTACAGCTTATGTTGTTTCATTGTCTTAAAAAAGGCTCCAAATGTAACCCTGGAAATTATAGGTTGGTGAGCCTGACCTCATGTCATTAAGGTGTTTTAAGACCATGTTTTTTTTTGAAAATTTTATTTTTCATTTGCATCAAATACAGAATTAATCATTCATCTTACAATATATTATAATAAAAATTGGCACAAAATGATACAATTTTGTTTCCTTTTTTCCTCCCCCAAAATAGAAAAAAGAAAGATAAGAAAAGAAAGAAAATATCTGGATATTAGTTGGGAGGAGCAGGGGATGTAGATGATGTGAATGGTTTCCAAATTATATAAAGATTCTCAAGTTGATTCCTTAAACTATAAGTAATCTTTTCCAATGGTATACAATTTTGCATTCAACCTTATAGAATTATAGAATTGTCTAATTTCCATGTTACAGCCACATTTTTTTTGTTACTGCTATTGCTACACTCAAAAACCTATTTTGATATTTATCTAACTTTAATTTAATATCTGTTTCATATAAATTACCAAGTAAAAATATTCTTGGATATTTTGGTATTTGTATCTTCATAATTAGTTCCAATAATATAATCAAATCTTTCCAAAATGTTTTCACTTTTACTCAAACCCAAAATGAGTGTGATAAAGTCCTTATTTCTTTATTACATCTAAAACATTTGTCAGTACAATTTGAATTGAGTCCATGTAACTTATATGGAGTATAATATGTTTTTTCAAAACATTTTAAAATTTAATACGTCACAATATAACCAATCTCTAACAATATTTACACAGACTTTGTATGTACATATACATAGTGACTTTTCCCATTTTCTCCCCAACCCCCTTCCCTTCACCTCCCTCCCCCAATAACTATAGAGAGAAGAGAAAACAGAACCAAAAGAAAAGAGAAAGTAAAAAGCAAGAAGAGGGAGTGTGTCATTTAAATATTGTGTGATTCACTTTTTCCTTACATATACTTTTTTTTTTTTTTTTTTCACACCATAAATCACATTAGCCATGATATACACTATTTCTTTTTCACACATATACACATATACTATTTCTCATGTGTTTTAAGACCATGTGGATGCAATCACAAAGAAGGCTCGCCAGTGGCTATACTTTGCGTGGTGTCTGAGGAGATTCTGTATGTCATTGAAGACTCTCATAAACTTCTACCGGTGTACCGTGGAGAGCATTCTGGCTGGTTGCATCACTGCCTGGTATGGAGGTGCAAACTCTCAAGACAAGAATAAACTTCAGAGGGATGTTAACTTGGCCTGCGACATCACAGGCATCGGACTTCACTCCATCGAGGACATCTACAAGAGGCAGTGTCTTAAAAAATTAGCCTCTATCCTCAAAGACCCCCACCACCCAGGCCATGCCCTTTTCATTCTGCTACCATTTTGGTTGCCATTATGCAGCCCATTTTTCCCACTGGTCCAGATCCTTCCACAAGCTTTGAAAGCTTTCCTCACTGACCACTACACCTCCAATTTTTATGTCATCTGCAAACTTGCTAATCCAATTTAACACATTCAGATCATTGATATGTATGACAAACAACAATGGACCCAGCTCTGATTTGTTGGCTGAATTTCATATTTGTAACTTCTGGGAATCTGACTAAGTGGCTTTCAATACCTTATCTCATTAGAACCACAGAACCATATAACATTACAGCACAGGAAAAAGGTACAGGACCCTAAAGACGAGCACTCAGTGGCACAAGGACGGTTTCTTCTCCACTGCCTTCAGATTTCTGAAAAATCAATGAATCAAAGACACTGCCTTACTTTTTGTGCACTATTTATTTTTTACAATAATTTTGCAAGATGGTTATAATATGAATGTTTGCATTATGATGCTTCCACAAAGCACAAAATTTCTTGACTTGTTCATGGCAAAAAAATTCTGATTCTGTTTCTGAGATTGGATATGCAAGCATTTGGATAGCAGAGGCTGGTCAACATGGCTTTGTGGTAGGTCATGTTTAACCAATCTCATAAAAATTTTTGAGGAAGTTATCAGGAAAGTTGATGAAGGAAAGGCTGAGAATGTTGTCTAAAATTGGCTTTAGAAAGGCCTTTGACAATGTCCCACTTGGAAGATTAGTCAGGAAAGTTCAGTCTTTCAGTATTCATGGAAAGGTAGTAACTTGGATTGAACATTGGTTTAACAGGAGAAGTCAGAGAGTAGTAGTGAATGATTTTCTCTCAGACTGGAGGCCTGTGACTAGTGGAATGCCTCAGTGCTCAATTTTAACATTTAAGAAATATTTGGACAGGTACATGGATGGGAGGGGTATAGGTCCGTGGAACAAAGCAGAATAATAGTTCAGTACAGACTGGATGGGCCATTGGGCCCATTTCTGTACTGTAATGTTATATGGTTCTGTGGTTCTAATGAGATAGGGTATTGAAAGCCCTTCGTCAGATTCCCAGAAGTTACCAATATGAAATTCAGCCAACAAATCAGAGCTGGGTCCATTATTGTTTGTCATACATATCAATGATCTGAATGTGGTAAATTGGATCAGCAAGTTTGCAGATGACATAAAAAATTGGAGGTGTAGTGGACAGTGAGGAAAGCTTTCAAAGCTTGTGGAAGGATCTGGACCAGTGGGAAAAATGGGCTGTGAAATGGCAGATGGAATTTAATATCAGGCAGCGTGGTTAGTGTAGAGTTTAGTGCTACTCTGTTACAGCACCAGCGTCTTGGGTTCAAATCTGGCGCTGTCTGAAAGGAGTCATACATTCTCCCTGTGTCTGCTCTGGTTTCCTCCCACCATTGAAAACATACCAGGTGAAAAGCTTCAGGGGAAGATTAGGGCTAACATCTTCACACCGAGTAGAGTGGACGTGGAATGAGCTGCCTGCTGAAGTGGTGAATACAGGCTCAAGTTTAACGTTGAAGAAAATCTTTGACAGGTATGGCAGGGGTATGGAGTCCATGCTGGGTGGAGGTCAGCGGGCCTGGGCAAAATAATAGTTTGGCACAGACTAGATGGGCCGTAGGGCCTGCTTTCGTGCTGTAATGTTCCATGGTTCGAGTAAGGAATAGAAGGCCGCTTTGTCAGATTCCCGGAAGAATCAACTATGAAATTTATAAAATCTAGCCCCGGCCGTAAACTGCGCACTGAGGGAGATGTAAATCTTTAGACTCTCGCAGAAAAATGTATTTTCGCCAGGTCAGACACAGCCTATGTGTAGACCCAGTCTGTGTGTAGACCCAGCCTGTGTGTAGACCACCCTGTGTGTAGACCACCCTGTGTGTAGACCAGCCTGTGTGTAGACCCAGCTTGTGTGTAGACCACCCTGTGTGTAGACGTAGCCTGTGTGTAGACCACCCTGTGTGTAGACCCACCCTGGGTGTAGACCACCCTGAAAGTAGAACCACCCTGTGTGTAGACCAGCCTGTGTGTAGACCCAGCCTGTGTGTAGACCACCCTGTGTGTAGACCCAGCCTGTGTGTAGTCCACCCTGTGTGTAGACCAGCCTGTGTGTAGACCAGCCTGTGTGTAGACCCAGCCTGTGTGTAGACCAGCCTGTGTGTAGACCCAGCCTGTGTGTAGACCCAGCCTGTGCGTAGACCACCCTGAACGTAGACCCACCCTGTGTGTAGACCATGCCTGCGTGTAGACCCAGCCTGCGTGTAGACCACCCTGTGTGTAGACCACCCTGTGTGTAGACCCAGCCTGTGTGTAGACCCAGCCTGTGTGTAGACCCAGCCTGTGTGTAGACCACCCTGTGTGTAGACCTAGCCTGTGTGTAGACCACCCTGTGTGTAGACCAGCCTGTGTGTAGACCACCCTGAATGTAGACCACCCTGTGTGTAGACCACCCTGTGTGTAGACCACCCTGTGTGTAGACCCAGCCTGTGTGTAGACCCAGCCTGTGTGTAGACCCAGCCTGTGTGTAGACCAGCCTGTGTGTAGACCACCCTGAACGTAGACCCAACCTGTGTGTAGACCATGCCTGTGTGTAGACCCAGCCTGTGTGTAGACCCAGCCTGTGTGTAGACCACCCTGTGTGTAGACCCACCCTGTGTGTAGACCACCCTGAACGTAGACCCACGCTGTGTGTAGACCAGCCTGTGCGTAGACCCAGCCTGTGCGTAGACCCAGCCTGTGCGTAGACCACCCTGTGCGTAGACCAACCTGTGCGTAGACCCAGCCTGTGCGAAGACCCAGCCTGTGCGTAGACCCAGCCTGTGCGTAGACCACCCTGAGCGTAGACCCACCCTGCGTGTAGACCATGCCTGCGTGTAGACCCAGCCTGCGTGTAGACCACCCTGTGTGTAGACCCAGCCTGTGTGTGGACCACCCTGTGTGTAGACCTAGCCTGTGTGTAGACCACCCTGTGTGTAGACCCAGCCTGTGTATAGACCACCCTGTGTGTAGACCAGCCTGTGTGTAGACCCACCCTGTGTGTAGACCTAGCCTGTGTGTAGACCACCCTGTGTGTAGACCCAGCCTGTGTGTAGACCACCCTGTGTGTAGACCCACCCTGTGTGTAGACCACCCTGTGTGTAGACCCACCCTGTGTGTAGACCAGCCTGTGTGTAGACCCAGCCTGTGTGTAGACCAGCCTGTGTGTAGACCTAGCCTGTGTGTAGACCACCCTGTGTGTAGACCTAGCCTGTGTGTAGACCACCCTGTGTGTAGACCCAGCCTGTGTGTAGACCACCCTGTGTGTAGACCAGTCTGTGTGTAGACCCACCCTGTGTAGACCTAGCCTGTGTGTAGACCTAGCCTGTGCGTAGACCTAGCCTGTGTGTAGACCACCCTGTGTGTAGACCCACCCTGTGTGTAGACCACCCTGTGTGTAGACCCACCCTGTGTGTAGACCAGCCTGTGTGTAAACCCAGCCTGTGTGTAGACCAGCCTGTGTGTAGACCTAGCCTGTGTGTAGACCACCCTGTGTGTAGACCACCCTGAACGTAGACCCACTCTGTGTGTAGACCAGCCTGTGTGTAGACCCAGCCTGTGTGTAGACCAGCCTGTGTGTAGACCTAGCCTGTGTGTAGACCTACCCTGTGTGTAGACCACCCTGAACGTAGACCCACCCTGTGTGTAGACCATGCCTGTGTGTAGACCCAGCCTGTGTGTAGACCTAGCCTGTGTGTAGACCCACCCTGTGTGTAGACCACCCTGAACGTAGACCCACCCTGTGTGTAGACCAGCCTGTGTGTAGACCCAGACTGTGTGTAGACCAGCCTGTGTGTAGACCTAGCCTGTGTGTAGACCAGCCTGTGTGTAGACCCAGCCTGTGTGTAGACCTAGCCTGTGTTAGACCTAGACTGTGTGTAGACCACCCTGTGTGTAGACCACCCTGTGTGTAGACCACCCTGTGTGTGGACCACCCTGAACGTAGACCCACCCTGTGTGTAGATCAGCCTGTGTGTAGACCCAGCCTGTGTGTAGACCAGCCTGTGTGTAGACCACCCTGAACGTAGACCCAACCTGTGTGTAGACCATGCCTGTGTGTAGACCCAGCCTGTGTGTAGACCACCCTGTGTGTAGACCCACCCTGTGTGTAGTCCACCCTGAACGTAGACCCACGCTGTGTGTAGACCAGCCTGTGCGTAGACCCAGCCTGTGCGTAGACCCAGCCTGTGCGTAGACCACCTTGTGCGTAGACCAACCTGTGCGTAGACCCAGCCTGTGCGTAGACCCAGCCTGTGCGTAGACCACCCTGAGCGTAGACCCACCCTGCGTGTAGACCATGCCTGCGTGTAGACCCAGCCTGCGTGTAGACCACCCTGTGTGTAGACCCAGCCTGTGTGTAGACCACCCTGTGTGTAGACCTAGCCTGTGTGTAGACCACCCTGTGTGTAGACCCAACCTGTGTGTAGACCTAGCCTGTGTGTAGACCACCCTGTGTGTAGACCCAGCCTGTGTGTAGACCACCCTGTGTGTAGACCCACCCTGTGTGTAGACCACCCTGTGTGTAGACCCACCCTGTGTGTAGACCAGCCTGTGTGTAGACCCAGCCTGAGTGTAGACCTAGCCTGTGTGTAGACCACCCTGTGTGTAGACCTAGCCTGTGTGTAGACCACCCTGTGTGTAGACCCAGCCTGTGTGTAGACCACCCTGTGTGTAGACCCAGTCTGTGTAGACCTAGCCTGTGTGTAGACCACCCTGTGTGTAGACCTAGCCTGTGTGTAGACCTAGCCTGTGTGTAGACCACCCTGTGTGTAGACCCACCCTGTGTGTAGACCACCCTGTGTGTAGACCCACCCTGTGTGTAGACCAGCCTGTGTGTAAACCCAGCCTGTGTGTAGACCAGCCTGTGTGTAGACCTAGCCTGTGTGTAGACCACCCTGAACGTAGACCCACTCTGTGTGTAGACCAGCCTGTGTGTAGACCCAGCCTGTGTGTAGACCAGCCTGTGTGTAGACCTAGCCTGTGTGTAGACCTACCCTGTGTGTAGACCACCCTGAACGTAGACCCACCCTGTGTGTAGACCATGCCTGTGTGTAGACCCAGCCTGTGTGTAGACCTAGCCTGTGTGTAGACCCACCCTGTGTGTAGACCACCCTGACCGTAGACCCACCCTGTGTGTAGACCAGCCTGTGTGTAGACCCAGCCTGTGTGTAGACCAGCCTGTGTGTAGACCACCCTGTGTGTAGACCACCCTGAACGTAGACCCACCCTGTGTGTAGACCAGCCTGTGTGTAGACCCAGCCTGTGTGTAGACCTAGCCTGTGTTAGACCTAGACTGTGTGTAGACCACCCTGTGTGTAGACCACCCTGTGTGTGGACCACCCTGTGTGTGGACCACCCTGAACGTAGACCCACCCTGTGTGTAGATCAGCCTGTGTGTAGACCCAGCCTGTGTGTAGACCAGCCTGTTTGTAGACCTAGCCTGTGTGTAGACCTATCCTGTGTGTAGACCACCCTGAACGTAGACCCACCCTGTGTGTAGACCAGCCTGTGTGTAGACCCAGCCTGTGTGTAGACCTAGCCTGTGTTAGACCTAGACTGTGTGTAGACCACCCTGTGTGTAGACCACCCTGTGTGTGGACCACCCTGTGTGTGGACCACCCTGAACGTAGACCCACCCTGTGTGTAGATCAGCCTGTGTGTAGACCCAGCCTGTGTGTAGACCAGCCTGTTTGTAGACCTAGCCTGTGTGTAGACCTATCCTGTGTGTAGACCACCCTGAACGTAGACCCACCCTGTGTGTAGACCAGCCTGTGTGTAGACCCAGCCTGTGTGTAGACCTAGCCTGTGTTAGACCTAGACTGTGTGTAGACCACCCTGTGTGTAGACCACCCTGTGTGTGGACCACCCTGTGTGTGGACCACCCTGAACGTAGACCCACCCTGTGTGTAGATCAGCCTGTGTGTAGACCCAGCCTGTGTGTAGACCAGCCTGTTTGTAGACCTAGCCTGTGTGTAGACCTATCCTGTGTGTAGACCACCCTGAACGTAGACCCACCCTGTGTGTAGACCAGCCTGTGTGTAGACCCAGCCTGTGTGTAGACCTAGCCTGTGTTAGACCTAGACTGTGTGTAGACCACCCTGTGTGTAGACCACCCTGTGTGTGGACCACCCTGTGTGTGGACCACCCTGAACGTAGACCCACCCTGTGTGTAGATCAGCCTGTGTGTAGACCCAGCCTGTGTGTAGACCAGCCTGTTTGTAGACCTAGCCTGTGTGTAGACCTATCCTGTGTGTAGACCACCCTGAACGTAGACCCACCCTGTGTGTAGACCATGCCTGTGTGTAGACCCAGCCTGCGTGTAGATCCCCTGACTGACGGGGGTTGCTGCAGCTGCGGGAACGCCCTGCGACGTGGGAACGTCAGCTGGAGGCACCGGCCGGAGCAGTGACGCAAACGAGGGGAGAGCCAAGACTGGGCGCCCCGACTGAGAACGTCCAGGACTGTTACCGGCCGAAACAGGCCAAGATGTACCTGAGAGCCAGGTGAGTGGCGCGGGTGGGAGCCGCAGCGATGGTGCTGCGCTCTGAGTGGAGGCTATGGATCCCACAACGGTATTGGTGTCAGAGCTAGAAAATCACGGTGGTGCCTGGGCCCGGGCGCACATGCTGAGGGGGTGGAGGAATGGGAAAGGTGTGGAGGGAGTGGTGGGGGGAGAGGAGGAGGCGGAGGGAGTGGTGGGGGGAGAGGAGGAGGCGGAGGGAGTGGTGGGGGGAGAGGAGGAGGCGGAGGGAGTGGTGGGGCGGAGGGAGTGGTGGGGGGAGAGGAGGAGGCGGAGGGAGTGGTGGGGGAGAGGAGGAGGCGGAGGGAGTGGTGGGGGGAGAGGAGGAGGCGGAGGGAGTGGTGGGGGGAGAGGAGGAGGCGGAGGGAGTGGTGGGGCGGAGGGAGTGGTGGGGGAGAGGAGGAGGCGGAGGGAGTGGTGGGGGAGAGGAGGAGGCGGAGGGAGTGGTGGGGGGAGAGGAGGAGGCGGAGGGAGTGGTGGGGGGAGAGGAGGAGGCGGAGGGAGTGGTGGGGGGAGAGGAGGAGGCGGAGGGAGTGGTGGGGGGAGAGGAGGAGGCGGAGGGAGTGGTGGGGCGGAGGGAGTGGTGGGGGGAGAGGAGGAGGCGGAGGGAGTGGTGGGGGAGAGGAGGAGGCGGAGGAAGTGGTGGGGGGAGAGGAGGAGGCGGAGGGAGTGGTGGGGGGAGAGGAGGAAGTGGAGGGAGTGGTGGGGGGAGAGGAGGAGGCGGAGGGAGTGGTGGGGGGAGAGGAGGAGGCTGAGGGAGTGGTGGGGGGAGAGGAGGAGGCGGAGGGAGTGGTGGGGTGGAGGGAGTGGTGGGGGGAGAGGAGGAGGCGGAGGGAGTGGTGGGGGAGAGGAGGAGGCGGAGGAAGTGGTGGGGGGAGAGGAGGAGGCGGAGGGAGTGGTGGGGGGAGAGGAGGAGGCGGAGGGAGTGGTGGGGGGAGAGGAGGAGGCGGAGGGAGTGGCGGGGGAGAGGAGGGAGTGGTGGGGGGAGAGGAGGAGGTGGAGGGAGTGGAGGAGGTGGAGGGAGTGGTGGGGAGAGAGGAGGAGTTGGAGGGAGTGGCGGGGAGAGAGGAGAAGGTGGAGGGAGTGGTGGAGGAGAGAGGAGGAGGTGCAGGGAGTGGTGGGGGGCAAAGGAAGAGGCGGAGGGAGTGGTGGGGGGAAGAGGGGGCGGAGGGAGTGGTGGGGGGAAGAGGGGGCAGAGGGAGTGGTGGGGGGAGAGGAGGAGGTGGAGGGAGTGGTGGAGGATAGAGGAGGAGGTGGAGGGAGTGGTGGGGGGCAAAGGAGGAGGTGGAGGGAGTGGTGGGGGGAAGAGGAGGCGGAGGGAGTGGTGAGGGAGAGAGGAGGTGGAGGGAGTGGTGGGGGAGAGAGGAGGAGGCAGAGGGAGTGGCGGGGAGAGTGGACGGAGGGAGGAGGAGAGGTTGGGAGCAGGAGGAGAGGCGGGCAGTGTGCGGGGAAAGAGAGGGGAGGGGGACCAGGTGGAGAGCTGTGCGGGCATTGTAAGGCAGAGATGGTGGGGGTGAGGCGACGAGGCAGATGGAGTGAGGTGAGTGATGGCGAGGTGTGGCAATGGAAGAGAGTGGAATTGTTGGGAGTGGGATGGGATGAGGGGAGGCAAGGAAGAACGGATGTGGCGATGGGTGTCAGAAATAAAACTTCTCACACATGAGTCTCTTTAAAACTGATGACACGACAAGCTTTATTTACAAGTCTGCAGAGTTGGACTCAACTGGCTTCTCACCAGTTAAGCCCCGATACATACAGTGCATTGATTTTTATACCCTTATTGTTTGCCCTTCCCCTTCTTATTAATACTGTTTTAATTGGTTAGTATTACAAAAGCATTCTAAGTATAACTGCATTTTTAATTATCACGTTCGTTACGTACGCTGTGAACTCTACATACACTAAATTCTGTTTCTCACCCTTCTTATCAATCTTTTGTCTCCTGCATGTCTCTCACTATGACCATGAAAAGATGGAGAAGGGTTGCGGGTGCTGGATGAGAATGGGGGTGTGGGAAGAGAGCAAGACTGGATTTGTGTTGGTGTCAGGGCTAGGAAATCAGTGGTTTTCAAACTTTTTCTTTCCACCCTCATTCCATCTTAAGCAATCCCTTACCAATCACAGAGCACCTATGGCATAGGGAATTCTTAAAGTGGTATGTGAGTGGGAAAAAAAATGGTTGAGAACCACTGAGCTGGTATGTTGATCAACATTCCACTTCACTATGCTAGGTGGCTGCTGCTCACCCATTCACCACCCTGCCAGGCTTGTTGTGGTAGTACATAGGTTCCAGAAGATGTGGTGGAGGCAGGCTTGATATTAGCTTTTAAGGAGAAGATGTATATGGATGGGAAAGGAATAGAGGGTTATGGATTGAGTGTAGGTCATTGGGGTTAGGTGGGAGAAAGTGTGTTCAGCATGGACTAGAAAGGCCAAGTTGGCCTGTTTCTGTGCTGTAATTGTTATATAGTTATATAATTTAGCAACTTCTCGGCTCAGGGTCTGCAAGCTCTGTAAATATAGTTCATGTTGAAGCTACTTGGTTAGGAGGGAGAAACAGATTTAACTTTTCAAACTGATGATATTGCAACACAACTGGGAAATGAAGAAAAATAACCATGGTTAATTTGCAGTTGAATTGGGTGTGGTAGAAGAATGAAGGCAATGTCTGTGATGGAGCAGAGACCAAGGTTGTCCAGTTGATGCATATTCTATTGGCTCTGTTGAAGAGGGTGGTGAATGCCTGTTCATCATAACATAATCTGTCTGTGTAAGTGGAAGGATGTGATAAAGGCAGCGAGAGAAAGTGCTGAGGGTTCAAGGATGAATTGCCCTTTTCACTTCCCTGTTCACTTGTGTCGTCACTTTAGGGGAGCTATGGACTTGCACCCCTTGACATCGCTATACGTCAATGCTCCTCAGGTCTCTGCCATTTATTCTCATGTCCTCACACTCGGTTAATTTCCATCTGTCAATTCTCCACCCAACGTTCCAGCTGATTTCTGCTCTGCCTTTCAACAACTTTCTGATATGTAGGAATTCACTAATTTTCGTGTTGTCTACAAACATACCAATTGTCCCAAGGCATTTGATTCCAGCAATGATCCCTAAAGTAGACCACTTGTTAAAGTCTTTGGTCAGAAAAACACTTGTCCACCACTATCATCTACCTCCTATAGCCAAGCCAGTTTTGGATCCAGTTTATTAAAATGTCCCAGATCCGTTGTGTCATTGCTGGACCTTGTCAAAATCATTAAGGAAGTCCAATCATGCCCCACCCCTGCTATATTTGCATCAATCTCTTTGGGTTACTTCCTCAAAAAAAACTCGATTAGATTTCTGAGGTAGCTTCTCTGCACAAGTTCAATTTATTTATTATTTGATTGTATCAGTACAACTTGGTGAAACGGTGTTCTGCAGACCATGGTGCAAAATAGTGTGCAAACACATACATACATAACACATACAGACAAACGTTACACAAACACAGATATTAAAATAATTATTATTGATACATAGTAGAGTCATGGAGAGTCATTCAGCATTCTCACTGCCCATGGGAAAAAGCTGTTCCTCAGCTCAGTGGTTCTGGCTCTGATACTCCTGGATCTCTTTCCTGACGGGAGTAGCTGGAAGATATAGAGTGCAAGGTGGTAGGGCCTTCAATGCAAGCCCTCTTTAAAGAACGATCCCAGTAAATTACATAAGTGGAGGTGGAGGGAGACCCCTCGTGATTCTCTCTGCTGCTCATGTGGTCCTGTGGATTGACCTCTGAACCAATGTTCTACAGCAACCATACCACACTATATTGCAGCCTGTCTGGACACTCTTGCAGAAAGTTAACAGGATGGTGGTCAATACCCTTGGCTGCTTCTCAGGGAGTGCATTCACTGTTGCACCTTCCTGACGACTGAGGAGATGTTGTACATCCAGGCTAGGTCCCTTCATAAGTGGACTCTGAGAAACATGGTGCTCGCCACTCTCCACTACCAAGCTATTAATGTGTAGTCCTAAAGTCCACAATCATTTCCTTTGTCTTGTCCATGTGGAGATTCACGTTGTTATTTTGGCACCGTTTCACAAGATTTTCCACCTCTTTTCTGTTTTGCAACTTATTGTGGAATTGTCCTGTCATCTGAAAACTTGATGATTATTGGAATTGGATCTGGCATTGCAGTTGTGGCTCAGTAGAGTGAACAGAAACAAATTGAGCACGCAGTCCTGAGGTGTGCCAGTGCTCAGTGTGATGGTGCTCAACATTCTGCTGCCAAACTGGACAGATTAATTTTTTTGTCCAGAATCCAATTATAGAGTGGCGTGTCGAGTCCTCGTAAGGTCAGCTTCTCAACCAGCCTCTGAGGTATGATTGTATTAAATGCTGAGTTGAGGTCATGAACAGCATTGTCATGGCAGATGTAATTTTCCAGGAGGGTCAGGACATCGTAATTCGTGGACTGGTTCTGTCTGTAGGCAAATTAAAATGGTCCCATGTCCCTGGGAGGTGTGATTTGATGCGTTCCTTCCACAGATTCTCGAAACACCACCCCCCACACACTCTGGGCATGTTCTAATCTTCCTATGAAATAACTTCATCCGTTTTGGCAGCGGTCTGTATGCCGGGGTTAGCAAGATGGATATGTGTTCTGAGTATCCAGGGAGGGGGCTAGTGACAGCCTTGTATGCACCAAGGTGTTCTCTCCTCTGGTGGTGAAGTTGACAGGCTGTTGAAACTGTGGTAAAACCGTTTTCAGGTTGGCGTGATTGAAGTCATGCAGTTATCAAGGTGGAATTTTTTTTTTGAATATTTTATTTTAATTCTTCCAAGACTTGTATAGAAATTATTACATAAATCATATATATAGTATTTTAAGATTACAGTCTGATCTGATTGCCCAAATCTCACCACCCCCCCTGCTTCCAACTGCTAACATAAAAACAATTGTCCAAACAAGAAGAGGTGTTTGAGATGCCTTCATTAATTAGTCCATATCTCAGTCTTCAGGAATTCAATGCTATTAACTTAACTATATTATTTAAACCTGTTCGGGGAAGTTAATTATATCCTTAAGCCAGGATGATTCAATAAGGTTGCCGTATTTTAACAAACACCATATTTCTTTCTAAGACTATAAATGATCTTTTCTGGGGGGGGGGCGGCGCATATTCAAGCAAGTAACAAGTAGGAGGGAGTTGGACTTCTAGGAGATGTTTAACTGTTACATGGCTACTGCTAGTGCAATCCTCATGAACTATATTTGATATTTTGAGAGTCTTGTGCCAATAACCATAAGATTGGTCAATAAATACAGTTCTGGTTCCAATGGAAAATCCCCTTCTATAATTTTCATCAAAACTTCTGCCAAGTCATACCAAAAAAATCTTACTTTCATGCATTGCCAGGTTGAATGTATAAATATTCCAACCTCTATACTATACCTAAAGCACGAGTCCGGATTTTCAGATTTTAAACTGTGTAATTTTTGTGGTGCAAGGTATAATTGGTGCATAAAATTGTTTTGTACCAATCTTTATCTGACATTAATAAATGAAGTCATGTCATCAGAGCACAATTTTACCCCATATTGTTCTTGAATCCTTTTCCCCAAGACTGTCTCCCTCCTTTCCCTTGATTTGTGTGAGCCCGGTTTCGGGCTATTGCTCTGCAATAGGAAATACATCTGAGATATAAATTTACTTGTGATCCCCTTGTGAAGAAGAGCCTCCAGGTCACTACACAATGGCAGGGTCATGGCTGGTGCTAAACTACACATTGGCAGGGTCATGGCTGGTCCTAAACTATCTCTTCAAAAAAGACCTTAATTGAAAATAGCAGAAGGAAGTTCTCTTTGACAAATATCTATTTTTTAGCCGTTCAAATGTCATAAATGATCCTTGTTCATAACAATCCTCGATACATTTGATCCCTTTACAGTGTCAAGTGTCCAGAATTTTATTTCCTGTGTCATTGGTATTAATTCATTTTGATACAAGGGTGTTTTTAAAGATAACCCCACTTTTAGATTTTATTAATTTTTTGCCATATCCAAATTGTGTTCTAGAATGGGGTCATCTGTCTTTCCAAGCAATAATTTAATTTTCCATTTGTAAATGAAATCTTCTGCTATCTTCTCGCCCACCATGTGTCGACCAATTTGAGCCCAATCAGGAATATCCCCTCCCTCAAAAAAAACTATAAATTTTGATTGGGTAACCAAATAATATTTTTAAAAATTGGTTAATCGTAGTCCACCCAATGAATAATCCCAGGTAAGCTTTCAAGGTGGGATATCTTGGCTTCTCAGATGGCACCATAAAGCTCCTTCATTGCATCACTCCCATATGCCAAAGTATAAAAGTAAACTGTAGCCACACAAAATCACACTAACTCCTAATCAGTTATTGCCTTTCCAATTGAACATGCCTCTTGTCCCTCAAAATCTTCAACAATTTTCTACCACCAATGTAAGGTTCACTGGCCTAAGCTTAAGGTTCTAAGCTTATTCCAACTGTCCTTTTTAAATAAGTGGATGGCATTCACCATCCTCCAATCTTCTGGTGCCTTACCCATTGCGAATGAAAATACCATAAAAATGATTGGCCCTGATCTTGTTGAATGCCATTGGAAAGTCAAGGGGCAAGTGGCCTCCTGCTTCTATGTATTTTCTCTTTTGAATAGTAACATATTTCTTACATTTTAATGTTCTTGAAATTACATGAAACTTGCTGCAAGGTTAAATGCATGATAGATTTTGTCAAGATAATGGCGGAATGCAGAATCACCCGGCAACTCGTTTTGACCTTTCAGTCAATTGCCGAATGTATCTATTCTCCGAATCTCTCCTTCTGGGCAATAACTTGTATTTTATGACCAAAATTACTTGCCTTTAATTATAACTTTGCCGGAATCTTGAACTACAGGAAAATCCCTAACTTCTCATTCCTTTATTATCGTAATAATTTGTAAAATCTTGTTTTAATATTAATTGGCAATCTTCAAGAGTTGGAAGTAAGTGTTCAAGAGGAGAAATGAAATAGGCTACATGGAAATTAAATTCTCCAGTTGCGGATGAATGGCTTCGAATTAGTGGGTAGACTTTTGGAAGGGCAGACCCTGACATTAATTTCCAAGGCAAGACCATATAAACATTGCATGTAGAGAAAGGTGAGTAGCGTGCAATGGAGAATTATTAGTCAAAGTATTAAGCACAAGAAGATCTACCAATAATTTGCTATTATGGTGATGGGAATTTAAAAAAACCCCATAGTTTACAGACCCTAAATTACTATGAAAGGGAGTCAGCAAGATTGGTAAATACAGGCATCAGCATCAAAATTTATTCTCATGAACAAACATGCAAACATTGAAAGCACCGAGCAACAATAAAGAGTGCACAAAAAGTCAAAGTGAGGCAGTGGTCTTTGGCTCATTGATTATTCAGGAATCTGATGGCAGCAGGGAAGAAGCTGTCCTTATGCCGTGAGTGCTCGTCTTTAGGCTCCTGTACCTTTTTCCTGATGGTAGCAGAGTGAAGTGGGTATGGCCAGGATGATGCGGGTCTTTGAGGATAGAGACTGCTTTTTTTAAGACACCGCCTCTTGTAGACGTCGTCGATGGCGTGAAGTCCGGTCCCTGTGATGTCACAATGTGATGTGCTTATACTCGAGGTCAGCACAGTGCCTCAGCACCACTGGTCAGATGCTCTCTGTGTGGAGTTTGCAACTTGTAACCATGTACAAGTGCTCTGATTTCATTCCACGTCCTAAGGTTTGCTGTGAATTGCATCTAGTGGGTAGGCGAGTGGTAAATCTGGAGAGAGTTGGGAAGAACAAAATGAGATTAGTGTAAATGGATACTGTGATAGTACAGATTCTATCACCAATGTGTATGTACAGATGGTCATGTAGGATGACTGTGATTGGCTGAGAGTGTAGCCACACCTACTGGCAGGTTTTAAAGGATTGCTCCTAGCCAGACCAGGTCATTCTGGACTGGTCGAATTACTTGTGATATGCTCCATTCTTTTAGTTAATAAAAGCCTTGGTTTGGATCCACAAATCTTTGGTTCTTTCGACGCGCGCTACAGATAGTCAGCACAAACTCAGTCGGCTGAAGGGTCTGTGATTAAATGCATGGACCCACAGGCATTTTTCTTTGCACATGAAGCTTTTATGAAGCTTTGACTGTTGCAGCAGTGTTGATGGATGAAATAATACTGTACACAAAGCTAGATGTGAAAATAATTTGTTGAAAGGAAAACAAGTATGTTGAAATACTGATAATCTCGCAAAGATCAAATGACTTTTGACTTTCTTCCAGACTGCCCAAAGCTTTCTGTGATTTGTTTTCAAGGCACAAGCCAGGAATAATCTCTATTGGATGAGTATGTCATCTCACACACCAAGAAGCCTTATGGTGACCTAGTTAATATTCATCACTTGAGGAGTTGCATTTTTAAAAGGTGAATGACCTGGTCATTTATCTTGATGATTGTGTGCTGTGAACAAACATTCAGTATCTCTTATCTGACTGTACTTCAGAGGTACTTGATTGGCTGTGTGAACTACTTTGGAATTTACCAAGATTGTGAAAACTGATACAGAGGTAGAGTGAAGACAAATTGCATTGCATTCTGGGAGATGCATGGAAATGATGTCAAGTAAAACTTAACATCACATCACATACAACCCTAAGACTTTTTCCTGTGGGCAAGGCAGAATTACCACTTATTGGTCATGCAAAAAAAACTGTACACAATGTATACATGTAAACAAACTGCAATATAGAGAGGGAAAAAAATCAATAAAATGCAAAAGTAAGAGTCCTTAAATGAGTCCTTGATTCACCACTAATGGACAAATCTCAGCAGTGTTCCCTTTGAGCAGATCGAGCCAACAGGGTTGCCCCTTGTCTACAGGACTTTTCGTCTTGGCAATTGAGCCCTTGGCAGAGGCAATTAGACAAGACCCAGAGATAAAGGGTTTTATGATGGATCAGACAAACCAAAAAATTAAATTTATGGCAAGCAATGTAATCCTGTATTTAACTGATCCAATTAATTCCGTTACTTAATTACAGATTCTATTAAAAGCTTACGGAAAAGTTTCAGTATACAATGTAAACTGGGGGGGAAAAGTGAAATCATCCCACTAACATATTTTGATCACATTGAGTACCAGCGAACAAGTCCATTCAAATGGCCTTTGGGTGGCATCAAATAAGGGAGGATGATGATCTTCAAAATTTATACAAACTCATTTACCTGCTACTTAGTGAAATTGAAGAAGACTTGAATAGGTGGATGAGTTTACCCATCACTCTAATTTGCAGGGTCAACTGTGTAAAAATGAATATATTGCCAAGATTGCAGTATCTTTTCTAGTCCTTGCCCATTCCACGACCTCAACCTCTTTTTAAAACCCTTAATAAGCATGTTGGCAAATTATTTGGAACTGTAAGGTACCTAGAATATCCATGGAAAAGTTAACATGGTTAACATGGGTTAGGAGGCATTCAGTTGCCTAGTTTCAAAATGTATTATTTGGCGGCCCAAATGAGATTAATTTCTTGAGAGGGATGATACCCCCTCCTGGGTACAAATTGTATTGCCCTCTCTAAAAGAGAAGGTGTATAATGATTTCATGCATAAATGGAATTCCAGAATTATAGCCAGTAGGACAGACAACCCCATTTTAAAACATGGTTAAAGTATGGTGTGAGACCTGTGAACTGAAAAGAGGATTGTCACCAAGGACACTTTTAAGACAGAATGAACTTGTACCCATAACTTTGAACAATAACATTTTGGAAACTTGGAATCATCAGGGGATAAATGTCTGAAAGATTGTTATGAAAAAAGACTTGTCGTTTGAACAGCTGAAGAAGAAATAAGACCTTTGTTACTTTCAGTTATGATCCTTCCGTAGGGCCAATTTGGGCCCTGAAATTACTCTACTGGGACTCACTGAAAAGGAGAAACTACTCCATGAAGGAAATGTTTAAAAGTTTATTTCTAGAATGTATTTTTATTGATGAGTGAGACCCAAAGCCAGGTTGGCATAAATCTAGGGTGAGATGGGACTTTGACACAAGTGACGAATAACTCTGGTCAGATCTATGTCAGGGAAGTTTGTTGGCTACTATCAATGCCAGGTATAGATTGGTACATTATAATCTTCTCCATCAACTGTACTTCACCCCACAGAAATTACACCAGTATAAACATGAATTATCAGAGATGTGTTTTAGGTGTGGTGTAGAGGTTGGTTCCTTCTTACATTCTACCTGGCTTTGCATGAAGGTGAGGCCTTTCTGGTGTGACCCTAACCAAGATCACAGGAGTCGTCTTCCCAGTAGACCCAGAGCTTTGTCTTCTTGGGAACTTTACCACAGTGGGTAGATCGCTAACTAATTTTCAAATTAAATTCACAGAAATTGCCTTGTGTGTGACCAGGAAGTGCATAGCAGTAAAATGGAAATCTAACTCCCATCTATTCATAGATAGGTGGTCTACGGGGATGAATAGCTGCATCCTACTTTAAAAGGACAATCTCAGGAAGGGATATAACACCTCCTAAACATCCGGAAGCCTTATTTAGAACATATAGGTACCTCACTGGCTAGCCACTAGACCTCCATAAAGATTTTAACACTGGTATTATCGTGTCTCCATATGTTTTACTGCTCGCACTGACAATGGAATGATTTTCTTTTCTTTTTCTTTGTTCTTTCTCTGTTTAATAGGACTTGTATAGAAGGGAGGGGGTGGAAGGAGGGGTTCTCTTGTCACTTTACAAAAAAAGTATTTGATCGAGTTTTTGTTGAGTCCAGTGCTGGAGGGCACTGGTGTCACTTGGTGGGTGGGGGAGGGGGAGTGTGGGTGTGGACTGCAATGGGTGACACCAAAATGTCAGTCTATAAATTTTTTGTGCAGTGTTTCAGCAGAAATTTATTATTTTTTTATAAAAATATCCCTGCAGAGAGAGAGGTTGAAGCAATTAAAACAGTTTTTGCTTTAAAAGGTATTGGCTGCTGCGGAGTATTTCTTCTGTTCTCAACAAGCCATGTAATCTTTTATCTGCACGTTACCATACGGAAGGATGTTGTCCCGAACTGACTGAAGGTACTGAACTGATTGGTTTATATCTACCAAAAACATTGTCTTGTGTTTGGAAAGTGAAAAACATGAATATTATTTGTTACTGCTAAGCAAGTGACCAACCTGATTTTACTGTGATTGACCTTGAAGTGCAAACAATCTTGGTAAATGTAAGACTGGTAGGTAAAATTGGCAGTAAGGAAGGACTTGAGACCACCTGCAAATTGGACAATTGGACAACAAAACCTCATCTTCCAACTGGGCACTCTCCAACCAGATGACATTAACATCAACATCGGTTTCAGTTAGAACCCTAGACCCCCATTACTTTGAGGAATTCTGCAATGAAAGTATATTGCTATCCTTTCAGGTCATCTCTTACTCAAACTGTTAAGAAATCTGTCTTGTGATTTACCTCAAACGAGATGTATACAAGGTCACAAAAACAACTAAAATGGTCTATTAGTATTGTATGTGATTGCTGTCTCATAGAATATAAAAGCATCGGAAGACTCTCATGCCTGTTCTTGCATTCAGTATGATCATGCTGAACTATTTTCTGTCTTAATCCATATGATCCTTTAGTTTCCTCAGTTCAGTACAGGCATATATATAATCTTTGATTAAGCATACATGTGTCTCGTGAGAAAACTCCAAAGACTTACCATTCTCCAAAAGAAGAAATTTCTCCTCATCTCTGTTCTATATTGGCTAATCCTCTTTGCTGAGACTAATAAATACCACCTCCCAAGTGAAGAAAACAGCAGTTCACCACCCGTCCTGTCAGACACCCAAGATATTACGGTCCAATCTACTGGAGGAACTCAGCTGCTTGACCTACGTGCACAAATGTGTTGAACCATCCTGTTGGCCCGCTTAAGGTTTTAAACATTTTGATGTTTGCCTTTTGCTTCTTTAAATCGGAGGGAATTGAAGCATATTTTCGATCTATTTATTAAAGCAACAGCATCCCTGGAATCAATCAGTGAATACTCATTGCTCTGCTTTTGACCAAGTAGGTAATTGTCAAGGAGATCAGAACTGGACAATACTCCATATGTTGGCTCAGCAAAGCCCTTGTGTTTTTTTTTAAACACAACTTTTGCTCTAGTTTCTTGCAAAAAAGGACAAACGTTTCTCTTGCCTTCCTCCTTTCATATTTGTGATCCATTTGCACAATTCAAAAGCCCTCTGAGTGCTAATATTTACCTTCACCAGTTTTATTAAAAAATGTGCTTGCCTATTTTTTATATCAAAAAGAATGATTAATATTACAGTAATTGTTATAATGCTCTTGGAGCTAGGACTTGATGAAAACATAGTTCCATGAATTGATCTTATTTTTTGCCTCTACAGGAGAATCTAAGCTGTTAATGACTGATGGTGAGTGTTACAGCTTGCAGATTAATAAAATATAATGATCATGTTACCGATGGCACCAAATAGACAAAGGCTGGTTCTGAACATTAATTTATTTTGCAGCCAAGTGCATGTAGCTTATAAGCTATTTATATGTATAGCATTGAAAGATCCTCATCAGATTTTGCATCAATAGAGAGAGAGAAGCAGTAAAATTTTTGGATTGTTTACACATGATGGATCACTGTCAATTAATGTTAACACTCTGGTCTAGAAATACCCCAAGCACCCTAAAGAGTATGCTAAATGTTGTCCAGGTTATCTGTGTAAATTTCATCTACACTGGAGGAATGTTTCTGGGGTTGAAAATGTACTACTTGGGAGTCATGATGGTGATCTGCAGGTGCTCAGTGCTATGACTGGAGGTGGGGAATTGTATTTCTTGGACTAGCTGTGGAGTCATTTAGCTATATATTTTGGATTGGTGAGGAAAAATATCAGGCCTGTATCTTGTAGGGAGTTGGGCTCTGATATGGATCAGTTCAAAGAGTCAGGGACTAGAGATGTTTTTTGGCCCCTGTGTCCTGCTGTTGATCTTGGGGTCAAGAGATTACTGCCAAGGGTTCAAGATCGGATCAAGAAGGGATTAGAAATGGACCAAATTGGCCAAGGATCAGTGTTAACAATAATATGCAAAGCGTTGGTTTGGGTGGTTGATTGGTGCTCAAGAAAGCTAGAGAGGCCAGCGAAAGGCTCCGATTGGAGGAACGTGGCTTGCACCTTGGGTCATTTGATTGGATCAGTGGGTTGTGCTGAGAAAGGTGTTGAGGGCAACACTGTGATTTGGATGCATTTGGTCATTGAAGGAGAATCCAGAACGATTAGAAGGGAACTTCTTGTCCAATCGTAACTCTGATCCAACAACAATGACTGCCGAGGGACATTGTGGGGAGATCTGCAATGCTCTGAAGGGAACATTGATCATGGATGCAATTATCCTGTGCACTCTTGATATAAAAATGCACGGTTGAATTTCCTGAATGATGGAAAATGAGTTGAAAATGGTTCCCATGTTTCACCTTGTGTAAAAATATTTAAAATTTCATAATGATAAAAAATGTGATTTAATTTTTTTTTACTGTGAATAAACTTGACCTTGAAGTTTAGAATTAACTGATCACATTGCAAATCTCCAAGATCTGCAGATTTATTTTTTGACATCCAGCATTTGTATAAAAAGTTTACTTCAATTAACAGTTTAACAATAGCAAAATGTATTTTGAGTAATTTTATAATAGAAATGAAAATCTATTTTGGCATTAATTACCTTCTTTTTATTCAGTGCGTGCGGAACTACAGAAAATTGTGGGTGCGTCTGTAAAATGGAGGTATGTTGATAGCTTCAGGTATTTGGCGTGAGGATGTGAGGGGACAAAGTGTGGGTTGATGGGTTGTCAAGTGGATATTTGATCTGACCTGTTCTTTGTGCTATCTTTTTATTCTCTCTTTTAATTGGAGAAGGAATTGTAAACTGGTTTCCAGTTAGAAGTGGTGAGGAGAAATCTTTTGGCTCGTACAGTAAAACACGTGGTCTCCAGCACCTATAGGGATTGGTAGATCCTGGATAAGTGTATTTTCTGATCGCTTGGGATTTACTCTTACAATGTCTAACTGATAGACCTGCATTAAGAATAAACAATTTAAAAGACAAAAATAAAACATTGTACTTACACTGAACAAACTTCACTTGCATGAATATAAAGCATTTTACTTTATTTTCAGTCACATTCTTTGAAAACATTTAACCATCCCTTCATCTGCAGGTTCCTCCAAATTTCCCCCCCCCCCACCACCATGGAGCTGACCCAAAGATGAACAATAACATTTTAGATAATGAATTCCCCTCCCCCTCCCCCTCAGCCAGCTCTACATCCTGGCCGTCACCATTACTATTTCACACCACTTTATTCCAACAGCTGATACAATCCAAGCACAACCAACTCCCTCTGTTGGCTGAATATTTTCTCCCATCTTCACCAAAGGTTTATGTGTTACTTCCGAGAACATTTACTTTTACAATTTTAAACTTGTATATTTTTAACCAATTATTTTAATTCCTGTTTATTTATTTATTTATTTAAACAATTGAGAACCACTGGTTTAATGTATAAGGCCATACACTTACTATCCTTCCTTGTATTTTCTATTGGCAAAAATGAAGTTGGATCTTGTAGAATGCCCATTTGAGAACAGAGGATGGAGAGATGTACGGCTGTATAAAATGGCTGTTAGGCCACATTTTGACTAAAGGGTGCAGTTCTGGTCACTTCATTACAGGAAGAATGTGGAGGCTTTGGAGAGGGTGCAGAAGAGATTCACCAGGCTGTTGCCTAGATTGGAGTACATTAGCTGCAAGGAAATTATTGGACAAAATTGGATTGTTTTTTCTGGCACATCGGAGACTAAACGGTTATCCTTGATAGTTTAAAAATGATGAGAGGTATAGATAGGGAGGTAGTCAGAATCCTTTTCCCAGGGTCGAAATGTCAAATACGAAAAGATATTGTTTTAAGGTGAGGGATGTGTGTATGTGGGGGAGGGGGGGAAGGGGTTGTAGTTTAAAGGAGATTAGTGATGCTTTTTTTAAGAGTGGTGGGTGCTTGGAACACACTGCCAGAAGAGGTGGTAAAGCAGATAGAAGAGCAGCCTCTAAGAGACATTTAGACAGATGCATGAACAGGAAGGGAATGGAGGGATACAGATTATGTGCAGGCAGAAGGATTAGTTAGATTGGCATCATGGACTGCACAGACTTGATGGCTGAAGGGCCTGTTCCTGTGTTCTGTCTTTCTATGTTCAATGATCTCTTGATTTGTGTAGAGATCTCCCAGTTCCTTTTTCCTGTTATCTCCATCACTATTTTTGCTTTACTACTCTCTCCTCTTTCTCTTCTCCCTTTTCTTTTAAGAATATTCTCTGTTTCCAGGCATCTTTCCACTTGTCTTTCTATTCTGGTTTCATGAGGTATTCTGCACTGTTGACAGTTCTAGTTCTCTCTTCCAGTGAGCATCTCCAATCCACAAAGGAAAGAGCTTCTTTAAGTTCTTTACTGGTTGAAAGCCAGGACTCTTTACCATGTCGTCATATGAAGGACAGTTATTTGGAGGCATATCTACCATTGGGAAGCCAACTTCTCTTAAGAGAAAAATACTTGAATGTTCATAACTTAGTAAGGTAAAGCAGGTCACTAATAATATATTTATTTAAATTTACTTTTCTATTTTGAGATGAAACTTGACAAATTATATAAGATTTCATTTTGAGTCTGTTTTTCCTCAATAGATTTGGCAGGATCCTCGAAGATCTTGATTCATTTGGAGGTAAAACTCGGATATTAGACAAGTTCATAAGTTTACCTTGACCAAGAGGTGAACTAAAAAGATTGTGTGAAACATTGGAAAGCTATTTCCACTGAGGTTAGGAGAGATAAAGGCAAGAGGACATGGGTTAAGGGTGAAAGGGGAAATATTTAAGGGGAATATGAGAGGGAATTTCTTCACACAGAGTAATTGGGTGTGGAATGAGCTGCCAGCTGAAGTAGAGAATGTGGGGTCAATGTTAACATTTAAGAAAAATTTGGACAGGTACCTGGATGGGAGCGATATGGAGAGAGATGAACTGGGTGCAAGTGAGTGGGACAAGGCAGAATAATTGGCACAGACTAGAAATGCTAAAGGGCCTGTTTCTATGTTGTAATGTTCTATGGATAGAGTGGTGTAGTTGATGGGACAGAACAAACTGACAGAGGCATAGGTTTCGTAGATCTACCTATATTGTTGTCTAAAATGATCTGATGCAAAATGACAAGGCCCTTGCACAATCTATAGGCAACACATAGCACAATCTGCTGGAGGAACCCAGCAGGAGAAAAAGAATTGTTGATGTTTTGAACTAAAATTCTTCATCAAAGATAAAAGCATGCCCAACTCAGGAAAGTTATTGTCAGTCAGCTAAGCACTGATCTTCCTACAGCCACCCAAGGCTTTGCCAGCTGAAAAGGGCGTTGAATGCTTCTTAATGTCGCTGTCATTCAGAAGCAATAAAAACACTCAAAGGATAAATGGAACAATTAACAATACATATTAATTAAACAAAGTCACTTGGATACTTTTGATTTTCTAAAAACAGGAATATATTTTAGAGAAATGTAAATGACAAAATAATTACCCTTGCCCTTGAAGTTCCTAATCAGAGCAATTACAATGGTGCAGTTGCAGTTGATTCTTCAACTGTTGCTGGACTCGGTGAAGAATCTGACATCAGAATGCAGTTGGAAAATCATCAACAAACTGGCCAGAAACCTCAAGAGTTAGTGAGCAATGCTAACAGGGCTGTGTGGAACTGATGGCATTTCTATACATGACTTCCAAACTTTAGACCCCATAGCACAAATACAAGGTTCCTTTCCTCATCTATCGTAGTTTTTTTTTAATGGGGAAAATTGAGCAATGTTAGAGGATGCTGATTGGAGATAAGTGCCACAATATATCTTGTCATTATCAAAATTGTAAAGTGAAACCCCAATTTTATGCGGATTTGGATACAACATGATGAGCCATTGGACTCTGGCGTCGGGCTGCCGGCAAGAGAGGGGATGTCGAGCTGCTGGATTGATTTAAAATGCATACAGAATAACTTGGATGTTCCAAATAAAGGAGAAATGGAAATGAAGGTATGCAAATTAAACAGGGAAATGCAGTGTAATCCTGATTTAGTGCTACTCCGCTTTTCTTGGGAAGAGATTTTATTGACTCCACTGATCGTGTTATAATGGGGTTTCACTGTATTGGGAAATAATGATAGAATTGTCATGGAGAGGGTAAAGAACTTCCAATTCCTGGGTGACATCTCTGAAGATCTATCCTGGGACCATCAGTAATGTAGAAGGCTCGTCAGTGTCTATATTTCATTAGGGGTTTGAGGAGATTTGGTATGTCACCAAAGACTCTTGCAAATTTCTACAGATGTATTGTGGAGCCAGCTCTTCAGCGCTTGACGTCCTGTTTTGCGGAAACTGCCAAAATGTTTGGCCTGGAAGTCAGCCTGAAGAAAACTGAGGTCCTCCATCAGCCAGCTCCCCACCATGACTACCAGCCCCGCCACATCTCCATCGGGCACACAAAACTCAAAATGGTCAACCAGTTTACCTATCTCGGCTGCACCATTTCATCAGATGCAAGGATCGACAACGAGATAGACAACAGACTCGCCAAGGCAAATAGTGCCTTTGGAAGACTACACAAAAGAGTCTGGAAAAACAACCAACTGAAAAACCTCACAAAGATAAGCGTATACAGAGCCGTTGTCATACCCACACTCCTGTTCGGCTCTGAATCATGGGTCCTCTAACGGCATCACCTACGGCTCCTAGAACGCTTCCACCAGCGTTGTCTCTGCTCCATCCTCAACATTAATTGGAGCACTTTCATCCCTAACGTCGAAGTACTCGAGATGGCAAAGGTCGACAGCATCGAGTCCACGCTGCTGAAGATCCAGCTGCGCTGGGTGGGTCACGTCTCCAGAATGGAGGACCATCGCCTTCCCAAGATCGTGTTATATGGCGAGCTCTCCACTGGCCACCGTGACAGAGGTGCACCAAAGAAAAGGTACAAGGACTGCCTAAAGAAATCTCTTGGTGCCTGCCCCATTGACCACCGCCAGTGGGCTGATATCGCCTCAAACCGTGCATCTTGGCGCCTCACAGTTCGGCGGGCAGCAACCTCCTTTGAAGAAGACCGCAGAGCCCACCTCACTGACAAAAGGTAAAGGAGGAAAAACCCAACACCCAACCCCAACCAACTAATTTTCCCCTTCAACCGCTGCAACCGTGTCTGCCTGTCCCGCATCGGACTTGTCAGCCACAAACGAGCCTGCAGCTGACGTGGACATTTACCCCCTCCATAAATCTTCGTCCGCGAAGCCAAGCCAAAGATTGTGGAGAGCATTCTAACCGGTTGCATCACTATCTGTTATGGAGGTGCCAATGCATAGGACAGGAAAAGGCTACAGAGTGTTGTAAACTTGGCCAATGCCATAATGGGCATTAGTCTTCATTCCATCTACAAGAGGCGGTGTCTCAAGAAAGCAGCCTCTCAAGGCCCTCACCACCCAGGTCATGCCCTTTTTTCACTGCTGCCATCAGGAAAGAGGTACAGGAGCCTGAAGACGTCCATTCAAAGTTACAAAAATAGCTTCTTCCCCTCTGGCATCATGTTTCTGAACGGACATGAACATGTAGACACTACTTCACTTTTTTTTCTCTGTTTTGCACTAATTACATATTTTTAAATATAGTATTATAAAATAACAGTTTTGCACCTGTAATACACAACACTACTGCGCAAAACAACAGATTTCGTGATGCATGTTTATGACAATAAACCTGATTCTGATGAAAGAAGAGAAAGATGAAGGGAAGGAAGTTTTGTTATCTCACAATTGAACTGAGTCAGGAAGAACATAAACATTTTGAAGTTTAGCCGTGACCTCTTGGTCCTTTTAAGCATTACCAGTTGGATTTTTGAGACATCGAAGTGATGATGAAACAAGCTATTGGCTGGAGAGTTATCAGGCTTTGGGTATTATGTACAATTAAGACCAATTAGTAAGAGCTGATGTATTTGACAGGAACTTCACAATTAATAAATCTTGAACCATATTTGCAATCTGACGTCATTGACCATTGAGGGTAGGCAGTCCTCTCTTGCACCAAGAAAAGGGTTGTAGTGGTTGAAGGTCATTTCTGCCAAAGGTTTGTGTTTTCATACCTCGAGGGATGTTCAGTAAAGCACACAATGTTCTTGCCACATTGTAGTGTGGATGTTGGGGAAAATGGATTAGGAGTAAGTGTGGTCATAGGATGAGAAAGTTACTTGAGGACAGGGAGAGGTTCAGAGAGAGAGTCAAAACTTAAAGGGAGAGTGACAGTTAAAATTAAATATAGGGGGAGAAAATGGTCAGAAACTAGTCATGTAATGAGCTACAGTATCTGTTCAACTTTATATATGACTAGACATAGTCTCCAATTTAAGTTAACCATTGAGATAATTAATTATTGAAAAATCATCAATTTGATGTAATTAACGTGGTCTTTCTTGTCTTGCAGTTTTAATTAGTTACAAGCATACCAAAACTGATTCTCCACAAAGCCATTTTTCAATTGTGACTGCACTTGTGGATGAGATAGGTACACTTTTTAAGTCATCTTTGGTATCCAAAATTCTTTCTATGCCACTAACAGTGTGATGGTATTCAATTCTCAATTTTGAAGCAAATCTTAATTTCTCAAATACAATGTGAAATGGAATGGCTGTGGTATTGTAACACCCTGCTGTGTAATGGTTATGGTGTTGTAATGCCCTGCTGTGTAATGGCTGGGGTGTTGTAATGCCCTGCTATGTAATGGCTGTGGTGTTGTTACGCCCTGCTGTGTAATGGCTGTGGTGTTGTAATGCTCTGCTGTGGAATGGCTGTGGTGTTGTAATGCTCTGCTGTGGAATGGCTGTGGTGTTGTAACACCCTGCTGTGGAATGGCTGTGGTGTTGTAATGCCCTGCTGTGGAATGGCTGTGGTGTTGTAATGCCCTGCTGTGTAATGGCAGTGGTGTTGTAACGCCCTGCTGTGGAATGGCTGTGGTGTTGTAATGCCCTGCTGTGGAATGGCTGTGGTGTTGTAACACCCTGCTGTGTAATGGCTATAGTGTTTTAATGCCCTGCTGTGTAATGGCTGTGGTGTTGTTACGCCCTGCTGTGTAATGGCTGTGGTGTTGTAATGCTCTGCTGTGGAATGGCTGTGGTGTTGTAACACCCTGCTGTGGAATGGCTGTGGTGTTGTAACGCCCTGCTGTGGAATGGCTGTGGTGTTGTAACGCCCTGCTGTGGAATGGCTGTGGTGTTGTAATGCCCTGCTGTGGAATGACTGTGGTGTTGTAATGCCCTGATTTTTTTTCCCATTGTACATTTACAACAGGAGATAAAAGCATCTTGTAGCCAGTGAAGGACCTTGAGTTGTAGTCACTTTGGTGAGGAAAGTTGCCACTCCTTTCACAAACTCTGATTGTAACCATATTATCCCGTTGTCATGTTATTGGTTGAAGGATAAACATTGGCCAAGACACCAATATTAATTATCTGGTTTTCAGTTGGTCACCTGAGAGCATAAGGTGTCTCGCTTTAAGATGCCACTTGAAAGATAGCACCTTCAGCAAATAAGAATTCCTCAGTGATGTTGAGATCAAGTTCTAGCATGGAACCTACATCGATGAGCTCTGAACTGAGCCAAAACCAATACCAATCTCAAGCCAACTGCTTATCAATCATGCATCTGGAAAGGAAGTCGTACAAATCAAATGTCCAGTTTATATTTGTGCATGGTGCTGAAAGTTGAGACCTCATTGGCTGGAAGGAAACTAATCCCCTTGATGCAAAGAGGAAAAAAATGTGCAACAATGGAGCACATTTTGATTCTATAAATTGGAAGGTGTGTTGAACGGCTTATGGTTAGTAATATTGAAAGTTACATTAGACCTTTCATAAGGTCTTGCAATCGATTAATGGCAGGAGTATATCCCTGGAGAGATTTGGGAATGGCAAACAAGATTTACACATTTCATCTTAAACCCTATTTGGTTAACTGTTCAATGAGCAAACATTCTAAAGATTGCAGTTGTCTTTACACAAAGTAAAATGGTTGTGATGGTTGAAGATCATTCAACCTAATTACAAGGTCTCAAGAGTTTCTCTGGGCAGGGTCCTCGACTCACATTTGACCTAATTCATTTTGAAGACCAAAGTCGGGACCTTTACTGAAGATGCACAACATTTAATTACACTCGATGCAAACAGCAAAACAATGCACCTGGCATCTAATGTAGGAAGTTAAAATGAACATATTAACCTGTGACCATCTTGAATACGAAAGCACTCCAACGTGACCACCAAGCCAATGTCATCCAATGTCATTACCATCACCGAGTCTCACCCATCAACTTAAGTGGCCAAGTCACACAAATATTGTGGCTGTAAATTGTAGGTCATGGGCAGGGTATCCTTGGATAAGTCCTTCTGAGACTCCAAACACCTTTTCATTATCAAAAAGGCACATGGATAGAGTGGAATAAAGCACATTCTACTTTCCTGAATGAGTATAGTTGTTATTTAAGTCACAAAGCTATTTTAGTACTTTTCTCATCACTCTCAATATTCACTTCCTTCCCCATTGGTAATCCTTTGCTTCTGTGAATGCTTTCTGCAAATACAATACAGTTACTTTTTTAGGCTACTGCCTTTAGGCCCTTGACATCTATCACCAAGGGGCAAGAAGCAGCAGGTTCTTGGATACCAGTAGATTTCCTCCCAAGTCGTACATCATCCTGGCTTCGAAATCTATTGATCTTGCTCCTTGGTTGCTGCATTTGAATCTTGAAACATTCTACATAAGAATGCTGAACCCTCACCAGAATGACTGCAGCAGTTCTAGAGGATGGCTAACTGCATATTCACTTGGGAAATTGGGGTGGGACATGACAGCTTGCTTTGCCACCAATACTTGTGTTTTGATTGAGAGTAAATTTTCAGCTAGGATGTTTGTGTAAAGACACACCCCTCTGCAACATAAAATAAACAGCAGCGATATTCAAATAAAAGTACAAAACATGATAGTTTATTCATTCTCTTAATTTGCTGGAAACATGTGAGAGACTCCCAGAATCTGGGATTGCACTCTATCTTCCACTAGAGTTAATCACCACTTGCTCCCATTATATAACTCTGTAAGGAATGAATTGTTTAGAAGTTAAGACAATGAGCCATATTACAAACATTGACATGCTGGTCAAGTGAAAGGTTCAGTGACAGTTTTCAAAGATCTGGTGTCATCTTGTAAAAATTATTTTCTTTTATATCTCTCTCCAGATCTGGTCAAAGATGTTATCCTGCCGGACTGTGACATGAAATTCACTGGTCACGTCACCTGGGTGGGGAAAAGTTCCATGGAAGTCCAGATGCACGTATCTCAGGTTAGAATGCTACTTGGAAGCAGATAAGAAGTTTTCCTTTCTTAGTTGAAACATTAATTTTGAAGAGTTAATTTACATTTAATAACTAGATGTTGCACAAAATAAATGGTTTGTTGATGATTATGGTGCAAGAAATAAGTGGCAAACTTTTCCTCAAACTGAGCTGGGATCAAGGTACATTAGTGGCCAAATTAAGCAGGAAACTCTGCAGAGGCCAGCCACTGAATGGGGTTTGTTATTACTTTTCCTTCTCCCCTTTAATTGTGAGTATGTGCAGCTTGGCTCTAGGTTACGCTGATCACATTTGTGAATTGAATCTTTTGCTTGAGCTGACCAGTATTCAACTGGAGCTAATTAATAGATTTCTTGTGAAATTGAAAATCCAAAGGGTTATCCTAGTGTGACCAATATACCTTCAAACATTCTATCAACTGCTAAATGATGAAAGGAACTTTTCTACTAAACTGGAATATCAGCACATTACAATCAGAAGGTGCCCAATCATTGTTTTGCTTGAGGGAATGCTCGAGGCAGGTACTCTAACAACACTTCAACAACATCTAGATAATCCCTTGAAATACCATGGCACAGACAAAATGCTGATAAATGTGATCTGTATAGATAGGTACTTGATGGTTGGCACAGACATGGTAGGCTGAAGGGTCTGTTTTGTGCTGTGAGGCAATGAGATGTTCCAACATGATAGAAAGGATATTGGTCTTGGCATTTCCAATTATTCAGAAAAGACAAGAAGAATTGGTACTATTTAAATTTATTCAGTTAAAATTCTGGAGGATTTAATTTGTGATTTTCTTTTTCTTTTTTTTTTGCTTTCAAGTTTCAACATGGCTCCTTCAATCCCATCCTGCAGGCTACCTTTGTAATGGTGGCAAGAGATCCTTCAAATAAACGGTAATCCATGTTGGATGTACATTTACAGCAAGTTTATTTCATTTGATTAGTGAAAATGTTTTATAGTGGCACTTTGTTCAAGAATAATTCCTATCCTTTATACTTTGATTCCTGAGTCACAAAGGATTATCCTAGATTAAAAATGTTACATTGAAATGGAGGATGAGAAGGGGGAATTGATGTTGGGTAATGAGGCTTTGAATGACTATTTTGCATCAGTCTCCATGGTGGAGGACACGTTTACCATGCCAAAGGCAGGTGTTATGGATATGATGGGAGGTGAGGCTTAGATGCAATAGCTATCACTAAAGAGGTAGTACTAAGCAAACCCATGGGTCTAAAGATGCTAAGCCCCCTGGTCCTGATGGAATGCATCCCATGGCAGAACTTATAGTAGAGGCTTTGATGATTATTTACCAACATTCTCTGGACTCTGGAATTTCATGCCACTTTTCAAAAAATGATGTAGGCAAAAGGAAGGGAACTATAAGTCAGTTAGTTTAAGCATTTTGGGAAAATGCTTGAAGCTATCATTATGGTAGAAATAGCGAGGCATCTGGAGCGAAATGCATTCATCAGGCAGATGCAACATGGATTCAGCAAAGGCGGGTCCTGTTTGATGAGATTACTGGAATTAAAAGATATAACAAGTATGGTAGATAGAGGGGAGCAGATGGATGTTATTTACTTGGATTTCCAGAAGGCATTTGATAAGGTGCTGCATGAAAGGCTTATCCATGAGATAAAGATGCAGAGAGTTGGGGTGGTGTATTAGCATGGATGCAGGATTGGTTAACCAACAGAAAGCAGAGAGTTGGGATACATGGGTTTTTTTCTGGATGGCAATCAGTGGTGAGTGGGATGCTGCAGGGATTGGTGCTGGGCCCACAACTATTAATGCAGTGTTTCTGCTGTTAACACTAAATTGAGCAGAAAAGCAAATGGTTCAGAAGATCTGGAGAGTCGACAGAGATATGGATAGGTTAAGTGAATGGGCAAGGGTGAGACAAATGGGGTACAATGTTGGTAAATGGGAAGTTATCCATTTTGGAAAGAAAGATGGAAGATCAGATTATTATTTTAAATGGAAAGCAATTTCAGAATGCTGTCTTGCAGAAGTGCTTGAGAATGAATTGCAAAAGGTTGGTTTGCAGGTGCAACAGGCCATCAAGAAGGCAAATGGAATGTTGGCTATTGCTAGAAGGATTGAGTTTAGGAGAAGGGAGGTTTATGCTGCAACTCTATAGGGTTCTGGTGAGGCTGCATCTGGAGTACTGTGTGCAGTACTGGTTTCCTTACTTGAGGAAGGATATACTGGCTTTGGAGGTGGTTCACTAAATTAATGGAGTTAGCCTATGAGGAGAGATTGGGGCTATACTTGCTTAAATTTAGAAGAATGAGCGGGGATCTTATAGAAGTGTATAAAATTACGAAAGACATAGGCAGTTAAGTTGTTCCCATTGTTGAGGGAGAAAAGAACTAGGGGACATCATCTCAAGAACTAGGGTTGTATATTTAGGATGAAGATAAGGAGGAACTGCTTTTTCCAGAGGGTGGAGAATATATGGAATTCGCTGTCCATTGAAGGAATGGAGGCTACCTCAGTGAACATATTTAAGACCAGGATGGATAGATTTTTATGAAGTGGGGGAATTAAGAGATATGGGGAAAATGCCATCCAGGTAGGTTAAGATGAGCCTAACATCAGATCAGCCATTCAATGGTGGAGCAGGATTGGTGGCTTATTTCTGCTCCTATTCTTATGTTCTTATTAAATCTGATTGATTTTGCTTTTCCAAGGAATATTTAATCAAAAAGCTTCTGAATTCTAAGGAAAAGTAAATCTTGTTCCTTTTCGAAAAGTACCTCAGATGGCTACTATTTTAATGTATCTTAATGTTTGAAAGTGAAAATTGAGGGGAGCTCATTAAAGACACTGTTGAGAAAAAAAATACATAAACCTTTGACTTTAAATCCATTGTTGGGCACTTGTTTAGTGTTTTTAAAATTTCTTTGTCCGTCAACTGGAAAATTCTCCGGCATGATCTTTCTGATTAACGTTCAGGCTTGGATACATTTATCACTTGCAAGTGGTAGGTATTTCAAATAAGTAAGTTTTAATACTACCCTATTATCATAACCAAATGACCCTTCAACAGCTATATTGGCCTCTTTACTTTGCTCCCTGATCTGCCTGTAATTAAAGGCATGTTGATACTTAGTTATGTGCCTTTCAAATTGATCATTATTTCTCAAACTTTACACTCTACCTACTAACACTGAATCGACTTGTCTGCAGTTATGTGGAAAGTTCTTTAGCCTTTTTTTAAACAGATATTTAATTGGCCACTTTCCAATCTTGACGTCTCTCCTGTACCTGCTGTCACCACCTTATCTCCATATCGAGAGAAAACTGTTAGGGCGATCAGTGTCCTGCTTCTTATGGATTGGATACACTGCAGAATATCACATGTTGTTGGGTAGAAGCCAATATTGAAACCATTGAAACAGCTTGATATTATTGACCCCTGAATGTTGCTCAAGAGGAACTTCTGTAGGTCTTGGGGCCGAGATGATTTAACTTCAGCAACCTTAACTATTTTCCCATGTGAGGTCAGACTCTGGCTGGTGTAAGGTTTTATTTCTATTAACTCTGACCTTGTCTGGTCCCATAGGCTTTGCAGCATCCCAGCAAGTTTCCCAATATCAGGCAGGATAAATGAATTGGCTGCAGAATAGGTTCTACGATTACAGACTGAAGATGGTGACATGAGTAAGAACGAGGAAATAAGTTAATAGAAAACCTGGAAAAGCATATAAATGCCTCCACCTGGAATAACTGCAGGCTGTGGTGGTTTGATTTACCTTTTGTGAATGAGATATATGAATTTTTCTTATTGATGGGTAGATGCCAGAGTTGTAACTGTACTAAAATAGTTTGGAACCACAGCTAATTCTGGAACTCAGCATGTGGTCCAGTGACGGTCATTTTTTGATAATACTCCTGGAATATGTATAACTGTGCTGTTAAATAAAGTAAGGAATCAAGAAGCAGAATGTGGTCCATAAATGGCAGCATGGACTAGTTGGGTCAATTACCTGTCTCTGAGCTATGTACCAGTACTTATAAGGTGTTTATAAAACAGTAGCTCCAAGGAATAATGAATTGCTTTTTCCCTCAGGGCTGCTTTTGTTAATCCATTGAAGCTCATGAGTCCAGAAGAGGAGAATCTCTTTGAACAAGGAAAGTGTAAGTTGTGATGTGCAGAATAGGTTCTATGATTACATGAGAATCATATTCTCAGCCTGCACTTATTTTGTATGGCATTTTTCAATTCCCAAGAGTTCGGTGTTAAACAAGAAAGTCTGCAGATGTTAGGGTCAAGTGTGCAATACAAAAACATGCTGGACAAACTCAACGGTCACAGAGCATTCATGGGAAGTAAAGGGTAACCAATGTTTGGGGCCTGGGTCCTTTGTAAGGTACTTCCTCTTCCCATTCCCACACCCACATGTCATTATGCGCCTTTTCTACTGCCAGAGTGAGACCTGCCATAAATTAGAGGAGCAATACCTCATATTCTGCCTGGGCAATGTACAGATCTTTGGTATGGACATTTAATTTTCCAATTTCAGGCAGCAGGTCCCTGCTCTATCCTGAGCTACTTCCATTCTTTTCCCACACCCCCACCTAGCTCCCCTACCCATTCTCTTTTTTTAACTTTTTTTTGTTTTTTAATAAAAATTGTACATAGTGACATTTTAAATATACTTTAATAGTACAGTTGGGGAAACTATGTTTTTCATTTTTATTTATATAAAAGTTTCTTTTATACCCTTTTTTTGTTCCTTTTTATTGCTGCATCTAGGCCCCTATGTGGCCAAGGTATGGCTGCCAGACCTTTACAAAAGTGTCATATTATTCTTTAAGTTGTATGTGATTTTTTTCCCCCCCCCCTTAAGTATACAGCTGTTCATTTTTGCAGTCCACCGTGCTATAAGTAGAAGGGAGTCAGACTTCCAAGTGATCACGATACATTTTTCGTTACTGTCAGTGAGATTAGATATTTGGCCAATTTGTTTTTGTTTTTTAAATATTAGGAAGGTGGCAAACAGAAATTTAAAGCTGTATTCCATTATAAAAACTTGTCGCTTATTTCCATGAAATTACCTCATAAAACCACGAAAACCACTCCTGCTATCTTGGTTTTGTTTTCCATCAATAAACAAAAAGGTAGCATCTACGTACCTGTGGTGTTTCTCCCCCTCCCATTTCACCAGCTCCCCCAAAAAAACACAAAGGAAAGGCAGAGAAAATGGGGGAAAAAAAAGGGAGAAAGAAAAGAGAGGCTGGATGTGGTGTTGGTGCTTCCAGTAAGTGTCCATAGAGGCCGTGGAGCCACCCCCTTATATAATTACTTTTATTAATCCATCTGTTGGTAGATCTCCAAGTCTTTTTATTGTGTGGCTACAGCTGTGCTCCCGTGTATGTCAGATATGGCTGCCATATTTTTGGCAAAGGTATCAGATTCTAGGATTACATGTGATTTCTTTTTCCATGGGAATACAGCTATGCATCTTGGTAATCCACTTACTGATAAGAAGAGAGGAGTCAGACTTCCAGGTCATCACTATGCATTTTTTTTTGCAATGGACAAAGTATATATGAATTGAATTTGGAATTTAGTTAATTTGTAGCTTATGTCTATAAGATTCCCCAGCAGATGTACCCCCAAAATGGGCGTACCTTTGCGTAGGACCAGGTTGCAGGAACGAATGTTCACTGCTCCACTCCACACCTGAAGCATATCTCTGGCACCTCTGGTTTTGCCTTGTGAATCTTTTGTGGTGTGAGGAAGAGCTGGTGCAAAATGTGGTATTGAACCAGTCTGTATCTAGAATTAATAACTGTTGTCACACTGTCTTTCCACCAATCTGACCAACATCTCTCATCAATTGTGATGTCCAGGTTTGACTCCCATCTTTCTCTTGTTCTAGGTAGCCCCTGCTTGGGGCTTCACTTTGGAGTACCGAGTAGGTACTTAATATAAATTTGGGTGCATTTCCCAGTTGACGCAACCCTTCAATCTCACTAGGTGTTGGCGGGGTCATTGTAGGGCCCCGCCTATCCCTTAGAAATTATCTTAATTGGAGGAAATAGTGAAAGGTCCCATAAGACAAATCATATTTTTCCTTTAGCTGCTCAAAAGACATAAGCTGTCTTCCCTCATAGCACTCCTCAATATGTCGGATCCCCTGCTGATGCCAAATCTCCAGGATTTTATTGACTATGTTCATGGGCATCAGTTGAGTCAGTGGCACCTTAGGCGATATTTCCACTTTCTCTCCAATACATTCATTGATCTCATACCAGATTTTAATCAGATGTTTCAGTATGGGGTTATCCTTTTTTTTTGTTATTAACTTGGTATCCCATTCGCTGTCCTCTCCCCCATTGAATGCAATCCCATTTGCACCCAAGTGGGTGGATCCCCCTCTTCAAAGCAGGATGCAAGGAACCTCGACTGAGCTGCTAGATAATATTTCTTAAAATCAGGCAACCTTAGTCGCCCCCCCCAAGCTGTAGTCCCATATCAGTTTTTTCAAGGGTATTCTGGGTACTTTTCCAATCCAGATGAATTTCCTTATGCTATCATTCAGTGCCTTAAAAAAAAGATTGTGGCAATGGAATTGGCAAAGATTGGAAGAAGTATTGGAGTCCTGGCATCACCTTCATCTTTATACAGTTAACCCTTCCCATTAAGGTGATGGGCACATCCCTCCAGCTCATTAAGTCGCCTTCAATCTTCTCCAGTATAGTGGGATAGTTGAGTTCATATAAATTTTCCAGGATACTTGATTCCTAGGCCTTTTCCAGCTCCTGCAAACCAACTGAAAATTGGTGTTTCTTTAATTTTCTTTGTGGTCAAATTTATTCAGTGGCCTGATACTGATTTTTTTTTTCTATGTTGGCTTTATAGCCCGATACTGTACCATAGTCCTCCAGTGTGGTAAGCATCTTTGGCAAAGACCTGGCTGGGTCCGTCAGGTACAACAATGCGACATCTGCCATTAGATTTGTCTTGTTGCTCGCGCTGACCCACTTTGAATCCCTTTATCACTGAATCTTGTCTGATGACTTCTGCCAATGGTTCAATTGCTAAGATGAACAACCCTGGAGATAGAGGACAGCCCTGCCTGCTGGACCTACTGAGGGGGAATGTATGTCGGTGATGTTCATTTGTACTGACTTTTGCCTGTGGTTTGTCATAGTGTTTTTATCCAATTTACAAATGTTTGTCTCATTCCAAATTTTTCCAAAACTTTAAACAAAAAAGGCCATTCTAGCCAATCAAAGGCCTTTTCTGCATCTTGTGAAACTCTTATTCTTGGATCATGTTTTGCCTGTACCAAATGTATAATATTAAATAGTCTGCTCAAGTTAGCAGAATGCCTCTTCCCGATGAAGCCCATTTGATCAAGATCTATCAACTTGGGAAGGTAACGACCCAGCATATTGGTCGGTACCTTGGCTATTATTTTGTAATCTGTATTTAATAGTGAGATAGGTCTGTATGAGGATGGCTTCAACGGGTCCCTGTTCTTTTTACTAAATCGCAGCTTCTGCTGAATTTCGTCTTTCACTCCAAACCTACTTTGTCTGACTCCCCACCCCCTCCCCTGTGTTTGGCCAATCAACTATCTCTATTTGTCCATCATCCTTCATCCCTTCCTGGTTCACAGATACCTGTCTAATTCCTCCCACCCTGTTTTCATTATACTGGCTGTCTTCCCTATGTACTCCTTCTTGATGAAGGGTTTTGACTTAAACTGTTCTTTTTCTCCCACTGCCGCAGCTCAATCCACTGAGTTCTTCCGGCAAATTGTTTTTTGGTTCCTGAATCCAGCATCTGTTGTCTCTTGCTTGTCTTAAGACTATTGGTCTGCTTGTTTAATTTGATGATCAAGCCTTTTGAAATTGGTCGTAAATTTATCACAATTCAGCTTTTCATTGTTAAAAACATAGTGAACAAAGCAAGAAGGACTACGATAAAGGAGACCTCATTACTGAGAACAGCACCGAATGAAGATGAGCGTAAAATTGTACACGAAATGTTCCTGGAAACTCTGGATGCCAAGTAAGTGGAGTTTGTAGTCTGATATTCCTGTGCTCCTCTACCACTCTCCTGGTCACAGCTCTTCCAAGTTTGAGTTCTATATACAGGTATTGTGTTTTGATATTCAATTATCAACAAAAGGACTTGTTGGTTTTAAATTCTTTGTGAGTCCATGGAAACCTGTAGTTCAGGTCATCATGCCTGTCGTGGCTTTTGAAAAAAATGATTGTGTTTAGTTCAATGTCCCCAATTTTTTTAAAGATCATGATTCAGTGAAGTTCCTCATGTTTGACACCCCTCCCAGTCCTTCCAAAATTATTATTGGCATCAGGATCCATTAGTTCCATTACCTTTTCAAGAAGAATGTTCTTAATCCAACAAGGGAATGGGTGAAAAATGTCCTCCTAAATCTCTCCCCCCCCCCCCCACCCCACCAGATTTTGTTTTGCCAGTAGTTAGCTATTTTGAGCAAACCAGAGTATATATTCTTCAGCGAGGATCCCTCTAATGGGTTCTTGGACTACTGTGCTACAAGCTTTCAAACTATTGTATTTGTAATGAAAATCCATCAGCCTTGCTAACCATTTCATGAAACCCTCTGGTACCTTTCATTCCTGATCTGGGGTCTTGACCCGAAACACCACCCATCACTTTGTCTCAGCAGCTGCTGCTCAATCTGCTGCATTCCTTTAGCAATTACTTGCTCCAGATTGGAATGTCTGCTCTCTCTTGTGGCACCTGTTCCTTTCCTAATGCCTTTAAATTTTTCCTGAAGTGAGGTGCTGAGCCCTGGCCAGAAGAGTCCAGGATGCAGTAAACTTGGTCTGCTGAATTTTGAGTGGCATTGAGTATATTGAGTGGCACTGAATACATTGAGTGGCACTGAATACATTGAGTGGCACTGAATGGCTTTGAGTGGCACTGAGTGGTACTTTGAGTGGCATTGAATACATTGACGGGGTTAAGAGGATGATGGAAAAGAGACCAAGGAAATTATCTAATTGCTCCTCTTCGTAACCCATGTTTGCATTAGGACTGTAAGCTTCCGCAGTCGGATTTTACCAAAGAATTCCGTGTGGATGGAGGACACAAAGCTCAAGAGTCTGGAAATATGCCATCCACAGGTGTGTGATAACTAAATTATTGAGCTATTGTTTTGTTCATTTTCTAGGTTAAATCAAGTGCTAGTGGAAAGATCACATCAGAGAAATAAATAGAAGTTCTCTGAATGCCATTGTTCTTGTATGACTATGGCCCTGAAATGTTCATGGCTTCTATTAACTGATGATGGTAACCCTTCACTGTTTCACCCAGTTAACCATTGTCTTGTATGTATGTCAGTAGAACAAGCAGGCATCATCATTTAATCTGATCTGTATCAGGCATAGGGAAATATGCATCACTCAACTTCTCTGATAAACACTTAGAAGAAAAGCTGACTTTCCTTTTAATTTTCTGTGTGATTTCTATTGAGTTGCTGGTCTGTCAAAATGTGGGGTGAACCATCTCCATGCTTCAGTATTAGTGGAAGATATTTAAAGGTGAACGAATGCTGGGGAAAGTGCTACTCATTACAAATAGACCCCCGACTTATAATATTTTGAGTTACGACGAACAGAATCCGTTTTGAATAAAGGTAAGTCAGGGTCCACCTGTATCAACGTGGTTACTTTTCCTTCTCTTAAGGAAATGCTTCTGTCTAATTAGCGCATGCAGATCGCTTTCCACCCCCCACCAGTCATAATTTTGTTGTTTCACTTGTAGTAACATCAAGGAAATGTGTTTTGATGGACCCAGTGCCACAGCGCAGATTGCCATCACTGGGGAGGGAGAGAGAGCAATGACAATTTGCATGTGTTCCAATCACAATGTAGATTGCAAGGTGATACTGCTGCCTCTAGTTACCTGGCGGCGTGAGGGAAAGATGGTGAGTGAGGGAGGGGAGCCGAGAGCAAAGTCATCTTGCTCGCTGCCCTGCAAAAAAACGGGAGGTAAATCTACTACATTTGGCACCTCCTGCTCCTTCCCAGTTTTTTTGTGAAAATTGGACTGCTTCAAGGACCTCTTCTACTACTGTATAACAATCTAACTTTGAATGCCTCACTTCTGTTCATTTGCTTCCTCTTGCGGTTATTTAGAATTTCTTGGCACTTTTGGTAAGGTAAATGTCTCCTTCCTCATTGATTCTGTAACCTCACCCTAAATGTATTTGGCATCATGATGTAACATTGAGACTTTGGGGTGCAAGTATATGGCTCGCTGAAAGTGGTGACACAGGTGGAGAGACAAGTGAAGAAAAATAATTGATGTGTTTATCTTCACAGACCAAGACATTGAGTTTAAAAGGAGGGATGTCATGTTGCAGTTGTACAAAACATTGTGTCAGCTGCCATTGGAATATTGTCTACTGTTTTGGTTCCCATACTACAGGAAGGATGTGGTAGCAATAGAGAGAGCGCAGAAAGATTCACCAGCATGTTGCCTAGAATAGAGGGCTGTATTTAGTAAGAAGGTTAGATAGGCTTCGTTGGCTCTCACCAGACCTAGGAGGCTGAAGGGTTACCTTCAGTATTAGGTACATGCCTTAGAAAGAGTCAGGTGAGTTTAAAACTAGAAGACATAAGTTGAAGGTGATGGGGTTGAAATTTTTTTTTTTTAAATTTTTTATTTTTCACACCATAAATCACATTAGCCATGATATACACTATTTATTTTTCACACATATACAGTGACTTTTTCTCCTCCCCCCCCTCCTCCCAAGCCACCCCCCCACCCCCCCCTCATCCATTTTAGGTATACAATCTAGGTTGCATTAAGCCAGTCAGACAATGTTGTCATTCAACAAAAATACACCAGAAATTCTACTGAGTCCATTCTTTTCTTTCCTTCTCCTTCCATCAACTTAGGTAATGTTTGTCCCCGGTAGGTTTTCGCTATTGTATTTAATGTAAGGCTCCTATACTTGTTCGAATATTTCAATATTATTTCTTAACCTATATGTTATTTTTTCTAATGGAATACATTTATTCATTTAAATTTAATAGTTTCTTCCTTTTAATTTGGTTATGTATTCCATTAATATTTAAAGTCATATAGTTCAGCGTAGCCCTTTTATATTTTGTTTATCTTCTCTTTCCGTTTTTCCATCATTACCTTTCCTCCTTTTCCATTTCTGTTTTCTTATTTTCAACTCTTTATAAGACAACATTCCTACAACATCCAACATTTTCCTTATTCTCCTATTTCTATCTTATTTATCCCCAATCTCCCCTTCCCCTCCTGAGTTGTCCTTTATCCCTTGTCGGACAACCACATCTCCCCTCTCCATTTGGATTTGCGAATCCACTCGCAAGCGTCAACTGATTTTGCAGTGACCGCTATTTCCCCTCACCCCGCCCCCCCCAGAAAAGATTTCACTTTTCATATGTCACAAAGGTCACTCTTTTAATTCCCTCCTTATTCTCTCTATTCCATTACCTTCCCTTATTAATTCTTGTCTATACTATCTATATTTTCCTCTAAGTACAGATACATTCACGTATGCTCATTGTCTCTATTCACTCTTATACCTCTTTACCCGCATACATATCAATCGTGATCATTTTTACTCTCATTACCCGTCTTCATCCCTCAGTCTATTTTTGTCTTTACCCACATACATATCAATCGTGATCATTTTAACTCTCATTACCCGTCTTCCTCCCTCAGTCTATTTTTGTAATTGTTCTGCAAATTTTCGTGCTTCTTCTGGATCCGAGAATAGTCTGTTTTGTTGTCCTGGAATAAATATTTTCAATACCGCTGGATGCTTTAGTATAAATTTATACCCTTTCTTCCATAAAATCGCCTTTGCTGTATTGAACTCTTTTCTCTTCTTTAGGAGTTCAAAACTTATATCTGGATAAATGAAGATTTTTTGCCCTTTATACTCCAGTGGTTTGTTGCCCTCTCTTACTTTTTCCATTGTCTTCTCCAGTACCTTTTCTCTTGTAGTATATCTTAGGAATTTTACTACAATAGATCTTGGTTTTTGTTGTGGTTGTGGTTTAGAGGCCAATACTCTATGTGCCCTTTCTATTTCCATTTCTTGCTGTAGTTCTGGACATCCTAGGGTCTTAGGGATCCACTCTTTTATAAACTCCCTCATATTCTTGCCTTCTTCATCTTCCTTAAGGCCCACTATCTTTATGTTATTTCTTCTGTTATAATTTTCCATTGTATCTATTTTTTGAGCTAGTAGTTCTTGTGTCTCTTTAGTTTTTTTATTAGATTCCTCCAATTTCTTTTTTAAGTCTTCTACCTCCATTTCTGCTGCTACTGCCCGCTCTTCCATCTTGTCCATTTTCTTTCCCATTTCTGTTAAGGTCATCTCTATTTTATTCATTTTCTCTTCTGTGTTGTTTATTCTTTTTCTTAAATCATTAAATTCCTGTGTTTGCCATTCTTGAAATGATTCCATGTATCCTTTAATAAGAGAAAGTATATCCTTTATCTTGCCTTTCTTTTCTTCTTCTATTTCACTGTACTCTTCCTCTTCTTCTTCCTCTGGGTTGGCCATCTGTTGTTTCTTTGGTGCCCTTTCCTTCTCTTCTTTCTTGTTTCCATTGTCTTCTGTGGTCTCTTCTTGCTGCAGGTGTTCTGCAGCTGTCGTTGCCGGCTGTGGAGATCGACTCCCCAGCTGGTCCCCCTCCCGTCGGTGTGTTTTTTTTCATGCGCGGTTGCGCACTTTTACTCGGCTCAGCGAGCCATTTTTGTAGTCCATTATTTACCGACCTGAGGGAGCGGGTTTCTCTCTCCGCAGCGGGCCTCTTCGGACAGGTAAGGCCTTCACCTTTTTCCTCCTTTGTCTTCTCTTCCTCTCTTCTTACCGTTGCTTTTGATTTTTCTTTTTTTGTCGCCATCTTCTTTCCACCTTTATACTCACTTTTCTGTAACTTTTATTTCTGTGCCTTTGTGTTTTCCTTTGTTTTTCCCGACTTTTCTGGAGAGGGCTGGAGTTCACCGTCCGGCCAGTACTCCATCACGTGACTCCTCCGTGTGAATTACTCCTTCAATGCAATTGGGTTGAAATTTGAGGGCTAATTTTTTCCACACAAGGTGGTGAATATCTGAAATGAGCTGCCAGGGGAATTGATGAAGGCAGATGCAATTACAAAATTTAAAAGGCACTGGAGAAGTACTTGGATATGAAAGGAGTAGTGGGCTATAGACCTAATGAGAAAATGGGATTAGTGTTGATGGCCATCATGGCATGAATGAGATGGGTTGAAAGGGCCCATTTCTGTGCTTTTTTTTAAATGGTTCTATTATTTGACATGCTATAGTTCACTCAAACACTTTAGTTTATCTCAGCAAGCTCTAACCTTAGCAATTTTCCTTCTTGGTTAATCTACAGAATCTGGAGTCTGTTTTGATGTTGCTTGGAAGTTTTGTAATGTCTTTGTGAGGGAGATTACCTGGGATCAGTGACAGTTTTGCATCACTAGAACTAAGTTGCACTATGGTAAATCATGTAGGATTGTCAAGTAACCTATTGAAGTGAGATAACCTTGAAGTCCTGCTGCATTTAACAATACCTTTAATAGTAGGTGAATCTAACTTAAGAAATAGCTTACAATTTTACAAGTGCAGAATCTTTATGTTCCCATTAGGATAAAAAGGCAGGGCCAAAAGTTCGAGAGAGCTGTGGTTTTCAAGGGAGATAAAAAAGTTGGTTTGAATTAAAAGGGAGGCTTGGAAAATACATGGATTGTAAAAAGCTTAAGAAAGAAATTAGGATAGTGAAAAGAAGGTACGAGGTAGCTACAGTGAACAGGGTGAAAGTAAATCCAAAGGGTTTTTACAAATATGTAAATAGCGAAAGGAGAGTGAAGGATAAAATTGGTCCATTAGAGAATCAGAGCAGACAACTGTGTGTGGAGCCAAATAAGATGGGGGAGATATTGAACGAGTTCTTCTCTTTAGTATTCACTAGGGAAATGGATATGGAATCATGCAGGATAAGAGAAGCAAAAGGGATAAATATGGAAAATGTAGAGTTAGGAAAGAGGGGACATTGGAACTTTTGAGGCATATAAAGGTGGATAAGTCTCCAGGTCCATACAAGATTTTCCCCAGGTCCTTGAGGGAAGTCAGGGAGGAAATAGCGGAGGCTCTGACAGTGATTTTCAAAAGTCACTGGGGGGTGGGGGGTATGGTGCCACTCCAAGTGTAGGCCCGGCAATTATAGGCCAATAAGTTTGATGTCGGTGGTCGGTAAACTAATGGAAAGTATTCTTAGAGATAAAATGTATAAGTATCTAGAGAGGTAGGGACTGATCAGGAACACCCAACATGGGTTTGTGTGGGGAAGGTCATGTTTGACAAATCTTGTTGAATTTTTTGAGGAGGTGACTAGGATGCAGTCTATATGGATTTCAGTAAGGCCTTCAATAAGATTCCACATGGAAGGTTGGTGAGGAAGGTTCAGGCACTAAGTATTAATGTTGAGATAGTCAGATGGGTTCAACGATAGCTAGAAGGTAGATGCCAGAGAGTTATGGTGGATAACTGTCTTTCATGATGGTGGCTGGTGACATGCGGTGTGCCTCAGGGATCGGTGTTGGGTCCCTTGTTTGTCATTTACATTAATGATTTGGATGATGGAATGGTAAATTGGGATAGTAAATATGTGGGCCCTACAAAAATAGGGGGAGTTGTAGATAGTGAAGGTGGTTTTCAGAGACTGCAGAAGGAGTTGGACGCTTAGAAGAGTGGGCTGATAGGTGGCAGATGGAGTTTAATACTGATAAGTGTGAAGTGGTTCATTTTGGGAAGAATAATCAAAACAGGACATAAGCAGTGAAGGGGAGGGCATTGAGGAATGCAGCAGAGGAACAAAGAGATCTTGGAATAACGGTTCATCATTCTTTGAAAGTGGAATCTCATGTGGATAGAGTGGTAAAGAAGGCTTTTGGTATGCTGGCCTTTATAAATCAAAGCATAGAATATAGGAGTTGGGAAGTGATGTTGAGACTATTCAAGGAATTGGTGAGGCCAAATTTGGAATACTCTGTGCAGTTCTGGTCCCCAAATTATAGGAAGGATATCAATAAAGCAGAGAAGATTTACTAAAATGTTTCCTGGAATACAGAGAAAGACTGAGTAGACTGGATTTTTATTCATTGGAGTGTAGAAGGTTGAGAGGGGATTTGATAGAAGTATTTAAAATTAAGAGGGGGAGAGATATAGCAGATGTGAATAGGCTCTTCCCATTGAGGGTAGGTGAGATTGGAATGAGGAGTCATAAGTTGAGGGTTAGGGGGCAAAAATTTAGAAGTAACATGAGAGGGAGCTTCTTCACTCAAAGAGTGGTGGCTGAGTGGAAAGACCTTCTGGAAGAGGTGGTTTCAACAAGGTCAATTTTGTCATTTAAGAAAAAATTGGATAGGTGCTTGGATGTGAGGGGATTGGAGGGTCATGGGCAGGGTGCAGGCAAGTGGGACTAGAGGAGATCACAAATCGGTACAGTCTTGAGAGGCTGACATGGCTCTACTTATTTTATTAACAAGTAGAGCTTTGGTTAGTGGCACTGGGACTGATGTAGTGGAAGGCAATTACTTTGATGTTGCACTGCTTGAAGACTGGAGACCCTGGGGACTGACAAGCAAAAGAATGTCCTGGGAGGTTGGTGTCAGTTTTGGAAGTGCTCGATCCAAGATGTGTGAGAATTTGTGTGAACACCAAGGTAGTGACCTTTCTCTTTCCTCAGATGTACTGTGTCACTAGAACTGTTTGCTTTTAAAATTTGCACTATTTTCTCTCTATTAATACCAATAGTATCAAAGCTCATTTTTGTAGTCTCTGATGGACATTTTATTTCTCTCATATAATTTTTTTTCCCAACCTGAAGGATGCCCACCATGAGCATCTGACCATATTCAATTGCCTTGGTTCGTTTTTGGAGAACTCCGGTGAATTCAGCCTTGCAGGTACCTGCGGGATTCTGTAAAAAGATTGAACTGAAATTTGTCATCCTTGCATGGATAAAGTCCTGTAAATCTTGACCCAAGAAAGATTTGTAAACTAAAAGTGATGCTAAAGTAACAGTTCAAGATGGGTTCAGAAAGGCAGGAGTACTCCATTCCACAGGTAGGAAATACTAAAAGTTTCTTCCCAGGCATAATCCCAGTTTTATCTGTATGGTTTTTCAGAAATTGCTTCTCGAAGGGTCCGACGAGGTAAATACGGACTCACTCTTAAGTGTTAAGAATAAATTGGATGAGAGAGGTCTGGATGCAGGTCAGTGGGACGAATGGCATGATATTTTGGCACAGACTAGAAAGGCTGAATGGCCTGATTTCTGTGCTGTGAAGTTCTATGGTATAGATTCTTTTAGGTATTTACTGGGAAAATGTTTTTAGACATCTCCTGCCTCTTCAAAGAGCTTAATTCTGAATTTCAGCCTTCCTATTACAAATTTGTTTAAAAAAAAGACATTCATGCATCTTTAAACAGGAATTTTTGTGAGAATTGGGAAATGTTTAAAATGTAACATAAGAAATATGGGCAGGAGAAGGCCATCAAGCCTGGTCTAACATTCAAAAAGATCATGGTTGATCTGACTGGACTCCTTCCTACCTGTTCCCCATAAATGCTTAATTCCCCTATTCTTCAAAAATCTAACTCTGTCTTGCATACATTTATTGAGCTGGCTTCTATTGCTTCCTCAGGCAGAGATTTCCACAGATTCACCACTCTAGGGGAAAAGCAGTTCCTCCTGAACTCTGTCCTAACTCCTCTAATTCTTGAGGCAGTATCCTTTAGTTCTAGTTTCTCCTGAAGTGGAAGCAACTTTTCTGCCTTTATCTTGTACTGTATATCACTTTGATAATTTTGTTTCTTTAAGTTCCCATCTCATTGTTCTGAAGTCTAGCAAGTATAGCTCCAGCGGAAGCAATTTCTCCTCATAGACTAACTCCCTCATCTCTGGCATCAACCTGGTGAATCTGCCACACCCTTGCCCACTGCACAATTTGCTTTTGCACCCAATTTAGTGTCATTATCATTTAGATGTGCTACACTTGGTCCCCTCTTCAAAATGATTAATGTATTCTCTGAACAGCTGTGGGCCCAGCACTGACCCCTGTGGCACTCTTCTCCCCACTGATTGCCATCCGGGAACACCCGTTTATCCCACTTTTCTGCTTTCTATTAGTTATCAATGCTCTTTCTTTGTCAATACATTACCCCACTCCCAAAAAAACAATGCATCCTTTTAATGCAAATACAACATACACCTGTTCCCTCTATCCACTGGATCCTCAAAAGAACTCCAGTAAATTTGTCAAACATGACCTGCCCATGGAAAATTTTTAAGTATATTTTTAAAAAAAATGACTTCCTCAATCCATACTGTGGCTGCCTGGTAGAACAATTTCTATCTGGATGTTTTGCTATTTCTTAGCTTCAAGCATTTTTGACTACAAACATTAAGCAAAGTGACCTATAGTTACCTGCATTTTTCCTAAATCCTTTTTGAAACAGTGGTATGACATTTACTATCTTCCAATCCAGTGGCAGCTGACTAGAGAATGTTGTTAAATGACCACAGATGCCTCCACTATAACTTCCACCATTTTTTAGCATTCTGGGATGCATTCGTCTTAGACCCATGGCTTTGCTTGGGGCTCTTTAGTGATAGAAGAGACAGAACAGACCAACTGTGTAGATTAAAAAGTGATAAGTTTCAGGTTAGACTGGAGATCTACAAATTACTATGATAATTGTGAGTGTATTGGTAAATCTACATTTTAAAAAAACATGAGCTCCAAAACTGACAGCATCTTAGTGTAAAGCTTAAATGCAATTTAGTACGAGGTCATAACACAATGCATTATGATGTGACTTCTGGGGAAAAAAAGGTTGCCTAGTTCAGTTCTCTTGAACAATGATAAAGTAAGTGATGGGATTCTTTTTGTGGTTGTATGCTCTCAACTACGGTTTTTCTTGTTCGCTAAGTGAAAGTCTCTTGGTGTGAGCTTGCAGGCGCCTCAGATTGAAGAGACTGCCATCCGTGCGGTACCGGATGTAAACAGCGTCTTCATTGTTGGGGTCTTTCATGGCTTGGTTCAGCATCATGCTGAAGACCTCACAAAGATAAGCGTATACAGAGCCGTTGTCATACCCACACTCCTGTTCGGCTCCGAATCATGGGTCCTCTACCGGCACCACCTACGGCTCCTAGAACGCTTCCACCAGCGTTGTCTCCGCTCCATCCTCAACATCCATTGGAGCGCTCACACCCCTAACGTCGAGGTACTCGAGATGGCAGAGGTCGACAGCATCGAGTCCACGCTGCTGAAGATCCAGCTGCGCTGGATGGGTCACGTCTCCAGAATGGAGGACCATCGCCTTCCCAAGATCGTATTATATGGCGAGCTCTCCACTGGCCACCGTGACAGAGGTGCACCAAAGAAAAGGTACAAGGACTGCCTAAAGAAATCTCTTGGTGCCTGCCACATTGACCACCGCCAGTGGGCTGATAACGCCTCAAACCGTGCATCTTGGCGCCTCACAGTTTGGCGGGCAGCAGCCTCCTTTGAAGAAGACCGCAGAGCCCACCTCACTGACAAAAGGCAAAGGAGGAAAAACCCAACACCCAACCCCAACCAACCAATTTTCCCTTGCAACCGCTGCAATCGTGTCTGCCTGTCCCGCATCGGACTGGTCAGCCACAAACGAGCCTGCAGCTGACGTGGACTTTTTACCCCCTCCATAAATCTTCGTCCGCGAAGCCAAGCCAAAGAAGAAAAGAAAAGTGAAAGTATATTTTCAAATATAACTAAAGATGTAACAATGTTGCTTGTTGATCTATCTCCCTTGCTTTTGATTCTCCAGGATCAAATCAAAATATCTCCAGGATCAAATCAAAATATCTCCAGGATCAAATCAAAATATCTCCAGGAGAATTTTCTCATTGCTTTATCTGAATTTGTGGTCATTTCCCGCAATTAAGTAATTTCTGGTGCACTGTCATGAACCTAGTATTTGTATCAGTCTTGGTTAGTGTTTTAGGTGTAGCTATTCATGTTCTTGTGTGGTCCTCAGATAAGAAGCAGAACTTTGTCTTAATGTTTTAATTAACAATTTAATGACATAATATCTGAATATGTATTCTTACTATCCTTTTAAAAGTTGAGATGCTCTCATTTCTATTGAAGTATATGATTGAAGGTAAACAGGAATTTTTTTTTTAAAAAAACTAGGAACGTAATATTTTCAACAAAATCTTTGGTGGATTTCTGATGAGGAAAGCTTTTGAATTGGCATGGGCAAATGCTTGTGTCTATGGGTAAGAACTTTGCTTCGTTGATATAATGCATGTACGTGATTGTACTGAGACTTCTCCAGATGGATTTTGTACCGTGGTTTTCCTCCTACCCCATTATTAATGCTGCTTCCTTTTTGTATTTTGCTTTTTATTTGATTGATTTTTGACCTTTTTCCAGGCTGTCATAAACGCTGAACTGATATTTCTCATCTTGGATCCCACCTGCATAACCATGATCTCACAGTATTTGTAGATTTTGGAAGTTCTGTGGTTTAAACCCAGAGTGCTTATGTTGTTATGGGCAGTATTCTTTCCCTGTGTGTACTTTGGCATTTCAAAAGGCCTTGGAATGGAATTCTCTAATCCAGTGGTATGAAGAGAGTGATTGGAGATGTTTTAAAAAGTCGATAATTTTTTTTGGAAGATCATGAGTTTTGGGCATATCAACCATGACTGCATTGAATGGCGGGCAGAGTGGCCTACTTTAATTTTTTTGTGTTCAGCAGTAATTGATGCTTTCAAGTTTCCTGGCTCTGCTTTTCCCAACAGTTTATTCAGAGAAGTTGCTCTTACCCATTCTATATAGCATGAAACGAAAGGATTGCGCTTGTATAACCAAATCATATATCGTCGTTGCTGAAGTTCTATTTTATATCCGGAATTTTTTGAAATCCTTGTTTCAGGGGTTCAAGACCTTATCCGGTTGCTGTAGATGATATTGTGTTTCAAAAGCCAGTTGAGATTGGTGCGCTGCTGTACCTTTCATCACAGGTAATACATGTCATTGCATCTTGAAATACCAACTTTAGTTTTGTGTGCTTTGCTAATTTCAAGGTAGTTTGGCCAAATTGATCCTGATCTAGCATCGAGCTGTATTGTACCACACCAAATACCCTCTCCTGTCACCTCTTCCCCACTCAAATAAAACTTTTATCAACTAAACTTTCAAAATAATAGTATTATGGTATTTCTTTTTATTGGAAAGCAGAATTTCAGCCTATTTTAACCTTCATTCAGCCTAACTCATTATTTGATTATGTATTGTCATTTGTTTACCTTTTCATGTGTAAGTACATTAAAAGTATATGGGTTTTAAAATTTACAAATAAAGTCATGAAACATTTGTTTCATTAGCTCTTGCATGTATAAGGATGACTTAGTATTACACATGTATTAATAGATAAGCATTAAATAGTAAATGTATGGTGTTGAGTTACTGTGCCATTATCTTTTCTGCACGCTGGATTAAAGTGGCATGGGCACATTATTAATCCTTGACATTCAGAGTGTAAGTCATCAGTGATGTTATATTTGATGCATTCATTTTTGATGAGTTAACAACCAAAGAACACACCCAAACAAATTGAAAAGCATGTTGTTACTTTTTGTAAAAGGGTCCAATGTTTGAAAGGAGTGAGCGAACTAATTCTTACAATTTCACCTTGACTGTTGTACCAAAATGGTCAAGTAAAGCTGGCATCAAAACATTCTGATGACAGCTTCCCATTACATAATAAATAGTGAAAGCTTAATTTGATGATGCATCTTGCAGGTCTCTGCTACTTTCCAAAGAGCATACATTTTATGTATCATACTTTGTGGGCTTTTTTGGAAAAAAATTTACTAACTTTCAAGAGATTCAGCCCCATAAAGGGATCCAGCAAGATCAACATGAGCCTTTCCTTCTCTGTACAGGTTTGTTACACCAAAGGCAACTATATCCAGGTCAGAGTCCACAGTACAGTTGTGGACCCAGTCTCCAAGGATCACCATACCACTAATATCTTCCATTTCACCTTTGGCTCTGAGAAAGATGTGATGCAAGTTTTCCCAAAGAGCTATGGAGGTAATACACTTGTGGTCTGGTCTCCAAGTAATTTTATAGTTGTGCACACCAGATAAAATGCAATTATTTTTGTGATGAAATTGGTAACAATTACCAGTGGTCTGTAGTTAAGTAAGATTTCCCATTCATTAAAAATTAGTTACTTTTTTTGTATTTTTAACCACCGCCTAAAGCAATAAATTACTAAGATTAATGTATATTATGAATTGTGGGATAATGCAAGTCAATAAAACACTTGCTATGTATAATCATTGTGGTATCCAACAGCAGAATAAGTAATTAAATACCTTTCTTTGCCAAACTGTGTTAGAGCTGCATTATCCATGAGTAAAGAGTTGGGTTGACTGTGTAGCTAATTTGTAGTTTTCTGATCACTGAGCATAAATGAACATGCCCTTTCTGGTTTCATCTTTGATCCTTAACTATATTTGTTGGTTACTTCAGAGAGCATCACATCAATATTATTGTTTGCTCTAACCTTGGACATGGGCTCCTACTGGTTCCTGTACCAAACCAGGGCCTAATATTGGGAGGGTGTTTAAAAATACAAGAATTTCAATGTATTCCTGGGTGCTTTGTAAAGATGATCAGCAGCCAAGATCATCTTTAGAAATCAGGAGACCATTGTGATGGGATAAATTTCTGATATTTATTCTATCAGCACAAGCTGATCTCTGCAATTGCTCTCGTTAGTATTCTGCCTTATGACCAGAGAGGAGAAAATACAGGGATTGTATTCTCAAAAATTACATGTTCTTGATGCCAATCATCTATCAACAAAGCTTCCTGTAACTTTATTTCAATTCAATTGCATGAAAAGACTGCATTGATGGAATCAAACATTACAAAATAACTGTCTGTTCTGGTTTTTACTTGCAGAATCTATGCTGTACTTGGATGGAAAACGCCACTTTAAAGCAAGATTGAGCAATGAGAAGTAATCAATGCACCACCATTTAGTTTGCCAAATGTCATTCCAAAAAAGCCTATTAAAAATAACATTGGTGATAATGCACTTAAACCTTTTTTAAAATATTCAGATTTTGCAAATTCTAAATTATTTGCTAGCCTTAACATATGACACTTAATATCAAGATGTTTTTCTGCACAATTCATTTCATCGGATGCAAGGATCGACAATGAGATAGACAACAGACTCGCCAAGGCAAATAGCGCCTTTGGAAGACTCCACAAAAGAGTCTGGAAAAACAACCAACTGAAAAACCTCACAAAGATTAGCGTATACAGAGCCGTTGTCATACCCACACTCCTGTTCGGCTCCGAATCATGGGTCCTCTACCGGCATCACCTACGGCTCCTAGAACGCTTCCACCAGCGTTGTCTCCGCTCCATCCTCAACATTCATTGGAGCGACTTCATCTCCAACATCGAAGTACTCGAGATGGCAGAGGCCGACAGCATCAAATCCACGCTGCTGAAGATCAAACTGCGCTGGGTAGGTCAAGTCTCCAGAATGGAGGACCATCGCCTTCCCAAGATTGTGTTATATGGCGAGCTCTCCACTGGCCACCGAGACAGAGGTGCACCAAAGAAGAGGTACAAGGACTGCCTAAAGAAATCTCTTGGTGCCTGCCACATTGACCATCGCCAGTGGGCTGATCTCGCCTCAAACCGTGCATCTTGGCGCCTCACAGTTCGGTGGGCAGCAACCTCATTTGAAGAAGACCGCAGAGCCCACCTCACTGTCAAAAGACAAAGGAGGAAAAACCCAACCCCAACCAACCAATTTTCCCTTGCAACCGTGTCTGCCTGTCCCGCATCGGACTTGTCAGCCACAGTCGAGCCCGCAGCTGACGTGGACATTACCCCTCCATAAATCTTCATCCGCGAAGCCAAGCCAAAGAAGATCATAGTCGGTGCATGCAATTGGGTTGTGATGAATATTCACAACATTGCTTAAGGGTCATCACTTAACAATCTTGGGTAATGTTACTTTCCCTTGCTAATTTAATACTTAGATCTAGGTATTTGTTCACCATTCAGCGGTTGTAAGCTTTAGTCCTTGTATGGTTTAATATCTGTGGGGTATGAAGAGAATCTGTTACATGATACTAAGTGCTGTTAATCTGTATGAAAATAAGTTAAAGACCTATTTTAAATAATAGTGTCAAATTGGTTTAATTAATGATGATCCGATGCTTTTGAATGGAAATATTTTAAAAATGTAACTATCCAAATTTACCTGCACTGGTGTGATTGGGACATCTGCTTATATGCATGGCTTGAGATCAGTACACTAATGTCACAATAACCATGTTGTCTCCCATAAAGTTAAATGATTTGCACTGTTTAATGCTTACAATAACTATCTTTTACTCGCTTAAATCTGTACATGAGAAATTGAATTGAGTAATTCAGTTCAATGAATAAAGTTTTTCTTTTAAAATCATAGATTACTTTTTTTAATGGTGAAAAGTCTAAAGGGGAAAAAAAGCTTGCATGTTCTAATTGGCCCTACTGATTTTCTGCCGGATATTTTCCATTACTGCAAACCATTGTGTAATAAGTACAAACAAAGCACATTACAGGTTAGTTTATTGTCTTAGCCAAATTGACTATGAACAAATGTGGTTAGGTTTAACGTTCTCTCTCAAAATACTTCAGCTTTCCAGCTGGATCTGGGATTATCTGAAAGAAAGAAAAATTATATCACATCAACTGTAGTAGGAAGTTTTTCTAAATGATATTGTATCAATGGTATATTAGTGATTCAGGTTAGTTGCTTACTTGTTGCAAGGTAATTGATAATATTATTTCCATGATTAAGCCATATTTGCTTTGATCACAATTTGCCTTCAGTTACAACAATGAAACTTCTTTTCAAGAATCTTGGACCATATTAATGCTGTTTCAAGAAGATATTCCCAAGAATTGTTTGCTGAAGAAAAAGGTAAACACTCTGTAAAATTGCCCAATTTGAATGAACCGAGAGGTAGCAAGAGTGCTATAGAGGACTCGAATGAAACCTAAGAGTGATCAAACCCTTAGTTTTGTTGGAAAATAGATTAGAAAAGTTGCACAAAATTCTTGTCAAAGTGACATTTGGACCATTAATAAATTGGACACCTTGGTAGGTCGATAAATACCCAGGACCTAATGAAATGAGTTCTGATAGATTTTTTCAGTAAAGACTTTGTCAGTCATACATGGGAGACTGATCCTTTGAACCCCTGGTGTGTAATTTTTTGGAACAAGAGAAAACTGGACCAAAAACCAGCTTGAAAAGCAAAATATGGATAACTGTAGTGGTTATTTTGAGATTGAAAGTCTGTGCCTAGTGATCTACAATTAGGATTGGAGCTATTGCAGAAGAAACAAAATTAGTAATGTTGAGAGTCAGGAGGATCTAGGGGTAAAATTGATTCAGGATTGGAATTTAATTCTGAATGCATTTAGGAAGGACTAATAAGGCTAGGGCACAATGAATAGTATGGTACTAAGGGGTACAGAGGGAGAAGGATCTAAAATGTCCGGTCAGATGGGTAGATGTGAATGTAATCTAGAGAACAATGGGGTCAATCGTTTGAGGGGGTGTAACAAGCAAAGTAATTAAACAATAAATGGGAAGATGCTGAGTGGTGTGGAAGGTCATCAAATGTACATCCATATTCTAAAAGATATGTGATGCTTGGTCTTTTAGTACTTGACATAAGGCAATGCTATAACTGTATACTACTTTACTTTAATATAGCTTGAGTACTATTATAGGTAAGATATGATTGCACCAGGGGAGTGCAGTAAGCATTTGAGGCCAAGACTAGAAAATTGGTAATGTTGAGAGTCAAGAAACTGTGGACTTGGTGGTTCTGGTACAGAGTTCCATGAAAAGTGGTAAAGCTAGTAGACAGGGTGCTGAAGATGGCATTTGGTGTACTTGCCTTCATCAGTCAGCAAGCACACCGAGAACAGGAATGTCATGTCACAATTTTACAAATATTGGTGAGACAGCATTTTTGGAATATGTGCACACTTCTGGTCATTCAGTGATGAGAAAAGATTTTTGATGATATTGTCAGGAACTGATTAACTTGAATTATGAGAAGAAGCTGGATGGGCTTCTTAGTGGTCTTTAAGTTTTTAAAGACGTTGGACAAACTTGTTTTTTTCCCCCCTGAAGCATCAACCTGAGGCACTGACACTGTAGACCACTGGTTTTCAACCTTTTTCTTTTCACTCACATACCACTAAGTATTCCCGATGCTATAGTTTTAAAACCACTGTTTTAATTGTACCTCATTGACTTGTTATGTGACCGGTTTCATAACTCCAATTTTTCTCAAGCAAAATATTTCAGTAACAATTGGGTCTAGACCAGTGGTTCGCAACCTTGCCTTCCCACTCACATACCACCTTTATCAATCCCTTACTAATCACAGAGCACTGATGGCATAGGGATTACTTAGTAGTATGAGAGTGGAAAGCAAAAGGTTGAGAACCACTGCAGTAGACAATGAGAACCCCCCACCCGCCAGATTTAAAACATTACAAATTAGAGGACGTGCGTTTAAGGTGAGGGCAAGGAAGTCTGAGATGTCATTCCAAACTTCTGCAAATGTGTAGTAGAAAGTGTGCTGGCTGGCTGCAATATGGGCACCAATACCTCTGGGTGGAAAGCCCTGCAAAAGGCAGTGGACACAACCCTATGTATCACAGGCAAAACTCTCTCAACTATTGAGAAAATCTAAATGGAATGCTGCTTTTAGAGAGTAGCAGCCAGCCAAGACATACCCTATTCTCGCTGCTACCATCAGAAAAGAGTTATAGGTGCCAGAAGACTGGTACCACAAGGTTCAGCAACAGTTGCTACCCCTCCACCATCAGACTAAGAGACTCATTTTAGGTCTCTTACTTTGCACATTATTTATTATTGAATATTTCTTTATTGCAGTCAATTTGTTTGCACTTCCTCCTTGTTTACATTTCTCTCTTTTGATATGTATATTTTCTTGAGTACGGATTATTTTTGCACTACAGATTTGTAGAAATTCTGTCTGGCCCACAGGAAAAAGAATCTCAGGGATGTATGTACTCTGACATAATGTCAAAGAGATACGCAGTTTAAATGGCCAAAAGAAGGTAAAAAAAAATTAAGAATACATATAGATAGTAATTTGAAGAATTTATATACGGTAAATTGAATTAATTATCTTAGAAGATTGAGGAAGATTTGGAAAAAATGGATAAATTTACCTATAACTCAAGTTGGAAGGGTGAATTGTATAAAGATGAATATATTTTCAAGAATAGAATATCTTTTGCAGATGTTACCAATGTTAATACCTCAAAAATCTTTTTTCAAGAATTAAACAAACAAGGAAATTTCTTTGGAAAGGTAAAATCCCAAGTGTTTCTATAGAGAAGTTAATGTGGAAATACAAATTGGGAGGTTTACAGTTTCCTAATTTTAGAATTTATTATCGAGCAACACAGGTGAGATTTCTTGCTTATTTTTTGGAGAAAAAAAAATCAGCATGGGTTAATATAGAACTGAACAAAATAGGAGAGAAGAGCAGGATTGATATATGTGGGAATCTAAATTGTTAGTTGCTGATGAAGAGACACCATTATTGAAACATTTGCTTAATGTTTGGAATAAATTATATTGGTGGAGGGTCGATATCACGTAAAATGGCATTGATCCAAAATTCTTATTTTTTTCAAGAGAAATCAATTCATGAATATAGGGTTTTGTAAAAGGGTTGTTAATGTTGAAGATTGATACGAAAGAGGTCAATTAATGTCATTTGAGCAATTGAGAAACAAAGATGCTATATACCACATAACACTTAAATTTTGTTATTCTCAGTTAAGAGCATATTTGAGGAATAAGCTTTCACCAACTATGTTTCTGTCTAGTTGTACTGAAGTAGAACTTGTTAGGAGTGGGATTGTTAAAAAATTCACTTCTTTGATATATTCTTTATTACAAGCAGGAACTTCTAAACTAGGATTACATAGATCTAGTCAGAGATGGGAAACAGGAATATTATAATTGATCAACAAAATGGGAAAATTGATGTTGGGTTTGCATGACTAATACAATTAATGTAAGATATAGATTAGTTCAATATAATTTTTTATGCCAACTATATCTTCCAGCACAGAAGTTGAATAAATTGAAATCAGATTTATCAGACCAATGTTTTAGGTGGAGTGAAGATTAAGGATCTTTTATACATTCAATGTGGTCGTGTCCCAATGTGAGACCCTTCTGGGCAACTTTACATAATTTTTTGGAACAAGTTACAGAAATTGTTTTTCTGCAAAGTCCTGATTTATTTTTATTAGGAAACATTGAAGGAACAAGTCCTAAATTGAAACTTTCAATTTATCAATTGGAATTTGTTAAATTAGCATCAGTGGAAGTGTGATTACTAGGAAATCGGATACATCTTTGAATTTCAGCATACCACCTTGGCATAGTCAAAGTTGTATTCCTTTAGAAAAAAAAAATCACAAATACCCTATGTTTTTACAAATTTGGCACCTGTACATCCAAATAAATAGGGTTAAATCTGTAATGATATCTTTCTTATCCCTCTAGACCTGCAGGATTCACCTCTGTATCTTTATGTTAGATCTGGTGACTAGTACTGGAAGACATCTTTCTCTGCAATCCAAAGATTTTTTTATACCTATAAATTTGTTTTTTTTTGAGGATGGTGGTTGGGAGGGAGGGATGAAAACCATAGTTACTACATGTATGGAATTTTAAATAAAATATTCAAAAAATTATGTACTCTGACAATAAATCTGAACTTTGCAGATCCCTGATCAGTGGTGGAAACAGATACAATAGTAGCATTTAAGTAGCTTCTTGATAGACATGAATATGGAGGCATCTCGAATGCAAGATTCCAGTTTAGTTTGGACATCATGTTCAGCCCTAAGGTGTTGTTCCTGTGGTGAAAAGTTCTATGCAAATTTATCCAGTATTTTGAAATACCTTTTATTGCTAACATAAATGAGATAATAGAATGTATGTCTGTTTAATGTTTATCTTGTTTTCAGGTCTTCTAAGCATTATTTCCAAAAAGGTTCAACCACTCCACTTATTTGATTTAAAAACCTTTCCAAATCATTCCTAATTCTAAAATGAAATTTCAGTGATCTAGTCTGCATTGCTGTCTCCATTTTAAATATTCTGCTAAGATTGTAAATTAAAGTTGTTTAATTTGCGTTGAGGGCAATTAAAGTTAAAATAGCTAATTTTTCAAATCTTTCTGTAATTAGTACAATGTGAACACCAATTAACATCTGTAATCACAACTGTTGCAATTACTTACAAGTCTTCTCGTGGCCACCACTTTTTCATTACGTCCTCTGGTTTGATCTAATTAAAATATAGCAGCAGTGTGATTACAGATGTTAATAATGCATTTGACAACTTAAAAGATTGAATGTGAGCTGAATATAAAAGTAGTATTGTAGATTGGATCAAAGCAATAAGGCATGTTAATATTTAACTTATTGTTTGCAACGAATGTTAACGTCCCTTCTCAAAACTAAGGTTGAGGAACATTTATAGTTATGTGATGGCCTTACCGTATCACTTCCAGGTTTCCAACCAGCTGGGCAAACTAAAAAAAAATCAAACATCATATTTATACAATTAATTCAGGTGGAAGTTTAACAAGTTCTTTCCTATTTACTACATTTTAAAAATTTCATGCATTTAGCTATTATTTCATACCTTCAGCGTGTGTGTCAGTATACTGAAATGCTTGAACTAATCGAAGTGTTTCATTCACTGATCGGCCCACCGGAAGATCATTCATTGTTATCTGCCTCAGTACCCCTTTGTCATCGATGATAAAAAGGCCTCTAAAAGAGAAACAATGTACTGGAGTCAACCTTGTTTGCCATGCTAAACCACTGTATGTAATTTACATAACAAAATTAATTTGAAAAAAAATGTACTCTTACAATATTAATTGGCTACACCACACCTGCCCTCAAGTTGGAGGTAGAGTAACTCTCCTATTCTTCAAAAGTAATTTGCTCATTAAAATAAATAAACATTGAAAACAAGAACTGCCAATAAAAACAGAACTTTGGGAGATGGCAGTCTCAAAATATAAATACATCGTCTGTAGTGGTTACTAAGCAAAATTTGACATTAAAGACTAGGGTCATTTTAATTTCAAATCTCGGTTAAAAGTTTCTCCGATACCAATCAGGAATTTTGATACTACAATTCTACAAAGCCATGCAAGTCACCATTTTACAGTTCTTCCTGCAGAAACCAATCCAAATCATACAGACAGTTATGCTTCTTATAAATATAGAACAGGATCCAAGTATCGCTGATATTACTGGCAGTGGAGTTCCTTAACCATAAACCACTTTAACAGTACAAATTTATTCTAATCCATTCATCAGAATGAATGCTGGAAATGAAATTACACAAGCCCAGAGAGAAAAAAGCAAAAGCATAAAACATTGGCTTCAAAAGTAGCCTTAAGAACCAGTTATGGTGTCTTGAGAACAACAGAAAAGCCACAGAAAGCAAAATGCAGCTTTTCAGTATAAAAATCAGTCAGATTTAACCCAAATTCTGCTTGCTGCCAGATAACTATGTTAAAAGCAAAGGAACATTGTAAAATGCAGTAGTCAAGATATATTTCTGTGTTTTCATACTGGACTCAGACTGAGCTGTGCACCCAATACATGCTGTGTGTGTTAAAGGAAGCTATACACAACTCAGTATTTCCACAAAAAAAACTTGCATTAAAATTTATAACAAACCAAGAACAGCAAATGTTAGAAATACTCAGGCCAGCAGTATCTGTGGGACCAAAATAATCACCTGTCATTATTACTGAAGATAATTTATCCAAATCATTGCTACCTGACCTATAGTTACAGGACTTCCTCTGCCCCACTCCTCCTATGAGATTAGGATGATACAGTATTGAAAATTCAAGGGGCAAAATATTTTCCTCTAGATTTTTAAAAAATTACCATGCAGTGTAAAATTATAATTACTCATCTATCCTGCAGACATAACATAAACATTAATCTACAGCACAAAGGGGAAAAAAAACATCCTTTGTGCCTTGTATATTTCTGACAGAACTGGACCCCCTAAAAATAGACAAAAGGCCTGAATTTGAATAAATAAAAGTTCTATATATTTTAAAAAAACGTTGCAAACTCAACTTGTGATCGTGATCAGTCATATTTCTGCAGTATCAAATTAAACATTCCTCCCTCAAATGGTATGTTGTGAAATGTGAAAGCTTGAAAGAGTAAGAGATGTAAACAGAATTAGTAGAAAATAACAATTACCAACAGTCCACTTCCAAAAAATTAGACCCAGTACCTACCTGAGAGAAAGGAAGTGTTACTTTGACAAGATTAAACTGCTAATCATTATAGATGACTGAAACATTAATTATCAAACAGTGTCCCTTTTTTATTCATTCAGTGCCCTTAAAATTGATTAAATGTTCCTTGGCAGTGACACAATTTGCCGGCATAGGTTTCACAAGGGCATTGATACTTACCGCCATTGCTTCGTTCCTATTTCTCAACCTTGTGACTGGTACCAGGCTGTCAGCCTGATGTTTAAACACTAAATGTTAGCTGAATCAGCTTCACTCAAGACCAATGCCATTACTTCTGTTTCTCCTTCAGAGTCTTATTCACAACTGACCCTACCTCCCTCTTGGTCACACTCTAAATTTGCAATCCTCTCACAGTGAGCAGATTTCCCAATCTTTCCAACATGAAGAATGCTCATTTTATTCTAACACAATTAATTACTTCCACTCTTAACCAATATTCCATTTTTTTTTAAATCACTTGCATCCTGATCAATTCCAGATTCAACAACCCAAAAATCTTCAATTAAATGTTTAAACCCACATTCTATGATCCACCCCTCACTAACTTCAGCTAGAATCCTCTTAGGTATTAACTTAAAATCTGCCTTTTCGTCTATTACCTTACATCACCCCATGTAGTCATATATAAACCTAATTATCCTTTAATCAATCCTACTAAAGCTGTCAGCTGAGCTTTCAGAAAACTATCAACTTTCTTGAAATTGGCTTCCCAAACCATTTACTCTTCAATAAAATTCCTAATCTCAAGTACATTTTTGCCCACATCAGCCAAAGTTTACCGTATTTTTAAAGCATGTTGATAAAATTTTAACTCATCCCAATATTTTATGAATTTTTGTGTTCAAAATAATTTCTGCACTAGATACATACACCTTCAAAATATAACAATAATAAAGTGGTTTTATTAAATGACACTTTTCAGATTCTTTTTGCAATTTTCAGTTTCAAATTTCCCTATGTAGCCACAAGTCATAAACTGGTAAAACATACAGTATACATCAATCCTGTGTGGATGATTACCTAAGTGTATGCCCTTGATCCTCCAAATACACACCATAATCCTTTGCAATTTGATGTGTAAGATCTGAGAGGAGCGGAATCTTCATTTGTCCTAGTCCACCTTGTTTTCTTGGTGTATTTATCCTTTATAAAGCAAAAGTATCTCCTTAACTTATGTACTCATAATATTGAAACAATATTTAGTCAAACTGTTTATACTTGCATTTCATTAAATAACCACCTATAAAGAAGAGACTCAAGTGCGGATGGAAGAAATGATCTTCTCACATAATTTCTGTTTTACCTACATACACGCACTCCCTCAAGTATCAAACAGATTTAGCATACAGTGAAACCTCGTTAGAACGCAATTCGTTAATCCGTGGAATCGCTTATAGCGCGGGTGTCTGTGGATCCCAAACATTGATTTTAGGATGCCAGGCTAACAGCCACCAACTCAAAAATGGACTCTTATGACGGGTGAGGGGGGGAGACAGCAGCGCGGCTGTAAGGGTGTGGATATGGCAGCACAATTCGGCTGGGCAACTGTTCAGTGAACTCGGCTGTAACGCGGTATGAAATGTTGGACCCCAACTACCGTGTTCTAATGAGATTTTACTGTAAACACAGGGACCTCTGTAAAGAATATTCTGTCATCTCCAAAACCCAGAGAAGGTTATTTAACCATCCATGCAGTTTATTTCTAGAAAGGATATCAACATGTCAGCCTGACAGGTAGACTGGAACAATTAGGGTACAAATCATCAGGATAATTAATTAACAAGTTAGACAATTTTAAACCAGGGATCTCGCCCTATACTCTGAAAAAAACACATGCAGGAGCCAGTTCATTGATGAGCTGATCTGGCCATGAGGTTGGAGTGAGACCCATTTAAGAAAACAACATCAGTTAAGAACACTGAGAACAATTATGTTAGGCTGAATTAGATATGGTGGGAGGAAACTTTAGCAGAGCACAAGCACCATTACAGTCCTGTTGGCCCAAACAATGATACAATCATTTACTTACAACAATAGAGTCATAAAGCACAAAATTAGGCCCATCAATGTGGCTTGTCCCCGACGATGGAGATGCCTATCCACACTAATCCCAATTTCCCGCATTTGGCCCAAATCCTGAAATTCCTTTCCTATCCACCTACCCATTCAAATGCTTTTTAAATAGTGTGATTGATTCTTCCTCTGGCAGCTTGCTCCCATGAGCTTCTGTAAGGAAAAACTTGACCTTCAAATTTCCTTTAATTATTTCCCTTCTCCAGTTTTAGACTTGCCTACCCTTGGAAAGAGACTGTGACTATCTATCTATCTCCACCATAATTTTACAACCCTCTATAAGGTCACCCCTCAGCCTCCTTTGCTCCAGTGAGAATAATCTTTGCCTATTCAATCTCTCCTTGTAACTAAAGCCCTCCATTTCACACAGCATCCTGGTGGGTCTCTGCACTCCTGCTGCTCTAATATATCCTTTCTGAATGAACTTTACAAAATGTTCCAAGTTTGCCCCTGCTATGCCTTGAACAGTTGCTGTGTGATTTCTCAACTCTCATACTTAATATCCCTGCTATTAAAGGCAAGCAAGTCAAAAACCTAACCAAATGTGTTGCCATTTTCAGCAAGCTATGAACTTGCACCTCAAGATCCCTCCGTATATAAACAATCCAACCAGTATTAGACCTCACTTGTTTAATTATTATTAATAAATTGTATTAACAACTCCTTGCATGATACATGTACAGCCAACACTCCAGTCAAAACTACTCAAAGATGAAGTAGATATCAAACTAGCTTAGCTCACCGTACCTACTTACCATGCCAAGTGCGTAAACTGAGAATCAACAGAGCAGGCCACTACTTCAGTATTAATCAATCTGAACTCATTTATTCTGTCACTGAAAGCTATTATCTCGGTGGGACAAACAAATGTGCTGTAAATTAAGGAAATAAAGCAGTAGTAAATAACATCACTTATGAATACAAAGCTTTATTTACTGAATATGTTTTTAATAGTTTATTTAAAATTTTTGACCATACAGGCACTGAATACATTTAAAATAGTTAGAGCTTAACAGTAAATAACTACAATTTCATAAATATAGCTACCTATTGAGCTCTTTTTAAAACGCGCCTATAAAACAAAACTAAAAAACAATTCTTGGTCAAATTTGAAATATAGCACAAAAAATTTATCTTGGTTTGGGGGTGCAGAGTCAACAAAAGAAAAATGTTTTCAACCTTTTGGCAGGATTTTTTATATTCATTCATGATACAGCATGCAAAAATACTTCACTGGTGACTTGTTGAAACAGCTACAAAATGCAATAGCACTATCTGCTGCCAAGTATAGGTTCAGCATTAAGGCTTAACATTCTCTTGCAGTGACTGTTTCTTGCGGCAAAGAAGTCAGAGATTCACTAAGAATCTTCCCATATTCAATAAATAAGAGAAAATTGAAAAATGACCATTTTCTCAGGGAGCAGAAGGAATGCAACTCTTTAAAGTATATAGATGTTATGGGGTTGTGGGTCAGATACAAATTAGCACAAGATCCATAATCTATGTTAACATTCAAGATGAATGCGAAATAATTAGAAATGAGGGGACAGGGCAAGATCATTGATGATAATCAACAAAATGAACTTTTTAAGATAAAACTGTTCTAATTACACTCAATAAAACTATTGCTTATACTCTTTCATTTTTTTTTAAAAAGAGGAATTAGAAAAACCTTGTCAAAAACAGATCTCCTTCTTTACTGAGATGCTCCATTGTCATAAAAAAAAAGAAAAATCAGAAACGTTAAAAAACAAATGGTTTCCGGGCTCAAATTTTCTTCAGCGGACAAATTGTGAATAAATATCCAAGGCCTTCCTTCAAACCATTCCTAATTAAGAAAGACAAAGTGATAAAACATTTGGTTTATAGGTTTGGCATTAAAGTCAAAGCTACTCCGAACCAATAAACTGATCTCAAAATGGGATGTGGTCAGGCATTGTAATTTTTCTTAATCAAAGCTGTCATGCTTACTTAAAGAATAATTTTGATACTTACAAATCAAGTGGGTAGAAAAAGAAGACAAGGTATTTGCCTCGAAAATCTTTAAGTTTCAGCTCTTTGAATTCTCCATTTATTACTGCTGTACCTTCCCAATCTGGTGCAGGTTTTGAAACTAAAAATTTTGAAAAGACATTTATGAACACTCTTTCGAGTAACTCTTTAGTACAAAATCTGACCCATTTTCCCGCAATATGTATAACAAATATGTTGCACTTCAGAATAAAATTAATGTCCAATTTTTGTTTCTCTAGTTCTTGCAGAATCCAGTGTTCACATCCTTCACATCTTGATGCTCTCCTAAATATCGATTTATAAATACCATATTTTCACTCATATAACACACACATGCATATAACACACAGGAAATCATAAACTGTGTAAAAATATTTTTGTAACATGCACACCCAAATTCTGATTGACAAAAACAATTTGCATTTAAATAGGACATGAGACAAAGTAAATACAAGTATCTGCCACAGTTAATCTCCTGCAATTAACACCCAATCAACTTTCCACAGAGGTGTCAATCACCCATTATAAAGATTAATATCCAGCTGCAATACATTAATAAGCTTTGGTGAGAAATCAATTAAATAGATCGAAGACAGGCTTCATAGTTAAGCAGGATTTTAATTCTAATGTCTCAAATTAGAGGCACTAGATACATTAATCTCCTCCCTCAGGAATGTCCTGTTTATAGGAATACCATGGCATTCAGTACAAAGAGATATTCCCAAAATCAAAATTTCCCACACCCGCTATAAATTGTGCAGGTTCTTTCATTGCCCCTATTACATTCTCATGCTCACTATAACATCCCCACGTTCGCTATAAATTGTGTATAACAATGAGGGACACTATGAATGAATAATCAATAATTAGGTTTATAGACATTGCGTCATGACAGTTTGACAGGCAAGTTATCTAGTTGTACAATTCTGTATATTCTTTCCTCTTGGGAGAACAAGGAGTTAATTCTTTAGATACCCTTTAAAAAACCCGTTTTGCCTCTGAGAAATTAGAACAGGACGGCTACATCTCAATCATGCTTCTGCAAAAATGTTTGTTCTTTCTCACACCTTGAGAAAACACCTGGCTGCACCATGGTTTGTTCTCCATCTCCAGACCAATGACGGGGAGAAAGCTGATCCAGTTCCTCGGTGTGTTTGATTTTTGTGCTCTGACAAATTTGAATCTGGTTTGTATGTTAAAACTTGACTGCTTGATGAAGTAGCAATATCTTTTAAACTCCACTATAACTAGAGGTACGCAGGGAACCTAAAAGGTTTTGAAACTTTTAGCAGATATTATTTCTTTAGCTTGTTATCAACTAAGTACGGTGTTCAAAATTTCTTGTATTTTTGGAGTGATAAGACCAAGGTCAGAAGTTGAACAAACCATGGTGCAGCCAGGTGTTTTCTCAAGGTGTGAGAAAGAACAAACATTTTTGCAGAAGCATGGTTGAGATGTAGCCGTCCTGTTCTAATTTCTCAGAGGCAAAATGGGTTTTTTAAAGGGTATCTAAAGAATTAATTCCTTGTTCTCCCAAGAGGAAAGAAAATACAGAATTGTACAACTAGATAACTTGCCTGTCAAACAGTCACGACGCAATGGCTATAAACCTAATTATTTTGCCATTGTAATAAAAGTGTCATATTAAATAAAATGTCCTTTTGCCTGTTGCAAGGTAGACAGATTTGCCACTGGCAGGAATTGCCTAAGGGCCTCTTACAGTCAGAGAGAAAGAGAGAAGCAAAATTGAGTCCCACCAGAGTTACTGAATATCCGTAGATTCACTCCCAGTGCACAGAGTTCAGTCCAAACCATTGGCAACCCGAGCTCCATATCCAAACCTTCAACATGATCAGGAATCCTTCAGCATCCTCAGGACCTCCTTGCATCCCAGTTCTTATATCTGGCATTCCCCCTCCCCCCCCCCCCCACCCGGTCAGTCTCCAGCAGTCCACAGCCCGACGTGAGTCTCCTGATAGCAGTCTCCAGCAGCCCACAGATTCCGCGCCTTGAGTCGCACACAGCCCATTGCATGCATTGGTCCCTCAGCCCCCACTGGTCCGCCGCTGTGGTCACCGTCCCATAGGTCATCACCTCTGCTTCACCCTCTCAGGTGTGTGATCTTCTGCTCCAGTCCTCTGCTTCCTTGGAGTCTGCAGCCCCTCGTGGTTGCTGCCGATTAATAGGCGCTGCCATCTTGGGGGCAGTTCCCATGGTTCATGGGACTTCAACTAAAACTACCCCTGGCTTCCTCAACGGGCCGTTCAAAGACCATGCAGAGCCAACAGCAGTGGACTGGGTGGCAAGACCCTGCAGGAGTGCTGCATCTCTGCTCTCCGCCACTTCAGCAGCTCTGGCAACACCACCATCCATGAGAAATAAGCAGTCTTCCCTCCTATTGACCTAAAGATCAGTGAATTTTTCAGAAGAGATCAAGATATCCCTTATAATGATAACCCTGTCACAGAACTATGAGAGATTACACTACCATTTCCAGACAAGGGATACAGAGTTATCAAATTTCAATACTTGCCTCAACACAAATGAAAAAAACTGAAAAATATTTACAATATATATTTGTATGGTGACATTAAAACCCAAGATTCTCCAGCATTTTTTTCTCCACATAATCCAAGCAGCCAACATCCACTGCCGCACCCCCATCAACCATTTCATCACTTCCTCAAAAAATCTCAATTAAATTTAAGGCACAGAACTCCCATTTAAAGCCATGCTGAGTATCCCAAGTAAATCCATGCTTTTCCAAATTAGGGCAAGTTCTTGCATAGGGAAGAAATTCCTGCTCTGTCAGACCTCTTATCTGCAAGTGGAACTCTCAGAATCAGAATTTATTGTCATTGGTGTATCACTTACTTCAGAATCAGAATTTATTGCCATGTACAAGTCACAAAATTCAGTGTTTTGAGTCAGCATCACAGAGCAAACATTCATATTATAAACCTTCTTACATCAATAATAGATTAAAAAATGCACAAAAAGTAAGGCAGTTTTTGGTTCATTGATTATTCAGAAATCTGATGGCAGCAGGGAAGAAGCTGCCCTAGTACAACTGAGTGCTTGTCTTTAGGTTCCTGTACCTTTTTCCCTGATGGTAGCAGAGTGAAGTGGTCATAGCCTGGATGGTGGGGCGGGGGGTTGTCTTTGAGGATAGAGATATCACAGGCTGAGTTAACAACCCTCTGAGACTTGGGGCTTCCATACAAGATAGTGATGCAACCAGCCAAAATGCTCTCCATGAAGTTTTCGAGAATCTTTGTTGACCAATATCCATGCTCTCCTAATCATCTTTAAATCTTCTACCTAAAAAAGCTTGAGCACATTCAATTCTAATCTCCCTCTCATGCTCATTGCTATTAACCCCCTCAGAACTTTGCCAGGAGCCCAAGGGTGAGCAGACAGACTGGGGATCAAAGACAGTCGAGCCACTATTTAGCTGGATGCAGTCTGCTCATTCAATACCAATGTTGAAAGATAAGAGTCAATTTGTCTATGTCAGCTCAACTAGTCCTATTTGTTCTATATTGCCCATATCCCTTGAAACCTTTTCCTATCCATATATGTCTAATTATCTTTTAAACATTACAATTGTATCTGCCTATATCACTTTCTCTGCCATACCAACCACCCTGTGTGAAAATGGTGCCTTTAGATATCTTTTAAATCTTTCCCTCCTCACCTTAAATCTATGCTTTGTGAAAAATAGTGATAATTTACCCCATTTATACCCCTAATAATTTTATAAACCCTAGCCTATGAAGCCTTTCCTTACAATTCAAGTCTACCAGTCTCAGTAATGTTCTTGTGAATTTTTTCTGGGTTCTTTCCAGATTAATATCTTTCCTAGATGACCAGAACTGCAAACAATACTCCACATATGGTCTCACCAATGCATTGTACAGTTGAACATTAATCTTCTTGCTCTCATAATCAATCCCTGACTAATAAAGCCAAGTATGCCAAATGCCTTCTTCGCCACTGTGTTGACATTTTCATGCAAATGTAACCTGAAGTCTCTCTGTTCTCCTACATTCCACAGGTCCCTACCATTCGCTGTATAAGCCCTGCTCTGTTTAACCCTTTTCAATATCTCACATTTGCTAGAGTTAAATCCTATCTGCCATTCCTTGGTCCATATTCCTAATTCACCTGGATCTTCTTGCCATGGACAATGTACCATAACATCTCCATTCAGGATCAGTAACCACATTTTGTATTTTAACTAGAAGATTCTTTTAGGAATATGGGGCAAGGAATGGCAGATAGGATTTAACTCTAGCAAATGTGAGATATTGAAAAGGGTTAAACAGAGCAGGGCTTATACAGCAAATGGTAGGGACCTGTGGAATGTTGGAGAATAGAGAGACTTCAGGTTACATTTGCATGAAAATGTCAACACAGTAGCGAAGAAGGCATTTGGCATACTTGGCTTTATTAGTCAGGGATTGATTGTGAGAGCAAGATTACTGTACAACTGTACAATGCATTGGTGAGACCATGTGTGGACTATTGTTTGCAGTACTGGTCATCTAGGAAAGATATTAATCTGGAAAAAATTTTTCCAACAATATACATCTTTCTATCTTTGGCTTGGCTTCGCGGACGAAGATTTATGGAGGGGGTAAATGTCCACGTCAGCTGCAGGCTCGTTTGTGGCTGACAAGTCCGATGCGGGACAGGCAGACACGGTTGCAGCGGTTGCAGGAGAAAATTGGTTGGTTGGGGTTGGGTTTTTCCTCCTTTGCCTTTTGTCAATGAGGTGGGCTCTGCGGTCTTCTTCAAAGGAGGTTGCTGCCCGCCAAACTGTGAGGCGCCAAGATGCACGGTTTGAGGTGATATCAGCCCACTGGCGGTGGTCAATGTGGCAGGCACCAAGAGATTTCTTTAGGCAGTCCTTGTACCTTTTCTTTGGTGCACCTCTGTCACGGTGGCCAGTGGAGAGCTCGCCATATAACACGATCTTGGGAAGGCGATGGTCCTCCATTCTGGAGACGTGACCCACCCAGTGCATATACATAGTAGCATTTAAATATATAATATATTAAATATTTTCTTACAATCAGCACAAACAAAAAAACCAGACCCTCCCTCCCTCCCTCCATAGAGATCTATTCACCATATATTTTAGTACAATTGGGGAAACTATGTTTTTGTGTGTATAATAGTTACTTATATAACCTTTTTATTACTGTATCTCGGCCCCTATGTGATCCAGGTATGGCTGCCAGACCTTTACAAAAATGTTGTATTTGTTTTTAAAATTTATGTAATCCTTCGTGCTAAGCAGAGGGGAGTCAGACTTCAAAGTGTTAGCGATACATTTTTTTTCACTACCGCCAGTGCTATTTTTTTTAAATGAGATTTGATATTTGGTCGATTTGTTGCTATTTCCATGAAATTACCTAATATATATAGCTCCGGGTCACCTGTGAACACCACTCCTGTTATCCTGGTTAATTTTTCTGCCAAAATGGCTTCAGTTTCATGCATGACCACATGGCATGTAGAAAAGTTCCTGTCTCAGTTCCACATCTGAAACACATCTCTGAAAATTCGGCTTTTAATATTTATACTGAATCAGTCCATACCTTGCATTTATAATTGACGTGATGCTGTCCTTATACTAATCTGACCAACTCCTTTCTGAAATCACCACACCCAAGTTCGACTCCTATCTTTCCCTTGACCTCTGCGACCCTGGTTTGTACTTCTGCTCTGGAGAGCATAGTACATTTTTGTTATAAGTTTGGATGTATTCCCCATCCAGACTGTTCGTTCAGTTTCACCAATTTCAGGGGGTCAATGATGGTTCCTATCTTTCTCTTAAGAACGATCGAAACTGGAGAAAAGAGAAGAATGTCACTCCATATGTTTTAATTGTTCAAAGGACATAAAAATTCCTCCAAGTAAAAGTCCTTAATATATCTTATGCCTTTGTCAGATCATGAATTTTTTATTCTATTGCCTTTATTACACAATGGCACAATGGTGCTTTTATTGATATCCCTACTTTTTTTTCCTAAATATTCATTAATTTCTGGCCACTTTTTAATCATATGTATTAAAATGGGATTATCCATCTTTTTCTTTAGTGATTTGAACCTCCATTTATAGATAAAGTCCCTTGCTTCCCACTCCTCCATGGAGTACATTTCCATTCTTCATTGAAGAAGCCTGCAAGAAATCTAACCTGTGCAGCTAGGTAATATTTTTTGAAATCTGGGAGTCTAAGTCCTCCCAGCCTATAATTCCATGTCAGTTTTTCCCAATGCTATTCTTGGTACATTTTTTATTCCACAGGAACTGTCTAACATGGTTGTTTAGTAGCTTTAAAAAGTTGTTAGATAACAGAAAAGGCAGCGATTGAAAAAGGTCTTGGCATAACTTTCATTTTGTCGCAGTTAACCCTTCGCACTAAAGTAATCGGTAAGCCTCTCCATTTTTGTAGGTCTTTTTCTATCTTCCCAAGAACAGGAATGTAATTTAGTTTGTACAGATCCTGCTATATTGTCAAATTTTTTCAGAATATATTGGACACTTATGAATATATATGCACCGAATGTAGATGATGAAAAATTGATATGAGAAATATTTATAAATTTAGAAAATACACGTGAAAATATATTAATAGGTGGAGATTTCAATTTTGGTTTGGATCCACTTTTAGATAGATCTACAAGAGCAAGGGAAAAAGCAGTTAAAGCTATATTGTTGTTAATGAATAATTTAAATTTAATAGATGCAAGGATAAGAATTCATCCAAGAGAAAGAGATTATTTTTATTTTCAAATATGCATGATTCTTACTCTAGGATTGATTGCTTTTTAATATCTGCACAACTTCAAGGTAGAATTCAACAAGCAGAATATAAGGTGAGAATTTTATCTGATCATTCTCCTTTGTTGTTGACCATAACAATGTTGGACAGAGAAGAATCAGTTTATAGGTAGGTGGAGGTTCAATTCTATGGTATTAAAAAGAATAGATTTTTATGAATTCATTAGAAGACAGATAGGGAACTTCTTTGAGACTAATTCCAATTTGGTTACTAATTAATTTATTTTATGGGACAAAATGAAAGCATATTTACGAGGTCAAATAAGTTATACTTCTAAAATTAAAAAGGATTATATGAAAGAAGTAGAACAAGTAGAGAGGGACAATGAATTTAGAAAAAGACCTAGAGCGACAAGTAAATGAGGACAAACAAAGACAGCTTACTGATAAAAAGATTCAGTATAATGCTTTACAAACATATAGAACAGAAAAAGCGACAACGAGAGCTAATGAGTGGTATTATGAATTGGATGAAAGGGCACAAAGTTCTTGCATGGTAGTTAAAAACAGAACAAGTATCGAGAACAATTATTTCAACAAAAAAAATTCTAATTACCTATAAACCTGAAGAAATTAATGAAAATTTTAAACAATTTTACACAAAATTATATCAATCAGGATCTTTAAATAATAATAAAATAGATAATTTTTTTGTCAAAAATAAATTGACCTAAATTAAATTTGGAAGAGCAGAGAGAATTGGCTGCCCCCTTCCCCTTAGAGGAGGTTAGGGAAGCACTGAGCTCATTACGAAGTAATAAGTCACCGGGAGAGGATGATTTCCCATTTTGAGTTTTACAAAGAGTTTAAGGTTTATTAATTCCTGCATTTATGGAAGTACTAGGAAAGGTGGCTGAAACGCATGCCTTACCAGAATCTTTTAATATGGCAGTAATACCAAAAAAAGAGATCCTTTAAAACCAGCATCAAATAGACCAATTTCCTTGTTAAGTGCAGATTATAAAACAGTAGCAAAGTTTTTAGCAAATAGGTTGGCAAAATATTTGCCGAAATTAATAAATATGGACCAGACTGGTTTTGTTAAAAAGAGAAAATTAGCAGATAATATGACTAGATTATTAGTATAATACACTTGGTGTAGCAGTGGCCTTAGATGCCAAAAAAGTGTTTGACAGATTAGAATTGGATTTTAAAAAACTATGTAATACATTTGAATTGGGACCAATATTTGCAAACTGGATTAAAGCTTTACATAATGGTCCGAAAGCTAAAGTTGAAACAAATGTCCACATCTTTTCATTTAACTCGATCTAGCAAACAAGGATGTCCATTATCTCCAGCTTTATTTATTTTACCAATAGAACTATTAGCACAATTGATTCAGTCTGATTCTGATATTAAAGGTTTTAGAGTTGGAAGAGAGGAATATAGATTAATTTGTTTGCAGACGATGTAATAATTTATTTGACAGAACCAGAAAGTTCATTGCGTAAATTATATTTAAGATTATAAGAAAATGGAATAGTATCTGGATATAAAGTAAATTGGGACAAAAGTAAGATAATGTCCCTCATTAATGATAATTATCGTCAGTATAAAAAACATTCCCAATTTTAATGGCTGATGAATGGATATGAGTAGATAACAGTTTAAATAATGTATATAAATTGAATTATACCTTCTTACTTAATAAAATTGATGAAGATTTTTAAAAATGGATGGAATTACCAATAATATTATTGGGGAGAGTTAAATGCATAAAAATGAATATATTTCCAAGAGTTCAGCATCTTTTTCAAACATTGCCCATATCTCTTCAGCAAAATTTTTTTCCAGGAATTAAATAAATATGTAAGAAAATTCCTTTGGAAGGGCAAGATGTCAAGAGTTTAATTAGAAAAAATAATGTAAATATAAATTTAGGAGGTCTTCAACTTCTAAATTTTAAAAAATATTGTAAAGCTACACAAATAAGATTTCTCTCCTTTTTTTCGAAGAGGGAGAGAAATCAGCATAGAGATGGATAAAATAGAATTTTTATATATATAAAAAACAGGAACTGAGATTAATATCTGGAGACAGGGATACACCACTGTTGAAGCATCTGATTAACATATGGAATAAAGTAAATAACAAAATGCAAATGAGGAATTTGGGGTTAATTAAAATGACTGATTCAAAATAAACTTATACCATTTACTATGAATAACTGACTTCTTAATATTTGGTTCCCTAAAGGAATTAGAAATATAGCAGATTGCTGTGAAGGAGGAAATTTAATGTCATTTGATCAATAAAAAAAGTAAATATGGGATATAAAATAACACAATATTTTGTTATTATCAAATAAAAGCATATTAATGAGATAAATTGAGTCCAACAATGTTATTGCCTCAAATAAGTGATTTGCAATAGATCTATTAAGAAATTTCTATCTGTTATGTATATATTATTGCAAAAGGGAACTTCAAAGCAAGAAATGCATAGATCTAGGGACTGCAAATGGATTTAAATATGTATTGTGGAGAAAAATTGGCAGAAGATAACATGACAAATACAATAAATGTTAGATATAGATTGGTTCTGTATAACTTTTTACATCAATTGCATCTTACTCCACAAAAATTAAATAGATTAAAATCAGATTTATCAGACAAATGTTTTAGGTGTAGTCAAGAGATAGGTACTTTTTTTTGTATTCTATGTAGTCATGTTCAAAGTCGAGACCATTTTGGAAAGAAATAGGAAAATTTCTAGAACAATTTAAGGGAGTTAAATTTCCACAAGATTCGATGCTTTTTTTAATTGGGTAATATTTCAGACCAAAATTGAAATTGAATATTTTCTAAAAAGAATTTGTGAAAACTGTTAGTAGTAGCAAGAAAATGTATAGCAGTGACATGGAAATCAGATTCCCATTTAGGAATGGAAAGATGGCATGCGGAAATATAGAGTTGTATACCTCTTGAGAAGATTACATGTTGCAATATCGAAGCAGACAAAGAGCTTGCAGCTCATTCTTTGACGAACTATGAAGGCGACGTGAGCGCAAGATAACTTTCTTTGAATTTGTCTTATTTCTTCTTATATACCTCTTTAAAGTTGAATATAGTTATATTTTTAAATACAGTATATGCTTTTTTTATTCATCATTATGAAAATCATAATGCAAAATTAGGCAAAATATTTGTTTTATCAATGAATTAAAGCTACATAAAGATACATTTACAAAGTTTGGTTTATTGGATTAATAAGACAGTAATTTGGAATAATGTCCCCATGTTTCCTTGAAGATGACATGTTTTGAAATTAAGAAATACTAGAACCTGGAAAGTGTCGTCTATATTTTAATTCAAAGAAAATTACAACTGTGAACTTTGGAAGAAAGGCTCGTAAAATTTGTCTCAAAGAACTCAACTTGTTAAATGCAAAAAGACATTCTCGTGTAAAAATAGAATATTCCAGAAGCCTCTATAATAACATGTAGGTGAATTGCACAGTTTAAGACACCTGTGACCTTGGAAAGATAAGATACAACTCTGGTTAGCAGAATCTTGTAGGAAGCCCAGAAGAATGTGTTCTTAAAAGTTATTATAAACACCTGATTAAAAAAAGCTTGTGTGCAGAACTGCACAAAGACAATTCAGAGAAATGCTCTTAAAGGGACCAAGCAGGATCCAAATTTGTTTACAGTTCCCAGAAACAAGGATAAGTCAGGCTGTAGTGTGAAGAATCCAAAATGGATAAGAAGTAGTCTCATCAGGCCAAAGACCACAAGCAAACAGCTCCTCCCAAAGAAATATTTGGTTGTTAGTTGAGCCAGCAAGGTGGACTGACAATGCTTGGCAGGAGGTTGGAACCAGCCACAAAAGAAGCAGCAACTTCAACTACTAAGCAAGAAGAGGACACAATCAAGGCATCATTAGCCATCTTAAAAGTTAGTGGAACTGGAACAGGTGAAATGTATATTGCAAAGCTCACTGGTGATATACTGTATCTGAAAGTTCAGATGTGAATCCTGATGATCGTATTTCCAAGGTTATGAGCATAGGAAGATCTTCAAAGTCTTCAAAGGCATCCAGAGCAAGTACAGCTTTGCGTGGTTCAAGCATATCAGCTGTGCATTCTAAAGTGCATGTAGACTTGGCTACTGTCTGTGCACAACAACAGTGGTTGAAGAAAAGACATGCTTTAGAAGATATGGAAGCTGAAATGAAGATTTAGCAAGAACAGGTGAAGGAGTTAGTCAAAAGTTTCCAATATATGTATCAGAACAAGGTTTTAAAAGGGCAAAATAATTATTGCATCATCATTATGGCAATGGACATAAAATCACAAGGGCCCACATCGACAAGATTCTTTCTTGGTCAGCAATAAAATCAGAGGACACAAAGGCTTTTCAAGCACATGCACTCTTTCTGATAGCATGTCATAACTCAATGGGAAGTAGTCTACATTTATTTGCAAGAGCTGAATTTGCTTGCTAGTTTGTCGATCATTGAAGATAAATTTCCTTATAAGATGAGGGAATTATGAAGAACCCAAAACTGCAGAGCTTAAATGATTCCTGGAAGGGGAGTCACTTTAGAGGATGTGCCAGACGTACAACATATTGAAAGACAAGTACATTGGGGAGGGGGAGATAGTTTGCAAGAGTCCCGCAGAATTGAATCTGAAAATTAAACAGCACATTCTGACAATGATCAGGAGAAAGTGGAAAGAATGGAAGGGAACGCAGTGAGACCGGTTACTTTAATCACTGGGGTCGAATGAACTGTGGGGCAAAATTTTAAAAAGTTACGAGAGAGGGTGTTTCCCGGGCTAATGTCTGCAACGTGTCCATTAGCAGCGCCGCGATTCTGTGCGGCCACTGACCCCCACCCACCCACCCCCCTCCCCACTCATCATCTCCATTCTCCCTCCCTCACCCCTATCCTTCACCCTTCCAGAGGACGGGGACGAGCGGCGCGCGCGCTGACGTGTTGGGGGAGGGGGGGGAGACACCCCGCGAGCTGCCCCCACCCCACCCCACCGTTAACGTTCCACCGAGCGGGCCCCACAGCCCGGGAAGGGAATGGGCGCCAGCGCCACTCACTCTTCGCTTTACTGAGGTGCAGTGAATGGTCGGAGCCCGGCACTCGGAAAGCCTCCCCCGGATACACATGGCCTCCGGCGTAATGGTGGCAACTCTGCTGATTTTCCGAAGTAACGGCGCGCGTCAAGGCGGCGGCGATGAGAAGAGAAAGGGCAGCGGGACCACGAAGAGGACTCCTGAGCTCCATCGTCGTCCGCTCTTACGCATGCGCGCGACCTTTCACCCCATGAAGGGGTGAAGGTTTCTTCTCACGTCACCGCCACGCTCAGCTCGCGGAGACACGTCTGTTGGGAAAAGTCGCTGCCCCCATTCCCCCTAAAATCATCATCATCTGTGCTCACTCCAGCCGGATGTATTAACCCCTCCCCTCCACCACCTCCCCTCCACCACCACCTCCCCCTTCCATCCCCTCCACCACCTCCCCCTTCCCACCCCTCCACCACCTCCCCTCCACCACCATCCCCTCCACCACCTCCCCCTTCCCACCCCTCCACCACCTCCCCTCCACCACCACCTCCCCCTTCCATCCCCTCCACCACCTCCCCCTTCCATCCCCTCCACCACCTCCCCCTTCCCACCCCTCCACCACCATCCCCTCCACCACCTCCCCTTCCCACCCCTCCACCACCTCCCCCTTCCATCCCCTCCACCACCTCCCCCTTCCATCCCCTCCACCACCTCCCCACCACCACCTCCCCCTTCCATCCCCTCCACCACCTCCCCCTTCCATCCCCTCCACCACCTCCCCCTTCCCACCCCTCCACCACCATCCCCTCCACCACCTCCCCTTCCCACCCCTCCACCACCTCCCCCTTCCATCCCCTCCACCACCTCCCCTCCACCACCTCCCCCTTCCATCCCCTCCACCACCTCCCCCTTCCATCCCCTCCACCACCTCCCCCTTCCCACCCCTCCACCACCTCCCCTCCACCACCATCCCCTCCACCACCTCCCCTTCCATCCCCTCCACCACCTCTCCCCTCCACGACCTCCACCCCGTTCCCTCTGTCTCCTTTCCTCTCGTTCTCTCCCCTCCACCTTCCCGTTCCCTCTGTCTCCCTTCCTCTCCACCGCCAGATACAAGGACTGTAATCAGACTACTGAATGAACAGAATAGTAAAATTATGCTGCCTTTGTTCCATACCACTGATCTCTCTCTCTCTGTAACTTTGTTCTTTTATACTGTCTTACTTCTTGTATTATGTATGAGATGTCTAACTTGTTTGCTTGCAAAACAGCTTCTATCACTGCATCTTGGCACATGTGACAATAAACAACCTATTCCCCTTCACATGTTCATCTCGATGCTCAAATCTCCTGTCACTCATCTAGACTAGATCCAACTTGCAAACCAAGAGGGTGAACTTGATGAAAGACACAGACTGTCTGAGTTGGTAGCAAAACAGCAGGCCCCATCAAACTGAGCACTGGCACACCTGAGGGCTGTGTGCTCAGCCTGGGACTGTTCATGCTGCAATGCTGGATTCAGTTCTAACAGAATCAAGTTTATGCATGATGCAAGAGTAGTTGGCTTCATCAACAATGATGATGAGTCAGCTTACAGAGAGGAGGTTGGAAGGCTCATAAAATGATGTGAGAACAACAACCTGAGTCTCAACTTGGGCAAGTCAAAGGAGATGATTGTTTACTTCAGGGGGACTTGAGTTGACCATATTCCACTACACATCAATAATTCTGACTTGTAGAGAGTGGAGTACACAAAGTTCTTTGGTGTGCATATAAAGGACCACCTATTCTGGACCCTCAACACCTCTTCATTAGTCAGGAAGACGTAGCAGGGCCTACACTTCCTAAAGAGGTTGAAGAGGGCAAGGCTACAGGCCCACATTTTGACAACTTTTTACAATAGCACAATTGAGAATATGCTGTCTCATTGCATCATTATGCGATATGGTAGCTGAAAGACATTCAACTTGAAGTCAATACAAAGGTGAATCGAAACAGCCAAGTAGATCACTCCCTTTCCTCCATTGATGTCATTTACCAGAAGTGTTGTTTAAATAGGGCTCCAAGAATTATAAAAGACCCATTACCATCAAGTCAGGAGGTACAGGAGCATCAAACTCAGGACTGCCAGGCTGGGAAATACCTTCTTCCTGCAGGCTGTGAGATTGATGAACTGGATAAATCATCTCAAAATATTCATATATATATATATATATATTTGTTTTAAATTATCTCTTTATGCATATGTGATTATTCTGTGAATTGCGTGTGTATGTGTGCATCGTGGTCCGGAGAAACATTGTTTTAGATGTACAGTCAGATAATAATGAACTGGAATGTCATCATTTAAAAGGATAAGCATTTAACGTAGCTGTGTAGAAATTTATTTTTTTGCAGAGGGAATGAATCACTGGAATTATCTACCCTGGAGTGATTGAGAGACTATATCACTGGATGCATTTATAAAGGGAAGAGGTAATTTTTTTTCAAAGATCAGGGAACGCGGAGTTATGGGGGATTGACACAGAGAGAAGTTATGCCGGGATTTGATCATGAGCATGTTGAATGGCGGGCAGATCTAAGGTGCACTTGGTTCCCTGCTGCTCTTTTTTGAGTACACCCTCAGGATCTGGAGGGGAGAGGGGACCTCCATGTGGACATCACTGGAGGTTGGGATCAACCTGAGTTGATGGAGTTGTGAAAAACAGCAATATCTGCTCTGCAATACCACTGTCACCACTCCCACTCCCTTTCTTTCCTTAAAATCCATAACCCTCTCTACTGTTACTTTGCTTGTGCTCATTTTGGAATGCACCCATCTCTGATTCAACTTTAATTTATTTGAGAGAGCTATAATGTTGATCTTTGCCTTACTGTGAGAAGTGATGGAAAGTGATCATTCAACATGTCAATAGTTCCCTTATCTTCATTTACAGGTTTGTGGTTATCAGTTTTCAAGAGTGCCACAATGCTTTTTACCAAAACTTTTTTGTAAATTATAAAAGCATTTTTATATTGATTTTAACATCTCTTGCAAGGTTCTATTCAGAATCCTTCACTGAAGCTTTTAGGATGGTTTGTTTTGTTATTCTTATCTCCCCTAGTCAGGATCTGAGCTTATTTTTGCTTTTTTGTTCATATTTTCCTTGTGTTTTATGGCTTTTTATCCCAATAGTAATCACTTGAGCCATGTAGAGCTCTTGCTATGAGGATTATACACTAGATCTACTTCACGTTAATTTCTTTTGAATTCCTATCAATTTACCCATTAACAAATTTGCTTATTTTTTCATGGTGTGCCTTCACCGGAGTCTCGACATGGACTTCAGGAGGACCAAGAATGACCATCTTCAACTACACATTAACAACACTGTAGTGGAGAGAATGGAGAGCACCCAGTTCCTTGGATTTCACTCAACTAGTGACCTATCGTGGGCACACATCTCCTCACTTGTCAGGAAGATGCAACAGTGACTGCAGCTCCTGACAAGACTCAAATGGGGAAAGTTATTGGCCACCATTACATCAACCTTCTACAGGAGTTCGATCAAGTGCATCATAGCCGGATGCATCAGTGTGGTACAGTTGCTGCTGAGAAATAGATTGGAGGTCAATCCACTGGACCATAAGAGTGGCAGAGAGGATCACTGGAGTCTTTCCGCCCCCCCCCCCCCACCCTTGACGTGAACTACCAGGATATTTGTCTAAAGAGGGCACACAAAATCATTGATGACCCCCTTCCATTCCGCACAAAGCATCTTTCACTTGTTCCTGTTGGCAAAGAGTTACAGAATTATCAGAGCCAACACCACCAGGCTGAGGAACAGCTTCTTCCCATGGGCAGTGAGAATGCTGAATGACCAAAGGATCAGATCACACTAACCATCCAAGACTCTCATATTTACCAAACATTTTTTAAAAATGCAGACATATAGCATGGTAACAGACCATTTCAGCCCATGAGTCCGTGCTGCCAATTACACCCATTTAACCTTTGAGCAGTGGGAGGAAACTGGAGCTCCCAGGGAAAACCCATGCAGATGGGGGAGAACGTGCCGACTCCCTACAGTCAGCGTGGGATTTGAACCCTGGTGCTGTAAAGGCATTGTGCTAACTGCCAAAATCATTTATCTATTATTAAACAATATTATTTAATTGTATATATGAATACTTGTCCTGTGTATGTATTGTTTGTTTGTATACATTGTGTCTGGTTGTGTGTCTTGCTTGTTCTGCACCGAGGACTGGAGAACCATTGGGTTGCACATGCAATCAGATGATAATAAACATGACAACCCATTTCATGAATGTCAACTTAGAAACTGTTTCATGTTTCTGCTTCATGAAAATTAGAACATAAGACAAAGTTGTTCTGTTGGGTAAAATTGTGACTGATCACATTGTTAGCTTCAAGTCCTCATTGCTGCTGTCCATAGAGCTCCAGATACTGCACAGTCTTTCAATATATTGTGTGGTTCTTGGATGGAGAGTTCAAAAAATTGATAATTACACTGAGAGAAGAAACTTCTGATTTAAATATTAAATTGCTGACCCCCTTTATCCCAAGGCTATGACCTTTAGTTCCAAATTCAGGGGAATTCACCTATCAGGGGAATCCTCCTCATCACTCTGAACTCAATGTATTTATATAGCGCATATTAGAGGTCTCAAAATGCTTCAATCTTTGCAATTAAATAAAACTGGCATGTTAAACAGATGAACAAAAATCAAGTAGACAAATTTTAGTGAGCATCTTAAAGATCGGTGGAAAAGTTAGGGACAGGATCCCAGATTTTAATGCTTTAACAGCTGAAGTAGATGTTATTAATGGTGGGGTGATTGAATTTAGAGTTGATCAGAAAGGAAGGATCATTGATAGTCCAAAGGATTTTAGATCTGCGGCAATTACTCCACATTTTACTGACCATTTTGTAACAGCAGAGAAATGGCACCAGGAGAAAGCCATATACTATCTCGACCTGATTCACTATTTAATAACATCACCGCCATCTGTCTTTAGTCTCAATTCTACATTAATCCATCAACAAACCATTTGGTGGTTAACTAAATTTGATTCATTATTCATTCCTAATCTAATATGACCTCTCCCTTGTTTGTTCTGAGGCATATTGCTGCATAAGATTATCCTGAACACTTGTAAGGCAGTCACCATCTTTCTGACATGGTTAAACTGCACATGGAGAGATAAGCAGAGTTAGTGTTTCAGGTCGATAACATTAATATGCAACTAGAAGAGTTAGACCGTTAACTGTTTTAAGTAAGAAGAGGGATAGGAAAAGAATAATTGGAACAAAGAAGTAAAACAAAGGGGAACATCTCTGGGAGGCTGAAAGATGGGAGAAATTAAAATGGCCGAAGGGAAGTTGGTGCAAGGAAGCCTCTTTTAAATATAGGAATTAGTAATTGATGCCTTTGAAAGGTATCATGCCCTGTTTGTCAAAGGGGATGATCTATAAACTAAATTACACCTTTTAAATAAACTGGAACACACTAAGATTTGATCACCTGCGCACTCTTCTTCCTAATTGATTCTGTTCTGCAAATATTTCAATTCCTAAATGGTCCAACTGCATCAGGGAGTCAAGTCGTCATGTCCACCTGCATACTTCCTGACTTGTAGATGTTCATTTTGCAGGCCCAGTAGTAATTATCTGATCTATAATTCCCTTTCTATCAGGTGCAGTCAAAAATTGTGAGTTCACTTCAGGAACTGAACCAGGGATTGCTCACATTCCATGCACAATGAAACACAGATATCTCCCAGTCACAGGAATTATGGTCTGAAAGTCCATTAATTTATTTTTTAAATTATTAGGAAATGCTCTGTGCAATGTCCTCCATGTCATTTCTTCATTAGGTAAGACAGGAATCGGGCAGACAAATCCCACCAAATTGGTGCAAGAGAAGGTGGTAATTGGGAAGGAGGGGTGGTTAATTTGAATGACCGCATTATGGGTCTGGTTTTTCCTGGGTGCTTTGGGGATGTCAATTGGACTAGGCTGGAAGAGATTGTTCATTCTGTCTGTAGGTACTGCAGGTAACAGGTGCTAGGTACCACAGATTTGTTTATCAATGTAGGATTAATTTGTGATTTAACTTGATCAAGAAGTAAAGATAAAGGAGACAGTGCTGGTAAAAAAAAATCTAAATGAATCTGAATCATACACTTCTCTGTCATTTCCTTTCCCAATCTCCTAACCTCCTTAAATCCATCTGACGACTCAGTGCATGGTCTAAACTGCTGACCCTCCTCCTATCCTTTGCCTCCTCTGCAAACTTGGTCACAAAGCCATCAATTCCATCATCCAAATCATTAACATTATGTGAAAAGAAGCAGACCTAGAACCAAGCCCTGTAGAACACCAAAGGTCACTTGCAGCCAACCAGAAACCTTTGATCTCCACACTCTGCTATCTTTTATCCACGTTAATATTGTTCTTGTCATACCATAGGCTTCCATCTTGCTTATGAGCCTCGTGCGAGGCACTGTCAAAAACCTTCTGAAAATCCAAGTAAACAAGAACTAAAATCCTTTGGGCTATCAATGATCCTTCCTTTCTGATCAACTCTAAATTCAATCACCCCACCATTAATAACATCTACTTCAGCTGTTAAAGCATTAAAATCTGGGATCCTGTCCCTAACTTTTCCACTGATCTTTAAGATGCTCACTAAAATTTGTCTATCCTTCCAGTTATTTCCTCAAAGAATTAAAAGTTCATTAGGCAAGATTTCCTCTTCAGGAAACCATGCTTTCTTCTTCTTATTTTACTGTGTGTCTCCAAATACACCGAAACCTCATCCTTAATAATAGATTCTAACCTCATCAACCACTGAAGCCAGGTTAACTGGCCTATAATTTTCTCTCTTTTGCTTCCCTCCCTTCATAAGGAGTGGAGTGACATTTGCAATTTTCCAGACCTCCAGGTGCAGAACCATTCCAGAATCTAGTGATTCTTGAAAGATCACTACTGATTCCTCTACAATCTCTGGGCTGTAGTCCCCCTGGTCCAGGACATTTATCCATCTTCAGACTTTTCAACTTCCCCAACACCTTCTTCTTAATAACCACACCCACACTCAGGAAGTTCTGTCGCTCTGCTGCCATTTTCCACGGTGAAAACTACTTACCGAGTTGCTCTGCCATTTCTTTGTCTCCCATTACTATCTCCACAAACTAGATTTTCATCTGCCCAGTTCACCCTCGCCTCTCTTTTGCTCTTTATTTATCTAAAAAAACCCTCAGATTCTCTTTTAGGCTGTCTTAGCAGAACCTGATAACCACTGAGGATAAAAACTAAAGTTGCTGGCTTTTGTCTCCACTTCCTAAAGGTAGCAGTGAAAAGAGGTGTGACCAGGGAACGACAAGAGTAATTTTAGCTCCCACGCAGGTTGTCATCTGATGGGATTTGTCCTCCAGATGGGCAGCACCAGGTGGCACGCCCACTGTGCCAGGGCACCCTATCTTGTGTCGCGTCATCAGGGGAAGACTGACGGAGTTGGGAGGTAAGACGCTGAGCTATAAAACAGGGCTAGGCGGCGATCGCGTCGCAGATAGAGCAGTCGGAATTGACGTGCGGAGAGTCGGACCGCTGATAGGAGCGCCTCTGAGATGAAGTCTCACAAAGGCAGGAATTCAGCCAGATGTAAGCAATCTAGCGCAGTGTAACAGGGGGCGAGCTCAGCAGCCTGCACCTCGGGAGATAGTGCAGCGGCCACCTCCGGACCAAGGGGCTCTCGAGTAATGCTCCTCCCAAGCGAAATGAGAATAGAGGCTAAGTGCAAATCTGGGGGGGGGGGGGAGACAATAAATACAGATGGGTTAATAGAGGGGAGGGGAAACGTTGTTCTGAAGAGGGAGGGTGTGTGTGTGGTTAATACTGGAGCGAGATCTAGGACCATCGAAGCGGAACAGTGATCTAATGCCTGCTTGTCATTTCAATGCCATCCTAAACTCTGCACTTCGCTGCTGAAGTGGAAATTGAATGATGTTCTTTTGACTTGGAACCTCCAAACCGTATTTGGTGACGGGGGCTCGTACCTGCTGAGGTGCAACACATAAAATGCAGGAGAACTCGGCGGGTCCGACAGCACCATGGAAGGTCAACATTTCAGATGATTATCTTTTGCCTCCCGTGGATGGGGCCGGACCCGCCGAGCTCCTCCAGCATTTTGTGGGTTGCTCCAATTTGTCAGCATCTGCAATCCTTTCTACCCGGCACGGCCAGTTCTACAGATTACAATACAGTGCGGGCCCTTAGACATTGTCTCCAGCGCTCGGTCACCTGGGGCGTACCTTCCATCTCTCCGGGCTCCTCGGCTGGATGGCGGGCAGGGAAAGTGGCCTCAACACTTGACCCCAGTGTCTGTCGCAGGGCGGCCGAAGGATGAAGATCTAAGCGCTGTGCTGTGCGAATTTGACGCGGTGATTGAAGATTTCACCTCGCCATTCAACAAGAGACACTTCCGATACGACGAACACTTGAGGTGCATGAAGAGGAGGAGCAGCTTGAACGCCAGCGACTGCACTGCGAGTGATTCGGACAGTGAGTAACTCATTCAGTGGTGTGGCGACGGCTCGCTGGTCTCTGCCCGGTGTCTTCACTGGTCAGGGAGGGAGGGGTTCCATGTTTAAAGGCAGGACCCTGATTAAAAATGTACGACACAAACTCCTGGGGTGGGGGCAAATTACTTTGGCTGTGCGAGGTCATGAAACCCACAGGAGTTCGACCGATCCAGACACCCGAAGCTTCCGAGGTGTTGCAATAGCTAACAATGTCCTCAATGATCTCGGGACGTGGCGCCGCTGTTGGTGAAGCCCTTGTGCAGGAGATGCTACTCGAGTTTTTCTCTCCCGTACCTCTGCTTCGATCGCTCTTGCACGCCTCCGTGCCCCACACGGTTCGTGAAAACCCATCGCACCGCTGTCTAAAACGTTATTAGAGGTGCTTGATTGATTATCATTCTGTTGTCCTCCTTTCCGTCCTGTCGTTGCCTTTTAAATCGTTAGCTTTGCACACACGGGTCAAAGACACCAACGAGAGTCTGTGTCGAACCTGATGCCCAAGTTAAAGCTCCACTGCTTGCATTCTCTGTATGTGGTACGAATTGATCTGGAACTTGTATTCCGGAATTGTGCTCTTGACACACTGTAACCTGCTCGCAGAACGACCCTTCCCGCTGTGTTTGAAGTTTACGCAACTCTCGTGAAGCTGAAAATACCACCTTCGGTTTGCATCCTTTGCTTGCCTTGGCTCCAGAGCAGTAGTTGCTGTCCTTTTAAACCGACAGGTTCGGATTTGTTTCGGAGAAACAGCTTCGGCAACGAGAAACCCGAGAGTCCCACCGTTTCTTCTTCCAAAGGTATTTTGCATTCTCTTGTTGTTCGACCGCGGGGGGAAGGATTGAAAACATGCTAGTGTGCTCTGGACAACCTCGCATGGAAGGATTGATCGCTTTTGAAGTTTACCTGCTGACCTTGTAATGTAAAGGACAATGCAATAACACGTTGAATCAGTAACTGGGAATGAATCGGAATTATCATCAAATAATTGGAGGGAGAAATTAATTGCAGCCGCGAACTCGGTTATCCCAGGTCCCGTGGTTTGGAATAATAACCCGCTGTTTGGTTCAAGATTAATCCTTATTCCTCTTTCACAAATTTTACTGACGAAAACACCTCTGTCACGAAACAAGTTGTCTGGTATTCCAAGCCTTCTAGATGTTATTTCTCGCTGGTAGAATGATTTGTTTAACAGTCAGTGGTTCTCAAACGTATCTTTCCACTCACGTATCCCTTCCTAACCACATGGTTGGTTATCTACGGCATCCTACTGAAGGTGGTATGTGAGTGCGAAGAAAAAGGTTGAGAACCACTGGAACTTTAGCTTTATTTAACAAGGTCTAACCAGGATCGAACCTGATGCACAAGCTTGAACGGGTTCTGGCCGCTAGAGGTCACTTGGTGTGATTTCCAGGTCTCCAAGATTAACCAGTCTCCAAATATTGTCTGGGAAGATGTGGACAAGCAGAGCTGGTCAGAAGGGAGCTACCTCCTGCAGAGAAGGCGAGCAATGGAAGCTAATCTTGTTAGGATGGTGCTCCTGTGTAAATGGATGACTAACCTGTTGGCCTTTTCTTGCAATCCATCACTTGAAACTGTTTGCAATTGATGCCTTTATCCCAGGAGTAGTTTGGGGCTCCATCACGAGCCTGGTAGAATATGCACAGGTAGACAATAGAAATGTAAATTAGCTTGTATGCAAGGTAATCTTTAACTTTTAATTCCAGTGATAAGTGCCAGCACCCACTTAGTGTTATGCCAGTAACACCCCCCCTGTCCCCGCCCGCAACAATATTTGGTGACAGGTGGTTCCCCAGCATTGTTTTATATTGCTGCTCTCCTGGATACTTGCCATGTACTTGTAGCCCTAAGCCAAAATGTGGCACATGTGCAGTTACTTCAAACTACTTTTACTGCTTCAGTTCCATGTTCAATCTGTTAATCCATACAACTTGGTAGATCTACCTTGAAACTGACCATTATGGGAGTAGAATTATTTGGGTCTCTAAAGAGAGAGAAAGAACGACTCCAAAATGTACTGACATCCAAATAATTGCTCTATCACATGAATGCCTATAATTAATAGCTCTATATCAGTGGTTCTCAATCTTTTTCTTTCCAATCACATACCACTTTTAAGTATTCCCTATGCCAAATATGTGATTACAGAAACAATGATAATAAAAAGGTTTATAACGAACATGTACATCAAGCTGCAAGAGAAGGAAAATGATGAAATAAGCTATAAACCCAAACAAAAGTGGGAAAAAGATTTAAACATAAAGATAAAAAATGAAATATGGGAAAAGTTATGCTCTGGAACTATGAAGAATATAATAAACACAAGGTTACGCATAATACAGTATAATTGGTTACACAGGTTATATATCACGCCCCAAAAGTTAAATAAATGAGATCCAACATTATCAGATAGATGTTTTTGCTGTAAGAAGTACATGCAATTTGGGCATGTGAGAAAGTGAAAAAGTTTTGGGAAGATCTAAATCAGGGATTAAATAAAATCACAAAAAGCAACATACCAAAAAATCCAGAGATCGTTCTTCTAAGTAATATAAGAAGTAAAGAATTAGGCCTCAAACTGGATGAAGTGTAAAAAAGATTTATTATGATAGCCTTAGCAGTAGCAAAAAAATGTATAATGTCAACTTGGAAATCAGAAGAGAGCCTGAGAGTTCAGAAATGGTACATGGAAATGAATAAATGTATTCCATTGGAAAAAATAACATATAATTTAAAAAATAAAGTCACATTATTTGAACAAATTTGGAAACCGTACATGGATCAGACCTCCACCCCCTAAAATGATAAGACAAAATGACTTGATCCAGTGTGTAAAAGTAGATGACACAATTTTCTTGTTTATTTTCATTGTGTGATGACATTGTTTAATGGGTTTATTGTATTATATATGTTGAACGTTTAATGGGTTTGGAGGGGGGTGGGAAGGGGGAGGGAAGGTAGGGGGGGTAAAAAGGGGAGAAAATGCCACTGTGTATATTTAAGAGGGAAATGTTTGTATGTATTTTGATTGATATGGTTCACAGTGTGGAAAAATTAAAAAAAAATAAAAAAAGTATTCCCTATGCCATAGGTGCTCTGTGATTGTAAAAGATTGCTTAAGGTAGTACGTGAGTGAAAAGAAAAAGTTTGAAAACCACTGTTTTAATTGTACCTAATTGACTCGTTATGAGCACGGTTTCATAACTCCAAAGGAAATGGGCCATTGACAATTTTTCTCAAGCAAAATATTTCAGTGTCTAGAGCAGTGATTCTCAACCTTCCCTCTCACATACCACCGTAAGCAATCCCTTACTAATCACAGAGCACCGATGGCATAGAGATTACTTAAAGTGGTATGTGAGTGGAAAGAAAAAGTTGAAAACCACTGCTCTATACACTTCAGTTTTTAAAAATGAAATGAGTCATGCAAAAGCTATATTGGAGAATTAGGGGGAAAAAGAGCTATAAATAGTCCTTTCATTACAGCAAAACTTGGAGATACAAAGGAACTGGAAGACTACATTGCAGATTTGAACAGAACATTAGAAAGTGAGTATTGTCTCATGTTTATACCCAATAACAAGCATTAACATTGCTTGGTGTGTGCTGCAGAGTGACTTGGATGATCTGCAAACTTTTCTTGCTTCAATGTTAATAATATAAAGCCATACATAATTTTGCTTAATTGTATTAACCAAATTACACTGTTCCACACTCTTTCCAATCAGGCTGCCAGCAAGTTCATTATATTTTGAACACTAGGTATTCGACTCATGCGCACAGGAGGTATCAGCCTTTGGAATGGCATAGAAATAAGCTTGAAGGTATTTGGACAGGTTATCACTAAATGTCTTGGTAAATGAGGCTAATTGTGTTCTGCTCATTGGATTATTTCACAGGTATGTGAGGAGAAAAGATTAACTTGGCTCTTGGCTCTATTTCAACAAGTGAAAAGATCTGCCAGCATTTCTCTCTGCCAGTTGCACCTTGGAATTGTTGCAGCTCTTGCAATCGGTAAATGTATTTCAAGACATTAGATATTTTAATATTTGTGTACTATTATTTTTTAAAAGTTGGAAAGATCTAAAAACAGTGGTTGTACTATTAAGCTAGAACAGCATGCATTTGTACAGAGAAGATGAGTGAGATCTGATTTATGGGCAGGAAGCAGACCAGTTGATGGGGGAAGGAGAAAAAACTAATTGAGAAGGGGACAGTCAAAGCAGACGATTCCCTTTTCCAGGAGTTTAGTCCACAAAGGTGCTGGCTACTTTGTGGCAATATTCTTGAAAGAAGAGGCCTCCAAAAAAGGCACCATTGCCTCCTCCTTCAAATGGTCTGTGCCCTCCTTATGAGTTGGTTTCGAGCAGTTTGTTACTAATAATCATTTCACATTGAAATTTTGTAAATTTAAACACTGGAGTCAAATCTTGCCAGCTGAAACTAGCCCTTGTTCAGAGAAAACTTTAGTAAAAAACTTTACAAGATTTGATCTGTTATCCTTCACTGATTATCCTGTATTGAATATTAAATAAATATATTTTTTGAAAGTTGCTTAGTTTTTTTTCTATTGGAATGAATATAATGTCTTTAATCATAAAGCCATTTCATATCGGGGCTTGAAAAACTGTGCAAAGTATCAGATTTCGTAAAGCACTGAGGTGATCTGTGAAATGTGAAAGCTCCCTTGAGTTATTTTCAGTATTTAAGATTTGCACCTAACACTTTCCTGCCAGTTATCAGAATTCCTAACACGAGACATTACTATGCCTGCCTTGTAGAGCAAATGCAAGAATAAAAATAGCTTCATTCAAACAATTTTAAAATCACAAACCCACTAGACTGCAAGTGTTTCTTTGCACAAACTGATATCTTTTATGCCAAATTTAGAACCCCATGTGCTAATTCCTGTCTTTTAATGGCTTTCATTTAGGGTGGTATTTTTACAGCACAAAATGGGCACTTCAGCCCAACTCAACCACTCTGGCCAAGTTGTCTGTTCAAGTTAGTCCCATCTGCTTGCATTTGGCCCATATCCCTTGAAAGTTTTTCCAGCTATTCTATTGATGTGGTATCTTCCTTAATCCTCCAAGTCACAAAGTTGTAATGAAAATAAATAACTATGGTTCCTAATGCAAATTTTGACTGTGGTTCATTAATGACCAGTTTTAATATTGTTACAGGCTGTGGACATTGTTGTCACTTGAAGGTGGTGAAGTTGCTGCCTTATAAACTGTCTCTTCCCGCCCCCCCCCCCCACCTGCTGGTGGGAGAGGGAGGCCTTGTACCCCATGCTAGCTCACCCTGCTTTTGGGCAAGGTGATGTGGGTTTTTACATCCAACTGCAATGAAGGAATAGCCACTGTTTTGTTTTGGTCAGAATGATGTATTGATTTGGAAATTACTTGCTGTCCCTGTTTTACTGATATAAATGAGACCAGAGTCTTCCAAGGGTTTCATTGATCTTTAGCATCCATCAGAAATAAATAGGGCATTGGATTTAAAATCTGACCTCAACCTCAGACTATTTAATAGACTCTTAGAAATAAATGAGGCTGAAAGCCCAATGTCTTGGGCTCAATCTTTTGGAAAAGACTGGAATTGTGACTTTCCATATTTTTGGCAAGTCTACAAGCTGAATGCAAGATTTTTCACCCCCTTTTTGACTAGAATAAGTAAGCGAAATGAAATAAGACCATAGGAACAGAAGTAGGCCATTTGGCTTGTTGACTCCACAGCTGATCCATTCTCCCACAGCCCCACTTCCTTGCCTTCTCCCCATAACCTTTGATACTCTGACTATGGAGATATCCATCAATCTCTGCCTTAAATACACCCAATGACCTGTCTGTGATAGCAAATTCCAGAAGTTCACTGCTTTCTGGCTAAAGATTTCGGTGTGCCCTTCAATTCTGAAGTTTGAGCCCTCTCGTCCTTGACTCACCTATCATGGGAAACAACTTTGCCGTTATCTACTCTGTCCAGGGCTTTCAACATTTGAAATGCTTCTATGAGGTTCCCCTTCATTTTTCTGAACTTCAAGGAGTACAGTCCCAGAGCCTTTAGGGTATCCTGCATGAGAACTTCCGAGTCCCTTTCCACCTCCAAATTTTGAATTTTTTCCCCATTCAAATAATAGTTTGCCCTTTTATTCCTTCAACCAAAATATACTTTCCAACATTGTATTCATGTGCCATTTCTTTGCCCAATCTCCTAATATATCTGTCTCTCTGCAAACTAACTAATGCTGCTTGAGTTTCCCATTTTTAAAAAATCTATCGGATGGGCTTTAGATGACACTCCAAACATCTTGAGTGCTGCCTCTCTTTCTATCCCTCCCAGATGAAATTGTGACTTTCCTCTTAACCAATGTACCTAAAGTAAATTACCTGGTATTTCTTATACTGTTTGGATGCTGCAGTTCACAAATGGCCATACTCTCTTGGATTAAGACTCTTGGCCTCACCTGCTTAATATTAATCAGCAAAGTGGAAGCCATGGACAGGGTTCCACTTCCTTGTCATAAACAGCCATAATTACCTGAAGGAGGTTGGGATGAGGTGAAATGGCCATTGATTAGTTTGTTGACCAGTGTCAATGATCCTCCTCCTTAAAAAAGATAAAATAACATTGTTCTCTCTTATTGGTCCTTTTTAGAGGATGTGAGATTATTTGGAATTAAGATGATTGGGGGCGGGAGTGGTGTGCAAGAAGTAGAATTGCTTATGGTCCCCTTGGCTCGATTGGATGCAACAAAAAGTCATCTGCATTGTGCAGGAGTCGTTTACTGAAGGGCAAATTCCGTCTGAGTGATGACAACAGATTTTCTTTTCCAAGAAACAAATGAAAAAGTTGGCTTTTTACAATGATCCAACATTTTCCTAGTCACAATTTCTAATACTTTAAACTTGGAGATTACTAATAAAACTCCATCTGATGGGATTTAAATGATATAGCAGTGTGGTTGCATAACTAATCATTCTTTGTTTTAAAAAAACACTTGAAGGGAGGTTAGATCTTTGTGAATTCAGCCTAAGGTCTCAAAGCAGAACCATAGAATACAACAGCACAATTACAGGCCCTTCAGCCCTTCTAGTCTGCATCAAACTATTATTTTGTTTGGTCCCACTGAACTGCACCTGGACCAATTCCCTCCATATCCTACCCATCCATGTACCTGTCCATATATTTCTTAGATGTCAAAATTGAGCCTGCACTTATCAATTCAACTGGCAGCTCATTCCAGACCCCCACCACTCTCTAGGTGAAGGAATTCCCCCTAATGTTCCCTTTAAATCTTTCTCATTTCACCCTTAACCCATGCCCTTTAGTTTTTAATCTCTCTTCTAACCTCACTGGAAAAAGCCTGCCCATACTTCAGGTTCCGGCAACATCCTTGTAAATCTCCTCTTCACCTTTTCAGTGACCAAAACTCCACACTAAATTTAGCCGCCTCACCATATTTAGTCTTATACAACTTCATCATAACATCTCCACTTCTATACCCAATGCTTTGATTTATGAAGGCTATGTACTAAAAGCTACTTTCGGGGAATTATCTATCCATACTCCCAGATCTCTCTGTTTTACTGGACTCTTCATTCCTCTATCCATTTACTGTGTATCTTATCTTGGTTTGTCCTTCCAAAGTGCAACACCTCACAGTCAGAGAGGCCATCATCCACTACCACTCTGCCTTCTCCCATAAAGCCAATGTCTAATCTAATTTACTACCTCACCATGATCATCGAACGACTGAATCTTCCTGACTAACCTCCCATGAAGGAATTATTAAAGTCCATAAAGACAACATCCATGCCCTTTTATTCATCACCTTTACTAGTAACCTCCTTTAAAAACTGTATAAGATTTGTTAAACATGACCTAACATGCACAATGCCATGTTGACTACAGATATTCCTAATCAGTCCCTGTCTATCCAGATATATTCAATCTGTTAAGACTCCCTTCCAATAATTTACCCAGTACTGACATCAGGCACACTGGCCTATAATTTCAAATGTATCCTCTCTCCCTTATCCACCTATTACCTCCTGCCTTCGGGACCATGTTCCTCCTCATACCCCTCCTCTACCATTTTGTTTGGGTGCCTGCTGACATTTTTCCACACTTAAAGCCCGAAGTGTTGGTTATGTACCTTTATTTTTGCTATATAAAGTACACTGTTTGACCTGCTAAGTTTCTCCAGCATTGTGTTTTTACTTCAACCACAGTGTTTGAAAACTTTCATTTTTTTACTAATAACTAGCATTTCCTATTTGAGACTATAGATTTTAATTTTAGAACAGGGTACAATGAGTTTGATCATAATCTTCAACTAAATTATATAACAGTTAACATTGTCCTATGTCCCAAAGAAATGTTGCCAGAGAACATCTATTGCTGAGCTACATAAAGAGTTATTAAGACAGCTTGGTTAAAGAGTTAGGTTTCAATGAGGAAAGAGATGGAGACAGGAATTCCAGAGCTTGAAGTCCAGACACTGATGACGCAGCTACCTGTTTATTTCCTTTGATATTTAAATAAACAATCATGAAAACAATGATTGTTGCTCAAAGAAATATTAAGATGGACTGGGTCTCCATGTCATGAGGTTTGCTCCAAGCCTCATGGACACCAAACATGTCTCCTTTTTGCTTTTAAAATCAGTGGCATTGAATCACAGCTTCTGAAGCTTGTGGTACAACTGCCACAATGGGCCAAGTTACTGGTAATATTAGATCATCTAAGCTGAGACTTGGCGGAGACCAGTGGCGCTGTAAATACACACCAGTTTCACATGACAAGTCCTCCGAAGAGAAACTGTGCCCTTACTGGTGACTTATGCAATACTTAAAGTCAGCTATGGAGACAACCTGCAGGAGTCACTGCGTAAGGATGAGACCAAGAACAAGCAAATTGACAGATGGATCACATTATATCACCTCATGTAATAAAAAATTAATAGTTTAAAAATAATTGTTGTTTTTCTACTGTGCTCAGATGCTGACACCAACATTCAGGGCAATGTCTTTGTTGAATATTTCAAAGCAGTACTGAGCAGCTTAAAATCCCTGACCAGATGTTGCTGCTTGTGTGTGTGTGTGTGTGTGTGTGTGTGTGTGTGTGTGTGTGTGTGTGTGTGTGTGTGTGTGTGTGTGTGTGAGGGATGCATGAAGTGGAACTGCATCTGAAGGGTCATGTAAACCAGACACCATTAGGGTCTTATTAAACACAAAAACATGTTCACCCTGTTTCACCTTCCTTTAAGATAAGTCAGTCCCCCTTTGGAGGAGGAAGTTTAAGGGAATTATTGGGGTCAATTTTTTTTTATGCAGAGATCTGTGGGTGCCTGGAACAGGCTGCCAGGAGTAGGAAGTATATTTTTCATATGCAAGCGACAGAATTTTAGTTTGATTTGGACATCATGTTCAGCACAAACATGGGCCAAAGGGTCTGTTCCTGTGCTGTACTGTTCTTTGTTCTATTACTGCTTTCAATCAAACAAGTTCACTTTAAAAACCCACATAATATTTATGCTCTCTGATTCTGCCCTGCTTTTCCCATCCACCAAGGAGAATCTAGGAAACCTCTACTCGCCAGTTTTACCCAGGCTTCCATTCTATGAACCAATTACACATAACCCTTCGTAACCTATCTTCAACTAACTCTGTCCCTACAATTACCTTATTAGCCCATCTTATACCCATTTATCCCTGCTAATTAGACCTGTCACCTGGCTGAGGAGAATGGCATCAAATCTCCAAACTGCTGTGTCATGTCAGGAGGACAAACCCTATGACCAGGATTATTTGGAAGCAATCGATTTTTTTTTCCATACACTGTTATCAGAAGCCTCTGTCACTGAAAAGATGATTTGAAGTATTGATAAAATATTCCTCCTAATCCTGGCCGATCTTTTTCTGGATTATCATTTCCCGTTTCATAACTGACTATTTCTAATTTGCAGCCCCTCTTCCTACCCCCAGCGCCAGAGCCTTCTGTTCAGATGTTTAGGTCATATGTTCTGAAATTTCCTTCTTTATCACTTTACATTTAAACTACCTCTGTTTTTGGTCATTCATCTGTCCAAATGTATCCTCCTGCAGTTTGTTGTCAGATTTTATTTGCTAACACTCCAGTGATGTGCCTTGGAAAACTGTCATATGTTAAAGTCATTATAATTTGTTAAGTTTGATAATGAACAGGGCTCATGATAACGAACAAAATTCACCCCTCTGTTATGAGAGACATTTGCTACGATTAGAATTCTGCTCCCCCATATCACCTCCTCCACAATCCCAATTTGCCTGTGAGATTGCCTGCTTTGGCTGGCATGGGAGTTATCCTCATTGTGGAGGTCAGACCTAGGTTAAAGCTGCCCTGCATTATTATCTCTTAAGTGACTGCCTTTTAATAATAATGTCACTGACTGCTCTGGCCTCTGGAGCTGTTGGTCGCCCTCCTCAAACCCACAGAACTGATTCCAATCTCGGATTTTTCTTATTGATTGTACTTGTTTCTATGCTGCAGGATTCTTTCCTTTGTTCCTGAATAATACTTCACTGTCCTTCAGTGTGTGAACCAGATTACCCACTTGCTCTCAAATAAAGAACGTTATTCTATCTTTGTCACACAACAATGGGGTGTTGCTTCTTTCATCACACTGTTTATTGTTTCTCTTTCGATTTCTCCCTCCAGCTTTCCTGTTCCTCATTTTCTTCTCCCCTGCTCTCTATTCTTTCTCTCCTTCCTCCCATTTCTCCATCTCCTTTCCTACTCTCCCTCTCTCCTTCCTGTCTCTCCATCCTTTCTCATTTTTACTTCATCTCTTCAACATACCTTCACCAATTTTTTTCCCCACAAAGTAACCTGATTAAACATCACTTCTTTAACTGTTATTCCATGTGCAAAATCTAGTCCTGCAAACTGCTACAAATATGGGATGATTATGACTTCAAATTCTACTGATCTGGCTTTGAGTTTCTTAACCCATAGATTTTCCATGGTGCTTAGATTTTGAAAAAGTTTCAGCCAATAAAAAAAATGTGAAAGCATCCTTGAAATTTATTTTATACCAATTAAACTGGCAACATGTATCGATCATGCAGAGTTCACATTTTTTCTTTAAGAAGGATGTACATACCTTTCCAATTATGCAGAAGTAGAATTTTGTGAGGGTACAGACTTTGCTGGCAAGACTGACATTTGTTGCCCACTCTGAATTGCCCTTGAACTGAGGGTGCCCAGGTTAACAATATCAGAAAAGTTGGAAGAGTAAAAATGAGAGTGGCATGATATGAAAAACCAAAGGTATGGATGAGTGCATGAATTTTATGAAATATCAACAATTATTTTGAGAAATATAACAGAAGCAGGTCCTTTGGCCCACTGAGCATGCTCACAATACTTATGACAAGAAGGGCCTTCGGAACTGACAGTTTCCTGATTGTATTGGAGCTTTGAAACTTGGAGCTTAGGATTTCCACTGGAACAGACAGAGTGTCACGTGGTTGCAGAGGTTGCAGGAGGCTAATTCACAGACACTCAGGGTCTATGAGGGGATTCTTTTGGTTTCTCATTCTTTTACTGTTGAGGGCACTTGGCTAGGTTGAGGCACCTCTCTGTGTGCCTTTACTGCAAGCAAAAGTTGTCAAAGTTTGTGTATTTATTACATGTCAGTAAATTAATCTTGAATCTTGACCATCAACCATCCCTTTACACCGGTAGTTCTCAACCTTTTTCTTTCCACTCACATACCACTTTAAGTATTCCCTATGCCATAGATGCTCTGTGATTAGTAAAGGGATTACTTAAGATGATATGTGGGTGAAAAGAAAAAGTTTGAAAACCACGGCTTTAATCGTACCTAATTGACTTGTTATGTGCATGGTTTCATAACTCCAAAGGAAATAGGCCAATAACAATTTTTCTCACGCAAAATATTTCAGTAACAATTGGGTCTAGAGCAGTGATTCTCAACCTTCCCTTCCCATTCACATACCGCCTTAAGCAATCCCTTACTAATCACAGAGCACCTATGGCATAGGGGATACTTAAAGTGGAATGCGAGTGGAAAGAGAAAGATTGAGAACCTCTGATTTACACTAATCCAACATTAATCCCATTCTCCCCCAACATTATCATCAAGTTCTCTCAGATTCTCACATTTGCCAACACACTAGGAACAATTTAGAGCAGCCAATTAGCCCACTGTCTTTGGAATTTGGAAGGAAACTGGAGCACCTGGAGAAAACTCACTTGGTCAGAGGGAGAATGTGTAAACTCCACATACAAAGTGCCTGAGGTCAAAATTGAACCCCAGCAACTACTATGCCAGCTGTACTAGTGAGGCAGATAAATAACTGAGGGAAAGCCTGAACTAGTCTGCCAAAACAGCCAAACTGTTCCTTGTTCGATTTCAGAGCATCTATACACTGCTTCACATGTAAAGTTTAAAGATTTGCTCTAAGCCTTTATATTCTTAAGGGAGGTCACTGATGGAAAGAATAACCAAAAGATGTTCAGGCAACCACGGAGTGTTTTTACCATTAACACTGGGGTTCTGGTGCTTGCCACTGCCGACCCCCCCTGCACTTTCACGGGAAAATGCCATGGCCAATCTTCGCTAATGGCTATGACGGCTGGCCACCATAACAGCCTACTCTATGTCTGGGACGAACTCTCCCAGTGCAAATTTCTAGTTGACACGGGTACGGAGGTTAATGTCCTTCCTCCTTCAGACTTTGACACCCAAAACAGGAGCACAGGTCCAGCGCTCACTGCGGTGAATAACAGTTTGATGTGTTCGTAAAGCACATGGACTATACCCCTGAAATTCAGTGACAATAAATTCACATGAAAGTTCATTCTTGTTGCTGTGTCCTGGCCGTTGCTAGTTGCTGACTTCCTCAGAGCCCACTCACTGACAGTGGACTTAAAAGGGCATCAGTTGATGAATACCACAACATTCCAGACTTTCTGCCTTGGAAAAGCCAAACTACTTACCCCACACCTAGACGCCGTTGAGTACTCGAACAACAAATTCGCCAAACTTCTTGTGGAGTTTCCAGACATTGTCACTCCTCAGTTTTCCACTGCCACACCCAAACATGGCATCGCACACCACATCCTCTTCCAAGGGGACCTCCTCTACACGCCCAAGCCCGACAACTTGTGGCTTGCAAAACAAGATTTCCACAAAATGAAGGAACTTAGAATCATATGCAGGTCTGACAGCCCATGGGCTTCCCCGCTACCTATAGCGCCCAAAGCCATGGGAGGCTGGAGACCTTGTGGGGAATTACAGGTGTCTTAACAATGCTACCTTTGCAGACCACTACCCCATGCCCCATATACTGGGAGGCAGGATATTTTCTAAAATTGACCTGGTTCAGCCTCTTCAAATTTATGAGAATGGCTTTTGGGCTCAAAAACACTACACAAACATTCTAGCAACTGATGAATGCAGTGGGGCATGGCATGGACTTCCTTTTCGCATACTTAGATGACATGCTTGTCGCCAGCCACTCCCACAAAGAGCATCTATACTGATGCATTTACTCTGCCACCGCCTACAGGAGTTTGGGCTAACTGTGAACCCTGCCAAGTGCAAATTTGGGCAGTCCTCTGTCAAGTTCTTCAGACATCAGATCAGTAGCGGGGTGTCATTCCATTGGCTTGCAAGGTGGAAGCCATCCTCAAATTCACGAGACCTAATTTGTGGGGATGGTCAATTTCTATCATTCATTTCTACCCTCTGCAGCTCACATTATGAAACCTCTCTTTGACCTCATGTCCAACGATGCCAAAGAACTCAAATGGACAAAGGAGACGACGGTAGCATTCCAGCAGACCAAAGACACCTAGCGAAGGCAACATTGCTGGTCCATCCATAAATGGATGCACCAACTGCCTTGACAATAGATGTGTCTGACGTGGCAGTAGGCAGGGTCTTTGAACAGTATATTTTAGTAGGCACATCCACCCTCCAGAAACAAAATACAGCACATTTGATAGGGAACTGCTGGCGCTTTACCTAAAGGTCAGACAATTCTACTATTTTTTGGAAGGCAGGGTCTTCATGGTTTTTAATGACCACAAACCACTAACATTCGCCTTTGGTCAGCTCACCAGCGACACCTGCTATCCGAGTTACGTATCCGAGTTTTCAACCAGGATTAAATATATCTCCAATAAGATTAATGTGGTGCCTGATGCCCTGTCTAACTCCTTCGTTCACTGAATATGTGCTCTCTCTCTGGGTGTAGACTACATGGTGCTCACCAAAGCTCAGCTCCAGGATGGCAAACTCCCAGCTTATAGAACTGCTGTCACAAGCCTGCAACTCGAGGACGTAGCCTTTGGGCTGCAAGGTTCCACTCCTGTGCAATGTTTCCTTGCCCTATCGTCCCTGCTGCATGGAGACATTGCATTTTTGATGCCATTCACGTACTTTCCCACCCCTCCATTCAAGCAACAGTCCGCCTGATAGCCAACAAGTTTGTATGGCATGGACTCAAAAAGCAGGTCACAAAGACGTGCCTGGACTGCCAATCTGTAAAAGCTTCAGACTTTTCACCACACCGAATAAGACCATATGCATATCAATACTGTTGGCCCGCTTCTGGTATCGCAAAGGTCTAAGTTCTTGTTAATGGTCATTGACAGATTCACTAGGTGGCCAGAGGCGGTTCATATTATGAACTCATCGACCAATTCATGCGACAGAAGCCCTCTGCCCTCTGGGACGTTTTGATGTGTCTGCTGGGAATACACCAAGACAGCCTACCACCCGTAGTTGAATGAGCCTCCATAGACATATCTCAGCTGCACTGTACTGACCTGATTGGGCAGTCAAACTGCCCTGGATCCCCCTGGAAATAAGAACAGCCAGCACTCAAGGAGGATCTCAACTCCTCATCGGCCAAGTTGGTTTATTGTTCATTGTACCTGATGAGTTCATGCCCGCAGCACACGGACGGGAGATGCCACCGACTGAAGTCTTAGGCAGACTGCGGTAGCAGCTAGGAAAATTGGTCCCAGTTCCCACATCAAGGCATGGAACAATTACACCCTTCATCCTAAAGGAATTTGGGACTGTGAGTTTGTGTTTGTGCGTAGAGGTGCACACGGGCCCCCCCTTTCAGAGGCTGAATGAGAACCACTTCAGAGTGCTACGAAACAATCATACAACTTGTGTACTGGACATTGGGGGACATCCAGAAACATTTTCAATTGACTGACTAAAACCTGCTCATTTCAACCTTGATTGGCCCTTGCCACGAACCCTGATGTGAAGACAAGGCCAACCATCTAAGAGCGGTGGACAGTAATGACACCAGAGGTTTAGCCTCCTATCGCCAGTTCTGGGGGGGGGGGAGGGTGTGTGGGAGGCCACATAGCGGCTCACCGGAGGCTTAATCGAACCAGTTAGGGAGGTTCCGAGTGATGTCATGACATCATAATGCGATTTGGAACGCACAAGGTTTTTAAAAAGCTGCGCGTGACTGTTTGAGTAAAACTTTCACTGAACTTTGACTCAACTACGACTGAGCATTTTCTCGTTCTTCGTTTCACACCGCGACACAGTTGCTAAAGAGGATGTGTTTGGCAAGCTAGAGTTGCTTTGGTGGGGTCAGCAGTCAGAGCACTGTGCATCAGCAAGTTCAAATATTAATGCACTATTTTCTGCACAGCGTGATATGGCCAGAACCACTTTGCTGCTTTCCCAGATCTGAAGGAAGAACAATGGGTGTAAGAAGCCAATTTTCATTATCCTGAATCATGTTGGCATTGAAAGGATGCAATGCCTTCCACTTCCATCGTGTGATTTACATTAGTGACACATGTTCAGTTGTGTGGGAAAACCTCATGCTCTGGCAGCTCTGACTGATAACTTGCAGCTGCGCTGCCTGGGGCTCTGAGAAGAAATGATTGTTTGCAACGTGCCTTATTTTACTGTCAAAAGACTATAATCTCATGCTGCAATAATGTCCATTGGTCAAGAATGGTTATGTGTTGTGTACAATGAATCATGTATTATAAACAGTAATTGGTCCATTCAGTTGGGAACCAGAGGCCAAGGAGTGCGACTTGGATACTTGGGTTCACCACTGGACCGGACAGGAAGCTGTGTGGCTACAGAGGTTATGGGGATGCAGGAAGCAGCATTATCAGAGGTGATGGAGGGATTCGCGGACTCTCAGTGTCTCTAAGGGCGCCATTTTTTTGCTTCTCTTTCTCTTTTTGGAGGGGGCACTGGGCTAGTGTTGCTTCTTTGTGTGACTTTATGGGACAAACAGAAGTAAACTAATTATAGCTATTCATCCACATGACAATCAAGGAAGCTTGAATCTTAAAACTTACATACCTGCTTGACAGCAGCAAGTCAGAATACTAGTGTATCTGTACATCACACTGTATGAGAATAAACTCTCAGAACAACACCAAGTGGTCAGCACCAGGCCTCTTTAGGTTGATCTCCACTGTGCTTCATTTAATAACAAAATGAAACAGAACAGAAGCTTGTATGAATATCGATTTTCTAACTTTACCGGGTTCTACTGCTCCCATCTCTTCGTTACTTATTCCTGTTCTTACTTTTCTCTCCCACCTTCCTCACCCCTCCCAGTGGTCTCTCTTGACCTGACTCAACACTTCTACTTTCTGACCAATACTCTATCACCTTTTAGTCCCTTCCCCCTAGATATACATGATATCACCCTTCCCACTTTAGTCCTGATAAAGGGTCCCGATAAAGGGTCCTGATCCAAAATGTTGACTGACCATTTCTACCCATGGATGCTTCCTATCCACTGAGTGCCTTCAGCAGCTCATGGTTTGCTCAAGATTCAGGCATGTTGCCAGTTTTCTGTTCCTCCTCTCACATGAGATGGGATTGACGACACCTTGCTGTGTGCTACCATTTCCAGTTTATATTCCTCATCATACTTCCATGTGTACACAACAACCAGTTTGCAGTTCCCATTATGTCCAGATCACAACTTGTTTACAAGCGTATCAGTGACTTCCTGGATTGCCAGATGCCAGGGATCAATTCAGTCAATTTGTTGGAGAGTCATTAGTCTCAACATTTGGAACAAACATCAGTGGAAACAGAATATAACTACAGCGTCTGAATGGAAATTCAATACACAGTCTAAATTACAGAGCCTGCTATTGCTGCTATTCGGCCTACTGGATTTGTAAGCTGCCTCATTTGGGGAGTCGACAACCCAATGGTATAAACATTGAGTTTTCCAATTTCATTTAACCCTCGTTCCTTGTATCCCTTTCCCATTTCTTTGAGTTCATATAGGCTCTTTCCCTCTCTGTTTACCTTCCTCCAGTTACTTAGATTCATTATCCCCCATACACCATATCCACCCGAGTTTCTTGCTTCTTTTATACCTTTCCTACCCCCTCCCCCATCTGCCCCTAAATCCCTCCCCATATCTGGTTTCACTTACCACCTGGCACCGTCTTTCTCCACCTACCCTTCTCTCCTTGCCTCCATTTTCCATGATTTATTTTCCCTTAACTGTTTGCATCTATCACTCACCAGCCTCTACCTTAATACTCCTTGCTCATCGTTTCATCTCCCCCACCTGGCTCCATCTGCCCATCATCCCCCACCTTAACTGGTTCTATCTTTTAATGACCAACCCTTGAATCATCTCTCCTTTTCACCTTTTCATACCATCTACCTTCCCACTGCACTCTTGGTCCTGAGACTTGGTTTGGAAATGTCAACCATCCCTCTGTCTCCATAGAAGCCACCTGACCTCCAGAATTCCCCTATCAGCTTGTTTTTGTTTGTTCCAGATTCCAGCATCTGCAGTCTCTTGTGTCTCCCTGAAAGAAGTATTTGAGTAGTTCTACTCTGACCTTTCTCATCGCCATGAACAAATCCCCCTTTCAAGCATTGATTTAATTCCTGTTAGCTATTTACTGTTTCTACCAACAATCAGGATCTTACTATCTTGCTGCATTAAATATACTTGTACCCCCCCCCCCCACCCCCCGTCCCCCACTTGTATGTTGTGGCAAATTGTCAGAAATCAGTGTCTTCCAAAGGAGCCCTGCAAGTTTAGGAAGGAGATGTTGAAGCCATTTTGCACTCTGGAGCCTCTCGCTCATGATAATATTGCTAATGTATCCTCACACTGCACATCCCCTGACTCTGCTAGTCAAAGTCCAGCTTCTTTCACTCTAGCCCACTGAATACATTAGGCTGAGTTTATAGGTACCATTCTCACTCTTGACCCCAGGTGAATCCATGTTGATATTCCTGTGTAATACTGAAGGGCATCAACTCTAGGATTTGGTGTCTTTGAGATGAAATGTTTAACTTGTTCAAATTCATTGTCACATATCTCAAAAATGCAGTGATTGAGATTGTTTTGTGAGCAGACAGTTAGACATCTCTGACATCATACATGTCGGCCCCAGTGTGTCTGCAGCTGCCAGTGGGACTCAACAGATGAGGTAGCAACCATGGATAGAAACGGTCAGTCTACGTTTCATGTTGGGTCAGTCCCAACCTGAAATACTGACTGACCACTTCTACCCACAGATGCTACTTGACTCACTGAGTTCCTCCACTAACTCATTGTTTGCTTGGGATCCAAGCATTTGCAGTCTTGGTGTTTCTCCTTGTGATAATATTTTAAAAGAATTGAAGTGGTTATGTAGTTATTAAAAACATTTCTTTCAGTCTCATCCACTTCTGAGTGTTCGATTAGAATGTTTTTTTTCCACCATCAGAATCCCATCTTTGCAGCAATAGTTTTCAAGTAATGACATCACCACGTATAGATTACATTCGGTTGAGAAGGTGTCAACTGGAATTCCAACAATCTTTTCATCTTGTCAAGTAAATCCATGTTAGTCATACTTACTGCAACTTTGCAACAAGCACAAGGCTATGTCAATCATTCCTGCAATCAAGTGTCTGTGAATAAGATGAGCTGGGATTATCTCAGGATCTCACTCTTTCAGTGTGAAGTGTTGATGGCTAGTAGGGCTCCTGAAAGGCCTTAGACAATGACATCTTCTGGATCATTTCAGGGATTTGGAACCAGGGGCTGAGAAGGCTGTGACAAACTCAGGTTCACTGCTGGATTGGACAGGAGGCCGTGGGGCTCTGGAGGTTACTGGAGTGCAAGGGCTGGTGCATTGGAGGAGCTGGCACTCAATGTTCCTGAGGGGATTCACTTTTGACTCTCTTTCTTATCTTGATAGTGTCATGATAATGAATACGCATGAGATGTATGCAGATAGAGGTTGAGCTCTTAACCTGACTGGAGGCCAGAGGGCATGCACGCGATGTATGCAGGCGTGGAATGGTGGAATAATGGAAGCAGAGGAATAAATACATGCCGATGTTCAATGGGTAAATCATGTATTGATGGTGCTATCAATTTCACATTTCGAGCCACAAATGTGACATTGGCCACGAGGATGGGATATTTTGGATTTTGAATCCGTGGCTTTGAGCTGGAACGTTTTATCATGGCAGTCACTGGAGCTGAATTTCTAGCACTTCGCAGTGTTCCTCATTTTGACCCGACGGGCGATGCAAGCACTGTGAGCGTGAAGTGGAAGGCGTGGCTTGAAGAATTCGAAGCTTACACTGACAGTCATGGCCTATTTCTCGACGGGAGTACGGCGGAGCAGAAAGCGCAGCGGAGGGCGTTACTTCTCTTCTCCGCAGGACCTGCAGTTCGGGGAACTTTTAAGATGCTTTCGAATACTGGAAGGAAGGAGGAATACCAGAAAGCTGTAGATGCAGTGAATGCACACGATGTGGTAACACCGAATACCACATTTCAACGCCATTTGTTTCGCAAAACAAAACAGGAAGATGGGAAAATGGTCGCCCAGTACATGACGAGATTGTGACAACTGGCTGTTGGATGCAATTATGTAGCAGCTGATTTGGACAACCAGTTATTGGATCAAGTCGTGCAGCACTGCAGATCAGACAAACTCAGAAGGCGACTGCTGGAAAAAGGGGGTGAGTTGAAACTTACCAATGCTTTAGCAATTGCTGCTGCACTAGAGGCTGTTGAGGGGCAATTTCATACCATGAAACTGAAAGACAACTCAAGCCAGCCCAGTAAAGACAAAGTTGGTTAACAAGTAAATAGGCTCTCGTATAGCCATAGCCAGCCAAGAAATATGCCGACACGTGACTTGGAGTGTTACAGATGTGGAGACAGAGGTCATTTTGGAAAAGACCCATGCTGTCCAGCAAAAGGCAAAGTTTGTTGAAAGTGTGGAGGTAAAGACCACTTTGCAAAGAAGTGCAAAAGCAAGCCAAATGCAAACCAGAATGGGAAGAGTACAGCTTCTAAGGGCAAAGCTTGGGGGAAAGGAAAGTCTCCTGGAAAGAAAGGCAATTATGGACAGAGAAAGCAAGGCACTATTTGCCATATAGAAGGTGACCCAGAAAGTGACGATGATGACGACAACCAGGATGGGCAGAAATACTATCAGTTTACATTGAATGATGACCATCATGAGAAAATCCCAGTGATAATTGGTGGTGTGACAGTTCCGATCATTGTAGACTCAGGCAGTGACAGTAATGTAATTGACCGACACTTATGGGAGAAATTGAAAAAAAAGATCATTTGTACGTCAAAGAAGTGTTCAAAGAAACTGTATCCATACACAGCAACTAAGCCATTGCAGACCATTGGATGTTTCACTGCGACTGTTGAAGCTGGTGACAAGCACACCGAAGCAGAGTTTGTTGTCATAGACGAGAGGGGAGAACCATTGCTGAGTAGACGCACGGTGCAAGATCTGGCAATACTTCATATTGGAGCTCGTGTTAATTCAGTTTAGTCATGAGGATAAGAAGCAAGAATTCCCCGCAGTTTTCCAGGGAGTAGGAAAGCTGAAAGGTCGACAACTAAAGCTAGCAGTGGACAAAACGGTAAAAACCCAAGGCGCAACCAGTGCGCAGAACCCCATTTGGACTTCGTGGGAAAGTCGAGGCCAAAATCAAAGAGTTGATTGAGCAAGACATTATTGAACCTGTAGAACATTCAGCGCAATTGGTCAGCCCAGTAGTGATCATGCCCAAACCAAATGGTGACATGAGACTATGTGTTGATATGAGGATGGCCAATGAAGCTATAATTCGAGAACGACACCCCATACCAACAGTAGAAGAAGTACTCCAGGAGTTAACAACCAGTCAGGTGTTCTCAAAAATCGATTTAAAATGGGGCTATCATCAACTAGAGCTGGACCCAAAATCCAGGGATGTGACAACATTTGTGACTCACTGTGGATTGTACCGGTACAAGAGGCTATCGTTCGGCATCAATGCAGCTCCTGAGATCTACCAGTACGAAATCCATCGAGTGATTCAAGGCATTCCTGGAGTCGCCAACATTTCTGATGACATCATAGTCCATGCGGCTACACAGGAAAAGCATGACAGACGGTTGAGGCTTGTGCTATCCAGACTACAGGGGGCAGGCCTTACTGTGAATGGAGACAAGTGCCAGTTCGGTGTCTCAGAGATGGACTTCATGGGACACTGACTTACACGGGAAGGACTGAACCCAGCTGATGCCAAGGTGAAAGCTGTTGCTGATGCACGTGAACCCCAGAATGCAATGGAGATGAGGAGTTTCTTGGGATTGGTCAATAATTGCGCAAAGTTCATCCCTAACTTTGCTACACTGGCAGAACCACTGAGGAAACTAACCAGGAAAGGTGTACCATTCCATTTTGGCCCTGAGCAGAAGGAAGCATTCACAGCTCTGAAACAAAGTCTGACAAATGCCGATACTCTTGGGTATTAAGATCCGGATGCACCAACCAAAGTCATAGCGGATGCTAGCCCTGTTGGTTTAGGTGCTGTGTTGGTCCAGACGCATGATGAGGGACCAAGAATCATTGCCTATGCCAGCAGATCTTTGACAGACATTGAAAGGAGATATTCTCAGACAGAGAAAGAAGCACTTGGACTTGTATGGGCCTGCGAGAGATTCCATGCATATTTTTATGGCATTGAATTTGAACTCATCACGGACCATAAACCATTGGAGGTGATCTACGCCACCAGGTCCAAACTGTGTGCCAGGATAGAACGATGGGTGCTCAGACTCCAACTGTACAAGTACAGAGTAGCCACATTGCTGGGAAAGCAAACACTGCTGATCCGCTGTCCGGATTGTTGAAAGATGGATGCCCACAATCCACGTCAGAACTGGGGACAGAAGCAGAGAGCTTTGTACACTTCGTAGCTATCCAGTCAACACCGGGAGCTGTGACAACGAGGGAAGTCGAGAGAGAGTCCGAACATGACCCAGAACTCATGGAAGTTAGAGAATGTATCCAAAGTGGACAATGGGACAAGTGCACTCACAAGGCATATGTTCCCATTAGAGACGAACTTTGTTGCATCGGGCAGTGTGTTGAGGGGTTGTAGATTGGTGATACCACAGAGGTTGAGACCGAAGATCGTATCATTAGCTCATGAAGGACACCTAGGTATCGTTGGTACCAAGCAAAACCTCAGGAGTAAAGTATGGTGGCCAGGTTGTGATAAAGACGGAAAAATTCGTCAAAACCTGCCATGGGTGTCAACAAAGGTGACAGATCTCTGTATGTCTTTATGGGGCAAGTCAAGGAAAAGAACATTTGTGATTTTACATACATGTCAATAAAGGAATCTTAAATCTTAATAGTAAAATTCTCATAAACATTCACTGCTGACCTGTGGCTTTCTGCTGGCATGCTGACCTCACGGCTGCACTACTGGAGGAATACTGCAGTGTTGCAGGGGTGCTCTTTCAGATGAGATGTTAAAAATAGGCCCTGAATAACCTCTCAATAAAATTTTCCATGGCATGATTGTCCTAAAGAGCAGAGGAAATCTGATTGGTGATCCAGCAAATATTTCTCACCTGATCAACATCACCACAAAATAATATGCTAATTATCCTATTATTTATCCAGTGCCTTTGAAGCATTAGAGGGGGGGCAATTTGCCCCCATCAGGGAGCAATTTGGCTGCCATTTTTCTCACAAATGGCAAAAGCAACTAGCAGTGATGCCTTTTGGCTGCTCACAGGTTGTGAGAGATGCCCAGGAATGCAGGTTACAGTCATAAAGAATGAACACAGAGCCTTCTGCTCATTAGTGTATTAGTCCACCACTAGTGCACTAATCCCCATGTTCCCATCAACTCCCCCCAGACTGTATCACCCACTTACATTCTTGGAGCAATTCACAGCGGCCAATTAACCTGCTAAGCCGAATATCTTTGGGATGAGGCAGAAAACTGGAGCACCTGGGATAGTCTCATCTGGTCACAGGGAAAATCCACACAGAGAATAACCAAGGTCAGGATTGAACCTGGGTCTCTGAACTACCAGCTGCATGTCGTAAAGCCTCCAGAAAATAACCCGGGCTTGGTCTCTGTAAGAAGTTCACAGTTTAGCACTTGCATGTTAAGAGCTGCAGGTCTTATTATAGATCTGTGACTGTGCAAGTAAACTATTCTGTCCATATTCTGGGAAAGTATAGCAATTAGCTGGATAAAGCTGCATATAAATTGATAAAACCCAACAGTTTATAGGCTCCCAAAACATCTGCCTACAATTTAGTGAGGTACAGGGAATCTTGAATTCAAGCCAATGTGGAAACAATGTTGATAGCGCTGAGTGTTGAATCCATTTGCTTGGATTGAGCAGAATGGAAAATATTTATCTCCTGAAAAATTAAGGGTGAAGATGTAAAGAAGAAGTATTTTTCATATTAGGGTGCTCTAAATATCTTTAAAGTTAATACAGTGGTTTGTAAGTGTGGTTACTGATATAATCTAAACCCAAGACTAAACAGATGGTGTGGAGAAGAGTGATGAAGGCTCATAGTTGTGGGCTCTCACTCCAAAACATTCATGGGCATACCCCACTGGGACACAATAATGGAGGTGGACATCAGGGCCAAGAGAGGCAGTGAACACCCTCAGGAAGAAACACTGATCCCACCATTGACTCCATCCTCAGGTGGCCCATTAAGTCCAGATTCACCTCCATCACTGACCAAGAAGTCAGGAAAGCCAAGTGCCAACTGAAACAAATACCTTAGGGGCAGGTGGTATCGTAACTTAAGTTGGAAGACTTGGAAGGGAGGAGCTGATTTGAATCTACCATTTCATTGCTGAATGTGGGAAGGGATGGATGTTCATGGGGTCCTTGGAGGTATATTTTCACTACTGTCTTTTGACGAAGGAGATAAATTTGCTTGTGGTGACTACAAGGGCCTCCTGTTGCACTCTGCCTCACAGAAAGTCATAGCTAGTTCTCCTCAAGTGGTTCCTTCAGTGGTGGAAGGAGACCCAATCCCTATCCCAGGCCAACACTACCAGTAAAAAGGCCCTAGTTACACTCAGTCAATTTTGATGGGGTCGCAACATCTTTCATGTGTCTGCTCTAGGCTCCTGAAATAGACTCCATAAGGATCCTGAGCCAAAACATTGACTGACCATTTCTTTCCATGGATGTTGCCTGATGCACTGAGTCCCTCCAGCTTCTCATTGTTTGCTCAAGTTACCAGCATCTCCAGATGTTGTGTTTCCCTAAAATAGACATTCTATTCCAAGGTTTGCCAGGGGAAGAGAATGCCCAATAGATAAAGGGGAAAGATTCAAGATTTCAATCTTGCAAAATTGACTCCTGGGAATCCCTGGTCCCAAGCCCTCTTGAAGTTGAGGAGTATACCAAAAGGCATTGTGATCCTTGGAAGCCCTTGCATCAGGAGCACACAGTGTCCCCGTGAAAATGGTGGAAGGAGTGCACCACCTCACAAAATCCCCACCTGCTTGGCCCACAGGCACTTCCTTACCCTGCTGTGACACAGTTTGTAGATTCCACATGGGCCTCATCAACCATGAGGATCCGAATGAAAGCAAGAGGCTGCAGATGGTGAAATCTGGAGCAATCTGGAGGAACTCAGTGGGTTCCGCTGCTTGGCCTGCTGAGGTCCTCCAGCAGTTTATTTTGAACTCCAGAGTGAAATCAAGTCATCCTCCATCCCAAAGGAGTGCCTGAGAAGAAGCAGGCAATGTAGTCGCACAATTTGGAAATGGCCTATGGTCTACACTTACCCTCATTTTTCTCTCACTTCTCCATCATTTACCCCTCCATGCCATTCTCCTGGCAATGACCTACATTGCAATATTGGGAGGTGGAGGTAACCAGGACACCATGGGGAAACTTACGTAGTCACAGGGACAATGTGCAAATACCACATGGACAGCACCTGAGGTCAGGATCAAATTGGGGTCTCTTGAGTTACGAGGCTGAAATGGCTGCTGTGCCGCCCATAATGTGATGTCAAATCTATGAAGTGCAAGACTCTATACAGGGCAATGTATATTGACTGGCTAATTGGCACTAGCTGACCTTATAATTCTGTGGACTAGGTAGCACTCCGCATGTACTCTATCTAACTGGAAGCACTCAGTTCAAGTCCAGGAGATTTCACCTTCTGTAGCTTCCCCAAGACCTTAGCAATGTCTGGAGTAAAACATGATCCAGTCAAGGACCAGCTCTCCTCATGTGACTTAGGAACAGGATCAATGCAGTGCTAAAGACATTGTTTCCTTACCTTGAAACAGATTTTCTCTCTATTAGGAACAATGGCAACATGTTGATGACAGTCCATGGGCCAGACTTTTACACAGGAAGCAAGACTGAAAATTGAGCTCCTGCAACATAGGGGTTAACAGGCCCAGATGTTACATTTGGTAAGTGGTAAGGCCCGAGAGGGTATTGCAGGACAGATCTTAGGAAACAAATACATAGTTCCCTGAAAATGGTTATACGATTTGACACAGTGGTGAACAAAATGTTTGGCACATTTACCTTCATCAGTCGGGGCAATGAATACAATAGTTGGGAAATCATGTTACAACTATACAAGATGTTGGTGAGATCCCACTTGGAGTACTGTGTGCAGTTCTGGTCACCCACCTATAAGAAGGATGTCATTAAGCCTGAAAGGGTGCAGGAGAGATCCACACAAAGGGTGGTACGGTTAGTGCAACACTGTTACAGCGTCAGCAACTGTGGTTCAAATCCAGCTTGTTTGCATGGGTTTCTCCTGGTGCTTCGGCTTCCTCCCAGCCTTCAAAACATATGGGATTGTAGACTAATTGGGTGTAATTGGGCAGCATGGGCTTGTGGGCCGAAAGGGCCTGTTATGGTGCTGTATGTCTAAATTTAAATTTAAAAAATTAAATGTAAATGTTACCAGGACTGGAGGGCTTAAGTTACAAGAAGAGGCTGGGATATTTTTCCCTGGGGCTAAGGAGGCTGACTGATGACATAAAGGTTTATAAAATCATGAAGAGTAAATGGTCTTAGACTTTTTTTGCCCTATTGTAGAGAAGTCTAAAACTAGAGGGCATAGGTTTAGGGTGAGCAGGGTCGTCATCAGAACAAGTCTTAGCAGGGGCATTAGGGTATCTGCGGGGAGAACAATCTGACGCTGAAAACTCGCTCAGCGGGATGGCGGAGCGATCCTCTTCGAGGGGGCCATCCTCTGCGACCGAGCACTGAGCTTCGGGATGGACACACACAGAGCTGTGAGGGAATGATGATATCTGCCTAGTCAGCCAGATCAGCCAAATCACCCCTTGCGATCAATGATCACAACTCTCTGTAGCTTGTTCCTGTCCTGTGCATTGGCACCTTCACACCAGACAGTGATAGTGACCCGCAAGTTTGTGAATAAAGTTATATTGCTTCTGATATAAGATGCATAAATGACCTTTATTTATGTAGTTTAAGGTACTCAAGTAATAATTAACAACAGGAATCTATATAAAAATGTAAATACATCTATTTTTGTTTTTACAAGGGCCCAGATCATTTATTTTAAAGTATCCTGTTAACCTTCTTGCCTAATAATTAGTTTTATAATAATTTTACCACCTGCTTTTTCCATTGATGTAATTGCTGCTAATTCATACCAAAGATGGGGATGTGTGGGATCAAAGGACTGGGAAGGGTCTGTTAACAGCAGGTGAAGAGTGAGAGGCTCCAGGAAAACAAGAACAGGTTGTTCCAGTTAATTTTTGTAAGCTCAAACAAGGTCATACTGCTGACATAATAGGTTGTGCGTCCTTATACAATGTCTAGTGCAAAACTGGCTGCTGTCTGCAAAAAAAACCCCACAAAACATTATCAAAACCCTCTAAAGAAATGTATCTAGGGAATCTAGGACAGTGTTGACAGGTCTGCAAACCTAGATCCAGCTTCCTGCTAACATCTTCTTAGCAGTTCAGTAGCAGCATGAACACTGGAAGCTTTAATCTTGGAGAGAAACCTCCTGGATTTGCATTGCAATACAAGAGACTCCTGATGCTGAAATCAGGAACCAAAACAAAAGGTCTTCATGAAGCATTCCAACCGGAAATGTTAACCATTCTTTTTTTCCTACAGATGCTGGTCAAACATTGAGGTCCTCCAGCAGGTTGTTTTTGGCTCTGGATTTGCACATTACTTAAAGCAAACTGTAATGCAATTTCTCAGTTTATTTTCTAAAACCAAAATTGACAAAGTTCCTTAATCCACCATCTTGGTGATTGTTTCAAAAATAACCAATCAAAGTGATTCAGCAGGAGTCCTTCCTTCTGAAGCCATGATAGGATGGCTTTCGTTCTCAGTTCATTGAGTTGTAGAATGCCACCTTTTCTGTTATTTTTGTCAAGCATTTGGGCCTATGATTCTTAAGTTTGGTCTTCAGTGCTTAAAGATCAGGTTACATTAATTCCCTTTCAATCGTTCCTTCTGTCCCAGAGTGCATTAAATATACGAGTTGGACTCACACCAGGAGCATTCTAAGTGCCTGTGGATGCTCAGATGGATTTTCTTTAATGATTTATTTTCAGCTTCCTAACTAAAATAACATTTTCATGTAACTTAATATTGTTAGCTACATTCCAATAGTTGAAGGAAATCATTAAAAGTGAAAATCAATGTTTCCATTTTATATTTCCGCTGCTCCTACTGTGTCCTTTGCAACCTGTCCTCAATTATCACTTATTTGATCCAAAAGCCTTTTGACAGTCATGCAAAGATAAATATTTTCTTTTTACTTCATAATTGACTGTTATCCTTTCTCTCTTTAGGCTTTAGTTGATCCATCAGTAGCCTTAGCTTTCTCTAGCAAGATGAAAAGGCACTTTATTTAGTTAATCAGAGATTGATTTGTTGTTCACATCTTCCCCAGATCTTTTCTTTTCCCACTTCTTCCCTTATTGATGAGAAATTATCCTCCACATATTTCATCCTAACAATCAAGACATTCAATTTCTGTTTTAAAATTCCAGAGAAGGGAGAATACAAGATGATTCACACTTGTATTACCAGCACTGGAGACGGAATCATATCAATTACATGGCAAGGGAGACTGCATCATTAGCCTGGCTTTACTGCATTCATAACAAGTATGAGGTATTAAATAGCAAACTTATTTTAAGATGATCTCGCATCACTTTTCTGCCATGTGACAGAGGAGTCAATGGGTCATTTTTGTCCCAGTTAGATCATGTGTAAGAGACGTGATGATGAGTTCAATGATTGCCGAGAACTTTCGATGGACTTGTGTCAAGGAACATGCTGTCTAATACCACCTGTTTGACAATGGTGACCTTTCTTCATCTCATTGAAGTACTCTATAGTGATCTGGACACTATATAGTACAATACTGGGCTAGCAACTTGGAGATCAGCTTATGGGTCCATGTGATGGTGCCAATGGCAAGCAGGGTTTCCAAAGGGCCTTGGGCTCTGACAGCTTCCTAATCACTACAGGGGTTCAGAAGCAGGGGCTGAGGAAGGTACTTGGAGCTCAAAGTCATCGCTGGAATGGTCAGAAGGTCAAGCAGCTACAGAAGTAGGTGGTGGGATCTACAGCCAAGTGACATCTTTGAAGGGACTCTCTTTTGCATCCATTTCTAATTTGTACTGATTGTGGTATTCTGAAGAGGAAGACAAAGATCAAGTTGCAGAGGGAGATACAGAGGCCTAGGTTTTGAGGCTTGGTGACCAATACTTGTGGGGATGATGGTATTGAAAACTGAGCTGTAGTTGATGAAAAATAGCCTGATGTACGTGTTGCTGTTGTCTTGGTGATCCAAAGCTGAGTGGAGAGCCAGTAAGATTGCATCTGCTGTGGAACAATTGTGGCGGTAGGCAAATTGCAGTGGATCCAGATCTTTACTTAGGTACGAGTTAATTCCGGCCATGACAAAGCTCTCAAAGCATTTGATCGCAGTAGAGTGAGTGCGACTGGGTGATAGTAATTGAGACAGCTCACTGTGCTCACTGGTATGATTGATGCATTTTGAAGAAGGTGGGAACCTCCATCTGGTTAGATGATTGGCACAGATTTTCAGTACCCTACCAAATACACCATCAGGGCCTGACGCCTTGCAAAGGGTCATCCTCTTGAAAGATGTTCTGACATTAGCCTCAGAGAAAGATATCACAGTGTTGTCTGCTTCTGCAGTGATTCTCCTTGGTATTGTTGAACTTTCCTTTTCAAAGTGAGCATAAAAGGTGTTCAGCTTATAGGGTAGAAAAGCATCATGGTCATTTATGATATTCAGATTTGTCTTGTTAGATAGACTGGCCTGCAATCTCTGCTGTAGCTGGTGAGTACTGACTCTGTCTCTAAGAATTGCCTCTTTGCTGCTGAGATAGCCTTCTGCAGGTTGCAAATGGTCTTCCTATAGAGATCTGAATCCCCGGTCTTGAATGCCATCAACTTTGTCCTCAGCAAGTTGTGAATCTTTTGATTTATCCACAGCTTTTGGTTGGGGTACTCACATTATGTGCGTATGGGCTCACACTCAACTATGCAGGTCTTGATAAAGTAAGTGAAAGCCATCCCCTTCACACTCAGATCTGACTACCTGAAGGTGTTGGGGATCTGGTTTGGAGAGGCTGAGGCATGCAACAAAAATTGGTTGGAGTGGATCGTAAAGGTCCACCAGAAATTGGGTCTGAGGGCACAGCTCTTCCTCCCAATAACAAACCTGGTCACCAGGTGCAAGGTACATTCAGTACTGTTGTATGTGGCACAGCTGTGGCCCATCCCCCACACCTCCACCCTGGCAGTCACCAGAGCAGTCTTCCATTTCATATGGGGATCCAAGATGGAAAGCGTCTGAAATGTTTCCACATACAAGTCACCAGTCAATGAGGGGAAGGGCATACCCAACATGGTCTTCATCTTGATACCACCTTTATGCGTGTAACCAAAGTATGAGGGCATCAAATGCTGCTATATACTGAGGTTCTACCTGTCCCAAGTGTTGTAAAGGATTGGCTAGGCCCCATTGCTGTCAAATGTCCCAGTCAGCTGGACTGTGGCACACCATCAATTCTTTGTGGAAAAATCTTTCCAGACTACCAGGCATGGAACATCCTGCAGACCCCGAGAGAAGACGATTCAATAAACATGGTGTGGTTCTCAGAGAAGATCATCCAGGTCATCTGGTGGAACGCCTTATCGCCACTGTTCACAAACAAACACCAGGACTTGGCCTGGCTGGTGGTGAGAGGAGACCTCCCAGTCAGATCCTTCCTGTACAATGGGAAAAATCACCCACAATGCATGGGTTCCTGAGATAACTGCGTGGAGTGGAGGCAGTTTCTCACCTCTTTGCAGAATGCATATTTGCTGAGATTGTGTGGAGAAGGTTGGAAGGGTCCTTATCATGGTTCATCACCAACAGCAATGTAACAGAGGACTCTTTGATTTAAGAGCTGTTCCTGGGGATGCACACAGACATATATTCAGAACAGCTGGGAGACCATCAACTCGGTGAAAGATGCACTTTGCTATGCCTGAAGCCTATTGATCTTTCAGGTTATGGAGAGGGAATGCTGCTGACTGACACATGCCAGGCTGCAGGAATACGTGCTCAGGGACACACTAAGGCTTGGTGCAGCCAATGCGAGGGCGCTGTGGGGAAGGACCACAGTCTAGATGCCTTCTGTTATTGGGCATTGAGGGGCTTGAGACCAAGGGGAAGCCCATCAAACAACAGAGGGGGAAACAACAGAGGTTGTGTAAATAGAAATGAATGTAACAATGTACGGTTATGGAAATGTATGGATACAAAACGAAAGCCCCTTTCACACTTGCCAGTGATCCCAGGAATCTAAAGCTAATCGGCCTTTAAAGTGGCAAGTGTGAAAGTGTTCAGTGTCCCAGTTAGGAGAGGTCGAGTATGAAAGGCCAAACCCCCATCCCTATCCTGGGACACTGAACAGCCGATTTACTGGGATGCAAGTGTGAAATGGGAATAGACTTTGAATGGGTTTCCTTTTGTAAATAATTTATTGTGAATAAAGTCTATTTTTAGTTTAAAAGCTCTAGAACGTTGCTCTATGTGTTGATTCCACATTTATAGTTACTACAAGGAAGGAACAAGCCACTCATAAACAATATTGTGTCTATTTTTTGCCTTGGGCACAGTATTACGTATCATTCTCCAGGCATTTCCAAATATATCCAAAACAAATAGACAATGAATGTCTGTGAAACTGACAGACAATGGTGGCACAAATTCCAGATGGTTGATGAGATTCTTTTCCACCTGGGGTGATAACATATTCCATTGAGACCAATCATTTTTAACATGAATAGAATGTCAATACAGCAAGTAGAATGGCACCACACTGGGGCCACCATTTGATGAACCCTGTGCTGTCACTGAGGGAAATATCAAGTCAGTCCACCTCTGGTCTTTGCACAGTGACCTGCACATTTTCCCTTTGAAAATATATAACCTGATCCCCTTGTGCAACTTAAAATTGAAATAACTTCGACTGCCCTCTCAGTTAATGCATTGCAGACTATTACAACTCGAGGTGTAATAAGTGTCTACACATTTTCCCCCTTGGGATTTAATTTTGCCAATTTTCTTCTGTGAGTAAAACATTTTTCTTGTGACCTAAGTAATTAAAATCCCTCGTTTATTGTCATATACACTTTATAATGTAAAAATGCACTGAATTTCCTTCTTGCTGCAGCTGAACAGATACTTCATTAAAAACGACAATAGTATACAATAACTATTATCTATCTACCTTATGTATTTGCTCTCTCTTTTAATTTAATTCGATTATTTTACTGCTACAGTTTTCAGTGCATCTCAAATCAATTGTTCAATGTATATTCTGGTACACAATCCTTTATTTGGAACCCTTGGGGGACAGAGTGTTCTAAATTTTGGATTCTTACAGATTTCAGAAAGCCAGATTTAAACCCACCTGAATTGTGCTGCCAAATCCACCCCCACTCCCTTCCAGGGGCGCTGCCATCTCCCCCCCCCCCCCACCTGCCTGACTCGCGCTGCCGGTCTCCCCCTCCACCCGCCAACTCGCGCTGCTGGTCTCTCTCCCTCACCCGCCCGATTCGCCCTGCCGTCTCTCGCTCCACTTGCTGGATTTTGGAGATTTCCGGATTTTAGATGTCCAGATAAAGGATTGTGTACCTGTAATAAATTCATTATCATTATTGCCATTTTCATTGGACTAAATTGAAAAGAGATAATAAATAAAGGATAGAAAATAAATTTTCACAGTTACCATAGTTTTACATTCGTACACATAGGCCTAATGTGGTGGTGCAGCAGTCTATGGTTAATGTAACAAGGAGAGGTTCAAGAGCCTGATAGATATTGGAAATAAACTGTTCTTCAATATAAATGAAAGCATGGGTTAGAGTTGTGGATATATCTTGTAAGTAGAGAATATTGGAACTAATGTTGGCAGTGATGAAGATGTTTGGTGCTGTATTACCCAATACTGTGAAGAGATTGGAAACACTTGCTCAATTAGTGCATGTGAAATGAATGGCTGATCATTTATCCTGTATATGACACTCATTTCCAGTCAGTTCACCCAGGATTTGAGTTACTATTGCAACAGATATAAGACATAAAAGCAGGATGGGGGATGTCACGTGATGTGGTAGAGTCAGGATGTGGAATTCTGACTTTCCCAAGAATTAGTAAAACAAAAGTGCTAATTAAGTAAAGAACAATTAGCCAAAACTATTAAAAACTGCTTTACCACTTCTATACAATGTTTTAACTATGTCACCTAAAAGAAGAAAAACCATCACTGGCCCGTCTTGAACACAGATAGACCAACAAGATAAAGAAAAAAAGGCCTACCGTCTCCATGGATCGAGGAGCTGAGGTGAGGGCTCTTCCCAAGGTGAGTCGTGCCCCTATGGAGGCTGTTCAATGCTCCACAGCACCACCACAACTGTCTTCATGGGGTGAAAATGTTATTGAAATTGAAAGAGCCCATAGAACCCTGAGACTGTGACCTCATTTGGATCAGAAACCAAGATCAGTACTTAAAAAATGTCCTAAACATCAAGATAAAGAGAAAATATTGGCTTTAGCAGCACAAGTTTGGATTTGCTGAAGTGAAGGAAAGCATTTCATTCTGTGAAACATGCTTTATGGCAAAAGGATATCAGTTTATTCTGCGCCATCCAGCTACGCTGAAGATTTTCTTACAAGAAGGACAGAACAGGTTTTTTACAGATCACACTCACAGACAAGAATTTGTTGAAACTCTACTAGTTGGACACCAAGAGAAGGTTTAAAAATGTTCTGACTAGCATAAAGTGGTTTTTAAACTTTTTTTTTATTGTATAGAAGAGATTGATGATGGTAAACATCCGGAATGGATCAGCCCCTCAATGCCCAATAACAGAAAACTGGTTGGAAGTTTTATGGATCAACTGCTATCGACTCGTGTGTATTTATGGAAGTGGGGTGTGGGGGGGGGGGGGTAGGGTAGGGTAATGTTATATATTTAAGCAACATTAAATATTTTTTGTTTTGTTGTTTTTCTTTTTTATTGTTGAATATTTCACTGGTTTTAATATTAATTTGTTTATGTATAAATTTCATTTTACTTTTCTACCTGGATTGCGAGGAGAGTGACTCCTAATACGGTTTACATTGAATATTGGAATAATTAAGGAGGTGCACGGAGAGAGAGGAAGGGGCAAGGTCATTGGACTTGGACTAAAGTGAAAATAAATGAGTAATTTATTGAACTTTCTTAATTTTAATGTTAATGGGATGATGGACCTGTGAAGAGGAAGAGAATATTGACACATATTTTAAAAAAATGAATGTAGATGTAACTTTCTTACAAGAGACTCATTTAACTGAAATGGAACATCAGAAATTAAGAAGAGACTGGGTGGGATATGTCACAGCTTCTTCATTTAATTCAAAGGCAAGGGCGGTAGCAATTTTAATAAAGAAGACACTTCCAGTCATGCTACAAAATACAGTGATTGACCCTGTAGGTCAGTGGTTCCCAACCTTTTACTTTCCACTCACATACCACTTTAAGTATTCCCTATGCCATAAGTGTTCTGTGATTAGTAAGTGATTGCTTAAGGTGGTATGTGAGTAGGAAGGGAAGGTTGAGAATTACTGCTATAGACCCAATTATTACTGAAATATTTTGCTTGAGAAAAATTGTCATTGCCCCATTTCCTTTGGAGTTATGAAACTGTGCAAATAACGAATCAATTTGGAATGATTAAAACAGTGGTTTTCAAACTTTTTCTTTCCACCCACATACCACCTTAAGCAATCCCTTATTAATCACAGAACACTTGTGGCATAGGGAATACTTAAAGTGGTATGTGACTGGAAAGTAAAAGGTTGGGAACCACTGCTGTAGGTAGATACATTGTACATTGTCAAATTATTTCAGAATTTTTGCCTTTTTTGAACAAGAAGCACATCAGAATATTTTAATAGGTCGGGATTTTAATTTTTGTCTAGATCCAGTTTTAAATAGATCATCCAGAACAGTAATAAGAGCAAAATCAGGAAAGACCACCTTAGCACTAATGAAAGATATAAACTTAATAGACATATGGAGAAGAATTCATCCAAGGGATAGAGATTATTCTTTTTATTCAAATAGACAATTCCTATTCAAAGATAGATTTATTTTTAATGTCAGCACATCTTCAAGATAGAGTTAATCATAAAGTAAGACTTCTATCTGATCATTCACCATCATTGAAGTCTCTTAAAATGGTAGATAAAGAACAATCTATTTATTGATTACATATTTTTGTGATTTTTTTAGAAGGCAAATTCAGATTTTCTTTTAGATTAATTCTAATTTGTTTAATGATAAGTTTATTCTATGGGATGCGATGAATGCTTATTTAAGGGGACAAATTATAAATTATACTTCTAAAATTAAGAAGGATTATATGAAAGAATTGGACCAATTGGAAAAAGAGATAACATGTTTAGAAAAGGAATTACAAAGATGGGTCTCAGAGAAAAAATGTCGAAGACTTATAAATAAGAAACTTCATTATAATACATTACAAACATATAGAATAGAGAAAGCCATAATGAGAACAAAGCAGAGATATTATGAGTTAGGCAAAAGGGCTCATAAGGTCCTTGCCTGGCAACTGAAAACAGAACAAGTTTCAAGAACAATTAATACAATTAAAACAGAGTCAAATGTGACTACTTATAAGCTTCATGAAATTAATGAGGTTTTTAAACAGTTTTATTCTCAGTTGTATAAATCTGAATTGCAGAGAGATGATAATAAATTAGAGGATTTTTTTGAGTCAAACAATGTTATTGGTATTAACTTGACAAGAGCAAAGGAAGTTGGATGCCCCATTCACATTAAGGGAAGTGTGGGAAGCATTGTGCACATCACAAAGTAATAAATTTCCAGGCGAGGATGGTTTCCCACCTGAATTTTATAAAGAATTTAAAGATTTATTAATTCCTCTTTTTATGGTTGTATTAGAACAGGAGATGGTAACACATATGCTCCCAGAAACTTTATTTACAGCAATAATAATGGTATACCAAAAAAGAATAAAGAACCTTTAAAACCAGTGTCTTACAGACCAATTTCTTTGTTAAATGTAGATTATAAGATAATTGCAAAATTTTTAGCTAATAGGTTGATTGTTTATATCAAAATAGATACATATGGATCTGACAGGCTTTGTGAAAAAGATAAAATCTGCAGATAATGTAACTAGGTTATTTAGTTTAATACATTCAGCACAAAAGAGGGGAGATATAAGTGTGGCAGTGGCTTTGGATGCATAAAAGGCATTTGATAGAATTAGAGTAAGACGTTTTGTTTAAAATGTTTGAGAAGTTTGGGATGTGTCTGGGTCTGGTGTTTATAAATTGGGTTAAAGCTTTATAAATAATCCTAAGTCTAAAGTTGTTATGAATGGGCAGGTTTCAACATTTTTTCCATTGACTAGATCTAGTAGGCAAAGAGGCCTTTTATCATCTGCATTATTTTAGTGATTGAACCTCTTGCAGAACTAATTCAAGTTAATCCAGATCTTAAAGGGTTTAAGGTTAATCAAGAAAAATATAAAATTAATTTATTCGCTGATGATATTTTTGATTTATTTGACAGAGCCAATTGATTCGCTATGTAAACTATATTTAAGATTGGAGGAATCTGGCAAGGTTTTGGGTTGTAAACTGGGATAAAAGTGAAATTATGCTTTTTACTAATAGGGATTATACTCAATGTCATAGCGTTATTCAATTTAAATGGCTGGTGAACGGGATAAAATATTTAGGTATACGGGCAGATAATAAATTAGAGAATGTATATAAACTGAATTATGTACCTTTACTTAAGAAAATTGGTGAGGATTTGAATAACTGGTAGATGTTGCCAATTACATTATTGGGTAGGGTTAATTGTGTTAAAATGTGTTTAATTGTGTTAAAACCCTACTTCCTAGGGTTCAATATTTAATTCAAATATTGCCAATAACGATACCACAAAAGTTTTTAAAGAAATAAGTAAATACATCAAAATTTTCTTTGGAAGAGTAAGATGTTGAGTTTCTTCAGATAAATTGACTTAGAAATTTGAGTTAGGAGGTTTACAATTACCAAATTAAAAAAAATTATTATAAGGCAGCTCAATTGAGATTTTTAACTTCTTTCTTTGATGAGTAAGAAAAACCATCATGGATTAAATTAGAAATTAATAGGAGAGAGCAAATCAGAGGATTTTATATATAAATGGGGAGCGAAGTTATTATCTGGGGAAAAGGAAGCACCTTTGCTGAAGCATTTAATTAATATTTAGAATAAAGTAAATGATGAAATGGGAACGAGGAGTGCTGTTCAGTCTAAAATGCCTTTGATGCATAACCATCTAATTCCATTTTCAATCGATAATCAATTTTAAAATATTTGGTTTTGGAAAGGAATTAGATATATAGAAGATTGCTATGTAGGAAGAAGTTTAATGACATTTGATCAATTAAAAAAAGGATACAAAATAATACCCTTTTTAGTTACTATCAACTATAGGCTTATTTAAGAGATAAACTGGGTCCAACAATGTTACTACTGAAATGTGGTGATGTAGAAATATTGATACATAGCAGATTTATTAAGAAATTTATTTTGGCGATGTATTCTTTATTGCAGAAGGGAACTATTAAACAGGGAATACACAAGTCTAGACAATGTTGGGGGACAGATTTAAATGTTAAAATTGATTAAATAAATTGGTCAGAGTTATGTTGGGATAGTATAAATGTTAGATATTGGTTAGTTCAATATAAATTTTTACATCAACTATATCCTACTCTACAAATCTACTCCACAAGTTGTGGGTGCCTGGAATGCCTTGTCAGGGATGGTGGTGGAGGCTGAAACATTAGGGGCATTTAAGAGACTCTTAGACAGGCAAATGGATGGAAGAAAAATAGAGGGTCACAGAGAAGGGAGGGTTTAATTTTTTTAAGGAATATATGGGTCCGCACAACATTGAGGGCCAAAGGGCCTGTAATGTGGTGTAGTGTTCTATGTTCGATTAGGCAGTCTCTATTGTTCTAGTGGGCAGAAAATTCCACAGATTCACTACTCTCTGCAAGAGGTGGTTTTTCCTCATCTCCATCCTAAATCTACTCCCCTGAATCTTAAGGCTATTTCTCCTAGTCTAGTCTCACCTGCCAGTGGAAACAACTTTCCTATTTCTATCTTATCTATTCCTTTCAAAATTTTATATTTTTTATGAGATTTCCTCTCATTCTTCTGAACCCTCCAGCGAATATAGTTCCAAGCAACTTCATGTCTGCTCACTGGTAATCTCTGGCATCAATAAGCCAATGATACTGGCAGCGAGGTTGTGGTTGGATCACACAGCTTGCTTTTAAATAGCACTTTAACCTGGCTGAATACTTGGGTCCATTTTACAATGGCACTATTATTCACCAAACTATCCTGAACTTTGAACCTTGTTTTATTTTAGGTGTACGCCAAGAGCAGATGACTTAAGGTTTATCAAATAAGTTGTTTTTAGTACATAGTAGACAGGGTCAATTGATATTCACCTTTCCCGACATGGTCTCCTGCACTTGATGCAGCCTCCTCTACATCAAGTGTAGACTAGCCGATCACTTTACAGTGGACCTGACTTCTGACTGCAATGACCACCCTGAACTGCCAGTGGCATGCCATTCCAACTCTCCTTCCCATTCCCACAGTGACCTGTTAGTTCTCTCCACTGCTAGTGTGAGGGTGAATATGAACTGGAAGTATAACACCTCATAATCTGCCTGGGAAACCTATAAACCAACAGTTTGATTGGTAAATTTGCTAATTTCAGGTTGCACATTGCACAGTTTTGTTCCCATCCCCATCTGGTTTCCGTCTGACTATAATCCACACACAATCTACTGTGTCTCCTTACCCCTTCCTCAACTGGCTCCATCCTTCCCTGTATCTGGTTCCACTCATCACCTTCCTTCCTTGTCAGACTCCAGCATCTGCAGCCTCTTGTATCTCCACTCATCATCTTCCAGCCTTCGGTCTTCCTCTACTCTCTCCATCTCCAACTAGCTCTATCTGCCTCTCAGTCCTGCTGCAGGGTCTGAGCCCAAAACGCCGATCATACCTTTGCTTCCATGGATGTTGCCTGACCTGCTGAGTTGCTCCAGCAGTTTTTTTTTTCGGTCCGCAGGCAGGCCCTTATTAAGCCAATTCATTTAAAGAAAAGGAACCTCTGACCATACGAGTGAGGCTTGAACACGCAGCCTTCTGACCGTCTGAACTATGGTTGACTCAGTAAAAGGTTGAAGGGAAATGCTGGAAAGGTTGCTTTTCTTGTACATCACACATTCTACCAAACAATTAAAATGACAGAAACAGCACATTATTTAAGAATAACATATTTACATAAAAACGGAGAAGATGAATGGGAAGCAAGCACAAAGCAGCAGATGGGCTTGCAACAAGAATAATTGATTAAGTGGTGTGGTTTGATAGATCTATTACAGAAACCAAAGGCTTGCTCTGTTCACAACCTCAAGTGATTCTAAAGTGCTTCACTGTTCTTAAGTACTTTTGAAAAACAGTCCCTTTGTACTCTCCACCTTCCCATCCACCCCCTTTCACGACTTGCTTCCTTTCTAAGATGTCTTTATTCTGAAAAAGGGTCACTGACCTTCTTAACAACTGGGGAAAATCTTAGAAAGGGAACATGTACATTATGATGATACAAAAACATTGGTTATGGATAAGAAAGGTTGTAAGGGTTAAAATGGATTGCAAACAATTCTGTTTCTGGCTTTCTGGACGTTGTTTAACATATCTTTATGCTGTCTCCTAGCATCATCTTTGAGCCCAGGTTACAGATAGTTTCTCGGCCATGTTAGTGATAACATGTTGTTAGTTTAGTTCTGCAAAATGGACGGATCGGAAAAATTCTGACAATTTCTATTGACCATCTAACAACTGTTCAATGGCTTGTAACAAGATCACAGGATAAAGGAACAGAGGTAGACCATTTGGCCCACTGAGTCTGCTCTGCCATTCCACCATGAGCTAAACCATTCTCACATCTAATTCCAATTTCCGGCCTTTTCCCCATATCCCTTGATACCCTGACTAATTAGACACCTATCATTCTCCTCTTAAACTCCCCCACTGATTGGGCCTCCATAGCTGTATATGGCAATGAATTTTACAAATCCATGACCCTCTGGCTAAAGAAATGTCTCCTCATCTGTCTTAAATGGGTACCCTCTAATTCTAAGACTGTGCCCTCTTGACCTGGACTCATCCACCAAGTGAAATATCCACATCTACTCTGTCCAATCCTCTAAACCAGGGGTGTCAAACTCAAATTCACGGAGGGCCAAAATTAAAAACTTGGACTAAGTTGAGGGCCGAACTAAATATTTATTGAAAATCTTCAACAACATCTGCATGTTTTCTCTTCTTTCAACATATGTAATGTTAAACTTTTTCTTATTAAAATAAATGTTTAATAATAGTTTTGGATAAACTCTTTCCAGAAGCATTAACAAATGAGAAATAAAATATTCAATAAATAATATTTCTCTATAGAGGATTTGTCAAATGTTGCTAGTGTGCTGTCAAATAGTAAAATCTGAGGGCTATTGAGAATGTGGGAGAATAACATGATTCCTGAAACAATCAAATGGGTGACTGATTGTGGGCATGTCCTTTTTCCATTGGTACAGATATCCTTTGATTTACACACTTTTCAAGTTTTATGCCTAATGAGCTTGTATCCAGGTGCAGGACCATTTTTAACCAGGAATATATTTATCACTGTGACATGAAACTATTGGAAGATCATTTTATCCTGAGATTAAAGTTCATAATCCTTACTCAGGCCTGTGTGCGGGAGGGCGGGGTTTGCGGGCGATCGGGTTGGACAACGACAGTGCGGGGGCATCGGCTCTCACTGCAGGGCGGCATCTCGGCGGATCAGCGGCCCCGTCACCGTGAGTCGCGGATCGGCCTGCGGCAGGGAGGGGGAGTGGGCAACAGTCCTGGCGAGGTCAGGCCCAAGGCCTCCGGTTCCGGGCGCTGGGAAGCGGCCTTGGCTTCCCCTGACACCGGCCAGGCCCCAAAACCAGAGTCCATGGTGAGACCCTGCAACGTAAACAGAGGAGGTGGGGGCGATTAGCAGGCTGACGCCAATGCATTCTGGGATTTGTTGTATTACTGTGCATGCGCTGTACTGGCGCGGCAGCCAGCGGGCCACCTCTAATACATTTTTGAAATAATCTTGCGGGCCAAATTTGGCCCGCGGGCCAGAGTTTGACATGTGTGCTCTAAACCTATAAACCAATAGTATGATTGGTAAATTTGCTAATTTCAGCTTGCACATTGCACAGTTTTGTTCCTATCCCTATCTGGTTTCCGTCTGACTATAATCCACACACAATCTACTGTGTATCTACTGTGTCTCCTTACCCCTTCCTCAACTGGCTCCATCTGTTCACCATCCCTCCCTGTATCTGGTTCCACTCATCACCTTCCTTCCTTGTCAGACTCCAGCATCTGCAGCCTCTTGTATCTACACTCATCATCTTCCAGCCTTCGGTCTTCCTCTACTCTCATTCATGCACCTTGAGGTATTTCATAACCTCATCCTTGAGGATCAACTTCTATACACCAATGAACACAGTCCAAGAGCTGATCAATGCTCCTCGTATGTTAGTCCTTGCATTCCTCATAAATCTTCTCTGAACTCTCTCCAACATCAGTACATCATTTCTAAGATAAGGGACCCATAAATGCACACAATACTCCAAATGAGGTCTCACCAGTGTCCCATAGGTCCTCAACACCTCCTTACCCTGATAACACTATTCCTCTTGAAATGAATGCCAACATTGCATTCTCTTTCTTTACTGCCAATCCAACCTGGCGGTTAACTTTTAGGTTATCCTGCGCAAGGACCCCCAAGTCCCTTTGCACTTCCGAATTTTGAAGTTTCTCCCCATCTAAATAATAATCTGCCTGTTTTTTTCCTCTTCCAAAATGTACAACCATACACATCTCAACATATTATCTCATCTGCCATTTCTTTGTTCACTCTCCTAAACTGTACAAATCTCTACAACCTTTCGGTTTCTTTAACACTTCCTGCTTCTCCATCAATCTTGGTGTCATTTGCAAACGTGCCACAAAACCATTCAATCCATAATCTAAATCATTGATATACTTTGTAAAAAGAAGCGGCTCCAACACTGACCGCTGCGGAACACCACTAGTAACTGGCAACCAACCAGAACAAGATCCATTTATTCCCACCTTTTGGCTTCCTGCCTATCAGTCAATGCTCCACCCAATCTAATATCTTTCCTGTAATTCTATGGGCTCTCATCTTATTAAGCAGCCTCTTATGTGACACCTTATCGAAGGCCTTTTGAAAATCCAAATACACAACATCCACAGCTTTGCCCATGTCCATCCTACTTGAGATTACTTAAAAAAATTCCAATAGGTTGGTCAGGCAGGATCTTTCTTTCGTGAAAGCATGTTGGCTTGGACCTATCATGTCATGCACCTCGAGGTATTTCATAACCTCATCCTTGAGGATCAACTTCAATAACTTTCCAACTATTGCTATCAGACCTTTGATTTTCTTTTTTTCTGCCTCCCTTTTTTAAAAAATGGAACTATATTTGTGACCTTTCAATCCTCTGGCACCATACCAAAGACTATTGATTCCTGGAAAATCATTTCCAATGCCTCCACAATCTCTAAAGCCACCTCTTTCAGCACCCGTACGTGCACCTCATCCAGTCTGGGAGACTTATCTACCTTTACTCCATTTAGCTTACCAAGCACTTTCTCTTTAGTAATCTCGAAAATATTTAATTCTTTTCCCTGAGACCTCTGACTATCAGATATATTATTAATGTCTTTCATAGTGAAGACTAATGAAAAATACTCATTAGTTCCTCTGCCATCTCTTTGTTACCCATTATAATTTCTCTAATATCATTTTCAATCGATCTTCTATTTACCTTTGTCTCTCTTTTACTCTTCATATATTTTTTAAAAAACTCAATATCCTTTTGTAGGTTATTTGCCAACTTCCTTTCATAATTCATCTTTTCTTTCCCAATGATTTTCTAAAGGTAAAGATTCCATTATTGTCACGTAACACTACATTTGGAATGTAACATACATGAAATTTTTAAACTTTTTCTACCGTAAGGAAAACAGAGTCACCACTTTGTCCAGCGCCCCTCACAGAAATGAGGCCCCAGTGAGGAACAAACTTGTGACCCCTGGTTTACAAGGCCAGTGCTCTAACCACTGAGTTATCAGGGTCTTCTTAGTCTATTTCTGTAAGTTTTTAAACAACTGATAATAACATTAACAAAGTTTAATGCCATTTACTAAACTTTGGAAAACTCAACTCAACTTTAGTATGAATTTGAATGAGACATAGGCAACAACAACTTTTCTGATATTCTCCAAGTGACTATAAAGGAAAGTAGTTGCCTCAAAGGTTTAGTTAGATCTGGACCAATTGCAGGCAAATGGGAATAGCCCAGATGACGGTAGACCCTGGATAGAAGGTAGCATCTTCCCTGGCTCTTAGTTCATATATTGGTCAGAGTAGAAAGGAGGAATCATATAAAGTGATTCATGGAGAAATGAAGGGAACATCACTAGAACATGGAAGAACTGAAAATCGGGGTTGGGGATGGCAACAATTTGTACAAGGTATGTTTTTACTGATTTAGAATTAAAATTATCTCATGGAACATGAAGGGGTTTAATGGACACATAAAGCATCAAAGGATTTTAGTGCTCAATAAATATTTACAGGCAGATATTACGTACTTCCAAGAAACACATATCCAAAAGACAGACCAATGTTTAAATGGAAGGGGTCAATGTTATCACTCAACCCCGAAGCCAAAATTAGGGGGGGTCCTCCATTTTAATACAACCAAATATATCATTTATACTGCACAATAGTATAATGGATAAAATAGGGCGCTATAATATTCTTACTGCAACACCACAGAATAAACTGGTGGTTTTAGCCAATATTTATGCTTCAAATGTGGATGACTCAATATTTTTTGAAAAAGTTTTTGATCTTTTACTGGACCTTTCCCAATTCTCACTAATTTTAGATGGAGATTTTAATTGTTGTTTGAACACAATTTTAGTCTGGTCTTCGAAAAAAAGAGACTAATCTCCCGAAATCGGCTTTAACAAAACACTCCTTCTTATCTGATATGGGAGGTCTGAGGTATGGAGATTTTTGAATCCTACCTCTAGAGTTTATTCTTTGTTTCTCATTCATTCATAAAGCCTATACCAGGCTTGATTATTATTAAATTGACAACCAGCTAATTAACTTTGTTTAAGCTTGTGAGTATCCAAGTATGATCATCTTAGATCATGCTCTAATTCTACCTTCTTGCATCCTTACTCTATAACCATTAGAATTTCTGACATTGCAAAAGCTGATGTCATTACACTATTTTTAACTGTACTCTTCCCTATACCCTGTACTGTTTGACTTATTTTAACACTATTCTCTACCCCTTTATTTATTATTCTTGCACTTCTGCTGTACGAGTTGACATGCTTTTCACTGTATGTGACAATTAATTAACAGTTCAATTTAATAGAGGGCATGGAGTTTCCATACTGTAACTTGACAACTTGAAATGTTAATGTTGTTTTTCTCTCTCTATAGATGTTGCCTGACTTACCAGAGTTTCACCATTTTCTGCTTTTTAAAGTATCTACAAGGTGTGGTCATTGTTTCAATTATAAACAGAATGTAGCTGATTTATACACAAGGGATCTGTCTTGGCAGTGTCAAATATAGGATAAAGATTGTCGACACATTGGGGAGAATCTCTATGCCCTCTGAACTAGTGCCCAAAGATCTTTACATCTATTTGAGAAGACAGACAGTCTTGGTTTAACATCTCACCCAGAAGATGGCATCTCCAACAACCCAGCACTCTCTAAGTGCTGCACTGGAATGCCACCCTGTATTTCTATGCTCAGATTTCTGGAATGAGAATTAAGAATGCCATGGTTGGCCCCGAGAATCCCAGGTGTGTCAACTACTTGGAGAATGACATTATCCACACCTGGCTGCCAACTTAAATCTCTACAACTCTACAAGTTGACCTTGCATGTGAGATAATCATAGAACCTCTGTAAGATGAACTGCATGTTTTTATTCGCCAAGATAATAAATAGATTGGACTTTATTTTGTTAACACATTTTGAATTAAACCACAATTTTGCCAATATGTAATTTATATCCAGTTTGTGAACTATCAATTAGTGTCTAAATTACATCCTGCTTTTCTTTACAAATTACTTACAATAAGATGCATCTTCTTAAGTAATGAATATATCGAATACAGAGATTTAACTCACTGGTGATGGACTCCGGCAAAAGTTCTTCCCAGGAACGATATCCCAGGATATTCAACCTAAGCCCTCCTCTACAGGCATATGTGAAAATATGAGAATTATGTATCAGTTGGCTTTTAGTAGTTTAAAGAGAATATAAAGACTAAGAGGATATAGATGAACATCAGTTATTTTTACATCATTCCTACTTTAGAGCTGCACCATGAAGCCTGGAAGAAAGAGGCTGTGGTGACAGAATCTCATTGCAAGGACCCTTTGCAACCCTTAGTTTTTACCAAGTTCTGATCTCACATCATAGGTCTGACCTCCTGTCCATTGCAGATACCCAAGTGCTGCACTGCCTTAAGAAGGCAGCCAAATCTTAAAGGAATTCCTTCATCCTGGTCACTGTTATCTTCAGGTAGAAGTTACAGAAGCCTGAAAACCAGTAACTTTAGATTCGAGAACAATTTCTTTCCAACAGCAATCACCCTCTTGAGCCTCCCCTTGTTACACTGATCATGGATTGTTCTGACACCACAAAAGGACTGTCCGCATTATTGCAAGTCACTTTTTTTGCACTAGGATTACTGTGAATATTATTATTTAAATGTTTAAATTTAGACCTACAGCACCGTAACTGGCCCTTTTGGCCCACGAACTTGTGCCACCCAATTACACCTAATTGACCTACAACCCCTCATACATTTTCGAATGGTAGGAGGAAACTTGTAAATTAGAAAGGTTTACTGAAACCTCTTTACGTGACTTAATTTAATGCACCCGTACACTTTAGCCATCAGTTTGTAGGTTTATAAGTAGACGATTAAAAGACACTGCAATCCTCTGCAGAGATGTCTCAACTGGTAAGGAAGTTTGGTAGCAGAAATTCTTTGTGCCTCTGTCCCAAAACTGCAGGGGATGAACAGCTAAATGCAATGGAAGGATTAAGTAGCATCACTGCAGAAGTGCTGGGAATGTCTTGCAAAATTAGGTAAATGAATTGGATGATTTTTTTCCCACCGTACGCACATCTCTCCTACTGGACAATCCTAGGCTGCAGATAGCAGAGTAGACGTGAAGATTTGCTGTAGAATCTGGGGGATTTCTTTGGCATCCATGGCAACAAAGGACCTTCCAGCTGGCAGAGTCTGTTGGAGCCTACAATCCAAAGCAAATTAACATTGCAAATTATTGAGTGGAAATGCTTCAAGAGTTTTCTTTTCAGAAAGCAAGTTTTTTTGCTGCTGTCCAACTCAACAATACATGCCATTCTTTTGCATATCATCCAGCAGCAGGGAGAGGAAGCACTCAGAGACTAAATGCCAGCTTCCTTTCAAGCATAAGTGCTCTGTTTCGACAGTCTTTGCATTCAAAGGCCACTCACCATGGTTCAACACACAGAGACCAAGTGGCAGCTCTTAGGAAGAAGTTTAAGCACAATTCAAATACTATTGTATTTGAGAATCCCATAATGGCAATAAAGAATCATTGTACACCAGAGAAACACCATGCACTTAATAGCGTCGATGAACCAAGATATCAAGGCTGCCAAATATGGTTTGACCTTTATTTTGCATTGCTTTATAGTTCTTTTAAATGAAAGCACTGCTCACATTTAATTGTCGGGATGTGACATTCAATATTAACCTGTGGTACAAAGGCAAAATGCCAAAAGCTTACTTCCTTATGAGCTTCATTGAGCAGCAGTCACTCCAGTATATGGTTTGAATAAGGATTTTATCTGAGCCTCTCAGAAGTGTAGATGAGCTTCCTCTACCTGCACTTTTAATACTGGGGTCAAACCTGAAGGACAGAGCTTCAGGAGGGAGCAGATGGCTTGGACAAGATGTGAGGAAGATGTTATTTTTTCACTTGGAGGGTGGTTGGAATCAAGAATGTTTTGCCTGTGTGTGGTGGGGGAGGTAGAGATTCTCATAGTATTTAAGAAATATCTTAGTGAGTGCCTATGTCAGCAAGGCATTCTGGGCTACAGTCCAAGTGCAGGGAAATGGAAATAGTACAAATGGGTGCTTGATGGCCAGCCTAGACATGGTGGGCTGAAGAGCCTGTATCTGTGCCCTTTGATTCTATAAATTTGTGCACAATAATCTCCCATAAACCACAAAATATTGACTGAATATTGATGTTGACTGAAGATAATGATATCCAGAACACTGGGGAAACTTAAAGCCAATTGGACTCTGTTGGAGGAACTCAGCAGGTCAAACAGCATCAGTGGGAGAAAAGGAATGTTCACCGTCTTGAGCCAAAACTCTTCATCTAGTCCTGATGAAGGTTCCGACCTGATACATTGACTGTTCCTCTCCCACTGATGTTGCTCGACCTGTTGAGATGCTCCAACAGAGTATGCTTGGCTTCATATTCCATTTTCTGTAGTCGCCTCTGCGCCTTCATTGGGGATCTCTCTGGTTCTTTGATGGAGCCACAGAGCATGGAAACAGGCCCTCAGATCTGCCAATTTCACATCAGATGTCAAGTACTCCTTCTTTCCATCATCCACTTCTATCCATTGGGTTTGTGGGAGTAGGCAGGGATTCAGTTTTAAACAAAGCACAGCACCTCCAAAAGGGTGAAACTCTCTCACGTGTGGTATAAACCCAAATTCTTCTGACTCGGAGTTAGAGGGATCCAATATGAATCAGATTTTTTTTTAGCTCAATCTACCTCTACCGTGGATTTGTGGCAAAATTAGTCCTCTATGTAATATCACATCTAAAACATTAATACCTCCACGCATGGCACCATCACCACACTGCATTGGTCAGAAGTGGGAGCTCAGCTCTATGGAGTAAGATTTGAACACATCTTTCCAGCTTAGAATTAAACACTGGGTGTGGATGTTGAACACACATGAACAAATCAAGAATAATTCACAAGTGCAATGTAAATACCTTTCTGCTTGATCACCCAGGGATCCAATGAAAATGGCAAAAGCATTAACTTGAGGATTGCAGGTTAAGGCTCGAGCAAACCTCGCAGAACTTATACCGTACCGCTCCAAGTTAGCGTCGCTTAGCACAATGACAAAGTGTTCATCTGCCTCTTCTTTAGCAATCTCTTGTATAGCGTGTTCTGTCCCTTCAAGAGTGTGGTCCCCACTCATGCAAAACTGGGCGTGGGCATGCATCACCTAAAGAAGGAAGACACTTATCAGTGACAAATTGTGCATACACACAATTCCACACACTACACCATATACATTACATAATACACACTCACAAACTACACACCACACACACACCCACAATTTAGATTATGGAATGAATGGCTTTGTGACTAAATTTGCAGATGATATGAAGGTAGGTGGAGAAGCAGGTAGTGTTGAGGAAACAAGGAGACTGCAGAAAGACAGATTAGGAGAATGGCAGAGAAGTGGCAATGAAATACAATGTTGGAAAGTGTACAGTCATGCACTTTTATGGAAGAAATAAACAGACGATTATTTTTTAAATGGGGAGACAATTAAAAATTTCCAGATGCAAAGGAACCTGGGAGTCCTTGTGCAGGATAACCTGAAGGTAAACGCGAGTTGAATCTGTGGTGATAAGGTATTTGCAATGCTGGGATTCATTTCAAGAAGAAGGGAATATAAGAGCAGGGGTGTGATGTTGAGGCTTTATAAGGCATTGGTAAGACCTCACTTAGAGAATTGTAAGCAGTTTTGGGTTCCGCATTTAAGAAAGATAATGCTAGCGTTCGAGAGGGTTCAGAGGTGGTTCACAAGGATGAATCCGGGAATGAAAGGGTTATCTCAAGAAGAATGTTTGGCCTGTACTCATTGGAATATAGGAGAATGAGGAGGATCTCATTGAAACACAGGGTATCGAATGTTGAAAGGCATGGACAGAGTAGATGCAGAAATGTTGTTTCCCATGGTGGGAGAGTCTAGAACAAGAGGGCAGAACTTCAGGATTGAAGGGGGTCAACTTAGAGATGCAGAGGAATCTCTTTAGCCAGTGGGTGGTGAATCTGTGGTATATGTTGCCACAGGCAGTTGTGGAGTCCAAGTTATTGAGTGTATTTAAGGGAGAAAATGCTGGAAATGCTCAGCAACATCAGACAGAGTTAATGGTTCAGGTTGGACACCCTATGTCTGAACTCATCACATCAGTCGCACCTGCCTGGTGACTCAGCTTCTGAACCTTGGGAGCCCTCTCTGCTTCTCTGTTGCAGTTTACAAAGGATATGGCCTTTGCACTCATTGGAATGGGGGTAGGCCATTTAGGCCTCCAGAGCCTACTTAACAATGAAACGAGATCTTGATTAATTGGCATCTTAATTTTATTCACCATCCCTGGCCCTACATTTCACACCCTTGACAAAAAAAAAGAAATCCATCGACCTCAAATTTAAAATGACTTACTGACCTATTGATGAAAGTTTATAAAATTTGATATGCTGGACAGTCAGAATCTTTCTGCCAGGCTAAAATTATCAAATACTAGAGGAAAGTGTGGTGGGAGGGAGGGGTAGGAAAGAAGGGAGTTTAAGAGAGATGTGTGGGGCAAGTTTTTTTATTACACACAGAGGGTGAGTGCCTGGAAGGGGCTGCCAGGGATAGTGTTGGAACTGGATACAATAATATTATTTAAGAGGCTTCTAGATACACACATGAATAGGCAGAGACTGGAAGAATATGGATTATGTACAAGCGGCAGAATTTGAGTTTAACTTGGGCATCATGTTCAGCACAGACACATGGGCTGAAGAGCCTGTTCCTGTTATTGGCTTATGTACTGTCTGCTCCTTCTTGTATTTCACCTCTACAAAAGAAACCTAGTTCCATGATAACCAAAATAGCAAAACACATTACCTTAATAATGTGCAGTCTCTCTTTGTTGTTTTTCGGAATCCTTTCGCTTCTGACTAGTTCGATATTGAATCCATCTCCTGAGTGGCCCACAATGTCATACTGAAAAGAAACAATAGACCATCAGATGGAATGATTTTCTTTAATTTGTGCAAGTCTGCCATCAAAGCTAGCATTTATTATCAATCCCATACTCCTGAGCAAGTAGCAGTGAACCATCTCAGTCTGCGTGGTATGTTTCAGTGTCAAGCGGTGAAGTTTCCATGCACTTGCTGCCCTTGTGGAGATCACAGGTTTGTGATCCCTCCAACAAAATCTAACAGGTCTAACACATTGCAGCCAGAATTTCAATGATGGAGCAAATGAATATTTGGATCACTGATAAAGGTTTTGGGCTACTGTATCCTCCAGTCTCCTGAAGTGCATGCATTTAAATGTGGAAAGCTCTCCGTTACATCGAGGGTGAGCGTTCAGATGGCATTAGTGTTAAAAATCGTCAATACTACAAAACACAATAACAAATATGATACTATGCTAAAAATACTTCTCTTCAATCTGAGGCACCTGCAAGCTCACACCAAGACACAAGAGAAACTTGTCCGTGAACTACTCTTTGCAGACGATGCCGCTTTAGTTGCCCATTCAGAGCCAGCTCTTCAGCGCTTGACGTCCTGTTTTGCGGAAACTGCCAAAATGTTTGGCCTGGAAGTCAGCCTGAAGAAAACTGAGGTCCTCCATCAGCCAGCTCCCCACCATGACTACTAGCCCCCCCACATCTCCATCGGGCACACAAAACTCAAAACGGTCAACCAGTTTACCTATCTTGGCTGCACCATTTCATCAGATGCAAGGATCGACAACGAGATAGACAACAGACTCGCCAAGGCAAATAGCGCCTTTGGAAGACTACACAAAAGAGTCTGGAAAAACAACCAACTGAAAAACCTCACAAAGATAAGCGTATACAGAGCCGTTGTCATACCCACACTCCTGTTCGGCTCCGAATCATGGGTCCTCTACCGGCATCACCTGCGGCTCCTAGAACGCTTCCACCAGCGTTGTCTCCGCTCCATCCTCAACATTCATTGGAGCGCTTTCATCCCTAATGTCGAAGTACTCGAGATGGCAGAGGTCGACAGCATCGAGTCCATGCTGCTGAAGATCCAGCTGCGCTGGGTGGGTCATGTCTCCAGAATGGAGGACCATCGCCTTCCCAAGATCGTGTTATATGGCGAGCTCTCCACTGGCCACCGTGACAGAGGTGCACCAAAGAAAAGGTACAAGGACTGCCTAAAGAAATCTCTTGGTGCTTGCCACATTGACCACCACCAGTGGGCTGATATCGCCTCAAACCGTGCATCTTGGCGCCTCACAGTTCGGCGGGCAGCAACCTCCTTTGAAGAAGACCGCAGAGCCCACCTCACTGACAAAAGGCAAAGGAGGAAAAACCCAACACCCAACCCCAACCAACCAATTTTCGCCTGCAACCGCTGCAACCGTGTCTGCTTGTCCCGCATCGGACTTGTCAGCCACAAATGAGCCTGCAGCTGACGTGGACATTTACCCCCTCCATAAATCTTCGTCCGCGAAGCCAAGCCAAAGAAGATATAGAAATATGATACTACAAATTTGAAAATACCTAGTATTGTGTATTTTTTTATTGTAAATAAAGTCAACGTTGAAATAAATTAAAAGGTGTGCCTTCAGATAGAGAAGAGATTTCAGGGAGGCAGAAAGTGAGCACATGCTTGAAATTATCCACCTGCTGACCTGCTCTTGTAATCGCAGCATTCATGTGGTTTGTCATCAATGGAAACCTTCCCCAGAAGATATTGATGTTGGGCTAATTCATTTGTCATGTTGAATGTCAGGGGGAGGTGGGGAGTTTTGCTGGAGATGTTCAAATGATGGTTACCTTTGATGGAGTAGTACTAGATAGAAAAAGGCTCTTTATTCCACACTGCCCATTGTACATATCTACACAGTACTCCCTTTCATCTGCCTGTCTGTATCCGCTATGTTTTAGGAAGCTGCAGCTGATATTGTTTGGCATAAACTTTTAAAAAGACTCGTGATTCCCTCAATTTGTATTGATTTTAATTCTAGTCTAATGACACAAAGATGGCCTTTCAGCCCATCAGAACCAGGATGATTTCTGGGGAATGACCCTCTCTCCTTATTATCCATACCCCATGCAACTCATTCTATCTTATGGATGTCTATCAGCACCCTCTTGATTATTTTTGTCATTGACCTACATGGAGGACAATTTCCAGCAGTCAGTTAATCTACGTCTTTGGGATGTGGGAAGAACCTGGTGGATCCGAAGGAAACCTAGGTGGTCACAGGGAGAATCTGGAGCATGAACTGCATTAAATGCTGAGCTGGTCAATGAATAGCAGTCTGGTGTATGAGGCGTCATTCTCCAGGTGGGTCAGGATGGAGTGTTGGGATAAGATTATAGCATGGCTCCATCTGTAGGTGAATTGTAATGTGTCCAGTGTCTGTGGGAGGTTTGCTTTGATATGTTCCGTCACCCGACACGAAGCACTTCATAATGGTGGTTAGTGCCACTGGGCGACAGTCATTGAGGCCTGTTACTGTTGCCCTCTTTGGTACCTTAAAATGAAGATTACCAAAAGGACCTCCAAAAGTTGACCTGCACAGTCTTTCAGTACCAAACCAGGTATGTTATCTAGTCCCGCTGCCCCTTGTGCTGGATAGGATTCTCCTTACCTCAGGCTCAGCCACACAAGGGGCCTGCTCTTCAGGGGGAGAAGCTTTCTTTGGCATCAGCCTGTTCTTTTTGTGAACAGTACATAGTAGATGTTCAGTCTGTTCAGAAGGGAGGTGTCATTGTCATTAGGGGTTTTTAGACTGCAGGCATGTAACGGCATAATCAAGGAATTTTGCTGCTACATGGGCAGTCTAAAAAGGAATGTGCAGGAATTTTGAGTCAATTCCTGCACCGCAATTTATCCTGCAGGTCCCCTACAACTCTTTGGAGGAAGCCTTCAGTGTAAATAGTACTGGAAAAATTCATTCTCGATCATTCACTCTACTGCATATCCAACCTGTTGCACTCAGGTACTTGCAGTCTAAAATGGTGCCAGTGTGAACGACCACATGGGTAGTAATTATGTTAATTTTTTTCAGCGATTTTCCCCACATTGCCATCTAAAAAACATTAATGACTTCCAAGTTTGTCTTGTAATCTGTATTTGTTCTGATATCTTGTGTCGCCTGTGTTGCATGGTTGACTATAGATGCTCCGTGTGTACATACGTTTTGCCTTCTGGGAGAGTTCAATGATTTGAGGCATTTTTGCCAAGGTACAAATAAATAGAAGGAGAAGTAGTTGTAATCAGCACATAAGGGAAAGGAAAAGTGAGTGCAAATTACCGGTACCTGAGTGCACAAGTTAGAGATTTTAGAGGGAACAGATTGATGGAGTTAACAACAAGCTGCCAGATGAACTCAGTGGGTCAGAGAGCATCCATGGGTAGAAATGTTCAGTTAAAGTTTTGGGTCAGAATCCTTTATTGAGATTAAAGTGAGAGATGGATATATCAACTATATATTGTACGAAGGGATGGGAGAAGGTGGGGAGGAGATAAGACCTGGTGGGTTTTGGAAAGAAAGTGGAAGGAGGGAAGAAACAATTGAGCAAAATATACAAATGAAAGAATGGTAGATAACAAAGATATGGGAACAGTAGAACCAGATAGAAGTGGGGTTACCGAAAATTAGACAATCAATGTGCTCATGCCTTTGGGTTTAAAGCTGTTCATAATGTGTTGGTCCTCAAGTTTTTGTTTGGCTTCACTCTGGTAATGGATAAGGCCTAGGGTAGCCTTGGTGTTGTGTTGCAATGGTTGGGGGTGCTGAAATGGCTGGCTACAGGAGATTCAAGCTTAGAACCACAGACAGAGTGCAGGTGTTTGGTGAGGTGATCATCCAATTTGTATTTAGACTCATTGATGTGGGGGAGACTTCATCAAGAACACTGAATGCAGTAGATAAGATTAAGGAAGTGATGAAACAGACAGGGCAGTGGAGACACAAAAGATTGTAGATGCTGCAATCTGCAACCAAAAACTGGAGAGACTCAGTGGGCCAGGCAGCACCTGTAGAGGCAAAGGACAACATTTCAGATCAAGACCCTGCATATGGAGGGGAGATAGGCAGCATAAAGAAGTGAGAAGGAGAACAACATCCAAATTAGGACATAGCCAGCAAGTAACATTTGTGCCTCACGAGTGTCAGCCAATGATCTTATCCAATAAGAGAAAATCCAGCTCTCACCCCCTGAATTCAATGAGATTACCATAAATGAATCCCCTACTATAAATATCCTGGAAATTATCGTTAACCAGAAGATGAACTGGAATAGCCATATACACAACATGGCAGGTCAGAGGCAAGAATCCTGTAGTGAGTAACTCAACTCCTAACTCCCATCAAAAAGCTCAAGTTAGAAGTGTGATGGAACACTCACCACTTGTCTGGATGAGTGCAGCTTCAACCCTCAAGAAGCTTGACAACCATACAAGAGTCTGTTCAATAACCACTCCACCCATAACATTTCACTTACTCCACCAAAACACAGTAGCAGCAGTTTGTATCATCTACAAGATGAACTGCAGCAACTCACCAAGATTCCTTAGATGGCTCCTTCCAAATCCACCATCTAACCAGCTGAAAGAACTAGGGCAGCAAATCATGGGGACCCCACCTGTGGTAATACAACCACTACATGGGCCACACTCCTTCAGCCTACTGCAGGTAGGCAACCTGGGAGGCTGGCCCCACCTGCCTGCTGTCAATCACCAGCCCGTATAAAGACTCGAGTCGGCCCCCTTTGGTAGTCAGTCGAGCTCGTGGAGCCATAAAGGTACAGAGACCATGTGTGTGTACATTTAAGCTGATTAAGGCCTGTTGTGCAGTCTATGAACTTTGTGCCTTAATTTTTCACACAGTCATGCTCACACCACCACCTGAAAATTGTTCTCTAAGCCACACACCATCCTGACTTGGAAATATATCACTGATACTTCACCATAGCTAGGTCAAAATCTTAGAACATTCTCCCTAAAAATATTGTGTCCCTCCCCACACCTTGAGGACTGCAGTAATTCAAAAAGGCAACTCATCACCACTGAAGGGCAATGAGGAATGGGCTTGCTTAGCCTTTGAAACACACAACCTTTAAATAAATAATTGCATCCGTGCAATTAAATTATTTGTTTTTATGACGTCTTCCAACTTGTTGGAAATTGCAGACATTCAGGTGTGAAGTACATGATGTTTAATCAGATAAAAAGATCTTGTCTAATTTGTTTGAACTCATGTTTTGGGCAACATGTGATTGAACTTTCCAATCTCCAAGTTGGGGCCTCAAGATACTTTACAGCCAAGACATTATTGTGAGGTGCATCTGCTGTTGGTTTTTGAGGGAAAAACTGATAGCCCAGTTAATACAGAGGACAATAATCTGTACAAGTATGAATATGTTTGAGAGGCAGCTGAGGGATCATATCATTGCATTTCTTCAAAAGCAGGTGGGACAACCATTTAATGACCTTAACACCTCATTAATGGAGTGAGGAAATAAGAAGTTGGGAGTGGCGGCAGATGAAGTGCTTCTTTGACCATCTAAGACCATATTATTCGAAGCAGTAATTTCTCTTTCCCAAATTAAAGCGCAAACAAATGAACATCAAAAATGCTATTTAGTCTTTCAATTCTGTTCCACTATGCAACTGGATCACGGCTGATCTTTACATAAAGGCCATTCAATCTCCTTTGTTCCATTATTGTTAATACCCTGAACAAAGATCAATCAATTAGAGACCTGTAATTTTAATCTGTTCAATTGTTTACAAGCTTTGTGTGAACAGGTTCTTCTTGACACCACACGAAATGGTCATGATGTTCCCTTATCTGGATTCACTCTCAAGAAAATAGTTCTCCAAGCTCTTCCTTTATTTCTATTATCCACTTCAATAAGATCAAACCTCCGTTTATCTAAAGGGAACATTAAAGGGAAGGGCAATTCAAACTGTTCTCACTATGTCAGCTGGTATCATTAAACATGCCTTAAGCTCAAGTCTTTTGACCTCGACAGCATTATCTCCTCTAACCTTCAATAACATTACTCAAGTTTGCATTTGCAACATTGTTTTGTGTGTGTTTGAGTAGCTTACGAATTGTGCTTTTGGGGGTTGCTCATCAATTGTCTGAATGTTCAGGTGCATTTCAAATGAGTAAAACAGGGCACAAAATCCCTTGGGCAAACCTGATCTTGTGAGACTTTAGATCAATGAATGTGCTGGAGTTATAGATGGTGATGTACTGTATTATATTGTCTATGATATACTGTCTCTTCTCATCTGAGATGTACTGCATTAAACAGAAGTAAAACACAAAAGGCTATAGACACCAAGGTTGAAATAAAAACACAATGCTGGAGAAACTCAAAGAAAGATACATAACCAATGTTTCGGCTTTGTCTGGATGCAATGTATTATTTTGTCTGTGATGCACGGTGTTATATTGTCTGTGATGCACGGTGTTATATTGTCTGTGATGCACTGTGTTATATTGTCTGTGATGTACTGTGTTATATTGTCTGTGATGCACTGTGTTATATTGTCTGTGATGCACGGTGTTATATTGTCTGTGATGCACGGTGTTATATTGTCTGTGATGCACTGTGTTATATTGTCTGTGATGCACTGTGTTATAGTCTGAATGCACCCTATTATATTGTCAATAATTGCCACTTGTTTACTTCCTTTTACAAACCACTATCACTGGGGTGTTGATCAAATTGTGCTTTACCTTGAATTTCTGTTCGTAGTTTTCAAAGGCTTCCAAGACCATGCAGACAGCCTCCATGGAACGCTCCAGCCTGCCGTCGAGACCATTGAAGCGGTACATGCTTCCAGAGCAATCGACAAGGAGCCGCAGGCGCTTGGGTTTCTGCTGGGGGCTACCAAGCTGCAGAGGCAGGCAGAGTTGTGGGTGAGAACAAAGCAAAGCAAACTATTCCCTTTGTAATGCACAGGGTACCTGTGGAGGAGAAAATACCAGACCAGGAGAGGAATAGATCAGGGAACATACAGAAAACATAGGCTTGTTTTAAGGAGATAGGGTGAGTGAGGGGAGACAGGGTGAGTTGGGGAAACAGTGATTGGGGTTACAGAGTGAGTGAGGAGACAGGCTGAGGGAAAGGGGACAGAATGATTAGCAGGTACAGCATGAGTAAAGGGGGAGAGGGTGAGTAAGATGGGTCTGGGTGAGTGAGAGGAGATAGTATGGGGAGTAGAGTGAGTAGAGTGAGTGTGGGGAATAGAGTGAATGAGGGGGATGAGATGTGAGGGGGATAAGATGTGAGGGGGATAAGGTGTGAGGGGGATAAGGTGTGAGGGGGATCAAGGTGGGTGAAGAGGACAGAGTGAGTGAGAGAGGGGGACGATATGCAAAAGGGGGGTGAGGTACGAAGGGGTGAGGTAAGTGAGAGGGGACAGTGAGTGAAACAAAGTGAGTCAGGGAGGAACTGGGTGAGTGAGGGGAATGGGTGACTGAGGGGGATTGGGTGACTGAGGGGAGAATAGGTGATTGAGGATTGATGGAGTGAGGGGAGACTGGGTCCATAGGGGACACAGCCAGCTTCTGGTCCTCCTTGTTTCCTGCTGGTAAAGTTTGTCCTCCAACTCTTGAGAGAAATGGATTGATCATCATTAACATTAATCAACTGATTCTTGGTCTCTCAGCTCCTGAAGGAGCACCAGGGCTCTGCTGTTGTCTTCCGATTATTTCCAATTGCACATGACAGTCTCTCTGTTTGTGCACTTACTACGTTATTTAATCTCCCATGCATTTCTGTGCGGTGCTGCACATTGGTGTTGAGGTCCACTCAGAAGGGAAGATAACATCTGAGATCAGATGTGGAGAGCAGTTTTGCAGGAGATGCTGAAAGGAGCTTGGGCTGTGCCTGTGATGCACAGGCAATGGACATGTGGATTCCTGAGGTAAACCTCAGACATTAATCCTCACCTAATCAGTGCAAGCAAAGTCTTAATTAAACTGGTCATATATTTTTAATTATAATTTCCAACTATCAGTTGATATTATTTTAAGCAGATGGGATAATTCAGATTAACAAGAAATGGGGCAATTAATCAAATATTTCATGTACTCCTTTATCCTAATGAACTATATGGATGGATTACTTATCACACGGTAAGTAGTTCCTCCATTTAAACTTAAAGAACTGAAGCCTTTCCAGATGTGGAATTTAACACTGAATAGGCAAATAAGTATCACTCAGCCCAGAATAGCAACCTGTGCTGTGTCAATTGCAAATTAATTGTTTGCTGGTTAGCCTTATGACTTGCTTTTGAGTGTAGCAGTTAAGGGAAATTCTGGCACAAAGCGGACTGGAGGGACACATCTCGTGACCTCCCTGATCAATTAAACCTGGCATGCTTCAGTCTTGAATCTTCATTTCCAAGTACTGAACATGGAGGAATCTGGGATCATGGAGAACAATATGGCAATTGCGGAGCTACTCAATCAGGATTGAGCAAGGAAGAGGGGGTTGATCAATGGAGGGAAAAATAGGGGCACATCTGATACAAATGAAATACAGAGAAAGAAAGATGGTTAACCAACAGAAAAGAAAGATTAACAATATTGTCATTGGAGATTTATTCTTTAAATTGCTTTATGTACATTTAGGACTGAATTTTAGTATTTTGAATCACGCTCTTTTTGAACCAGAAAACAAAAATTGATGACCATGGTGAACAAGCAGGAAATGACACTGAGGCCAAGGTTAGATCAATCATGGACCTACTGAATGGTTGGGCAGGCCTGTGGAACCACAGGCAGGTTCTGTTTCCTCTGAAGTTGTGTTTCTCCAGAAGGGAACATTCTGGAACATTCATACCCAGGTTTGTCCCCATTACTTAAATGGTGCAAAGATGGTTAAAATGCTGATAGAAATATGTGGAGCTGTGAGAGGCATAGATAGAGTTGATGGTCAGTGTTCTTTTTTTCCCCAGAGTGAAAAATTCAAATTCTAGAAGGAAAAGGTTTAAGATGAGGGGTGTGGGGTGGGGAGTTTAAAGGAGATTTGTAAGTCCAGTGGGTTTTTTTTGCACAGAGTTGTGGGTGCTTGGAATACTCTGCCAGGGGAAATGTTGGTAGGAGATACAACTTCAATGTTTAAGAGGCTTCTAGACAGGTGTGTGAACAGGCAAGGAATAGGGGGATAGGAACAATGTGAAAGCAGATTGAATTTGCTTGGATTGGCATTATACTGTTTTATGTTCTACAGAAATTGAGTTGATCTCTAACCCTACCAATCAAAACCATTTCCTTTCCTCTCATACTCACTTCAGGATCAAGCTCTCCTCTGCGCTTATAAATTGCCTTCTCCCCTGTCAGGCCATCAATTATCTTGGTGTCGTCGAGCTCCCCTACTGACTGGTGTCTGAGCCATTGTCTCTCTTTGCCTTTTGCCTGGAGGAAGAATGTGGAAATGACAATCATTCAGTGAAATACTGAAGTTTTATTCAACAGCACTTCTTACTTCTGCAACATTCAACAAACAAAAGGAGTCTATTATTATTTGTAAAACAAAACTATGGGAATTGTTGAAACTTGTTTAAAAGATTCCACACTGAAGGAAGGATATAGTAACAATAAAGAAAGTGCCGAAGAGATTGATCAGAATGTTGTCTGGAAAGGAGAGCCTTAGTTATAAGGAGATTGGAATTATTCTCACCAGAACACAAAAGGCTGAGGGGTGACCTTAAAGAGGTTTAGAGCCTGATAGCTGTTGAATAAAAACTGTTCCTGAATCTTAAGGTGCTGAACTTTAGAATTCTGTACCTTCTGTCTGAAGGTAGCAGTGAGAAAGGATTGTTACGAGGGTGATGGGGTTGCTTCATGATTTTTCTTGAGTAGAGTATATAAGCAATAGGCACGTAGCTAGTCACTAGGCCAAGAGCAGAAATAAAACATGAACATGATTGGCAGAAGCACACCGTATACCTGCCCATTCCGCATCATATACAAGGCGCAACAGCAACTTTATTTTCTGTAGAGCATGAAGAAAACTCATCTCTGTCCTACCATATTGATGGATTTTTACCGCTGTACCATAGAGAGCATACTGACCTATGGCATCTCTGTGTGGTATGGTAATTGTCTCATATTGGACTGTAAAGCACTTCATCAGGAGGTGAAAACTCCCCAGCAGATTATTGGTATCCAATTGTGCACTATTGAGAACACCTATCAGGAATGCTGTCTGGGCAGGGCAAAGAGCATCATCAAGGATGCATCTCACCCGAACTATGGACTTTTTAAACTCTCCTTCCATCTGGTAGGTGCTACATGAGCCTCCTCTCTTGAACCAGCAGGCTCAAGAAGAGCTTTTTTCCTGAGTCTGTGATCCTGCCGAACCTTAAATCACAGCACTGAGTGATACTACACTCACATTGTACTGTCAGTACTTTTATAATTGTTTACTTGATGTTCTAATTTTAATAAAATGGGAATGTCCACTGGTCATCATAGGCTGAATAATGATACCATCTGTGATCTGCTAGTCATTATTGTTGTTGCAGTGATGAGCAACTCTGCGGGAAATACACCAATGGAGATGGCAGCTGTGGACTTGCAAGGCACAATACCTTCTTGCAGGCTCTATCCTCACAATGGGTTTAATTTGCGTGCGCTCAAGGCCACTGCAGGTGCAGTAGGAAGAGGAGGTGTTGGCTGGGGTGGGAATTGCTGTGGCATTTAACCTCCAGGAAGCAACATCCTCAAAAATGTCAAATTAACGTAATGCTTGTTTGCATTTATTTACTATCTCTTTTTGTATATATTGTCTCCTCATTCAATTCAATATACTATTGTATATTTTTTTTGTCTTTTTTTGTCTACAAAGTATCTGTTTGCCTGTGGTAAGAAAGAATTATGGTGCATTTATGGGCAAATCACCCAGACAGTTTCTGTTGCAACTGTACAGTGTACTGGTGTGCGTGTAGTTCTGGTCTCCTTTCTAGAGGTATTGCAGTGAAGGTTCACTAGTTTGATTCTGGAGAGAGAGGTTGAGTAGTAGGGACTGTACTAATTAGTTTGGAAGAATAAAGAGGCATCTTATAGAAAGATATATAAAATTATAAAAGGAATAGATGGGAGAGAAGCAAGGAGGCTATTTCCACCAATATATGAGACTAGAACTAGGGGACATGACCTCAAAATTCAGGGAGTAGATTTAAGACAAAGATAAGAAGGAACGGCTTCTCTCGGAGAGTGGAATTCTCTGCCAAAGGAAGTAGTGGAAATAGTTTTTTGAAGAATAGGGTTCTTCAAAGAATAAGGGTTAAGGGGAATGGGCAGGTCAGTGGAGCTGAGATTATAGACCAGCTGACCGACTCCTGCTCCTATTTCTCATGTTCTATTTATCTGTGTTCCACCTAGATCTCACTAACTGGTGGAAACAATCTCCCTGCTCCTATCTTATCTATTCCTGACTGATTATTTACAGCCAATAAAAATGCAGACACTGTCAGCAGGTGAGAGGGGTAAAGGCCTTTCTATCCAGCAGGCCAATTCTCAACTTACCTGTAGACTGTCCAGGATAACTCGTATTGACTGCACTTGCCTCCGCACAGCCCCAGAAAACCTCTCGTATGTGGCAGCATCATATTCACTCATATGAATTTCCTTTAACCTGCAGGAGAGACAATGAAGAATGCTATCTATATTTCTGATATTCATTAACTATTTTAATGGAACATATACTATTATAGTTGTGGTTTTTCATGAAGTACCTGTTTGGCAACAGCAAGTCAGAATTTCAGTGCATATGTAGATTGTACAATGTATGTGACAATAAACTCATTATATCAACATCTGCAGGTTTTCCAAATATGAGATGTAGGGTTTGTCTAAAACACACATGTCAAACTCAGGCCCGCGGGCCAAATTTGGCCAGTGATATAATTATATTTGGCCCGCAAGATCATATCAAATATGTATTAGAGCTGGCCCGCTGGCTGCCGTGCCAGTATAGCACATGCACAGCTAATACTACAAATCCCAGAATGCGTTGGCGCCGGCCCGTCAGCCCGCTAATCGCCCCCACCTCCTCTCTTTACTTTCATTAGCATCTGCGACCTGTCGCCCAACTCACACGTAATAAACCCCTTACGAAAAATGGCCAAACGAAAGACAGAAAACACGACCTTTCAAGACAGGTGGGAGGCAGACTATATGTTCATCATTTTAAAAGACAAACCTGTTTGTCATTGAAGCAAGTTGTTATTTTTTTGACTTGTTGGCTTGTGAAAAAAAAACATTTAAAAGGAGCTTAAAGGCTATAGAGAAATATTATTTATTGAATATTTTATTTCTCATTTGTTAATGCTTCTGGAAAGAGTTTATCCAAAACTATTATTAAACATTTATTTTAATAAGAAAAAGTTTAACATTACATATGTTGAAAGAAGAGAAAACATGCAGATGTTGTTGAAAATTTTCAATAAATATTTAGTTTGGCCCACGACTTAGTCCAAGTTTTTAATTTTGGCCCTCTGTGAATTTGAGTTTGACACCCCTGGTCTAAAAGGATGAAGGAAATGACAGGATTCAAACTTTTGCTAGGACAGGAATACAACTAATTCTGAGTGTTGGTAATGGTTCTATAATCTAGTTCCATTTTTAGGTCTTGTTTGGGAATTTTTCAAATAAGCAAGGAGACACAAGAAACTGTAGACGTTGGAATGTGGAGCAAAAAAACCCCAATCTACTGGAGGAACTTCAGGGGAGGAAAAGAACGGTCGGTGTTTTGGGTTGAAACCCTTGTTGAAAGGTTCTGTCTCACAATATCATCAGCTCCACTGATGTTGCTTGACCTGATTAGTTCTTCCAACGTTGTTTTTTGTTTCAAGCTAGCAACACTGGGATACTGACGCAGGAGCTGTCTTATTGGGTTGCTCCATCATTCCTTTAAATTCTGGATGCTCTGCCCCTTAATTACATTTACCCTCTTTACTCCATGTTGTTAATACCTTGTCAAAACAAATTCCAAAGCTCTCAATGGAGTTAAAATGTGAGTAAGTGAAAAGAAAGAGCTTGAGCTCTCCAAGGGTTGTATGTGATGTCATGTATGTACTTTGACAATAAATCTGAAATCTGTAAGAAGGAACGATGATTTAATGAAGGGACATACAATGTCAATATTGAAGGGACATACATTGTCCTCCATGATGGCAATAGGAGTTGTCAATACCTGTTAAAACTTGAGAATGGATTTGGAACCATTTTAAGACAATCTTCCAAATCATTCCTTCATTCTGAAATTCATTGTAAGGGAAAATTTCCCTCCATGGTTTGAGAGGGGGAACAGGAATAGTGACAGGGTGATCAAAAGATTGTACAAATGTGAATTGAAATGGATTGCCAAAGGTCAACAGTGCCCAACCCAAATGAGACCAATATTTTTGAGTAGATAGGTAATATAGCAGCAAGGTGAATATCACTTAATGTTAATTTTTTAAAAGACTTCCAGAAGACTTTAAAGATGACATGAACTGATCAACTTCACACTAGCTTTTAACCATTTATGGTGCTTGTCCGCAAAGTATACCGATTTTCTCATTCTATTACAAGCAAAAGAAATTCCCCTGATGGTCATGTTTTTAGAGATAGAGGTTTCAAAGGAAATGGTATTTCTTTATAAAAACAGTATTTTGGAGATTAATCTTTTTTTGCTGGATGCTCTAGTGCAACCATGACGGATCATCTATCTTGGATTGAACTGAATGGCACAACAAAGGGGCGATTTAACGAAGCTTTGTGGTGCAATGCTGCATTCACTTGGAAATACCCGAAGAGATTGAGCTGGGCTAGTGAGAAGACCGAGGCAGAAAGATCAGTGCATAAGGCCACAGAGTTAGACTGCAGACGTAGAGACAGTGTGAGGTGGTGTGAGGGTCAGGAAGAGAAGTTAACAGCTGATGGGCTGGTCACCAAGGGTCAGACCCTGGTATGTACTGGGGAGAGGGGAGAGATCTTTGCAGGGCATTTAAGGAGTTATTACAGTCAACTCTGAAATTCAAAATGCTAAAAAGAGAGATCTTGTGGCTTTGTTACCTCCATGATAGTCCTCACTAAAGATCTCAGTGGTCTGTGGTACTATGAATCAGTGACCATTTTGTGCTATTCTTGTCCTGAAGCTGGAATTCGAATAGAGCTTGTGGACAGAGGAAAATAAATAATACCATACTGAGAATTACAATAAATACAGCTAATTCCTGCACTTGCAAACTATGTTCAAATTAATCCCTTTCTGCATAATGAACGCTAGAAGAAGCTAAAACTCACTTTACTCTGAAATACTGTTGTGCATCGTTGCAATAATCAACGTTTCTTGAACAACCCAGTACAAGGGTGGCGACTGCCAGAACTGGAGTGGCATTGGCTGAGAGCAGCAATATGACATTTCCAAAGATGATGAGTAGCACTTTATGTTTTTCAGAGACTGTCGGTAGATATAGCATGAGACAGTACAGTGTTGAGGTATCTTCCGAATATTTGAGGCAGGAGTAAGGATTTCAAAGGAAAACATTTATAAATTAGTACAGATCCACAGGGTACACTCATTCATAGTGTACGTGGGGGGGTGAAGGAAGATACTCAGTGTGTACTTGGGATAGTGAGGGAATGCACTTGATGTGTACCTGGGATGGTGAGCGGATACACCCACTCTGTACCCAGGATGGTGAGTGGATATACTAGTTACGTACCAAGAGGATACTCCATGTGCACACTGGAAAGGTGAGGTGCACCCTTGATGTTATCTTTTGAGGTGAGGGGATATTCTCGATGTGCATCTGCAATAGTGAGGGAATGCATTCAGTGTGTGGCTGGAGTGAGGGAATATTCCCACAATGAATGCGGGAGAATGAAGGGATGGACCCACAGTATATGTGGGAAAGTGAGAGGATACACTCAAGTGCTCCCAAGAGAATGAGGGGATACCCCCACTGTACTTTAAAGGGATACTCAGTGTACCGATTGTGTGAGGGATACATTCCTAGTGTTCTAGGAGGGTGAAGAATTTCAATGAGCACGTATGAGAGACATTGAAAGCCCACATCAAATTTAATTGAGCATTAAACAGAATTGAACAGATAGACTGAATACATTTCAGTCCTGGACACTGAATGTCATTGTGACCAAAACACAGACTCACACTTCCCTTGGGTTCTGGCACAGCCCGAGAAGGGAAGCAAAGTGTAACTGAAGAATGCTGAATCCTCTAATGAGCAAACTGGAGTAGATCTAGACCACCATTCAGCTGCCTCTCAGATTACTGCTCTGCCAAAATTGGACCCTTGTGAAAGGCGGACAAAATAAAGCAAGAATTATGCTGCAGTTGAATGCATTTCTTCAGATGAATCACTAATAGTTTGGGGAAATCTAACAGTGACCACTTTGATTTGTAGCTCAAACTTCCAAGGCAGGGGAGTCTGCTTATATTTTACACTCAGTGAGCCAATATTCATTGCTTGAGTCCCATCTGGTGCTTTTGACCCATGTTTCAAAATGAATCAGTGCTTTCCAGTGTTCTAGCCAAGCTCACCTCATTCACGATTCAGTGCAGACCCCAAAAGTAGTTCCGTTTATGAACAACTGTGAAAGATGGGATGTATTGATACTGACAAGAAATTGGATAAGTTTTGGGAAACCACAAAGAACTTTTTGTTTCATTCATTTCCAACAAGAACTATTTATGGAGAAATGATTTTGGAAATCTTTCATTCAAAGGTGTTTACACTAGAAGGGAGCTTATTTCTTTTTTCTATTTCTGATCTTAGTAAATCAGCTCCCTCTGAAATATACTTTGGCAGTTTCAACCCAAAATGGTGGCATCTTCTGGGTTATCAAGTGGGTGCCCTCCTTCCTCCATCCTGATCTCTTACTTCAGACGCCTGGTGCAACATTTTGCTTTCCTGCTGGCATAATTATATTGCAATTATACAAGGATCCAGAGAGGAATCAACAAGAAGAACATTCTTTATAAGTCTGTGGAAGGTTGACTTGGATGTAGAAGGCAGAAAATTTTTAGCAATGTTGATCACAAGTCTGATTCGGAAATGAAGGAGTTTCAGCTATTTGAGAACAGTGATATGGATGTATTTAAAATGTAAGTCTGTTGTCATATGCTTAAATGACACAAATAATTAGGTTGGAGGCAAAGATGCTAACAGATGAAAAGATTCAGCCCATCCTGGGCTCATTCTCTTCACCCTCCTCCTATCGGGAAGACGATTCATGAGCATGAGGTCACGCACCACCAGATTCAAGAATAGTTTCTTTCTTGCTGTTATCAGACTCCTGAATACCATTTAATTGTGAAGAGTCTGAGATTTGACATGTCGTTGTATAGACTGTTATGGAAAATTCATGGACTGGTTACATCATGGCCTGATTTGGAAATTACAGGAACGCAAAGACTGCGGAATGGGACAAATCAAGCCAAATCCAATAAACTGCAAGAAACTGAGGTACAATGAGCTTGCAGCTGATGTGCAGCAAAGTGGCTGGAAGGCAAGGGTCTGACTGGTTGATGTAGGCTGCAGGGGATTTGTTGCCACATCAAAATCAAGGCTGCTCCAGAAGTTGGGAGTGTGAGGAAAGATACACTGACAAGTAGTTAAAGATCTCTCTAGAGCTGCTGAAAAGGGTTGTCAGTGGCTCTGGATAAGGAGAAAGGATTCCACCTGGGGCATCCATGAGAGTGAATGGCATCTTGGGGGAGAGCCTGGGACCCTGGGATTCATTGCTGAACCCTCCGGAGGTGTCATGGGGAAGGAGGGCACCCACTTGATAACCCAGAAGATGCCACCACTCACTTGGGTACCACGCAGAGTCTAGGCAGCAAGTCTCAGGAGAGCAATAAGGGATGTTAACATCTCGACCTACATAACATACTTGATCATCTGGTGAATCAGTGACTGCTGAGAAAGAGCAGCTGACAACTAGGGAAAGACATTGTGACAGTATGGAAAGACAGCTAACAGGAGGGAACATACCCCACTGGGGCTTCCGTGGGCTAGCTACCTGCGGAAGTGGGATCCAATATGTAAGGTGTGTGGGTCTCACTCATTCTTGGCTACGAAAACTTGTAAGAAGAAAATACCCCGAATCATTGAGAGTGGGGGCGGAAGATGACTCGTCGGCAGATAACGCGATAACTGATACAGGAATGGAACTGAAAATGGGTGCTTTTCAGCTGCAGCACCTGGGTAGCCCTCCTGGGATCCAAGGGTGATTAGTGGGGCAAAGGTGCTTCCAGCACCTTTAAAGCTGTGGGTGGGGAATCCCAACCCGTGATGATGCATTAAGTGACGCTAGCCCACGGAAGCCCCAGTGGGGTATGTTCCCTCCTGCTAGCTGTCTTTCCATACTGTCACAACGTCTTTCCCTAGTTGTCAGCTGCTCTTTCTCAGCAGTCACTGATTCACCAGATGATCAAGTATGTTATGTAGGTCGAGATGTTAACATCCCTTATTGCTCTCCTGAGACTTGCTGCCTAGACTCTGTGGGGTAGCCAAGTGAGTGGTGGCATCTTTTGGGTTATCAAGTGGGTGCCCTCCTTCCCCACGACGCCTCCAGAGGGTTCAGCAATGAATCCCAGGGTCCCAGGCTCACCCCCACCGATCGTGGCATCTCTCCCCCCCCCCCACCATGGCAGTGACCTCACTCCCCCCAATTGTGCCCCCCCACCATAGCAGCGACCCCTCTCTACCCCCGATCAAGGCAGACACTCCAGCTGGAAGCGTTGACGAATTAGGTCGGCCATTTTTGTTTTAAAGCTGTTGGTGGTTGAGACCTAGGTAAGTTTAACTGGGTTACCTGACTACCTCCGAGGTTGGGCAGGGACCCAGTTGATTTTGGAGCCTGCTGACTGGGTCGGATCCTTTCAAGCTGCCTTGTGAGTGGGGTCCTAACTGGGCAAATTGCTTGTGTTCTGCTGCAGCTGTTGTAGCTCAGGTATACTGATCATACAACTCATTAGGCGCTTTTTACCTGAGCTACAAAACAGCTGCAGCAGAACACAAGCTCCAGAGTTGCATTTGTGGCTGAGAAAAGGTTACTTCCACTAGAGGCTTGAAAATACATCAGGACAAGAAAGCATGCCTGAAGAAAGGGCAACAGGGACCTTGCATGGACAGTTACTTTCTGAAGAGCAGATTGAGTCAGTCAAATGAAGTTCAGCAGCAGGACAAAACCCAAAGTCTACATGGCATCAATACACCTGTCCCAATTGAAAAAGAACAAGAACAACGTGAACTCAGCCTGTTTCAACCGGCAATGGAAAAGAAGATCCAGGGATGAAAGCCATTGAATAAGTGGCCAAAATCTTGTGAGAAGGCAATGTTGGGAGAGGTCAATGCTGACCTCGGCAATATCTTAGAGATGCCCAGAGGCAAGACCATGAAGGAGTTGGAAATAATGGGGGAATAAATCTCTCGCTAAGGGGTGGAACGTTTTGGTGTGCAAGACAGGAAGAAGACTACACTGATGGTCTTCACTAGTCCTGGAGGCAGAAGGAGATATATCATCTAGTCAGAGAGAGAAGGCAGCTGAATAAACAATGGTGGAAGGCCACAAAGGAGAAGGAAGGCAGTGCCAGATATCCAGAGCAGGCTTGCGTCACTGCGGAGGGCTGAGAACCTGATAAGGAAGTGCAGGAAGAAGGAGTGGATGAGATCAAGCTTCTATAAAGATCCCTTTAAGTTTGTGAAGGGTCTCTTTACAGGGGAGAAGAGTGGAAGCCTCTCAGTGTCAAGGGCAGAACTGGAAAAACACCTGGAAAAGCTCCACACACATTGTGTGATGACATTGTTTAATGGGTTTATTGTATTGTATATGTTGAACATTTAATGGGTTTGGAGGGGGGTGGGAGGGAGGGAGGGAGGGAAGGGAGGTGAGAAAAAGGGGAGAAAATGACACTGTGTATATTCAAGAGGGAAATGTTTGTGTGTATTTTGATTAATATGGTTCATAGTGTGAAAAATAAAAAATTTGAAAAGCTCCACACAGACAACTGACAACATGAAGAGAGCACCATTCCACCTGACATGCCACCAATCCACCTACCGGAACACCAACTTGCTATCAGCCCACCTAGATGGAGTCAGGTAGAGAAAATTGTGCATTCAGCCAAGGCAGGATCAGCCCCAGGTCCCAATGGAGTGTCATGAAGGCTCTACAAAAATGCACCAGATGTCACGTGATTCCTCTGGAGGCTCATGCAGGTGGTATGGCATAACCAGGAATTACCAACATCCTGGTGGAGAGCAGGAGGAATCCTGATCCCAAAGGAAAAGGGTTAATCAGAAATCAGCCAATTCCACCATATTAGTCTCCTGAATGTTGAGGGCAAAATCTTCTTTAGTGCGGTGGCTCATAAGCTGTCAAGATATCTGCAAAGGAACCATCTGATTGATACATCGATCCAGAAAGCAGGCTTCTCTGGCTGTCTGGAGGTGGAATCATGGCCGGATATACCATCACCCCACCTAGCCTTCACCAAGGCCATGAAGGTGATCATTAGAGCATCTTGATGGGTTGTTGGAGGGCAGCACACAAGATCTGGCTTGAGGCTGCCACCTATCAGAGCATATATGGATGATCTCACAACACTGATCACAACCAAGACTTATACTGTACGCCTGTTGAGGAAGCTGCAAGAGAACATCGAACAGATTCGGATGAAGATCAAACCTAGCAAGGTCAGAAGAATCTTCATTGTTAAAGGGAAGGTGGTATATCAACATTTCTACATGGATGATAAGATGATTCCAACAGTCTTCGAGAAACCAGTGAAAAAACATCAGCTTAGGAAGGATGCCATCAGTGGCCTTGAGAGTATCGACAGAACCAAACTACCAGGTAAGTTGAAGCTCTGGAGTATGCAGTTTGGCCACTAACCCTGTATGAAGCTCCAGTCTCAAGCATGGAAAAGCTGGAGAGACTGATCAACTCATATGTAAGGAAGTGGCTTGGTCTTCCCAGATGCCTCAGCAGCATAGGGCTTTATGCAAAGGAGTCCTTGAGCTACCCATTTCCAGTCTTTCGGAGGAGTATAAGTGCACCAAAGTAAGCCTAGAGATGATGTTAACAAAGGCGAGTGATCCATTTGTAGCTCAAGCTGCCATCATCCTGGATACTGGAAGGAAATGGATTCCATCAAAAGCAACTAAGCAAGCAAAGGAAGTACTCAAGCATAGAGACATTGTAGGAAAAGTGCTGCAAGGGAAGAATGGTTGGGACCAGTGCGCCAGCCTGAAACAAGAAATGTAGGCTTGTGTTGGAGATATGTTGGCAAGAGAAGGCAGCAAGGTGCGTAAAGGCTGTCACTCGGCAAAGCAAGGGCATTGGACAAGATGGGAGGGAGTGGAGAAGAGGAAGATCTCCTGGAAAGAGCTGTGGGGGATGGAGACATTCAGAGTGAGCTTCACTATCAGGGCTATATATGATGTCTTGCCATCTGCCATGAATCTCAGCCAGTGGTATGGAGAGGACCCCACATGCTCCCTCTTCCTGATTTCAGCAACTCTAAAACATATTTTGGCAAGACCAGCCTCATTCAAGTATGATACACCTGGCGTCACAACCAGGTGCTATGGTGTCTTGTAACAGTGCTGGAAAAGCGATGGACGAGTGTTAACGCTCTACCTCCCCCTTCATCCCACTGGCCATTAACAGCATTGTCCAGGAAAGTGAGGGTCAAGTCAGAATTGCCAAATCAATATCAGATTCTGGGCAGCTTGGTAAACACATGATTGCGGAGTATAGGCAGGAAGTCTCAGGAGTGCAATAATTAGTCCTACAGAACATATCTTGAGTATCAATCTCCCATCCTTTGAAAGCATCTATATGAGACACTGCCTCAAGAGGGCAGCTAACATCATAAAGGATCACCATTCATATGGTCACAATCTCTTCTCACTACTCCCTTCAGGCAGGTAGGAATTCTTCTTTCCCACCTGAATTCCGCTCCAGTGCCACTGACCTTGTAGCCAAGTGATAAAACTTCTCCTTGCTTGCTGCATCAAAGCACCTTATTATTTTCAACACCCTGATTAAACCACTGCCTACCTTCTCTAAATAGAGCATACATTTTTAAGAAGAAAACTTATGAGGAACAACTTATTGATATTTCCCTTTGGAACTTTACAGGCCAAAGTCTAAGTGCAATAACTTTTCAAATTCTGAGCAAGAACGTTGCTTACAAACTGTATAGATATTAAGGCATTAGAGGGATATGGGTCAAAGGCAGGCAAATGTGATATCTTATTGAGACACATAAAATTATGAAAGAAATAGATAAGATTGAAACAGGGAGAATGTTTCTCACTGGCAAGTGAGGCTAGAACTTGGAGAAAAAGTCTCAAGATTCAGGGGAGTATGTTTTAAAAAAAGAAAGGAGGAATTGTTTCTCCCAGAGAGTGGTGAATCTGTGGAATTCTCTATACAATGAAGCAGTATGGGCTGCTTCATTGAATCTATAAGACAGATAGAAATAATTTTGAAAAATAGGGTAATTAAAGGTTGTGGTGAACAGGTAGGTAAGTGGAGCTAAGTCCATTGCTAGATCGCCCATGATCTTATTGAATGGCAGAGCAGATTTGTCAGGCCAGATGGCTGACTCCTGCTCCCTTTTATTATGATCTGCATGCTCGAGAAATTAGAGAACAAAACTAAACGCAAAGCACTTATTTACAGAAAAAAATCCAAGTCACTCACCTTTCCTTGAAGGCTTTCTCACCCATCTCTCTGGCAGCTCTTTTAATTTCCTCTGGCACAGCATCCTTTTCGGCCTGCGACACCTGATATACCTTGTGTCCCGCATCCAACCGATAGGGACCACCTTTCCCACCCAGGCCAGCAGTATCTCTCCCACCTGGAAGGGAAACAGACACATCACAGAAGCACAAGGTCAGCAGCCTGTGGCTTAGCTCAGGCATGGTGGAGTCGAGGGGGGAAAAATTTACACAGGTCTCATCCCTGCTTTACTTGAGCAGACAAAGAATTGCTGGAGGAACTCAGACAGCATCCATGGGTCGAAAAGCTCAGTCAATGTTCCATGTCTGACCCGAAATGTTGCCTGACCATTTCAGCCCATGGATGCTGCCTGAGTTCCTCCAGCATCTTTGCTTGTTCAAGACACCAGTGTGTGCAGTTTTACTTGTTGGTTTTCAGTCAGAGGGTGATGAGGATTTCAAGTTTTGACTTCCTGTTGTCCAGATTGGGAAAGTGAAGTTCAGCCTAAGGTCCCAGTTCTATACAACAGCTACCACCCTGGATGGGTGTGGAGTTAAGGATGGGATTTGACTCGAGTGGCCTTTTAGTCACTAAGATGTCCACGTGCCAGCCTGCTGGAATCATCCATCTCCGCCTGTGCTTCTGAAATTATCAGATAATGATCAAACTTGACGTGCATTAAACTACTTTTCAACTCATGAACTTACCCCCAGAGGTTTCCTCCAACATCCGAAGGAGGAGGTAAATCACATAAACTCAGAGGATAAAAGATTATAGGAAATTTCACTCCAACTTTCATAGAAAGTGTTTTTAGGGTCTAAAAATGACCAAAGGGCATGTCACCCTATTCCCTGTTTACCTATTGAAGATAAAAAAAGAAAGTCCTCTTTCTTGTTTCACTCGGGTAACTTGGAACAGCCCTTTAAGCTCACTGCTGAATGTAAACTATGTCACAAAACCCATGTAATCTTTATAGCTAATTTCTGCCAATCAATCAAAATTAGTTTTATTTCTTCAGGGTTTGAATATGATGGGGAATTTTTAAAAATTGACTTTTAATTTATTTTTTTTCTGACTTTACCATTCTGTCTTTTTTCTCTTGTATTTTCCTTTGCAATCTATTGCATCTTTGTTTTGTTCTCGACCTTTCACTCATTGGTTAAATGAGAAGTATTAGTTGTCCTGTTCAATGAAGCCTCGCATTTCTGCTTCCTTGCCATTATCACCTCAAACCTTCAGCAACTTGGTTGGCAGTATCCGTTTTTATTGAAACGTGCATGGCAAGTTTAACTGTGCAAGAAACATTCTATAATGTGCTTCAGATAGAGAGCAAGTTGCCTAAAATCCATCACTTCAATGTAAAGTAAAAAAATACTATGAGAGACATAAAATATAACAGAGGAAAAGACCCTTTGGCCGTATCTGCACCAAACAGGATGTCCAAATCTTCTGCCTGCACGTGATAGAGATCCCTCCATCCCTGCATATTCATGTGTTTACCTAGCATCCTCTTAAATGGTATTCTTGCATCTGTTTCCACCACTACTCCTGGCAGCCCAGACCAGGCATCCAGCATTCACTGAGTGAAATATTTTCCCCACACATCTCCCTTAAACTTCCTCACCCTCACTTAAATGCATGTCTGCTAGTGTGTGACGCTTTTACTCTGGGGAAAAGATTCTGACTGTCCACCCTATCAACGCCTTTCATGATTTTATAAACTTACAAGTTTTCCCCTCAGTCTCCTAAGTTCCAGAGAAAACCTAAGTTTCTTCAACCTCTCCCCATAACTCATGCCTTCTAAATCTCTTCTGTACCCTTTCCTCCACATCCTTCCTGTAATGGGGTGAAAAGAATCATACACAGTTATCCAAGTGAGGCCTGACCAAAGTGGAAGGGGCTGAACTTGAGCCAGTAGGGGATTGGTAAACCTGGGAGGGGTGAAGGATGATGGACAGAGAAAGGAAGAAAGAGGGAGGAGAGAAAACCAAAAGGGTATAGATTTTCTGAGTCGTGCCCATACTCTTACCCTGCATTCCCATTCCTCCAAAAAGATCATTTATGGATCTAGAAAGCTGCACCTCATGCCCCAAATAATCCTATTCATATAAGGACCAGAGTCTCTTCAATGAGACATAAAGTATTGGGTGACTTGAGTGCATTGGATCAAGTTCAAACAGCAGACACAATCAGGTGGGTTGGAACCATGAAATCCAGGAACAATATGCTTCCAAAAATGCATTTCACATACACTAGATGCGTGATGGCAGTTAAGTACCAACTTGCAATTTTTACAGCAAAATGCCAGGAGTTACAATCTCTTTTACAGTAACAATCAAAACATTAGTTCAGGAGCACACAGACTGAATTGCTTGTAATGAATACTATAAACACAGCTGGATAGGGATTAGACTTGCTTGAACTCTCTGACTGCATCAACTTGATCATATTGTAAATAATGCTGGGAGTTATTGTCACCTGCTCTTGATTTAATTCTTGGTGTGCTGCTTCATTTTGCAGTCTGACCAAGAGACTAATACTACCTAAGGGAGTGAAAGGAACAAGAATTGGTTATTAAGATGGAAGGTTATTCTGCTAATCATAACTAATCTGCATTTTAAACTAGTCTACTTGTCTCAATGTTGTAACCTTCAATATCTTCATCTTACAAAATTTTTATCAGTCAATGGTCATAAACATTTAATCAATCTTTGTTTGCAGCAGCTTTTTTTTCCAGACAGAGATCTCAATTTACATAGCTGTGTGTGCAGATGGCCTTCTGAAATGACTCCTGGACTGGTCCTATAAAACTTTTTAAGCTGACACGTCACCAAATCTGACCCCAAGGCACTGCATTCTTCACACCAGCTCAACATGGCTAAATGAATTGGCCACACTTCATACAAGTGAAACTAATTTATCAAGTTGGAATGAAGTATTTAGAATAATCTGCCAGTAAAAGAGCACTCCGGGTTACAGTTTGCACTGCATTGTTCACACCCCAGATAAGGTTGTACATTATTAGATTAGGTTGGGTGGGGCCTTTATATCACCACCAAACTTCTGCCGAAGCCTGTGAATTAAACAATGTTTTAACATGATGGAATACCATCGGTTTATGCTGTTGGTCCAACGCTACTGATCTGCTTTCTTTGATTGACACCAGCAACTCACTCTTAATAGAACAATTGAATGCATGATCTGCATTTAAAAATGAAAGTAACTTTTCAAAAACTAATAAAACTAACATATACATTCACAGTCTCACACATATACACATTCAGTCTCTCACTCACACGTATACAGTACTCTCTTTCTCACTCACTCACATTCTCTCTCTTCCTGACACACACATACATTCATATATACTCACATGCATACTCAGTCTCTCTCTCTCTCACACCCACACAGTCAGAACATACATAGAACAGCACAGGAATATTGTCTGTGCCTACCACGATGTCAAATTAAACCAGTTCTATTTGCTTTCATGTGGTCGATATCCATTCATGTCTAAATGCTTCTTAAGCATCTCTATGGTAGTGAAATATCCAGCAGGTCAGGTAGCACAAAGAAAGAAAAACTGGAAACTCTTCATCGGAGCCTCCTGGAAGCAAGTTCAGGCACCAACCATGCTCCATATAATAAAACCTCCTTTAAACTCTCCGTCTCCCATCTTAAAGCTATGCCTTCTAGCATTTGTCATTTCCTGGGAAGGAGACTCTAACAACCCTATTAATGTCTCTTATCATTTTATAAACTTTTATCAGTTCTCCCTCAACCTTCAACATCCTAGAGAATACAACCCAAATTTATCCTTTTAGATAGTACTCTCTAATCCAATTGGGATCACTGTGAACCTCTCCAGTCGCCACATCCTTCCTGTAATGCAGTCACCAGAACTGCACACAGTAGTTCAAATATGGCCTAATCAAAGTTTTATACATCTGCAACATGACTTCCTGACTGTTATTTTCAATGTCCTGACTGATGAAGGCAAGGCAGCCATACCCTTTCTTTACCACCATATTTACTTGTGTGGCCACTTTTAGGAAACTAGGGTCAGACCCCAAGATCCCTGTATATCAATGCTCCTAAGAATCCTGCCATTTACTGCATACGTTCTTCTTACATTTGACTTCCAAAATGATTCACCTCTCACTTGTCCAGATTAAACTCCATCTGCTATTTGTCTGCCGACATCTCCAAAAGACTCACATACACAGACATTCTGTCTCTTTCTCACATACATACATACTCCAACACACAGTCAGTCGTTCTCTCTCTCTCTCACACACACACACACACACACACACACACACACACACACAGAGAAAAATAATTTGCAGAGCTTTGGAGAGGAGCAAGAAATAATTCTAAGTGGAGAGATTTTTCAAAGAGCTGGCACAAACAGTGTGGCCTCCTCGTGCCTTCCATTATGCGTGTTGTGCAGGTTCCTGGATTTCAGGACCAGGTCTTGGAGCCCAGTTTCCAATTCATCAAGATGACAGGTTAGAATGTTGGCAGAAAGTGCCGAGACCATCCCACTTGTATCCTCCAATAGGATCATTGTGTGAGATGCAGTGTTGCTGATATTTAGCGACTCACTGCTATGACATGATAAAACAGGTCATTCAACTGTCAACTTACAGGGCGATGAGAGGTAATCAAGGGATAAACTACAAGAAATGTGTCCAGAGATCATAATGTAACATTTAACTTCCAGAGACCAGTTAGCACTTATAATTGAAGCTCAAGAGTTTTTAATCAAACACTGATGTACTATAATCCTGTGCCGATTCAGACAGTTAATCCTAGAGAAAACTGACAGGTTCCAGGATAAAGGAGAGGTTCAGAGGGATAGCAGGACTAGCTCTTGTAGGTAACTTGGATGGCATGGAGAGGTTGGGATGATGAGCCTGTTTCTGTGCTGCATTATTTTATGATTCTAAAAGCAATTCTTTTATATTTACTGACCAGTACCACCAGCCCACGTGTTGCCCCCAATGTGAGGCATGTTGTGCACGTCAACTCTTCCGTGTTTTGGAGTGGTCACATCCAATCCACTGTCCTTCTGGATGGTGACCTGAGTGGAAAAAAGACAAGATATCTCCATGAGCCACCTTCCTATGGATACAGTTACCCAAAGAAGTTACTACAATGAATTCTTTCAGAGGGATCCACTTTACACTGCAGCACTGAACTGTTTTATGTCAGCAGGTGGCACTCCAAAAAAACCATGTCAATTCCAGCCATTTATATTCTTCCCACTTCTTGATTCTCTTTCTGCCACCTCAAGAGTTAACAATACAATCACAGGAGGAACATGCAAACTCCACAGTGGCAGCCTCTGAGGTCAGGGTTGAACTTGGTCCACTGGTCTTTGAGGCAGCAGATGTATTAGCTTACAGTTTACAAAGGTGAAACTGGTTCAAGTGGTGGGGAGGGAGGTGATGAAAGCTACATTTTCAAAGTTTGACTTCATAACCACAGAGATGAATGGAAGACCAATCTAGCTCTCTTCAGCAGTGCTTTTCAACCTTACCTCACCCACAGGCTTTTCTGTTACTTACCGCTGATCACTGACAACAAACCCATGGGTCACCAGTGGGGAGCAAAGGGGCTGGCGAGCTTGTGCCCCTTCCCCTTTGTTTTAGTGTGAACAAACCCCTGGGCCATCAGTGATTTGTGGACCGCAGGTGGAGAATCCTGCTCTGGATGCAACAGGCTTTCCTGTCCTTTAGCAAGTGAATTATAATACTAGATTCCTCTGTTAGAATACAAAAGAATTTCAAGACTGGAGAGAAGCTAAAAAAAAAGCCTTGCGATAGTACAGGATACTATCACCAATATATATTTGTATATATTTGCTTATAATTGTTGTGATTGGCTGAGAGCTGTAGCCACGCCTACTGGCAGGTCATAAAGGGCTGCTCCTAACCAGACCCAGGTCAGTCTGGACGGGTCGACCGTACTGTAATACGCTCCAATCTTTTGCTGATTAAAGCCTTGGTTGGAGCTAACAAGTCTTTGGTTCATTCGACGCACTACAATTTAATCAGCAAAAAGTTTCAAAGGATGGAGCGAATGCTGCAACCAGAACGCCTCAGTATCGACCCGCAGTCGGCTACTGCCCAGAGTAATTTTAGGCACTGGATGAAGTGCTTTGAGGCATACCTGTAGCAATCAGACCCCACTGTGGAGGAAGACGCAGACAAACTACTGGTGCTGATGTCTACGGTGTCCTCGAGGATCTACGAGAACATCCAGGATGCACCCTCCTACAAGGAAGCCATGAAGGTGCTGAAGGGACTCTACGAGTGACCTGCGAACAAGATCTATGCCAGGCACATGCTCGCAACCAGGAGATAGCAGCCTGTTAAGTCCTGCAGAGCCTACCTCCAGGCACTGAAGTTACTGGGGAGAGCGTGTGCATGCACCGACAAAACTGTGGCTGGCATCCCTGACGACCTCATCAGGGACGCTTATGTGACTGGGATCCCTCTAACGAGGTGAAGCAACGATTGCTGGAGCATGGGGGAGACAGCCTGGCTGAGACAGTGCAAATTGCTGAAACAATGGAGGCTGCAGCCCTAAGCATGGACGCTTATACACAGGGCTGGGGCCCTCGCTATGATGCATGTAAAAATCCTGCTTCCCTTCAGCCCGTTGATGGCCTCGCGGCCGCCACAGTGCCCAACGTTGCACTGAAGTGCTACTTCTGCGGGAGGGAGAAACACAGCAGATCCCTGTGCCCTGCGAAGAAGAGCAGGAAGAATGGCCATTTTGTTACTGTCTGCCAGTCTAAAATGGCCGCTGCCAAACACAGTACCTTTTGTGAGGCCCAACCGCCTTCCCCAAATTCAAATCTCCCGTCCTCATCCAATGAGAACGAGGAATCGACCACACAGCAACACTTGACGTCACGATGTAAGCACCGCGCATGGAAGATGCTGCTCGTGGAATGCCCCATCCTCGCTGTGGTGATGTGATCCCTGACACGGCCCACCTGCCCAACAGAACCCCCCAGCCTGCAGGCCCCGAGGGCCTACCTGCCACTGCCCCCGCTGCTGAGCTGCAATTGTAGCGCGTCGAATGAACCAAAGACTTGTTAGCGCAAGCCAAGGCTTTAATCAGCAAAAGACTGGAGTGTATTACAGCATGGTCGACCAGTCCAGACTGACCTGGGTCTGGTTAGGAGCACCCCTTTATGACCTGCCAGTAGGCGTGGCTACGAATCTCAGCCAATCACAACAACTATAAGCAAATATATACAAATATACATTGATAGTATCCTGTACTATCACAAGCCTCAAATGCATTCTATCACTCTGCAGACACACATTTTCACCTACACCCTCCTGCCACCCCCAAAAACAAGGACTTGTATCATGCCTTTTAATATACGATTTATTGCCTTGGGTTTTTCACAAGAATGATTATTAGATGGATTTGTCAATAACCAAGAGAGATTATGCCAGGAACCAGGAATCTTTATTACGAACTCCCGTTTTAGTAAAATGGTATTATCACTGTAAGGGATAGTATAGGCAGGAAGGACTGAATGGTCAGTTACCATTTAACATTTCACACAAGCACAACACAAGTCACAGCCCCAGTGATAATTCAATACATTGGAAGAACTGAGGGAAGGTTCGTCAGTCTGTTCCAGAATTTGCAAAGACATTGTGATTTTGCAAATGAGAACCATTCTGACGTTGGAGAGAAAATAACTCTTTGAAGCAGCTCTTGTGACCAGCCATTTTTGTGGAATTCAGAGCAAAGCATGCTCTGTGAATGACTGGGCCTTTTCGGTGGAACGACCAGTGCCAGGAGGGTCTTTTTGGGAAGCAAAGTGCTTCATTTTAAGTGTGACTAAGAGTGGAGGTCACTTGGAGAAATCAGTGTCTTAGTGGAATCTTAGTGGAGGCTGTCCAGTTCAACTCTTGCCTACAAAAGGACCAGGAGTGTTATGACCACAGCTCATGTGGATGGACATTTCTTCAAAGGCAATGCAAGAAGAATTCGTGAGTCCGTAGCAGCCACAACTTCAGTCTTCCCATCAGTTCAACATTAATTCTGGGCATCCAATTTCAAAGGCCTATGCTACAACATTGAATTTGAAAGACTGAACTTTGAAGTAACTTTCTAGATTTTGGTGTGGACTGTAATGTTTGGATATATCACATACATATACACTAGACACCTGCACATAGCTGGGGATAGATTTAGTGTTAATACTATGGCTTAAAAGTAAGAAATACAATTAGTGGTTTAAAATTAAACACTGTCTGGTTCATTGACTATTACTGCTTGTTACGTGCAGTCGTAACATCCTGTTGAAGACATTTGTTAGCTCCATGGTCACGGCTGGTGTAAACTTCAGCTACAACAGCAGCTGTAGGACATGCTGCCTTGGAGGTGGAGCAGAGTAGGTTCACCAGGTTGATTCTGGAAATGAAGGGGACGAGAGATTCAGTAACCTGTGAATATATTCATGGAAGTTTAGAAGGATGGGGGGTGGGATATCTTATAGAGGTAGATAGAATTGTGCATGGAAGAGATGATAAAACCAGGGACGTTGTTTCAACTGGCAGGTACGACCAAAACAAGGGACACAGCCTTAAGATTCATGAGAGTAGATTTAGGGGAGACAAGGAATTCTCTGCTCCAGAGTGCAGAGAATCTGTGGAATTCTCTGCCAGTACAGTCTGCCATGTTGAATGTATTTAAGTCACAGATAGATTTTAGGGGAATTAAAAGTTATGGGGAACAGGCGGGTAGATGGAGCTGTCCATGACCTGATTAGCTGCGATCGTATTCAATGATGGAGCAGGCTCATCGAGCCAAATGACTGACTCCTATTCCTAATTCTTATGTTCTTATAGATATTGAAATTAACAACATGATAAACAAATAAAGTATATTACTCAAATAAAATACATCCTCTTTTGCAAACAAATAGGCCCTATTCTAATGAAAAGAGCTGAAAAACTTCCTGTCTAAAAATGCTCTTGGACCACCCACAAATCTTCAGAACCTGAGCGAGATGTGTGGGCTATTATTTGTGTGTGGTTCAGAAATGGAAAAGTGTATTCTCCAAAATAAATTATGACACAGTCCAACATTTAGTTTGGAGATACAGCTCAGCAACAAGCCTTTCCAGCCCATGAGCCCACGTAATCAACTAAACTACTAATCCCATACGTCTTTGGAATGTGGGAGGAAACTGGAGCACCCAGAGGAAACCCACACAGTCATGGGGAGAATGTACAAACTCCTTACAGACAACAGTGGATCTGAACCCGGGTCACTGGAGCAGTGATAATGTGCTAACTGCTATGTTAACAGTGCTGTCCCAAGCAAGAAGCTGCAAACCAAAGCAAAAAAGTTATGAGAATAATTTTAACATCTTATCAAGGTCATGCACTGACAAGTTTATAAGCAAAATAGTGTGGTAAATACACCATAGAAACAGGTCCTGTAGCCCATCGAATGATTTACACAATTCCTATGCTCTTCCCATCTTTTATTCTCCCCCACGTTCACATAAACTGCCCCCAGATTCCACCACTCATTTAAACATTGCGGGCATTTTGCAGCATCCAATTAACCTACTGACTTGCACGTCTCTGGGATGAGGGAGGAAACTGGAGCATGCAGAGGAAACCCATGCAATCACAGGGAGAGCTTGCAAACTCTGTATAGATAGCACCCAATGTCAGGATCGAACCCAGGTTGAGATTACAAAGTCAATAATTTCAGTGACATAAAAATGGCTTCTTCTTACATGACTTCTTTCATAATTGGAACCTCTTTGTGGTCAATTAAAAACAAAAAAAATGCTGGAAACGATCAGAAAGTCAGGCAGCGTCTGTGAAGAGAGAAACTTGTTTACTCTCTCCTTCCCTGTTGTGAGAGTCCCAGACTTTAAACATTAACTGTTTTTCTCTTTCCACAGGTGCTGCCTGATCTGTTGATAGTTTCCAGCATTTTCTATATTTAATTCAGATTTCCAGCATCTGCAGGTTTCTTTGATGTTCATTTTCTCCCTGCGGTCAACACAGTGACTTGTGTGGGTGGCAGCCGATTTGCACCAATGGCAGAGTTGTAATAGCCAGATGATTTACTTTTTAGAGATACTGGTTGAGGATTAAAACAAGGCAGAGGAAAATGGAGACTTTATTTGTTTGGCACCTAACTAAGCCTAGTGAAATGATTCAGCAAAACTTTTGACTGAAAGTCAAATGATGATGGGACAGCTTTGCCTGCCATGTGGGGGGAAGCATTAGCAACTACTGACTGCATTATGTGCAGCACTATACCCCTTTAGAATAGCTTCCACTGGCAGGTGTGACTGGAAGGGCAACAGCTGACACATGGTTGCAGGCCCAGCCAGGATTGGCTCAATGCAATTTACGGTGCCCCTAATAAGCAAGGAAATGGGGAGACTTCAAGAGACTAGACACCAATGGGCATGAACCTTACTTGGAGAAGGGTTATGACAGTGGTTCTCAACCTTTCCACTCACAATACCACTTTAAGTAATCCTTAAGCCATCGGTGCTCTGTGATTGGTAAGGGATTGCTTAAGGTGGTACGAGAGTGAGAAGGGAAGGTTGAGAATCGCTGATCTAGACCTAATTGTTGCCGAAAAAAAAATTGTCATTGTCACATTTCCTTTGGAGTTATGAAATTGTGCATAATAATGAGTTAATTAGGTACGATAAAAACAGTGGTTTTCAAACATTTTCTTTCCACCCACATGCCTTACTAATCACAGAGCACCTATGGGATAGGGAATACTTAAAGTGGTATGTGAGGGGAAAGAGAAAAAAGTTGAGAAACACTGAGTTAGGGTACAATGTACATAGAAACACAAACTTTATTTCCCTGTAAAGGCACACAAAGAGGTGCCACTAGCCCAGTGCCTCCACCAAGTAGAGAATGAGAAACAACAGTCATCATGTCCATGGATCCTGCCACTTCCTCCAAAGTCGCTGCCTCCTTAATTCTTGTAACCTCCCTAGACACACCACCTCCTGTCCAGTCCAGCGATGAACCCGAGCACAAGGTGTCCAAGTCATTCCCCTCGGCCACTAGCTCCAAAACCCCAATTCAAATGGGAAAGTATTAGCATCCAAGGCCTTTCAGAAGCCCTGCTCTCTATCAGCACTCCCACATCTCCTGGTCTCGATACCTTGTACCCATGAGCTGGTTTCCAGCACAGTTGCTGTGAGTCCTTCAGCCGCTAAACCGTTCCTGACTCTATCTGGTGGTGTTCCTACTCAGCTATCCCGAGGCAGACAACTCTGTGCGAGCGACCGTGTGTGGTCTGATCTTTGGAAACCCCTCTTGGCCTGTGAACTTCACTCTGCACAGCTGGAAGTTGCTCCGATGACTGCAGGAAAGGCAGCCAGAGTTGGAATTGAAGCACAGAAAGGTGTGCTCTCACTGCTAAGAAAACAGGAATAGTCTGGATTCTGATCTGTCCCCACACAGTGGCCCACAGAAAGGTGTGCTCTCACTGCTAAGAAAACAGGAATAGTCTGGATTCTGATCTGTCCCCACACAGTGGCCCACAGAAAGGTGTGCTCTCACTGCTAAGAAAACAGGAATAGTCTGGATTCTGATCTGTCCCCACACAGTGGCCCACAGACAGGCTTTGGAACCACTCAGAACAACCAAAGTTCTGGCAAGGGGAAAGGAAACTGCAGGAGGCTCAGACTTTGAATTGAACTGAATGGCTTATTGTCATGTGCACCAGGGTACAGTGAGATAGCACAGTTTTGTAGCTCCCACAGCAAGTACACCAGGTAGTGCAAAATAAAAGTGCAGAGCACGGTGTTACAGAAAACAGGTTCAGTTAAAACATTTGGTTCGGACGCCTGCCTACATTCTGCTCATACCTTGATGAAGAGCTCAAGCCTGAAACGTTGGTTCTGCATCTTTATCTTTTCTATATAAAAGTACACTGTTTGACCTGCTGAGTTTCTCCTGCATTGTGTTTTTAATTCAGTCTTCAGAGTTTCATGTTTTACACAGTTAAAACAGTGCATGCATCATTTTACAAATGAGAGGTCTGTTTAAGGGTCTGATAACAGTGGAGAAGAAATTGTACTTGAATCTGGTGGTGCATGTTTTCAAACTCATGAATCTCCTGCCCGACAAGGCGGGTGGGGGGGTTTGGAGAGTGTGACCAGGTTGAACAATACTTTGTACAGTGTTTAAAATAATGACTCTCTTGCCTCCGTGTCAAAACCTTTCAGATTTAAACAGGACCCTGAAAGGGACGTGAACGATGGGAACATGTGTGTGAATCTCTTCTTTTGCTTTCAGTTGTGTTGTTAAGACAAGGATTGCTCAGAAAGGAAAGGATCCATGTGGAAGCATGAAAAAGAGGAGCGGGTGGTTTATCTGCCATTCTAGGTAGGAATCTGCTATCGGCCAACTCAAAACCCACAAATGACAGGGTCCCCAACCTCTGTTTCCCACACTTACAGTATGCCTTCTCCTCCTAGCCAGAGGAAAGATGGTCTTCACCTTCCTCCCCTCCAGTCCCCATCATCCTCCATAAATTCTGCAACCTTCAATGAGATTCCATCAGTGAATACATCTTCTCTTCCTCATCCCTCCCCTTGCCTCTCAGCGTTCTGAAGTGATTGTCCCCTTTGCATCTCCCAAGTCTGCCCTCCACCGACCACCTCCCTTCTCATGGCATTTTCCCACGCAGGTGTGAGAGGTGCAACCTCTATCTTTTTTAACCACCTCCCTTCCTATTGTTCAAGGACCCAAACCCGTCTTCTGGGTGAAGCCACCATTCACTTACACTTCTTTTAACCTTGGGTCCTGTTTCAGCAGTCTCCTTTATATTAGAGAAACTGAAGGCAGATGACTTTGAATCAGTAAAAGGTGGACTCTGATCTTGCAGTCTTCTGTCACTTTAATTCTGGATCCTATTCTCACTCGGACACCTCTCTCTTTAACCGCCTACCATGTTCCAAGAATGCCCAATGAGGGACAGGACAATGATAATGGGTTCATTGACTGACACATTGGACAATGTGCACATACACCAAAATTCTTACTGAACAAGTACTTTGCACAAAAAAATAACAAAAAATAGTAAGATAATAAAGAGCTATCTTGAAGCAATAAAGTGACAATAATAGTGCAATCTTTTTGTGCTGTGGGAGCAGTCCATGGTTAGTGTATCAAAGGGACGTTCAAGAGTGATAGCCATTGGAAAGAAACTGTTCTTGAACCTAGAAGTGATGGCCTTCATTCTTCTGTTCCTTCTGCCCTAAGCTAGCAGTGGAAGAGGTGGTGACCAGGTTGATGGGGGTCCTTTATGATGTTGGCTGCTTTCTTGAGGCAGTGTCTCACAACGTTTCCTTCAGTGGCTGGGATGGACTTTGCCCAGCCAATCATAGAACAGTACATGCCCAGGCCCTTTGGCCCACCACATCTATGCTGACCACTATGGCAATTTAAACTAATCCCATGGACATGGACTGAATCCCTCTGTTCCTTGCCTACTGGACATGCCTGTCTAAATGCCACAAGAGAACTCTGCACTATTGTTTTGCCACTTTTTTCCTCGCACTATTATCCATTTTTGCATTAATTATATCTTCTTAATATAATTCAAGGTATTTTATAGCTTCTGAAGTCGCTGTTTAGCTGCAGCTCGTAAGTATTTCAGTGCATGTACAATGTATATGACAACAAACATTCTCATTGAACATATTCAGTCGCAGGGATAAAGTGTAAACTCGATACAGATGGTCTTGCAGGTCGTGGTCAATGAGGAGCTGTAACAATGTGAGCGACTATGATGATTGCAAGCATCAAATGGAGCATCAAGCAGACCACTGCCTCAAAGCAGCAAAGACCTGGGTCCAGAATTGACCCCTGGTGCTTCCCTGAACAGTCAGTATATGTGTAGTAACACCCGACGGCCAGCAGGCAGTGATGCAGCCTCACTGCAGCTTGCTGTTGATCTTTGAGCTGTGCAACAGGGAATCGACAGGAGACTGCAGATGCTGGAATCTGAAGCCAAACACATCTGCTGGAGAAACTCAGCAGCCCAAGCAGCATCAGTGGGAAAAGAAGAGTGGTTGATGTTCTGGGCTAAGAAGGTTGATTGATTTTGTTTTACTTTGCCTTTTCTGTAAATTTTTTTAGCCTTTATGCTGATCAAAGGTGCTGGCTGTCCATCCTATTTATTCCTCTCATAACCTTACACACAGGATTAGGAGTAAAGAAAAGGAGCCAGTGAAAATGGGTTGCAGGGTTACAATGAGAATGACACTGACAAACTGGCATTTTGGAACAGTGGGGTGTTAGACATTGCACCATCTGCTGGTGGTTCTCATCCTTCACCACTTCACACATTGTTGGAGAGGGCAGCAGAGCGGCTCTGTACTCTTTTGGCAATCATTGATGATCATTCAGGGTACTGCAGAGGTCAGTGCTGGGCCTGCAACTGTTCACGATGTATGTTAATGATCTGGAAGAGGGGACAGAGTGTAGTGTATCTAAGTTTGTTCAAGACATGAAATTGAGTGGAAAAATAAATTTGTGCAGAGGATACAGAAAGTCTACAGCACACATGTCAAACTCTGGCCCGCGATATAATTATATTTGGCCCGCAAGATCATATCAAAAATGTATTAGAGGTGGCCCGCTAGCCGCCGCACCAGTATAGCGCATGCACAGTAACCGCTGTGTCCCAGGGTGAGAGAGAGAGAGAAAAATCCTGGTCCTTGAAAAGTAGTGGTGGGTGGTTTTATAAACATGCTGTCGTGTCCCCCCACCCACCCCCCCACCGCAGCGCGGCCTGGTCGGTGTCAGGGGAAGCCAAGGCCGCTTCCCAGCGCCCGGAACCCCAGTGGCACAGCGTTTCTTGGAGCTGCAGATGGAGTCGAGACGCCGGAGGGAAGATTGGGGCTCCCCGCCGGGCAATGGGGGCGCTGGCCGCCGGCCGCCCTGCGCCTTCCCACCGGACCAGCGGCGGGTGCCCGGAGTACACGTGGAGAGCGAGGCTGGTCGGGCAGGTAGGGTGGAACCCCCCCACCAATCTTGGGAGTGGCGTGGGCTGGATCGGGATTAGCCGCGCTCACCTGCTCCTCCACCGCTGACTGGGATCCCAGCGTGGTCCTGAGGGCGGAGACTGACCTGGAAAGGTCCTGGGACACCAGCACGGAAAGTAGAGCAGGGTACAGATCAGAAACAGGCCCTTCGGCCCTTTGACTCTACCTCGTGAAAACCCAACACTGGAGAAACTCAGCGGGTTAAACCGTATCCTTTATCCAGCAGAGATGTACCTGACAATGTTTAGCCCTTGATCCCCCTCATCAATGTATGAGCGAAAGTCTGTGGTTCTCGTAAAAACACCAGAAGGGAGACACTCAGCAGGTCAAAGGGGGTCCGGGAGAAACTCAGCAGGTCAAAGGGGGATCCGGGAGAAATTCAGTAGGTCAAAGAGGGGTCCGAGAGAAACTCAGCAGGTCAAGGGGGAGGGGTCCGGGAGAAACTCAGAAGGTCAAGGGGAGGGGGTCCGGGAGAAACTCAGCAGGTCAAGGGGGGTCCGGGAGAAACTCAGCAGGTCAAGGGAGGTCCGGCAGAAACTCAGGGGGGGCCTGACCTCGCCAGGACCGTTGTCCACTCTCCCTCCCTGCCGCGGGCCGACCCACGACTCACGGTGACGGGGCCGCTGATCTGCCGAGATGCCGCCCTGCAGCGAGAGCCGATGCCCCCGCACTGTCGTTGTCCAACCCGATCTCCCGCAAACCCCGCCCTCCCGCACACAGGCCTGAGTAAGTATTATGAACTTTAATCTCAGGATAAAATGATCTTCCAATAGTTTCATGTCACAGTGATAAATATATTCCTGGTTAAAAATGGTCCTGCACCTGGATACAAGCTCATTAGGCATAAAACGTGAAAAGTGTGTAAATCAAAGGATATCTGTACCAATGGAAAAAGGGCATGGCAAATAACCCTGCTAGAGTTCATGCCCACAATCAGTCACCCATTTGATTGTTTCAGGAATCATGTTATTCTCCCACATTCTCAATAGCCCTCAGATTTTATTATTCGACAGCACACTAGCAACATTTGACAAATCCTCTATAGAGAAATATTATTTATTGAATATTTTATTTCTCATTTGTTAATGCTTCTGGAAAGAGTTTATCCAAAACTATTATTAAACATTTATTTTAATAAGAAAAAGTTTAACATTACATATGTTGAAAGAAGAGAAAACATGCAGATGTTGTTGAAAATTTTCAATAAATATTTAGTTCGGCCCTCAACTTAGTCCAAGTTTTTAATTTTGGCCCTCCGTGAATTTGAGTTTGACACCCCTGGTCTACAGAGTGAGTGGTAAGGGCCTGGAGTGCAATGTTGGTAAATGTGAGGTTATCCAAGGAAAATGAAGATCAGGTTATTATTTAAATGGCAAGTGAGAGCAGCATACTGCTGTGCAGAAGGACGTACATGAATTGCAAAAGATTGATTGGAAAGTGCAGCAGGCTATCAAAAAGGCAAATGGAATGTTGGCCTTCATTGCTAGAGGATTTGAATTTAGAAGCAGGGAGGTATGGTGCAATAGTATAAGGTACTGGTGAGGGCGGATCTGGAGTATTGCCTACAATTCTAGTCTCCTTATGTACTGGCTTTGGAGGCAGAGGTTCATCAGGTTAATTCCAGAGATGAGGGGGTTAGCCTATGAGAAGAGATTGAGTCGTCTGGGACTGTACTCACTGGAATTTAAAAAGAATTAGAGGGAATCTTATAGAAATGTATAAAATTAGGAAAGGCATAGATAAAATAGAGGTAAGTAAGCTGTTTCCATTGGTGGGGAAAAGTAGAACTAGGGGACTAGCCTCAAGATTCAGGGTAGTAGATTTAGGACAGAGTGGGAAGAACTGCTTTTCCCAGAGGGCAGTGAATCTGTAGAATTTGCTTCCCATTGAAGCAGTACAAGTTACCTCAGTAAATATATTTAAGGCAAAGTTGGATAGATTTTTAAAGAGTGGGGGAATTAAGGGATATGGGGGAAAGACAGGTAGGTGGAGATGAGTCTATCATCAGATGAGCCACGATCTAATTGAATGGTGGAGCAGGCTCAACAGGCCAGGTGGAATACTCCTGCTCCTATTTCTTATGTCCTTATGTACTCCTACCCCTGCCTCCTGTAACCAAGTCAAGACTTGGTGAGCCAAAGAGTCTGATTCAGAGCTGCAGGTCCATATGACAACATAGAGTGAGAAAGAATTAGCATTTTTATTAAGCATTTCATCTTCTCATTGTATCCCAAAAAGCTTCACAACCAATGAAATACTTTTGAAGTGTAGTCACTACACACAGGCACCAGCTTTACCGAGGAGTTTAATTTCAGTTGCAGTTGTCAGTGCAGATTCAAGTTGAGTTGCTTTTCTTAATGATTTTTAAAAATATTAATTTTAAAGTTTAGAGATGCAGCATTGTAACAGGCCCACAAACCCCTGATGCCCAAATGTACCCATATGATTAATTAATCTATAAACCTCAAACACCTTTGGAACCTGAGAGGAAACCAGAGTACCCGGAGAAAACCCATGTGGACAACATACAAACTTCTTGTAGAAGCAGCAGAATGCAGCTTGCTGGCATAATAACAGTATTGTGCTAACTGCTATTCTAACCATGCTGACCCATGTATTTAAGCAAGATTTCTGCTCAAATTCACTTCCATGTTACTAATCTTGCACCAAACAGCACAACCTTGATGGCTTTAAGCATGGTCATTTCGGATTATCTGATTAAAGAGCTGAAAGTGAGTCAATGACAATAAATAAGCAATTTCCTTCAGATGAGTGAATAACCTGCCATTTACAAGAAGGGAAGGATCACTTCATTACAGGTTGACTTATAGTCAATGGGAATTGGCGGAACAGATGTGCATGGAAATTGCAGATAATGGAGAGGAGTCACGTGATGGAGTAGTGGCCGGACGGTGAACTCCAGCCCTCTCCAGAAAAGTCGGGAAAAACAAAGGAAAACACAAAGGCACAGAAATAAAAGTTACAGAAAAGTGAGTATAAAGGTGGAAAGAAGATGGCGACAAAAAAAGAAAAATCGAAAGCAACGGTAAGAAGAGAGGAAGAGAAGACAACGGAGGAAGAAGGAGAAGGCCTTACCTGTTCGAAGAGGCCCGCTGTGGAGAGAGAAGCCCACTTCCTCAGGTCGGTAGAAATAGGACTACAAAAATGGCTCGCAGAGCCGAGTAAAAGTGCGCAACCGCGCATGCACGATACTTCGCGCATGCGCGATGCGAATGAAAAAAAACACACCGACGGGAGGGGGGACCAGCTGGGGAGTCGATCTCCACAGCCGGCAACGACAGCTGCAGAACACCTGCAGCAAGAAGAGACCACAGAAGACAATAGAAACAAGAAAGAAGAGGAGGAAAGGGCACCAAAGAAACAACAGATGGCCAACCCAGAGGAAGAAGAAGAGGAAGAGGAAGAGTACAGAGAAATAGAAGAAGAAAAGAAAGGCAAGATAAAGGATATACTTTCTCTTATTAAAGGATACATGGAGTCATTTAAAGAATGGCAAACACAGGAATTTAAGGATTTAAGAAAAAGAATAAACAACACAGAAGAGAAAATAAATAAAATAGAGATGACCTTAACAGAAATGGGAAAGAAAATGGACAAGATGGAAGAGCGGGCAGTAGCAGCAGAAATGGAGGTAGAAGACTTAAAAAAGAAATTGGAGAAATCTAATAAAAAAACTAAAGAGACACAAGAACTACTAGCTCAAAAAATAGATACAATGGAAAACCATAACAGAAGAAATAACATAACATGGGCCTTAAGGAAGATGAAGAAGGCAAGAATATGAGGGAGTTTATAAAAGAGTGGATCCCTAAGACCCTAGGATGTCCAGAACTACAGCAAGAAATGGAAATAGAAAGGGCACATAGAGTATTGGCCTCTAAACCACAACCACAACAAAAACCAAGATCTATTGTAGTAAAATTCCTAAGATATACTACAAGAGAAAAGGTACTGGAGAAGACAATGGAAAAAGTAAGAGAGGGCAACAAACCACTGGAGTATAAAGGGCAAAAAATCTTCATTTATCCAGATATAAGTTTTGAACTCCTAAAGAAGAGAAAAGAGTTCAATACAGCAAAGGCGATTTTATGGAAGAAAGGGTATAAATTTATACTAAAGCATCCAGCGGTATTGAAAATATTTATTCCAGGACAACAAAACAGACTATTCTCGGATCCAGAAGAAGCACGAAAATTTGCAGAACAATTACAAAAATAGACTGAGGGAGGAAGACGGGTAATGAGAGTAAAAATGATCACGATTGATATGTAAGTGGGTAAAGACAAAAATAGACTGAGGGATGAAGACGGGTAATGAGAGTAAAAATGATCATGATTGATATGTATGCGGGTAAAGAGGTATAAGAGTGAATAGAGACAATGTGCATACGTGAATGTATCTGTACTTAGAGGAAAATATAGATAGAATAGACAAGAATTAATAAGGGAAGGTAATGGAATAGAGAGAATAAGGAGGGAATTAAAAGAGTGACCTTTGTGACATATGAAAAGTGAAATCTTTTCTGGGGGGGGCTGGGTGGGGGGAAATAGCGGTCACTGCAAAATCAGTTGACGCTTGCGAGTGGATTCGCAAATCCAAATGGAGAGGGGAGATGTGGTTGTCCGACAAGGGATAAAGGACAACTCAGGAGGGGAAGTGGAGATTGGGGATAAATAAGATAGAAATAGGAGAATAAGGAAAATGTTGGATGTTGTAGGAATGTTGTCTTATAAAGAGTTGAAAATAAGAAAACAGAAATGGAAAAGGAGGAAAGGTAATGATGGAAAAACAGAAAGAGAAGATAAACAAAATATAAACTATATGAACTATATGACTTTAAATATTAATGGAATACATAACCAAATTAAAAGGAAGAAACTACTAAATTTAAATGAATAAATGTATTCCATTAGAAAAAAATAACATATAGGTTAAGAAATAATATTGAAATATTCGAACAAGTATAGGAGCCTTACATTAAATACAATAGCGAAAACCTACCGGGGACAAACATTACCTAAGTTGATGGAAGGAGAAGGAAAGAAAAGAATGGACTCAGTAGAATTTCTGGTGTATTTTTGTTGAATGACAACATTGTCTGACTGGCTTAATGCAACCTAGATTGTATACCTAAAATGGATGAGGGGGGGGGTGGGGGGGGGGGTGGCTTGGGAGGAGGGGGGGGGGGAGAAAAAGTCACTGTATATGTGTGAAAAAGAAATAGTGTATATCATGGCTAATGTGATTTATGGTGTGAAAAATAAAAAATTTAAAAAAAAAGAAAAAAAAAAGAAAAAAAAAGAAATTGCAGATAATGGTAAAAATAATAGAATGGTATCACTGAAGATTTTAACTTCCCTAATATTGACTGGGGCACCAATAGTACAAAGGGCTTGGATGGGGCTGGACTGTTAAGTGTGCCTAAGAGAGCTTCCTGAATCAATATATTGAGAGCCCTGTTAGAGAGGGCCTCTGCTGAGAGAAAGGGTGTGACTTAAATAATGGGGGTGGATGCACTTTGGGGCAACTGACCAAACCATTAGTTTTAAAATAGTTATAGAGAAAGGTCCACAAGTTAAAGTCCTAATTTAGGGCAAGGCTGATTTTGGAGCCATTAGGCAGGAACTTGAAGTTGAATGGGAGAGATGTTAGCAGGTAAGGTGAGTTGACATGAGTTCAGGCGCTACATGTTCCTGTTATGATGAAGGGCAAGTTTTGGAAGTTTAAGGAACCCTGGTTGATAAGGGATATTGAGGCTTTGGTTAGGAAAAAGCAGACTTATGTCCACTTTAAGAAGTCCACATCAAGCAAATTCTTTGATGATACAGAAAATGTAGGAGCTTGCTTAATAGGGAAATCAGGGCAAAAAGTGGACACGAGGTTGAACTGGTGGGCAAAATAAAGGAAAATCTCAAGATATTCTATAAAAAAGGGTGGCTAGGGAGATAATTGGTCCCTTTAAAGATTAATAAGGCCATCTTTATGTGGAACCATGGGAGATGAGTGAGATTTTGAATGCTTCCCATCAATTTTTACAGTGGAGAAGATCACGGAAGCCAATGAATTGGATTAAACAATTGCAAAGTCTTGGGCCATATAAGAACCACCAGAGAGGAGGTGTTGAAGGCCTTGGGAGTGCATTAACATGGACAAATGCCCAGGGCCTGATGAAATGCATCCTCACTCCTGGTGGGAGCAAGGGGAGAGATTGCAGAGGCATTTGCTGAGATATTTTAGTCATCTTTGGCCTTGGTTGAGGTACTAGGAAATGGAGGATAGCTAATACTGTGCCATTGTTTAAAAAGAGCAGCAAAGAAATGTCAGGCCAATGAGCCTCATATCAGTAATTAGACAATTGTTGTAAGGAATTCTGAGGGACAAGATTTATCATGATTTTGATGGTCAAGGACTAATTAGAGGATGACAACATGGATTTGTGTGTGGCAGATCGTGTCTCGTGAATCTAATAGACCTTTTTGAAGAGATGATTAAGTGGGTTGATGAGGACAGGGCTGTGGTTGTTGTACATATGAACTTTAGTAAGGCCTTTGACAAGTTTCCGCAAGGCATATTAGTCTGGAAGATGAAATCATTGGGGATCCAAAGGGGTGGGGATGGTCACTGGATCATTGGATTCAAAATTGGTTTAGTGGAAGGAGTATTTTGATTGAAGACCTGTGACCAGTGGTGTGCTGCAAGAATGGTATTGTATCCATTGTTCTTTATTATCTAAAATCCCTGGTACCCAGAATTCAAGAAATTGGCAAATAAAAGGAGGAAATAAATAAATAAATAGATTGAGAATTAATTCAAATGTAAATAAAAGTTTAAACTTGTAAAAGTAAATTTTCTCCAAAGCAACACACAAACTCTCGGTGAAGATGGAGCAAACATTCAGCCAGCGGAGCACCCTGGTCATGGCCTGTCCACAGCAGCTGTTTGAATAGTTTCAATAAAGTTGTGTGTTGAATAAAATGGTAGCAGCCAGGTTGAAGAAACAGCTGATGACATTGGCCGCTGGGGTTAATTATGTTAATGGCATGGTTAGCATCACAGTTAGCACAACACTGTTACAGCGCCAGCAACCACGTTTCACATTTATATTTTGTAAGTTATGGGGACTACCCGATTAAAGTGAACTACATAATTAAGGACTACAATATAAAGGGATCTGGGAATACAGTTAAATTGTTCCCTGAGGGTTGCAAAAAAAGATTTTGGTATCTTAACCTTTATAAATCAAAGTATTGAGTATAGGTTTTGGGATGTTATGTCAAAGTTGTTTAAGACATTGGTGAGGGTAAAGCTGGAATGTTGTGTGCAGTTCTGGCCACCTAACGACAGGAAAGATATCAATAAGATTGAAATAGTGCAGAGAAGATTTACTAGGATGTTGCTGGGCCTTCAGGAGTTACAGGGAAAGATTAAACAAGTTAGGACTTTATTCCTTGGAGCGAAGAAGAATGAGGGGAGATCTGATAGTGGTTTACGAGAGGTGGATGCAAGTAAGCTTTTCCCACTTAGATTGGGGAGATAAATATGAGAGGTCATAGATTTCAGATGAAAGGGGAAATGTTTAGGGGGAACATCAGGGGAAGTTCTTCACTCAGAGTGGTGGGAGTGTGGAATGAGCTGCCATCTGAAGTGGTGAATCCGGGCTCAATCTTAAGTTATAGGAATAAGTTGGATAGATACATGGATGGGAGAGGTCTGGGGTGGGGGGGGGAGGGGTTATGGAATGAGAGCAGATCAATGGGACTAGCGGAATAATGGCCACCACAGGCTAGAAGGGTTTTTTGTGCTTTAGCGGTCTATGGTTCTACTGATTTTTGTTTTCAAATTAAATTTTCCACTGTCTTTTGATTTTTTAAACTGTTTATCCCTAATGAAGATATATTAGTTAGTCATTGTAAGAGTGTGTCTCAGGCAATCGGAACATTCGCATATCTGGCATCCACAATTCCCCTAGGTGCCAGATACTGGGGATTTTACTGTTTATGATTTGGATGGCAATGTAGTTAACATGATTAATAAATTTGCAGATTACACTAACATTTTGTCAGATCAGTGGACAGTAAGGAAGAATATCTAAATTTACAATGGGATCTAGATCAGTTGGGTAGGTGGGCCAAGAAGTGGCAAATGGAACTTAACTCTGACAGGTGTGCGATGCTGCACTTTGGTGAGCCAAACCAGGACAGGATTTACATGGTGAATGGTTGGACCCTGGAGAGTGTTGTAGAACAAAGATACCTTGGGGTCTGGATGCATATTTCCTTCAAAGTGGCAACTCTGGTGGAGAAGGCATTGGAATGCACCAGGCCTCATTAGGAGGGGTATAGAGTACAAAAATTGGGAATTCATGATTCAGCTGTACAAGGCATTGATGAGACCACACTTGGAGTACTATGTGTAGTCCACATAGAGGAAGGACATCAATAGATTAAAAGAGATACAGAGGAGCTCTACCAGGATTAGAAGGCTTGAGTTATCAGGAAAAGTTGAATAGGTTGATTTTTTATTCCAGGAAGCTGAGGGTGACCTTATAGAGATTTATTGAATTATGGGAGGTATGGATAAATAGAATGCTCATTGTCTTTTTCCCAGAGTAGATGACTCTAGAAAGAGAGGGCAAAGGTTTAAGTGAGAGGGGAAAGATTTAAGAGGGACCTCATGGGCAACATTTTCACTCTGAGAGTGGTCCATATCTGGTATCAGCTGCCAGAGGAAACTCTGGAAATGGGGAAAAGTACAAAATTCAAAAGACATTTGGAAAGATTTATGGATAAGAAAGGCTTAGAAGATATGGACCAAATGTTATCTTGGGTCAGTGAGAATGAAAGGCCTGTTCTGTGCTATTTGACTTGATGACTAATTGACTGAGAAAATATTTAAAAGGTTACTGATGAGTTTCACTGGTTTACAATGTTAATTTAATATTTAACAGGTCGTAAAATTTTGAGAGACTTTTGAAATGGGTGGAGAGAGTACAAGTTTCTAAACGTTCTTATGCTACAGCTTGTCACCCATCATAACCAACTATGAGGTTTAATATATAAAGAATGATTGCATCTGACACAATAATTTGCCTACTGCACTAGCTGGTCCACTTGCAGATGTTTATTAAAAAAAATCACAGGGATTATTAGGTTTTTGTGGGAGACAGGGGATGTAAAAATAAAGAGTTCACTCTGGGTCTCAGCTGGAGTTCTGCATAAAGTACTGGGACTGCATCGCAGAAAGGTCCTTGGAAATAATACAGAGGAAGCTCACCAGGGTGCTTCCAGACACAAAGAGAATGAGTTGTGAGAAATTAGAAATGTTCAGTTTGTTCTCTTTGGAACAGGGCAAATAAAGAGATGACACAACTGAAGTTTTTAAGATGATGACAAACTCTGGTGGACAGCAAAATAAATAGCCAGAGACCATGATCGGGCAAAGGGTTGGAGATCCAGGTTTTATCCCCAGATTGGTGTAAGGATTAAAAAAGGAGCTGGAATCTGATTTCATGAATAATTTCCAAAACAAACTGAACAGTTATTGGAGGACGAAAAAGATGTAGCCAGTACTGGATAATAGAAAAATGGCCTTATTCTGTATTCTCAATTTCCATGTTTCTCTCACAAACAACAGCAAAATATTGCTGGTCGAGGGAACTTTCTGTGCACAAATCAACTCCCATGCTTCCAACATTGTAATGGAACTAAACAAAAAATTATTGCTTGGCTATAAGGTTGAGAAAGGCGCTGTGTTTGCAAGTTGTTTACTTATTTCTTTCAACTGAACAAGACACTGTAGTGAATTATGCATTCCATACTTGTATAGGTCGTCCATCCTGCTGTCCAATCATGTTCCTCCACTCCAGGAGGGAGCGCTGCAAGCGATCAAATCCAGTCTCCCATAGCCGGACATGCCCTCCCAGATCCACTGTCACCACTCCTCCATCTCCCATGCCTGCAATGACAACTTCTGTGTCTGAGATCTTGGACAGCCATTGAGTGTAAGGGGAGACAGAGAGAGCCCTGAGGGGGAAGGAAAATACACATGTGTCACAACAGTCAGCCTGGTCCCATGAGGCCCATAAGCCAGTTCTGAATCAGATGGTTGAGAGTTCAAGCCTGACAGGCAAGAAGGGACAATTTTCCAAATGGACATCCCAGGCATGGAGACTCTGTGCCTGAGAACATAATTACTTTGACTCATTACAAGGAAACCATCCATTCAACCCAAAGTAAATGTTGACATTCCAAATAAGCCTTCCACACCAGCCCTCTTTATCCACTCCAATCTCCATCCCTTCCATTCCCTTTTTCCTGTCTCTTAAATCAGGTTGTTCCTCCAATTGTATCTCTAGATAACATTGTTACCTCAGAAATTCTCTGTTAGTTTTGTTGGTGATTGTGTTACATCTTCACCGTCCTTAAAGGGGTAACAATACAGGCAGATTTTTCTGCCTGAAAAAGTTTTCTATCTGAAACAAGCAGAATAATTCTCCCTACGGTGAAAAGTTGGCCAGCACCAATGATATTCGGAATAACTTCATGTAAAGGGGATTGGAAATTTAGGACCCCCTCTTTGAAGTTATCATGTTGGGAGGAATCAACTTAAAATTTCAAAAGGCATGATAGATTTTCATTGGACTTGGTAGATACGTAGATCGTGGTAAGATAAAAGTCAGCCTCAAATGGAAGGATAAATACTTTGGTAGCATGGTAGCCCATGCTTCAAAAATGATCCCATGTAATATTTTGCTTACCTGGGAATGGGGATATATTTAATCTTCTTGGAGTTCAGATCTGTTACTTCCAAGAATCCTGACGAATCTGGAGGTTTCACATCTACCAGAAAAGAAACAGTTTGACAGAGCGAAAAAAACCCAAAACCGAACTGCTGGAGAAAGTCAGCAGGTCAAGTGATATCTCTTGGGGGAGGGAGAGTTGTGGATGTTCCGGTTCAAGACCCTACATCAGGAAGAAGGACACAGAGGGAAGGTAGCCAGAATAAAGGAGTCAGCGGGTGATAGACAGATAAAGAGGGGCGAAAGATGATGGACAGATTGAACCAGGTGGGGGAGTGAAAAGGATGGAGTTCGAAGCATGGAGGTGAATGATAGGGGAAGCAAACAAATAGAAAACAAGAGGGCAAGTGGAAGGAGAGAGTAAAACTGGAAACAGGAGCTGAATGGTGATAACAGGAATACAAAGGCTACCAGACATGGCCATCAGGTAAGGCAGGAATCACAGGGAAGAGATGTCTTCATAAGGTCAACAGAGATGATTTGAGCAGTACATTGACAATTGCCCCACACAATTGATCATTACTTAAAGTGAATGAGCAGTAACAACTCTGATCTATTTTTGCTGTATTGGGCTATTTTATATATTGTACTGCTGGGTATGGCTCTGCTCTTGATGGGAACACATAATCTGGAGCATTTAACATCACTAAATTTAAATGTAGGATTTTTCTCAGTTAATTAGAGCCCAGTTATCTTTAGCAGACTTCCAGGTCCAGAGGGGTCAAGCTGATGTTTAAATATTTTTAAAGCATAAGTAAAACTGTCAGCTCAACACAATCTGCTGGAGAAACTCAGCAAGTCGAGCAACATCAGAGGGAGAATAAGAATTGTCGACATTTCACGGCTTCAACCCCCCTGCATTCTCTCCTGTGTTTAATTTTTTTTAAAGCATTACCAAAACTGACAGCTAAACATAGCTGTGATAGTACAGATTCTATCACCAATGTGTATATGTACAGATGGTCAGGTAGGATGACTGTGATTGCTGAGAGTGTAGCCACACCTACTGGCAGGTTTTAAAGGATTGCTCCTAGCCAGACCAGGTTATTCTGGACTGGTCGACCTACTTGTGATATGCTCCAGTCTTTTAGTTAATAAAAGCCTTGGTTTGGATCAACAAGTCTTTGGTTCTTTTGACACGCATTACAATAGCCTGCTGGACTTGATGAAGGGTTTCAACATGAAACATCAACCAATCTTTTTCTCCTACTGATGCTGCTCACTGTACTGGATATAATGTAACAAATGAATTTCTGTGGTAACCTAGATGGCCTCTCCCCTATTACAAGAACTCCTTTCCCATAGTTATATCAATGCTAACAAGGTGCCTAACCCTGAGCGTACTACGGTTGATCTCTTGAGACTGAGTGACTGGATACAAAGACCATTGTGTTTTCTTCTTTCATTTAAAACTATGCTCAGCTGCTTTTTGGAAAGATAAGAAAACTAGGCTTTTCTTAATAAAAAATTAATTCCATGGTGTGGGAAAGATAATACGACTGTTAATTGTCCAATTATTTTAAAGTTTTAGAGTTCTGACTTTGTGTTTGGATGAATTAGCAGAAATAAATGGGGAAAGAAACAAAACCAAGAGAACCTTTTGGCTGCCAGAAGATGGTTAGAGGAAGAGAAAATTACACACTGGGAATAATTCAGTGAGACAGTATGAATGGGTCACTGTTTCAAGTAGAAGAGAAGAAGATAGAGGGATGTGTGGAACAAAGGGAAAATCTCTGAAAGGGTGACACCAAATGAATTCATGTGGCTGTTAAAAACCCTTTACACCATATCCATGGAAAACAATAGGAAGTCAGTGTTTCAGGCCCAAGTCCTTCTCAGGTTATGTTGCAACTGTACAAGGTACTGGTGAGGCCACATCTGGAGTACTGCATGTAGTTCTGGTCTCTTTACTTGAGGAAGGATGTACTGGCTTTGGAGGAGGTACAGAGGAGTTTCACCAGGTCAATTCCAGAGATGAGGGAGTTAGCCTATGACGAGAAATTGTGTTGTCTGGGACTGTACTCATTGGAATTTATAAGAATGAGAGGGAATCTTATAGAAAAGCATAAAATTCTAGATAAGATAGAGGCAGGTAAGTTGTTTCCATTTGGTGGGGGAGACCAGACTAGGGGACATAGCTTCAAGATTCAGGGTAGTGAATTTAGTACAGAGATGAGGAGGAACTGCTTTTCCTAGAGGGTGGTGAATTTGTGGAATTCTCTGTCCATTGAAGCACTGAAGGCTACCTCAGTAAATATATTTAAGACAAGGTTGGATAGATTTTTACATAGTAGAGAAATTAAGGGATTATGGGGAAAAGGCAGGTAGGTGAAGATGAGCCTATTATCAGATCACCCATGATCTCATTGAATAGCGGAGCAGACTCGATGGGCCGGATGGCCTACTCCTGCTTGTTTCTTAGGTTCTTATCAGTTGAAGTTTTATGTGCAATGTGATGTGAGTTGACACATTGAATCATTTGGTCTCAGGCATCAGAGACATTCTCTTGGTTCCCTCCCTCATTCTCTCTGCTACAGAAAACGATGTTTTCCCTTTTTCCAAATTCTGACGACAGATCCAGAACCTGAAAAGTTAACTATTTCTCATTCCATAGATGCTGCCTGAACTCCTGAGTGCTGCTGGCATGATCTGTTAATTTCAGGTTTCCGACATCTGCAGTTTTTTGTTGTTTATGATTTCCATTTACTGGAGAATCCATGAAGGGTGATGGAAATGTGGAGTGGGCTATCTTCCTAACACTTGGGAAAGCCATTCATATTCCCAAACAATGTTGCTGGAATTTTTGGGAAAAACACAGTGCATAGTGATAGGAGGATGGACAGAAAGAAGAGCTCTGGATGAAGAAGTTTGTTATGGGTAGGATGGAACCATTGCAGCCCTGGTACCAAGCAGGACAATGCATGGAGAAAGACGACGATTATAAAGAGGTTGAGGAATAATGCCCCATGGTCACAGTCAAGGGGAAAGCTGTTGGTAACTTGCATTAAGACCATTTCAGTATGTTTTGAGACTGGAGAGGATGGAACGGCAAACAGCATGAGACAGGCTTGGACTTGATGATATAAACAGGAATTACATGGTTCACCAATCTGCTTCCTGCAGCAGCCATCTCCACCTTTGCCCTCCCCTCCCCCTCCTCACTCCATCTGCCCTTTTTTTCCCCCTCTTCCCTCTCTCTCACCTCTGTATCCCAACCACCCCTCCCAGTCCCAAAGCTGGTTGTACCTATCCATTACCCTATACCGTTTCCCGAACCACCCATTACTTGCCGACCCCTGACCCCCTTGCCCCCATTACTGCTCATCTTCCATCTCCTTTCCCAGCCCTGAAAAGTTGACTGTCCATTTCGCTCCATGGCCACCGTCTGGCTCGCTGAGTTCCTCCAGCAGCTCGGTTTTTTCGCTTGACATGCCAGCACTTGCAACTGGCTGTGTCTTTGAGAATATTTGAGAGGTGAGCTGAGACAGAGGTCGAGCAGCTAGTAACAAAAACGGTGCACTTATAGTGGTATTTGAAAGGAAGGACCATGCTTGAATGTTGGGGAACCATTCACAACATCAAATAAGAGGAAGGTGGGATAGAATGGTGGTAAACAGGAAATCTGGAGATACGAGTTCTAGTGCAGTACACAAAAGGGCAGATGTTTGCCTTATTCTTTTGGCATACCTAAAGAAGGACCCAGGCCCGAAACATCTACTGCCTACTACTTTCCATGGATGCTGCATGACCTGCTTAGTTTCTCCGGTACGTTTATGTACTGCTGATGATCATGGGAATGAGCTTTATTGTCATGCACATTGTACAATGTTCATTGGCACTGGAATTCTTATTTGCTGCAGCTGAACAGGTACTTTGTTTAAAAAAAACTACAACAGTTTAAATAAGTGAATTAAAAGGAGACAATAAATACAAAAGATAGGTAGCTAATATATATTCACAGTGCACAGGACTTTAGAGGGAAGGAGGAAACGAGAGGTGGATCTCGTGGCTAACCTTAAAAGCTACCAACATGTGATGTCAAGAACTGGTTGATTGGACAGTGAAGCTTAAAGAATGCCATTATGAAGGGCCTGTGGCACTACACCAACCTTGAGGGTAGATTTCACTCAGAGGAACCTCTGTGGGTGCAACAGCTCGAATCACCTGGTTGGCCTCAGTCAGAGTTATGCAGTTGGTCTGCTTCATATTCCCAGCCGGGTTACTCCCATAAAAGAACTTGTCTTTTGAGAGACTGACGTGGCTCCTGTCCAGCTGAGCTCTTCTTTTCCAAGTGTACACTTCATTGGGAGACTGCAGAGAGACAGTAAACATAAACCAGTGTTCAATTGAGAAAAAAAGTTGATAATTAGTAAAAGGAAGAAACTTAACAAGATACTCTGTCCCTTATTCTTTTTAGAGCCTCGTGATCTTTCCTGATCCATCCTGGGATTGAGGATATTTCGCTTAAACACTGGTTCTCTTTGTTCAGAGGTGGCTGGTGGGTGGGATCCACCTATTGTCTCACAGCTGAGACAGGAGGATGGGTGGTTTGGGAGGTGGTGTGCTCACTTTGCCTCTGCTAGGCATCCGTGAGCTCCAGGATGGACTCAAGGGTCTCGGTGCCACTGTGAATGCTCTTTCTCCATGGGTGGGCAAGAGATTCCCCCAGACTGTGGATGCGGAGGGGGTGGGGGTGTCACATTTCTTCAGAGAGGCAAGAGATTAATTTGGAGGTGACGCCCGATGTTGCAGTTTGTAGGGTGATTTGAAATGAGGAAAACTTGTGTCGGAGCAGCACGACTGCGATTATTAACGCTCAGTAGAGGCTGGTGCAGTATAACTTTCGCCACCAGCTTTATTTGACACCACAAAAATTGAATAAGGCTACACCATAAATTTCAGACCAATGCTTCAGATGTGGCATTGCGACAGGAACCTTTGTGTATGCAACCTGGACACATACCAAGGTGAGACCTTTTGGTTGGAACTAGGCAAAGCCCTAGAAAAAAAATCATAGGTTAAGAGTTCCCACAGGACCCAGAGCTATTCCTGTTGGGAAATATGATGGATATAAGGCTTAAGATGAAGCTGTGCAAATTCCAAATCCAATTTGTAATGATCTCATTGGCAGTGGCCAGGAAGTGCATAGCGGGTACTTAGACTCCCACTTGGGCATTGAGCGCTGGAATACAGAAATGACCTACAACAAGGAAAAAATATAACACCTTCCAAAAAATTTGGCAACCATATTAAATTTCATAGGAGCACAGTTATAGTGTGGATCTGTGTGTCTTGCTGCACTGCCTCCCTTGTCTATCCTTCTACTGAGGAAAGGGTGCGGGGGAGCCATTCCATCCTAATCAAATAAAGTCAAGAAAAATGTAACAGCCTAGTTCCGGCTGTTGGGTTGCCACAAATCTCTGATGTGTTCCCTGCCTTTGTTGTGGGTGTCTTGAATGTTGTGCGTAACTATGGTCTGTTGAGTGTGGGGAAGGGGAAAAAATAGTTCGGACTCGACAGTGAATTTTGTATATAATTAATAAGTGTAATTTGTGATTGATTACTGGAAACCGTTGACAATTTATAAATAAAATATTTTTAAAAATCAAGGGTTATGGGGAGAAGGCCAGGGAGTGGGGCTGAGTGGGTTCAGTTCATGATTAGAATGGCAGAATCGATGGGCTGATTGGTCTACTTCTGCTCCTAGATTTTGTGATTCAGACACACAGCCTCCGCCATATAGGCATACAACTGCTGTCATTTCGAATGTCAATGGCAGCAGCCATATCTATTGCCTCCAAGTTTCCATTCAAGACACATATTATCCTAATTTGAAAATATATTGCCATTCTTTCATTATTATTGAATGAAGTTATCAGAAATCATGTCTAAACAGCATGGTGATAGTACCTTCACTATCCCGACTACAGTGGTTCAAGGTGATGGCTCATTAGTACCTTCACAGGGAAGAAAGGGAAGGGCTTCATCAATAGTGTCCCTTTCCTGTAACTGAATACAAAAAAATATAGCAACCTTGAGATGAACTGTGTGGGATTTCTGGAGAAATGGACTGGATGGTGCAACGTGGTTGGATGGCGACAGGGTTTGGTTGAATGGAGCTGAATGGTGAAGTGCTTTGAATGAAGTTGTGTGGTGGGATTGGTTGGTGAGGAAATTGAGTGAGATAGATTGACCTTAAGGAATTAGCTGGCTTGAATTAAATTCTGGCATGGTAGGTTGGATTGAATGGCGACATAGCTTGCAGTTTGGGCTAGAGGTAATTTGTGGCATTTGAATTGTCTTGATTGGATGGTGAAATAGAATTGGGTTAGAGAGGTTGGAAGTTGGGTTCAATGGGTTGCTGAGCAGGGTAGATTGGGCGAGATAGATTGGACAGTGAGGTAGATTGGATCTGCTGGACTGAAGGATGCAGGTGGGTGGTTGAAACCGACTGGAACCCTTCATCAGGTTGAATTAGATATGATACAGGCTACAACAGATTACTTTAGAAGGGCTAAGGGTGGGAAAACTCGAGTTAGATTGCTTGGCATGTTGAGATCAATGGCATTTACTCATATCCAGGATATGATTTCCTGGGGTGTTACATCTAAAATCTGGTTAGTTCCCTGCCAAATTCTTCACAAATGTTGTTGAGCTCGGTCATAAAACACTGCAGCTAATCAGTATTACTGACCATTTAATGGCCAAAACATTAACATATCAAAGGAAATTGACCACACCAAGAAGAGAGTATATACAATTCCCATCCACCAATGTAGAACATGATGATTGAAGCTTAGCTGAGAAATCTGACACTGGGATCATTTTAACTATGCAAGAAAAGGAAACAAAGTTAAATCAGTCCTCACCCACATACTGTATATCAGTAAAGGATTCTTGTTTTATATGGGGGCAGAAAATTATTACCTTTTTTAAGAATCTCATGGACATATCCAGACAAATAAAGTTTCTATTTGACCAATACAGGGTGAGCACATTTCTCAAGTGTAAGCAGAGGTGGAAGAGAAGTTCAGAATGCACTGATGAAACCACCAACCCTTGCACTTTGGGTTTTAGGTTGAAATGTTCAATTCACTGATCAGCATCATCGACTCCCAACCTGAAGAGCAATCCTCTGCAATTTCAGGCACTATCTTATCTCTCATAATTTGTGCCTTACCATTAGATCTGGAAATCCGACAACTATAGTTGCATAGCTGTTTTCATCAGACAGAATCCGATTTGGAGATGCAATTTTCTGTCCCAGAGCCACACTAAGGTTCACTGAGGATAACTCTTCCTTTGACACTGTGCAGGGGCTTAAGAGCTCCAGGGCTAAAATCAATTGAAGAACACTTATCATTAGCGTGTCAAGAACAATTTATGCAAATTGATGAAACAGACAGAATAAATACCATTTTCACTCAAATGACAGCATCCTTAGTTTCCTGAAACAGCAATGAGTTGAAACCAAGTTCAAGTACAACCTGACAAAACAGCATTCTCTGGTCTTTGGTGCAAAAACATAGAAACACACATCCAGACAGCCACATATTCAGACCAATTATACATGTGCAGTACCTATATACATTTATAACAATAAATAAATATTGTTTAATCAATAGTAGAGGCTCAGAGGGTCAGTATGAGAAGTTAATTTCAGTCGTTCAGCACTCTCACTGCCCATGGGAAGAAGGTATTTCTCAGCTTGGTCATTCTGGCTCTGATACTTAAGACAAGTTGAGACTTTGATGTTGCCATCAGATATGAAGTCTGAATAAGAAACAAATTTAAAGCTGCTTCTGCTTGTCGATTTGAATATAAAATATTCCAAGGGGTTATTTCCTTTTAATGAGATCCTGCTGCATGCAAATTAGGCCAGACTTGACAGTATTAATACCATAACAACAGCCACTTCATTCTTAACTGGAGACACACAGGAGACTCCCAATGCGGGAATTTGAAGCTAAACGCAACCTACTGGAGGAAATCAGCAGGTGTTGAGCAGCATTAGTGGGAGAAAAAGAATGGTTGATGTTGTGGGCTGGAACCCTTCATCAGTCCTGATGAAAGATAATGGTCAACAATGCTGACCATTCTTTTTCTCCTACTGATGCAGCTCGACCTGCTCCATTGTTAAAATAGCTTGGGAGATGTACAAATTTGATTGGAGAACAAGCAAGGTTGACAGAACTAGGTCCTTTCTTTTGGAGCAATGAAGGATGAGATCTGACTTAATAGAGGTGTGTAAGATTATGAAGGCTTGGATGGGGTGGACAGCCAGCATCTTTTCACTGGGGCAACAATAGCAAATGCCAGAGGACAGCTGTTTAAAGTGAGTGGAGAAAATTGAGTGCAGATGTCAGAGATAAGTGTATTACACAGTAAATGGTGGGTACCTGGAATGCATTGCCTGGGGTAGTGATGGAGGCTTGGACAATAGGAACATACACTTAGATAGGTGCATGGATGCAAGAAAAATAAAGGGATGTGTGAGGTAGGGAAAAATTAGATTATTGTAGAGTAGGTTTCATAGGTCAGCACAGTATCATGGTCTGAAGGGCCTATTCTGTGCAGTAATGTTCCATTCTCTATGCAGTCTCAAGTAAATTTTGTAGCCACCTTCACATTTTTATCACAATTTATGTCCCTTAACTAGTCTTGAGCTGTTTCAACCTTTTATGTATCTAAACACAGATGTAAAATATATATTGAAACAAGTTATTGGGGGAGTGCTGGACGCAAGCAAGATGGGAGTTAATACAATGGATGACGATTTAGAGTGAATGCACAGCTGGGTATTATTATCACTCCTGGGAATGTGATGACCTAATGGAGAATGTGTTATGTATCATCTGTCTTGTTTCCCACCTGCCCACCCTGAACTGTTTACCAGCAGTCGCACCCTGGGGAATGTCTTGACTAGTGGGCTAAAGCAGGCAAGGGCAGCTGATAGGTCCTTACTTGGTGTTGGAGGGATGCTGCCTTTCTCTAGCAAATTAAAATTGTGCAGAGAAAACCCTCAATGATGATGAAGGTAGTTCATCAGAACCATGTGGAGGACCATGAGCACCATGAGGCACTGAAGGAATCCTGGTCGTGCTCTGTAGCCGAGGAAGTCTCCAGTGTTCTTCTGAATGCTGCCTGACCTGCAGGTTTCCTTGAAACCCATATTCAGTGCCCTCCATTATATTTGCCCCTGAGCTCCAGTTTAAAATTTAAATTTATAATCAAACAATGCATATGTGATTAAAGTGAACATTTCAGATTTTATTCAAGGATATTTGTGTACATTTTCATTTGCCCATGTAGAAATTACAGCACTTTTTAGACATACTTCCCTCATTTCAAGGCACCATAATATTTGGGACATAGCAATGGTATATATATTAGAGTAGTCATATTTAGTATTTTGTACGCAATGTCTGTGATACTCAGGTGCTGAGTATCTTCTCTGGTAGTGCTCTGTCAGACTTCTATTGCAGCCATCTTCAGCTCCTGCTTATTTTGGGGGCTTGTCCCCTTAAATTTTCTCTTCAGCATATAGAAGGCATGCTCAATTGGATTTAGATTAGGTGAGTGACTTGGCCATTCAAGAATTTTCCAGTTTTTAAGCTTTGAAAAACTCCTTTAGCAGTATGTTTGGGATCATTGTCTTGCTGTAGGATGAAATGCCATCCAATGAGTTTGGAGGCATTTGCTTGAACTTGAGCAGATATTTCTATACATCTCAGAATTCATTTTGCTACTGCCATCAGCAGTTACATCATCAAAGAAGTCCACCAGAATTCTGCAGTCTCTTTTAAATACAGTACTTCTTGGCAGACTGTAATCTGGCCATCCTGTTTCTGTGGCTAACTTGTGCTTTGCATTTTGCAGTGTAGCCTCTGTATTTCTGCTCATGAAATCTTCTGTGGACAGTGGTCATTGACACATCCACACATGCCTCCTGAAGAGTATTTCTGATCTGTCAGACAGACATTTGGGAATTTTTCTTCATTATGATGAGAATTCTTCTGCCATCAACATTGGAGGTCTTCCTTGGCTAACAAGTCCCTTTGCGATCACTGAGCTCACCAGTTAGCTCTTTCTTTTTAATGATGTTCAAAACAGTTGATTTTAGTAATCCTCATGTTTGGGTGATGCCTCTTACTGTATTCATTTTTCAGCCTCATAATGGCTTCTTTGCCTTTCATTGGCACAACTCTAGTCCTCATGTTGAAAAATGACAACGACGGACTCCAAATGTGATAAAAAAAAAGCTTAGAAACAAGCCTAGTTCTCTTATTCCTGCACCAACAAAGCAATTAAACATACCTGAGTACTCACAAACACCTGCGATGCCAAATATCCCAAACATTATGGTGGCCTGAAATGGGGGAATATGTGTGAAAAGTGCTGTAATTTTTTACATAGTTAAACCAAAATGTATTCAAATAACCTTGAATAAAATCTGGAATGTGCATTTTATTCAAATGAGAATTGTTTGAAATAAATTTAAAACTGGAGTACAGGGACAAATAAAAGAATAAAAATGTCTTTGTCCCAAATATTATGGAGTGCACTGTACTTCTGATCCAAGATTTCGGACCCAAATGTCCAGCCAATAATAAGATTTGTTTTGAGATTGTTAGAGTCATCACAGGGGGGAGGGAAGGAAGGTTAAAAGGTGGGAGGGGGGGATAGAGAGAGAGAGAGAGAGAGAGAGAGAGAGAGAGAGAGAGAGATTGACTGACGGGTGTTTCAGGAAGGTAGCTATTTCCTGCACAAAGTTTTCAGAGAGTTAAGGAGAAAGAATTGAAGGATTTGATCTCAACTGAACCAAGGGTACTCAAATGGAAGGAGGGAAAAACAATGGGTGATTTCTAGAATTGACCATCATGGAAATAGACTGACAAAGATCCCTGTCTAAGCTAATCCCATTTGCCTGCATTTAGCTGATGGTCAAGTACCATATACTGCTTTCAAGCAACACACAAAATGCTGGAGGAATTCAATAGATCAGGCAGTATCAAATGAAGGCAATCGTCAACATTTCGGGCTGAAACCCTTCATCAGGAATCAGGAAACTTCCTTGGACAGTGTCATATGATTACTGTAATTACCATGCCGAGGCAGAATTAGTAAACCTTGAAGGAAGATATCCTGATTGGTACTGAGTCATGTGATAGCAGAATTTCTTCAGTTTAAACTGGCATTGAAGATTAAAGGGGAGGCCGAAAGGGTTGTACAAGTTAGAGAGGTCCTTAAATCCACTTCTTTTAGCTTGCAAATAGTGCAGACACATTTCTGATAATAGCTTCCCTCTGCCAAAGGTCATGTTTGCTTGTTGAATAGAGTTAGATTTAAATGAGAGATGGAGAGTGAAACCAGTGAGGCTTGACGTGTGACCCCCTTCTACTGCACCATTCCACAGTGGTTTAAAGGCTTCAGTCAGAATCAAAATCCTGTATCTACTCCCACCTCTTCCACACTGTCTCAGACCTCTGAAACATCCTGAAAATAAAACTCAGAGCAAGAACACCATCTTAGAAGCATTGTGTGTAACCAATGTACAGCAGTTCACAGGTGCTTGAGATCTTCAATAGAAAATAAATGCATCTATTTTTTTTTAAACTTCTGAGCAAATCATATACCTGTGGTGATGCCAAATCCTGTGTGGACTGGTTCCTCATTTATTGAATGCAGCTCACAAACTCCTGACAAGTCAAATCCAATGCGCATTGGTTTTGTCAGGAGGAACTTCCTGAAAGGTAGAAACAATGAACTTGTTAATGATTGGGAGAGGGCGTGATGTTAGATACAGAATGATTAGATTAGATCAGAATCAAAATAGAAAAGGTTGGAAATGCTCAGCAGTCCAGAGAGCAGAGAGAAATCTTTCAGATGGATTACCTTTCATAAAATAACAGTTTCTCTCACATTTGTTAGATTGTTGTGGATTAGATTAGATTGTTGTGGGGCATATTTACATAGGTCAGCACAGCATTGTGGGCTGAAGGGCCTGTACTGTGCTGTGATGTTCATTGCTCTATGTATAATGTTAAGCAGTTTGTAAATATTCTGTAGTTGCTTTCATGCCACCTATCACTATACATGCCCCTTAACTAGTCTACTAATATTGGCAGAATTTTTTTTTTTGTTTTTACATCAGATCCACATGGAAAGTTAGTTAGGAAGGTTCATGCATTAGGTATTAACTTTGAGAAAGTCAAATGGATTCAACAGTGGCTGGAAGGGAGATGCCAGAGAGTCATAGTGGATAACTGTTTGTCAGGTTGGAGCCCGGTGAAAAGTGGTGTGCCTCAGGGATCTGTATTGGGTCCATTGTTGTTTGTCATATACTTTAATAATCTGGATGATGGAGTGGTAAACTGGATTAATAAATATGCAGATGATACTAAAATAGGTGGAATTGAGGATAATGAAGAAGGTTTTCAAAGATTGCAGAGAGATTTGGACTCGTTAGAAGAGTGGGCTGGAAGGTGGCAGATGGAGTTTAATGCTGAGAAGTGTGAAGTGCTTCATTCTGGAAGGAATAATCAAAACAGGACACACGTAGTAAATGGGAGGGCAATGAGGAATGCAGTAGAGCAGGAAGATCTAGGAATAACGGTGCATCGTTCCCTGAAGGTAGACTCTCATGTGAAAGGGGCTTTTAGTAAGCTGGCCTTTATCAATCAACGCATAGAATATAGGAGTTGGGAGGTGTTGAGACTGTTTAAGGCATTGGTGAAGCCAAATTTTGAATACTGTGTGCAGTTCTGATCAGTGAATTATAGGAAGGATACCAACAAGGTAGAGAGAGTGCAGAGAAGATTTATGAAAATGTTACGTGGGTTTCAGAATCTAGATTACAAAGAAAGATTGAGCAGATTAGATCTTTATTCCTTGGAGCATAGAAGGTTGAAGGGGGATTTGATAGAGGTATTTAAGATTATGAGAGGGATAGATAAAGATGATGTGGATAGGGTTTTTCCCTTGCAGGTTGGAGAGATTGAAACAAGAGGACATGAGTTAAGAGGAAAAAGTTTAGAAGTAACATGAGGGGGGGAATTTCTTCACTCAGAGAGTGGCAGCTGTGTGGAATGAGCTTCTGGGAGAAGTAGTGGTGGCAGGGTCCATTTTGTCCTTTAATGAAAAATTGGAGAGGTATATGAATAGGAGGGGAATGGAGGGTTATGAGCAGGGTGGAGGTAGGTGGGACTAGAGGAGAGTACTTGGTTCGATGCAGACTCGAAGGGCCGGGATGGCCTGTTTCTGTGCTGTAATTGTTATATAATTTATACATGGTTATATCTTCAATATTTGCAATCTTTTGCCTTCTGATTCACTTGAAGAACTTGGCATGGAACTACTGTAATCAACTTAGGGGGTTCTTATTTATTTATGACATTAATGATGCTGGAAAGTAAATGAAATGTATTTTATTGAGCTTAAGGCAGAAAAATATCATTGGTAGTTAGAATGATTGTCTAAAGCAAATACTAAAATTCTTTATCTCTCCCATTCCTTCAATTTTCCCATTTATACCTCAACTTCGCTCATGCAGGTCTGCACAAAAAGAATTTTGCCATCTGACAAGAGATCAGGTTGGATTTTATTGGGCATATTCAGGCCTGACACATCTCCTTACAACTTTAATGGGGTAGCAGAATTTAGCAAAGTTGCAAGTTGCATATACAAGGTCAGGAAGGAATCTTGGGGCCTTTCTTTCAGGGATATTCACTCTGATCCATTCATCTCCCACCTTCTCTGCCACTGAAAACTAATCTGTTTCCTCTCTTTGCCAGTACTATTGAAGGACCTGGACATCCCCCTCCCCTCACCCAATTTTAAACAGCTCATTGTGTCTCCTACCACAGATGCTGCCTGGTCTGCTGAGATGCTTGCAGCATTTAAAAATACATTTGTTTAGGTATGTGGACAGGAAAGGCTCATGTGCATGAGCCACATGCAGACAAGTGGACCAGCTCTGATAGGCAACTTGATGTCTTAAACAGCATGGAAACAGGCTCTTCAGCATAGAATGGACCTCATTACATGCGACAATAAAACAATTCAATTGAACTCAGCTCAAGTATTTTCATTGTGTGATGAGATTGTTTAATGGTTTTATTGTATTGTATATGTGGAATATTCAATGGGTTTGGAGGGGGGTGGGAAGGTAGGGGGAGAAAATGCTACTGTGTATATTTAAGAGGGAAATGTTTGTATGCATTTTGATTGATATGGTTCACAGTGTGAAAAATAAAAATTAAAATAAAAGAAGCAGTTTATACACTATATAATTCAAGGATACCGCTATTATTATTATTCAATAATCTGGCGATTGCATAGCTTAATATTTTATAACAGAGATTATTCAGATTTTTCATTTTCTATAAAGTACTTTGAAAATTAAAGGATGACTAAAACACAAGTTATCTTGAGAAGTGCAAGTAAGCAAGTCAATGAAACAGCAATCAGTGATAACTAACAGTGCGTATAACCTTCCCCACTCCTTCCAAGATCCCTTTATTGTCATTAATTCGTCAAATTTTGTTTGCCATTAAGGCATCTAGTCAATTTACTGGTGGGTATAGTTACATTTAAAATAAATGTACCACACTAACTTATTAGTTTTATGTTCCACTAGTAGCCATCTGTCTTCAGCAACCAAATGAACAGATTTCACGACGATCGGTAGGGAGAGGGAGTGTGCCTGTCCTTCCAGCACATCCAATACATCAAGGGAATTCCTGCAAAACAGAAGCATCTGTCACCTAACATGCGGCTTTAACACTTTCAATGGCACCGAACAGATTTGCCTGTTTAGTTTCTCACTCTCAAATAATCTGTGAAAATTCTCTGCAGATTTTGAGACTTGCTCAGCCTAATGTGTGCAGTCTGCTTGCACTGCAGTGTGTGATTCTCTCACCAATCTGTCGTATTGCCCAACAGGAGAAATACAAGAAACTGTGGACAATCTAAAAGATTGGGGCATAATTCAAACAAGTTGTAATGACATACAACTGTTTCTTCTTTGAACTCTTCCACACTACCCATATATTCACATTTATAATACATTGCACCTGCAAGCTTATCATACTACAATTACATTACTGATTCCTGTGGTGTAAGTTTTCACTGGCAGTTGTCATCTTATGTCACCATAGCAATTGACAGTACTGAAGATTAATAGAAAGTGGATGCAGAGATAAATTATTTAATATATCCAGAGAAAATGGTGCTTTTCTTTGGCTTGGCTTCGCGGACGAAGATTTATGGAGGGGTAAATGTCCACGTCAGCTGCAGGCTCGTTTGTGGCTGACAAGTCCGATGTGGGACAGGCAGACACGGTTGCAGTGGAAAATTTGTTGGTTGGGGTTGGGTGTTGGGTTTTTCCTCCTTTGTCTTTTGTCAGTGAGGTGGGCTCTGCGGTCTTCTTCAAAGGAGGTTGCTGCCCGCCGAACTGTGAGGCGCCAGGATGCACGGTTTGAGGCGATATCAGCCCACTGGCGGTGGTCAATGTGGCAGGCACCAAGAGATTTCTTTAGGCAGTCCTTGTACCTCTTCTTTGGTGCACCTCTGACACAATGGCCAGTGGAGAGCTCGCCATATATTTGTTATGTATATGTGCAATGTTTATGAGAGTAAAGTCATTTTCAATTAGCCCATTTAATTAGTGGCCATAGGGAGTTGTTACAACTTGTTTCTTCCCTGTAATGTGCAGTTTTTATCTGCACTCTTCATGCCTCAATGGATGGGAGTTCTGCCCATATGGTCAGCCAGCTAGCTGTATCTTTTCTTAGTGGTTTACTCAGTGGATAATTTATGCCTCTCCAAGCTAGAAGCTTAAAAGTTTGTTCCACTCTTGGCACTTGAGCACAAGATCTAAGCTTCCGGACTCCAGAGTATGCCAAAGTACTCAATCAGAGTTCTTTTGGATGAGACTTCAAACCACCTTTCTTCAGGTGGATACAAAAGATTTATGTCACTATTAGAACAACAGGGATAGAATACTGTTTAACAAGAAAGTCAGCGGGTGCTGGAGAAATTCAGGTGGTCACGCGGAATCCAAAGGATAACCAGCATAGTGGGCCTTCGTTTGACCATAGCTGGCAGTTCCTTCTACTTAGCTGCCAACCTCTGTGTGAAAAATGTGTCCTTCAGGCATGCTTTAAATATTTCCCCTTTCAAAACCATGCCCTCTAGCTTTTGACTTCCTTTTCCTGGGAAAGCATGTGACCATTGACCTTTTCTATTAGCCTTTTTATGGTGAAATCCCACATTATAGCAGTTTCAAGTGGGAAAAAAGGTGATTTTACCTTTTATGCTGACGACCTATAAGGTGGATCCCGCAGTCCCTTTATGCACAGCTGAGTTGGGAGCCAGCTTCCAGAGCTGAAGGAGGTGGGGGCGAGTGGAGCAGTATCACTGCCCACCACCGTGTCATCAAACTTGCATGCCGAGAAGGGAAAGCGGCATATACTCAACAATGGCGAACGAAGAGCAGGTAAGAGCGCTAGTGGAGATCCGTGCAGTCTTAGGACTCAGGCAAATCTCCTGCATCACGTAATAGCCTCTATTAACCATATGGTTTTTAAAAAATACGCGCTCCTGGGTCGCGGGCTGATGGCGTCGTCGTGACGTCATCAGCCCTCCCCTTTGCACCTGTTTTCAGTGGCATTCATTTTATGGAGGAGGTGGAGCGACTTCACTTCACCTTTAAGGGTATCCCACAGGCAGTTGGAAACTGGAATGTATTCCAGCAGTCCATCAGCCTTCGGTCCTTTTATGGAGATGAGTGCAGCAATGTAAAGATGGAGAATCTCTGTCTTTACATTCGCCTTTTTAAAAATATATAAAAGGGCCTTATGTCCCTCATGTAAACCTCCACAAGGTCATCCTTGCACACTCCAGTCTCTCATCGTATCTCCTGGCAACGTCCAAGTCACACTGAATACCCAGACACACATAACTGCCAAGCAAATCTCTTACCAGCAATGACAAAGCAGAAACATGGGAACAAGTTTGTTTAAAAGATCAATCTCATTGAAATAAAAATACCTTACCCCTGTTCCTTGTAGAATACAAGCCAATTTTTATGTGAAAATTCTCGGCACATTTTGTAGACAACCTATATAAATGAAAATAAAATTGCTTGCTTAAACTATGACACTCACATAAAATATTATTTCTCAGTAACAATATTTTCCTAACATTCTGTACAGCTCTATTGGGTCACTGACAAAGAATGGAGAGGTTAATACATGGGAAACTACTGTTGTTGCTCAATGAGTCAGTGACTGAAGAATGGAAATCCTCTCCATAAGGATAAAGGGAGAGGTTAGATAAAATCTTTTTATCCATAAGGTTATTATGATGGAGAAAGCCCAATAAGACCTAACATTTGAGATGGGAAAGGTCTGGAACATGGACATGGAATGAGGGCAAATAGATGGCTTGTCATGACTTGGGTTGGTAAGGTGGTGGATGATACAAAGGTGGGTGGTGTTCTGGATAGGGTGGAGGGTTACCAGAGGCTAGAGAGGGACATTGACGGGTTGTGTAGCTGGGCTGAGAATGGCAGATGGAGTTTAACCCATAAAAGTGTAGTGGCTCATTTCAATTGGTCAAATTTGAAAGCAGAATACAATGTTAATGGGAAGACTCCAGGCAGTGTGGACGAACTGAGAGATCTTGGGATCCATGTCTATAGGACTCTCAAAGTTGCTGCACAGATTGATAGTGTGTTAAGAAGGCATATGACGTGTTGGTCTTAATTAACTGAAGGCTTGAGTTCAAGAACTAATGTTGCAGGTATGCAAGACTTTAGGCCCCCAACTTGGAATATTGTGTTCAATTCTGGTCACCTCACTACATGAAGGATGTGGATGCTACAGAGAGGGTGTAGAGGAGATTTACAAGGATGCTGCTTGTTTGGAGAGCATGCATTCTGAGGATAGGTTGATTGAACTTGGACTTTTCTCCTAGAGTGATGGAGGATGAGGGATGACCGGAGGATTTTTCCCCATTGCTAAATGGGAGTAAATACAGGGGGGCTGTAAGAGTTAAGTTTTTCACAGAGAGGTGGGTGCACGGAATGCACCGCTGACAATGGTGGTGGCGGCAGGTACAACAGGATCTTTTAAGAGACTAGGTACATGGAACTGAGGAAAATAGAAGGTTATGCAATAGGGAAAGTCTAGGCAATTAGAGTAAGTTATTAGGTTGGCAAAACACTGTGGGTCGAATGCTGTAGATTTCTATGTTCTATCATCAACCCTCAAACATCACAACCTTGTACTTGATGAAGAGTTCTGACCTGAAACGTCGACAATTCTTTTTCTCCCACTGATGTGATACCAAACGGTGAGTACCTCCAATAGATTATTTTTGCTCCAGGTTCCAGCATTTGCAGCCCTTGTCTCCAATTTCACTTCTACTTGATTAGCCCTTGGATCTTTCCTATTTCTTTGAGTTTCTTTCCTTTAGCTGCCTAAGCCCTCTATTCCTGTTTGCCTTCCTTTTTGATCAATATTTGTTTACTTCCTTGATGCTTCCACTGATAACATTCTAGAGAAGCATCAGAGACATTATGATACCATAGTAGCTTAATATCCATGCATTGTTTTCCATATGCAAGTATTTCCTAAAGATAAAGGAGTAAGCTATTTCAGCCAATCCAGTTCACTGTTAGTTCACAGAGCAATCTCCTTCACTAACAATTTTCCCAATAACCTATGCCATCACCCCATGCCCTTATTGTCTTGCCCACCTATATAATGTGTACTTCTCAGAGCTGATTAATTAACTGCAAGCACATAGTTGGGATGGGGAAGAAAACCAGAATACCCGAGAGTGAATCCACATAGTCAGAATCAGAATTTATTGTCATGAACTAGTCATGAAATACGTTGTTTTGTGGCAGCCTCACAGTGCAAAAGTTCATATAAACCACCTTAACAAAAATAAATAAAAATAGTGCATGAAAAGTCAAAGTAAGGCAGTATCTTTGGTTCATTGATCATTCAGGAATATGATGGCAGGGGGGAAGAAGCTGTCCTTGTGCCGCTGAGTGCTTGTGTCACAGGGAGAGCCTGCAAACTCCATTGAGTTGCAAGTCAACATTGAACTCGGGTTGCTGGAACTACAAGGCACCCGCACTAGCTGCTGCACCACATGCTACCTTGTTGTTTGTTGGCTGTTCAAAGACAGGGTTTAAAAATGCACTCCCAATCATAACTAATCGAAAACAAAATAAAGACACAAGAGATTTGATTAAGGGCTCCAAACCTTTTCCTCCCACTGATGCTGCTCAACCTCAAGAAGAAATAAAGTGTAGTTGTATTCCATCATGGAATAAAGGATCTTTAATATTATACAGGTGCCTAATGTTTTATCTGGGATCGTCTGGACCAGACACATGACATTGTTCGGAATCTTCTGGATTTCAGAATCATTTTGATTTCCATCCCTTTAAGTCTACCCAAGTCATGTTGCCATTTCCATTCCCACCCCCCTCCCGAGTCATGCTGCCATCTCTCCCCCCCCCACCCCGAATCATGCTGCCGTCTCTTCCCCTCGCCTGACTGAGTTGTGCTGCCATCCCTCTCTCTCCTTCTGCCTCCTGCTGTACCAGCACCGGGAGAACAGCCCCTTTCTGTTCCCCTGCGTTGGTGCTGGTACAGTAGTTTCAATAACATGGGGGATTATGGTTAGCGATGACGGCCATTGAGCTGCCACCAAGCCGACTGAAAATGCCACGACGTTGAACAGGTGTAAGTATAGGGGATTCAGAGGCACTTATAAAGTAGTGGAATGCGACGGGTTACATGGGAGTTGAGCAAGGGTCATGTTTGGTGCCAAACTCCATCTTTGATGAGCAGATGTCATCTACTGACAAAAGTGCTAGTTTTTGGAGGGTGCCGGTTTTCGGAATTCCAGATAAAATTCTGGTACTCAGACTCTCGAGGGTAAGTCCACTCATTACATCATACAATTTGGAAATCAGTGACCTTTCCTTAAGTGGAAGAGCAGGCAATTGGAAATTTACTGCATTATGCAAATCATTTGTAATGGTCAGGGAGTGAAAACCAAATGGCTGACCTGGTCCTCCTTATTTGCCCACCAGTGTGTTTTTTTAGGATGTTCCTGCTCTTTTCCAGAGAAGACAATTCGACTGACTGCACCATTGGTCAAGTTTAATAACAAGATTGTGTTGCTCTGTGAAAGGAAGACAAAAAAAATGAATCATTTAGAATATACAATACATAAACAGACCACTCAACCCAACTGGGTTGTTGAAGTTGCACACATCCAGAGAAGCGAACTCTAATTTGAGCTTCCCAGGCACATTCACTTCTTGCCTTGTTGCCAAGCATCTAGTCACAGCTACCATGGCAGGACAATAGTTGAGGGGAAATTGTCAAAGTTTGCATAATGATCTTCTCACATGTAATGACCACAGAAGTGAATGAAATTGAAGTGTACTGGGATCATTTCACATCAGATGTGGATCTCATCTAAGTGGAAGGTGCCCGATTTACCTGGAGTGCATGTTGTCGATTTCCTCCCCTCTCTCTGTCTCCAGAGCAGGCTGAAAACCCTGAAATGACTGTCCAAGGTTTGAACCAAATTGCCCACTGCAGGTAAGGTAGCAGGTAGTTGTGAGATGTGGAAAACTCTGACTCAAAGATTACCTCTACTCCGTTCTTGGAATATCACTGACCTTCATGCCAAATAAAAACTTTTTAGTGCCACTTTATTTGTCATGTTCCATTATGTTAATACTCATGTTAAAGTAAGTGCCTTTATTGTCACGATTAATCTTGATACAAACTTGTTTTCTAAATCCAAAGTGCCACTGGAGTATGGTGACTTTTTGCAAGCTGTCTGTAAGGCACACAAAACTTAGCAAAACTATCGCTGTACATGTGACAATAATCAATTCAAAGATTCACCCACATGGGGTAACAACCTCTCCACATCCACATTGTCCTCTGTACCTCAAATGTTTCACTCAAGTCACTTTTTTTTGTTTGAATATTTCATTTTGAATTTTTCAAGTCATACATGCTTCCATATTTAAAATGCACTGTACAGTATAATCATAATATAAACCATGTTACCTGTTGATTTTAAAACCCAAATCTAATCTACCCCACCCACCTCCCCTCTCCCCCTAAAGAAAAAGAAATAAGGTAAAAATCCCTAAAAATAAAGAATAAAGCAAGAAAATAGCAAGAAATATCTGAGGACTACCATCCAAACAAGAGGGATCTAATTTTCCTGACTTAACCAGATTTAAGGGGCATCAGTGTTAGATTCAAAAATATAGGAAAGTAACCGAAAGTTTATAACATTATTTAAAAGCTTTAATTATCACATTCCAAAGAAAAAATATCATATCTATTATTATTCTCTCCTTCCGTCCTCCCACACCACACTCCCTTCAGAGACCACTTTCCCTTCCCTTAAAGATAGGACTCAGTACCAATAACACTTCCCAAGAAGTATGAAAAAAGAAAAAAGTACCATTACTAAATGGTAAAAAAAAACCCCTTTAGTGTAAAATAGACTAAACACCACCATCCCTCTCTATCGTACGGGTAGTGAGAAAACCCACCAACATGCATGTCTAGATTCTGGAGGCGAACCACCCGAACTCCCAGGCAAAACAATTTCAGAAAATGTTACTCTTTTTTCCCCCAAAGGATTAATATGAAACAAATGCAAATGTACAGGAAGAAAAAAGTGTCATTATTCAAATTTTAAAAAATCAAGTTCAAAGAAGTTATCTCATTCTCTTTCAGTTTTCTTTAGCTTGTTCACAAAGTTCTTTACTACTTCAATATCAGTAAAAGACTTATTTTGTCCATTTGGCATCATAATTTTTAAATTGGCTGGTTGACACAACACAGATTTGTAACCTTTTTCCCCAAAGGGTGCTCTTCAGTGGATTAAATTCCTGTCTGCGCATTAATAGCACAGCACTTGTATCCGGATAGAAAAAATATTTTTTTCAATTTCCAGTGGTTTTCCTTCTCTCTCCTTGATCTTTATCACTACAACTCTTTAATATTTTTCCACTATCCTCAAATTTCATGCATCCAATTAATAAAGAGTTCTGACATTTTGTACTCCCAAGACTTTTGGTAGCCATTTTTGAAAGAAGCAGATTAGATTTGCTCCCTCCTCTCCCTCTTTTTTTTGAATATTTATAGTTTTCCACATTTGAACTCAATAGTTTACAACTTTGTCAACAGTGTTTACAAATCTGTGTCAATTACAACTTATCCAATCTATGCAAATTTTCTATAGAGTCCAAACATAACATCATAGGAACATAGGAAGTAGGCACAGGAGTAGGCCAAAAATGGCCCATCGAGCCTGCTCCGCCATTCAATATGATCATGGCTGATCTAATTTATGACCTAACTCCACCTACCTGCCTTCTCCCCATATCCCCTAATTCCTCTCCCTCCCCCCACCCCATTCCATCAACATTAAACACTTAACACATAAACAACCAAAAATGAACATTTAAGACGTTAAAACATTCACAACATGAGGATTAATCATATGAGGGAGTTATGGGTCTGATCTGGTCCAGCAGTCAGAGAGAGACCTGGCCGATTTTCCTTTTTTTCCCCCGACTTTTCCAGGCTGGACTGGAATTGGGGAGGGATTGGCGAACCAGACCTTAAGGAAAAGTTGTCCCCTTCACAACCGTGCTCCTATTTGGTTCAGGTATGGCTGCCAAATTTTTTGGAAGGTGCTGTACCTTCCCCTCAAGTTATAGGTAATTTTCTCCAGGGGAACACAGGCTTGGATCTCCTTGCTCCATTGCGCAATGCTCAGACAAGAGTCGGACTTCCAGCGAGCTGCTTTGCACTTCCTGCCCACTGCCAATGCGATCATTACAAATTGAATTTGGAATTTGGGCAGCTTCATTATAAGTATGTCCATTACATTGCCCAACAAGAACAGCTCGGAATCCTGTGGGAATTCCTTACCTATAATTTTCCCTAGGACTTCTCCAGAAGGGCCTCACCTTGGTGTATGTCCAGGTCGTGTGCACAAAGGTTCCTGTCTCAATGCTGCATCTAAAACACTGATCCGACAATTCCAGCTTAGTCTTTTGCGGCATCAGGTACAGCTGGTGCAAAAAAATTGTATTACACCAGCCTTTACCTCACATTGATTACTGCAGTCTTGCTGGTCTGACACAGGTTGGACCAGCATCGCTCATCAATCATTATTCCTAAGTCCAACTTCCACCTCTGTCTCAATTTATGGAGACCTTGTTTGGGTCCTTCTACTTGGAGCAGGAAATACATTGCCAAAATAAATTTCCATGTGATCCCCCTTCGAATCATAGTGTCTATGTCCCTGCACTTTGGTAGGGCCAGAGTTGGATGTAATTTATCCTGTAGAAAATATCTTAGCAGAACGTAGCAGTAGAATGTCCTGTTGGACAAATCATATTTCTGCCTAAGCTGTTCAAATGACATTAAATGCCCCTGCTTGTAACAGTCCCCTATGCACCTGATGCCGTTCCTATTCCAGGTGTCTAGGATCCTTTTACCCACCTTCAAAGGTATTAACCGGTTTGCAGTCAGGGGCGTTTTTGGAGACAGCCCCGGTTTTATTCCTAAATATTGATTAATGTCATTCCAAATGTGAATAATTTCTTTTAATATGGGGTTGTCTGTTTTTCCAGATAGCAAGTTGGCATCCCATTTGTAAATAAAGTCCTCTGCTACCCTCTTGCCCACCAAGTGCAAGCCAATTTGTATCCAGGATGGTAACTCTCTCCCCACCCCCCCCCCCACCAAAGAGAAAGGAGATGTACCTCACTGGGCTGCCCTATCATATTTTTTAAAGTCCGGCATCCATAATCCGCCCACTGTATCCCAGGACAATTTCTCCATGGACACCCTGGCTACCTTCCCATTCCATCAGAATGTTCTTAAAATAAAACCCTGGGCAACGTCACAGGCAAGGTCTGAAAAAGATACTGGAATCTTGGCAGCACATTCATTTTCACACAGTTGACCCTGCCCACTAGTGTTATGGGCAGGGACATCCATCTGGTTAGGTCTTCCTCGTGTTTTCTCAGCAAGGGGGTATAATTTAATTTGTACAAATTACAAAAATCATTATCTATTTTGACTCCTAGGTACTTGATTCCATTTCACGGCCACTTTAGATAACTGTTTTTTTGGCATTGGCTATAATCCCCTCCCGTAAGTGGCATAATCTCACTCTGGATCCTGACGAATGGCCTCAGCCAATGGCTCCATAGCCAGTACAAACAGAGCTAGAGTTAGTGGGCATCCCTGTAGCACAGAAGGTCAAAGAACACTTAGCATTGTTGTCAAATTCCATGGTTAATACTTTAGAGCACACATGTCAAACTCTGGCCCGCGGGCCAAATTTGGCCTGCAATATAATTATATTTGGCCCGCAAGATCATTTCAAAAATGTATTAGAGGTGGCCCGCCCTGCAGCGAGAGCCGATACTGTTTTTTGGTAACGTCACCCCCACCATCCTCCCCCTTCATTGCACATCCTTCCCCATTGTAACACGAGAAATTGTACACGAGAAGTCTGTCGATGTCATCAGCCGGCAAGCCAGTTGGAAGGCTCCCCGCACAACCAGTCACTTCTCCCACCTGTCGAGCAGTACGGCAGATGGGCGAGCGCCTGTGATTTCCTGTCGGCGCGACGGGCATGGCAGGCTGCGCACTGCCCCCGGGCAGCGCGAGCCCCGCGCGACTGGCACTGGATGGCCCTTCCACAGCGTGAGCGCACTTCTCCCAGTCACCACAGCCTTCAGCGCTTGCACCCGCGCGGCCCCAGGGACGGCTGGTTCGGCCCTGCACGTGAAGCAAGAGATGGTGGCTGTCCGCAAAGGCTGATCGGCAGCGCGCTGGGCCTGAGTGGGTGGGTAAGCAGGGGTGGGCAGAGGGTGTAGGTGAGGAGTAATGGGCAGGGGAAGTTATGGTGGTGCGAGGGGCAGTTAGAGGGAGGGATGGGTAGAAGGAGGGGTGGATAGGGAAGAGGTAAAAGGGGAGGGGCAGGGCGAGTAGGGGAGGGGTGATTAGAGGGTGAGAGATGGGTAGAGGGAGAAACAGGTTAAGGGGAGAGGCAGTAGAGGGGCGTGTATAGGATGGGGTGGGTAGAGGCAGAGTGAGTGGAGTGAGGGGTGAGTAGAGGTTGGGTAAAGGACTGGTCAGGTAGAGGGATGGTGGGTCGAGGGTGAATAGAGGCCTAGAGCCTGAGGAGTGAGCAGGAAATGCTGAGTCCTGATGCAGGCCAAAATGGACATAGCCTGTGAATGCTGACTACATCTCCACAGGGACCAAATAGGTTTCCCTCAGGTCAAGCAAAGGGTGAACTTGAGCTACCTACTCCTGACCTGTAACATTATCCTCCTAAAGTTATATCCTAAAGTTTAACATTACATATGTTGAAAGAAGAGAAAACATGCAGATGTTGTTGAAAATTTTCAATAAATATTTAGTTCGGCCCTTGACTTAGTCCAAGTTTTTAATTTTGGCCCTCCGTGAATTTGAGTTTGACACCCCTGCTTTAGAGAAAACCAATGTTAATATTCAATGCAAAATCAAAGAGAGAGTACAGGTGACATGGAAGGAAAATTGCGGGAAAATTGGTGTGCTGAATTGGAAATTTCCATTACCAAACAATGGAGATTACAGAATGTGCCACAGAATCCGGGAGGTGAATCTTTTCAATTTTGGTTCACATCCCTGGAATTAGTGCAAACCATGATTCCTGCTTCACAGGAATGAGCTGCTGAATTGCCTATATTTGTTAGGTACCTGGTCCTCGTGTAGTATGACTTGGTTATGGAGTGGCTGGCTCAGTGGAGCCACCGTCACAAAGGGCTGCCAAACTCCAACAGCGTTCCGTGGGAAGATGTCGTACAAATCTACGTAGAGTATGCTGCTGCCTGGCAAGTTGATTGTGTATAGAGACACTGGATTACACGTAGCCACGTAAATGGTGTCTGTGGTTGCACCTGTAGGAGATCAATGGTGTATCAGTGAGCACAATCCAGAAAAGCTGTTTAGTCGCATAGCAATTCAACAACTGAAAGCTTCATTGGCACTTCTAACTTACTAATTCCTTTCCTCCTCTTGCTTGTAATAAAGCAATGAATCTCAAACACAGACTTATTTTACCCTCTATCCACCTTGTTTTAGGGTTGTGTGCCTAGCATAGCTCAGTCTATACTGTTTATGCTTTGGCTACAGGGCATGTGATTGGGAAGACCCCACCAGTCTTGCTCGTGTGAATATGTATTTCATATTTTGTAGATAGTCTTGATAGAATTCAACACTAATTCTGCTGGGAGAGAAAGAATGGTTGACAATTCAGGACTGAACCCTTCATCGAGTCTCAAAGATGGGCTGTAACCTGCAACATCGACCATTCTTTTTCTCCCACAGATGCTGCTGTTCCTCCAGCAGATTGATTGTTGCCCTAGATCCCAGTAACTGTCATCTCCTTTGTCCCCAGCACAGATAGAACATTACAGAACAGGCACTTGAATCAACTGTTCCCCATTAAAAGCAATGTCAGCAACTTTTTGCTGAGATGCAGTGGACAGGATTCTCGATTCGGAATCAAGTGCACTTTAAGCCCTAAGAGCATAGACTTGCATAAAAACCAATTGACACTCCCTTTCTTCATTGTCAGAATGCTGTCCTTGAACCAGGCATCAAACCAAGTTACTTCTGGCCTCTCCAATGAATTTAAAGAATTTAAATTTGTTGAGGCCAATTCATTAAATATATTCAAAAGAGAGTTGGATGCAGCCCTATTAGCTAAAGGGATCAACAGGTTTAGAGAGAAAGCAGGAACAGAGTATTGAGACCATATGATCAGCCATGAATATTGAATGATGGTGCAGACTCAAAGGGCTGAATGGACTACTCCTGCACCTTTCTTCTATGTTCCTATAATTTATTGACACCACTGAAAGGAAATCCCCCTGGTTTCTGGATCTAGTTCACTCACTCAACCAAAGAACATTACTGAAACAGGTTGCAAAATATCTGTTTGTCAGATCTGGTTGTACAGTTGGCCACTAGGTCATCTATATTATAATAATGACTATACTTGAAAATGATGTAAAATGCTGATCTTTCTTTAATTGTTTTCTTTGTTTTTGTGGGAACCACTTCCCTATCTTTGCTTTTCTAAAGGCTCTGGGTTTGAATAGAAATATGGCTCCCAGTCAAGTCCAAACAGTGGATGTCAGGAAGGAGAGTATTGCCCAAGGTGGGAGCCTGTCCCAACCAATAGCAGCTTTGGTAACAGCTGATTATTGCCTAAAGGACAGGAGCTGCCGGGACAAATAGGGAGCTCCCTGAACCAACCTGACACATTGTTCATTACATCTCGCACTGACCCATAAAGATATTGACATATCTCCCTCAGCATTAACCTGGACATTGCTGTGTTAATAAGCTGTTAACAGTAGTGATTCGCATCTTAACATATTCTCCAATGCTGATAGCTTGAAGTCTCCAGTGACCAACCAGCTGTGCTCTGTTGCTATTTATGCCAAATATACAACAAAAACTGATTGTGAAAGTTCAGTGAAAATGGACTCCTCCTTTCCCGTCTTTGTCCCTCGACTTTTAAAAACATTTAATAAATTAACTTCACTTGTGGAAGTTCAGATGACTTGTTCCACGAGGAATTCAGCTGAATCTGGTCATTCAGAACAAGGATTTTGGAAACATGATTGGTTGGCACTAGTCCCACAATACATCTTATGTGGGCCAACTGTAACTCAAGGCTACACACTTTTATTTCAGTCAGAAGGACTGACTGATCTCTGATCCAGAGATCAGTGCAATATTTCAGAGGGTTGCTTATGTGCAGCACTTAAGGAATACCCTATTTTAACTATGCTGTTCAACATCTCTTTATGCTTGTTCTTTGGCTTGGCTTCGCGGACGAAGATTTATGGAGGGGGTAAAAGTCCACGTCAGCTGCAGGCTCGTTTGTGGCTGACAAGTCCGATGCGGGACAGGCAGACACGGTTGCAGCGGCTGCAGGGGAAAAATGGTTGGTTGGGGTTGGGTGTTGGGTTTTTCCTCCTTTGCCTTTTGTCAGTGAGGTGGACAATAATGTTAACGTGAAGAAAAAGACAGTGCCATCCCAGCTGGCTCTTCTGTCAAAATCACAAACATAGATTTTCTTATTCTTTTCACATTACAGTTTGAATAATGCTTAAAGAGTTTATTCTCATACACATTGTACAACCCATATATTGACCAATATTCTTACTTTCTGCAGTCAAACAGATACTTTACAAAAAAAAGGGTGGCAGGGTTAGCTTAGCATTTAGCGCAATGCTGTTACAGCACCAGTGACTGGAATTTGAATCTGGCGCTGTCTGTAAGGAGTTTGTAGTTCTCCCTGTGTCTGTGTGGGTTTCTTTCAAGTGCTCCGGTTTCCTCCGTCCCTTCAAAATGTTCCGGGTTGTAGGTCAATTGATTGTAATTAGGCGACATGGGCTTGAGAGCCGAAAGGGCTGCATGTAAGATTTAAACTTCAACAGTATATAATAAATAAGATATAAATACAAAAGATAGATAGATAACAATCATACCAGAAATTCAGAAGTTCACTGGCTGCACATCACTTTGGGACACATTGAGATCTCTTTAGAAGTATTGCCAGCTGCATGCAAATCCATTTACAAGAATAAGATTTCCTGCCAAATAATTCTGCAGGGTTTGGAATATGTCCACATATTGATGGACTGCTTTCCATTTTTTTTTCTTACATGTTAATTTTAGTGGGAAATAATCTGTCAGTTTCAACTTTATGGCTTTCTTTCCAATTAAGATTTGATGAAAATATAAAAAGCTGCTAGCATAGCAGTTAGCACAATGATATTACAAACCCAGCAAATCAGGTTCAAATCCGGCACTGTCTGTAAGGAGTTTGCACCACGTGGGTTTTCTCCAAGTGCTCTGGTTTCATTCCACATTCCAAAGATGTACGGTTAATTGGTCACATGGGTATTGGGCAGCTTGGGCTCATAGGCTAGGTGAGCCTGTTACTAAATTAGAAGGAAATTCAAAGGGATTTTAAAACCAATGGCAAGAGTATTGTGGATCAGATAGGCTGAGAGAAGCTCGCCTTTTGCTGTTTGTAGGTGTAAGGCATTACCTTTCAGCGTGGCAACATCACAAACAATATCAACTTCATTCAGGGGAATTCTCCAATGGGCTTGTTCCTCTGTGAAGTTCAGTCCCCTTGATTCATGCCTTCCTAGGGGATATCGCTGAACCTTCAGGTAGATGGGACCCTATGAACAAAAAAACCAAGAGTTACACCCTCTCCAAGCTACATTATGAATCTGTTATCATGAAAAAAAATTCCTAATTGCATGCTTTAAAAGTATCAGCTGCCTCTAATTAGTTGAACTTCTATCCATACCCAACAATGATATACTGTCCATACCCGACAGCGATATACTGTCCATACCCGACAGCGATATACTGACAATACCCGACAACGATATACTGTCCATACCCGACAGCGATATACTGTCCATACCCAACAGTGATATACTGTCCATACCCAACAGCAGTATACTGTCCATACCCAACAGCGGTATACTGTCCATACCCAACAGTGGTATGCTGTCCATACCCGAAAGCAGTATACTGTTCATACCCGACAGCAGTATACTGTTCGTACCCAACAGCAGTATACTGTCCATACCTGACAGCGATATACTGTCCATACCCAACAGTGATATACTGTCCATACCCGACACTGATGTTCAGTCCATATCTAACAGTGTTTCAAATGCAACTGGTCAGGTGGCAGAAACCAGTGGTAACCAGGGGGATGAAGGAGGGGGTGGTACTCATGGAACATACTAATGGGTAAACCCCAACAATTGTCCTAAAAGCTGGCAAACATGTGGTTAGCTAAAATTAGAGGATTTTATTAAATGGTTAAAGGAAAAAGCAAAGAGGTCAAGAAAGAGAGAGCATGTAAGCATGCAGATCATTAACATGTCATAGATGAGAAATAAACTAAAACAGTAGTGGAATGCTGGCTTGGTGGCCTGAAATTTCCTGAGTGAACCCAAGCTCATTTGCTCTAGATCAGTCTTGCTGGCTGAAGCTGTCATAGAATCATGAAGTTAGTCGTCATACAGCACAGAAGCAAGCACTAAATCTGTGCCAACCATCAACCACCCATTTACACTAATACAATATTAATCCCATTTTTATTCTTCCCAACAAACCTGGATTATTTCCTCTGGAGCACTGAAGGGTGACCTGATCAAAAGTGCATAAAATGAAGAGAGGCACAGAGAGAGTGGAGAGAGTTTCCACCCCCTCCCCCATCAGGTTTACAGTGTGAGGGGGGAAAAGTTTAAAGGAGATGTGTAGGTTACGTTTTATTAACCCAGAGAGTGTTGGTGCCTGCAACACAGTAAAAGGGAAATGATAGCAACATTTAAGATGGATTTAGACAGGAAAATGAACAGGCAGAGCTCAGGAGGAATATGGACTCTTATGCAGACAGATGAGATTAGTTACATTGGCATCAAGGTAGGTGCACACATGGTGGGGTAAAAAGCCTATTCTTGTGCTGTGGCTTTTCTACGTTAAATTCTCAATTCACTGATGTTCTAGGAACATTTTACTGTTGCCTGCTAGCCAACTGACTCATCTTGTTGGGATGTAAAAGAAAATCAGTGCAATGAGAGAAAATTCAAATGGCCAAAGGGAGAAGATGCAAAATGCACACAACAGCACCCGAGGTCAAGGTTGAACCCAAGTTGTTGGAGAGTGTGACACTGGTTTTATGAGCTGTGCCATTGTTCCACTCAACTGTGACGAAGGTAAATCTATTTATTTTTATTGTATTTGTTTTAATGTTTCTAACTAGTTGTTTTAAGGTTTTATTTGGTTTTTTACATTTTAAAAAATCTGTTAATGATTTATTCTGTTTGTAATGGTTTTTAAATGTCACTAAGTGTCAGAAACATTCAGAAGCATTAAAACCTTGACACCATATCCTGAGGTTTCCAGCGATGTCTTGTGGTCAGGGTTCAAACTACATAGTAAGAGTTATTTAGCAGGCAAACAGGTTCTTCAGTTCAATGCATCCAGGCTGACCAATTTGCTGACATGAGCTCATCCATTTACCTGCATTTGGCCCACATCCCTCCAAACTGTTCCTATCTGTGCACTTGAGTAACGCACAATATGCTGGAGAAACTCAACAGGTCAGGCAACATCCGTGGAATGACTTGACTATTTTCCTGCATGGATGCTGTCTAACCTACTGGGTCATTCCCACAGAGGGCAGTAGAGGCAGGTTCATTAAATATATTGAAGAGGGAATTAGATCTATTTCTTCAGTATAAGGGTATTAAAGGTTACGGAGAGAAGGCGGGGACGGGATACTGAACTTTAAGATCAGCCATGATCTCGTTGAATGGCGGAGCAGGCTCGAAGGGTCGAATGACCTACTCCTGCTCCTATCTTCTATGTTTCTATGTTTGCTGTGTACTTTTTTTTCTCCTTCCTGTTGCTGGGCAACCAGAACGTCATAGTGTGATCTGTCACATAATGATCTAATTCCCAACCGATGAGGGAAAGTGTGCCAAATGCCTTCTTCATCACACTGTTTATCTTGCGCCACTTTCAGGGAACAAATTACTCCTAGGTCTCTCTGTTCTACAATACTCACTCTTTTCCTCTCTCCTCTCTCTCTTGGAGCAACACTTTTACAGAGGGTGTGGTTATAAGAACAAAAGAGAGAGAGAGAGAGAAAGAAGAGCAGGCACAATTACAAAAAAGATTTGAATAGGTACATGGATCCTCTAATTTGGACCAAATCTAAGCAAATCAGCAATTTGCATACAATCAACTGAAAGCCTACTTAAAGGACAAATTGGGAAGCAGACTGAGATTACCAGAAGGAAGCAGTTTTGAATATGTGATTACAGAAACAACGATAATAAAAAGATTTATAACAAACATGTACATCAAGCTGCAAGAGAAGGAAAATGTTGAAATAAGCTATAAACCCAAACAAAAGTGGGAAAAAGATTTAATCATAAAGATAAAAAATGAAATATGGGAAAAGTTATGCTCTGGAACTATGAAGAATATAATAAACACGAGGTTACACATGATACAATATAATTGGTTACACAGGTTATATATCACGCCCCAAAAGTTAAATAAATGGGATCCAACATTATCAGATAGATGTTTTCGCTGTAAGAAGGAAATGGGAACAACAGTACATGCAATTTGGGCCTGTGAGAAAGTGGAAAAGTTTTGGGAAGATCTAAATCAGGTATTAAATAAAATCACAAAAAGTAACATACCAAAAAATCCAGAGATCTTTCTTCTAAGTAATATAAGGAGTAAAGAATTAGGCCTCAAAATGGATGAAGCGCAAAAAAGATTTATTATGATAGCCTTAGCAGTAGCAAAAAGATGTATAATGTCAACTTGGAAATCAGAAGAGAGCCTGAGAGTACAGCATTGGTACATGGAAATGAATAAATGTATTCCATTGGAAAAAATAACATATAATTTAAAAAATAAAGTCACATTATTTGAACAAATTTGGGAACCATACATGGAACACAACAGAGAAGTCCTACCGCGGTCACCCACCCCCTAAAATGATAGAATGAGAAGAAGACGAAATGAACTGACTCAGTGTGAAAAAGTAGATGACACAATTTTCTTGTTTATTTTCATTGTGTGATGACATTGTTTAATGGTTTTATTGTAATGTATATGTTGAACGTTTAATGGGTTTGGAGGAGGGTGGGAAGGGGGGAGGGAAGGTAGGGGAAAAAAAAAATCCCACTGTGTATATTTAAGAGGGAAATATTTGTATGTATTTTGATTGATATGGTTCATAGTGTAAAAAATTTAAAAAACCAAATCAGTAATTTGGACTCCATGGATGAATTGGGCTTAAGGGCCTATTTCAATGCTGTACATTCTATGAATTGATGATGCTCCAGGGCCCTGTCATTTACTGTGTAAGTCCTGCCATGGCTTAATTTCCCAATGCATCTCTTTGGACTTGTCCAAGTTAAATGAGTGGCAGGGGTGGACTTCAGGAAAGCCCCACTAACAAAACTACTTTGGAAATCCTTGAAGATAGTCAAGCCCATACCACAACTGCATTATCTGGCAAGTTCAACATTTCAGGCTGCTGACCTGCCATCAAATGGTTACATCTCATAGGAAGAGTGAAAAAGAATCAAACCTTTATAATTGTATGTCGAGACTCTGTTGGGCAGAGAAGCTTGCCATGTGCATCTTTTTGTTGATTGAAAATCCAGTGCCCTGATAATCTGCAGTCTGGCAAAGGTAACCTGCCAAGTTAGAACATCAGAACATCAAATGTAGGCAGGACAAACCCAAACATTAACTGATACAGCCCAAATCAAGGTCATTATTAGAACGACTCTGGTTAAAATATAAACTAAATCTGTGGCAGTTCATCTTGACCTTAGTCTTGATAAAGAGTCCTGATCTGAAATGTTGACTGACCATTTCTACCCATGGATGCTGTCTGACGAGCTGAATTCCTCTAACAGTTCTTTGCTCAAAAACTGTAATAGGTCTGTCTTGACTCGAGAGAAAGATTGTTTAAGAGAGGAATGAAAGGACTGTAGGGAGGAAAGCAGGGATGAGTTGGGGGAGGTGAAAGAGGGGAGTCACTTTCATTCAGAGGACCTCCCCCCTCCCCAGTTCTGAATGCCCCAATGAGTTCTACAGCTAAGTATTTCTGAAATGTAGTATTAACTGAAATATAGACAAAATATTCTCGCACAGAAAGGGCCTTCATCTAAGCAATCACACAAGTTAAAAGGTAATTTTTTTTTAGGATGAATTGGTTGATAGATAAATATTGGTATATTTATCAGTGATTATGATTTAAATTTTAATTTATTTTTTTAAATTTGGAGATACAGAATGTTACATGGCCTTCCCGCCCACATACATCAATGTGACCAATTAATCTACTATACGTCTTTGTAATGCTGGAGGAAATCAGAGCACTTGGAGAACACAGACACAGGAAGAACACACAAACTCCTTAAAGACACCAGCGGATTTGATGTAATAGCATTGGGCTAACCTCTATACTTACAATAGCACCCCTCATTTAACACACTTGTTCAGACTAAAAGCAACAGCAAGAATCAAGCAGGTTGCAAACACATGATAACACAACTAAAAAAAACCATGAAGCTTAATCAGAACAGTTGTGGACAAGTGTGTACCCACCAAATTCTTCAGGGTTTTCCCCAATAAGAAGCCCTGGATTAACAATGAAATCCAGAACCTGCTGAGAGCCAGATTAAAGGCATTTAAGTCCAGAGATCCAAAATACCTCTCAAGGAGGAGATATGACCGATGATAAGTGTACAGGAGATTCTGAACGAGAATGGAAACAATGAAGGACACCTGACAACTGTGGCAGGCCTAAATGACATAACCTGTAGAAAACTAAATCCGATGCAACTGGAGACACTAAAGCTTCACTCCCAAATGAGTTCAATGCCTTCTATGCCTGATTTGACCACAAGAACAAGGAAGAGCCACTGGGCACCCCCATGTCCCCTAATTATCCTTTACTGTCCGTATCCGAAGATGACGTATGGGCTGCCTTCACAAGAATAAATCCAAGGAATGCATCTGTTCCAAACGGAGTACCCAACCTGGCACTGAAAACCTGCGCTGATCAACTTGCCAATGTATTCACGGATATTTTCAACAGCTCACTCCGGCAGAGTACCCACTTGTTTCAAACAGGCCTCAAGAAGAGTGTGGTAACCTGGCCAAATGACCACTGACCAGTGGCACTGACATCCACAGTGATTAAGTGATTTGAGAGGCTGGTGTTGAAGCATATCAACTCCTGTCTGAGTGGCGACATGAATATTTTCCAATTTGCCTAACTGCAGCAATAGGTTTACGTCAGATACCAGCTCATTGGCTCTACCTGGAACACCCGGACAACAAAGATGCATGTATTAAGATTTTCTTTATTGACTACAGTTCGGCATTCAACACCATCACCCCCTTAAAACTGATCAGCAAATTCCAAACACAGGGCCTCAATTCCCACTGTGTATTGCATCCTGGATTTCCTCACCTCTCGATCCCACTCAGTGAGGATTGGCAAGAACATCTCCTTCCTAATCTCCATCAGCACTGGAGCATCACAGGACTGCATACTTAGCCCCCTGTTCTACTCACTTTACACCTACAACTGTGTGCCTCAGTAAGTCAACAACACCATCTACAAATCAGCTGATGATCCAACAGTAGTGGGTTGTATAAAAAGGGGCGATGAGTCAGCCTACAGGAGGGAGATTGAAAACTTGGCTGAATGGTGCACCAACAGCAAACTTGCACTCAATGTTACCAAAACCAAGGAGCTGATTGTAGCCTTTAGGAAAGTAAAACAATAGATAAAAAATCATTAGGGGACCAGAGGTGGAGAGTGTGAGCAAATTTAAATTAGAGCTTTTTCTGGACCCAACATACTAATGTCATCATGAAGGAAGCACATCGGCACCTCTACTTCCTCAGGAGCTTGCGGAGGCTCGGTATGTCATCAGAATCCTTGGCAAACCTCTACAGATGTATGGTGGAATGTGTGCTGACTGGCTGCATCATGGCCTGATATTGAGGCACCATTACTCTGAGCAGAAAGCCCTGCAAAATGTAGTGGACACAGCCCAGTGCATCACAGGCAAAACTTTCCCTACCATAGAGGAAATCTACATGGAACCTTGCCGTTGGAGAGCAGCAGCAATCATCAAGGATCTACACCATCCAGGACATCCTCTGTTCATCGGGCAAGAGATATAGGTGACAGAAGACTTGTACCTCAAGGATCATAAACAGTTGCTACCCCTCCACCAAACTCAATCAGAGACTCACTTCAGGGCTCTTTGCATATTTTTTTTTTTACTGAATTTTTTTCCTGTATATGCATAGTCAATTTCTTCCTTTGTTTACATTTCTCTCTTTTGTATACGTAGTTTTTCTTTGTGTACCAATAAATATAAATTAAATTTAGACATACAGTTCTGTAATAGGTCAATTTGGCCCTCAAGTACGTCCGCCCAATTAACATCCCGCTAACTTACTTGTCAGAGGTGCACCAAAGAAGAGGTACAAGGACTGCCTAAAGAAATCTCTTGGTGCCTGCCACATTGACCACCGCCAGTGGGCTGATATCGCCTCAAACCGTGCATCTTGGCGCCTCACAGTTCGGCGGGCAGCAACCTCCTTTGAAGAAGACCGCAGAGCCCACCTCACTGACAAAAGACAAAGGAGGAAAAATCCAACACCCAACCCCAACCAACAAATTTTCCCCTGCAACCGCTGCAACCGTGTCTGCCTGTCCCGCATCGGACTTGTCAGCCACAAACGAGCCTGCAGCTGACGTGGACATTTACCCCCTCCATAAATCTTCGTCCGCGAAGCCAAGCCAAAGAAAAGAACTTACACCCTGGTATGTTTTAGAATTCTGCCTGACCTGCAGGAAAAATGTATCTCGGGTTATATGTCATGTCATATATGGACTCTGACAATAAATTTGAACTTGAAATTGACTTTACTTAAAAGGCATGCAGGAAAGGTTTGTGCCAATATCAACTTCCACTGCATTGAAACATCTCATTGAATGGTCTTTATCTTAAATGGGATAGTTCCCTAACCTGCTACTTTGAAAACATGGGCAATAATAGGGAACTTCTCCTCAACTAAATCCTCGGCATGGAAATCGCTGATCTATGGGGTAGGAGAATTTGCAGTGGGGTGGTGTGAGAATCTTCAGTTTTTTTAAAATGAGAAGAATCCAAGTCACCTTTTAAATATCTATTGAATGTGGGTAACATTCTGTCCTCTCCTGCACACAAGTGCCCTGTCCAAAGAAACTTGATCTACTGTTTCATGTGTCATGACGACTTGCAGTTAAATATAATTAATTACCTAAAATAATTTCATTATTTCGCAAGCATTTTCTTTCTTTTCTTTGGCTTGGCTTCGCGGATGAAGATTTATGGAGGGGGTAAAAGTCCACGTCAGCTGCAGGCTCGTCTGTGGCTGACAAGTCCGATGCGGGACAGGCAGACACGGTTGCAGCGGCTGCAGGGGAAAATTGGTTGGTTGGGGTTGGGTTCGCAAGCATTTTAATCCTGAGTTAAAAAACTTTCACAATGCCTGTTGTCTGAAGCCAGCTACTTGCTTGCGCCTGAAAGAATTATACAGCAAACAACATTGCTGACTCGATACCCTGCAGCAGCCAAGCTGTGTGTGTGGGGCAATGCTCGCAGAATCCCTTTTCAGTGGGATAATACAATTGGTCTTGGTCTGTGTCTCATTCAATGCATCACCACCAAGGGGCAGTAGGTTCCACATGTTCACGATAAAAAAAAATTATACACACACACACACACACATATATATATATATATATGTATAATATATATACATATACACCATATATTTTGGCATACAAGTCGAGTCGTGAGACCCAAAAATTTTCTTGGGGGGGGGTGGGGGTGGAGGTGGTGGTGGACTTGTACACTGGATATATTTTTGAGACCTTAAAAACAGCTCAAAATTGTAAATCACCAATCTGGCATATAAATTGACCCCAATTTGGTATATAAATCAACCCTTAAAAACCGATTCGGTGAATAAGTTGGCCCTTGAAAAGCCAATTTGGCGAATAAGTTGACCCCTGAAGAAAACTAAGAATAAACTGACTGTGACAGATTTTTATTGAAATGTTTATTGAAAACAACACAATTTGAACTCTTCAAGATCACTATCAACATCTGCAAAAATCATCAGAAAGACCCTTTGAAATCACTCTCCCTATCATCGTCTGCGGCAAAGATGGCGGCAAGCACATCCATACTTTCCCTGTTTAAACAATTATAGGGGCCCCAGTCTATATCTGATAAGGCAGTTTCAGCTTCGTTGTCAGTGTCCTATAATAAATCATCTTCCATGCCATCAATTGCACAAGAGCTATCGCACTTTTTGAACAATTTTAACAGTCTCTACTTTCATTTTGTCCCATGTCTTGAGCACAAGCCACACAGCATATCGAGTGATGCAGCACACATTAACCCGCCTTTTGTAAATGACTTTTCTGCACTCGACATCCAGGTATTTCATTCGTTGCGCACATGGTCTTTGAATGGCTTGTTAAAGCAGGCCTCGAGAGATTGCAATATAGTCGTTAAACCACCCAGGATAACCACCATGTATTATGCAGTGCTAATCTACTTTTAGTTTTCTCTGTTAAAAGGCTACGAAACAGATCCCCGACCAGCAAACTCTGTTCTTTATGTAAAACTCCTGGCCACATGCTCCATACATTATCTATCCACAGTTTAATTCTATTTTCATCTCTCCAGCCTTTCTCATGAAAATGTGAAAAAATAAATGGAGGGAAATTTATTTTCAGTTTAATTTTGTGTTTGAAGATCACCTTGGGCCTTAACTTCATCCCGCCGGTCACGCATGATAACACCACGGTAAACCTGGTCGTTTCGTGGTCTGTATTTCTGGTTTGCACAGTTCTATTGTCTATCATGTTGAAATTCATAGGCATTTCATCCATGTTATCAATATTTGCCAATGCAAATTGGTGTGTCTGTCAGTCACGAATAATAAACTAGTGAAAATTTACAACTTTATGATCAAGATCTTTTGGTAGTTTCTGAGCGATTTTTTTTGTGGCAATACCAGATTTTTCCTGTTCAGGAAACTGTTGCACCAGCCTAGCGTAGTCTCAAAATCTGGGTGCGACTTTGCCCACTGCAGTGCGAATGTTCTAATTTTATTTCGGGTGACTATGTAACAATCTTGCCTCTGTTCATGTACCCATTCTGCAACATGATTTTCTAACTCTGGCCAACGAGTGATTCCGCTTCTAATGGAACATTGCTCTTTTGGTATTTTTCTTAAAGTCTCCTCTTTCTTCCTCCCATCTCTTACCAACTTCTCATATACATCAAATTTTCTTGCAGCAAGTATAATTGTTCGTTTCCTTGGCCATTTTGATCACTTTCAATTTGAAACTCGCTTCAAACTTGCGTGGTTTTGATGGGCCCTCCATGGTAGCGATCACCTCCAGCCAAAGCCCCAGCAGATCAATACGCACATGCAGTAATGAGAAAGCTGCAACTAACAGAGCAAGCACTTTGGCGATTGACTTATATGCCAATCAACCTCAGGCACTGCGATCTTTGGAGTCAACCTATGCGCTGGTTGACTTGCCAGCCAGAAAACTGGGGTCAACTTGTATGCCGGATAAACTCTTAAAATCAGGTTAAAAAAGGGAGGGTCGATTTATATGCCAAAATATACAGTATAAGTTGACACCCCAATCGTAGTAACAAAGCTATAAATTAAATAAGTTCATAAGAACTTCGGCCTACTGGGCAGGAGCAGCAATGGCCCACGGAGCTGGAACGGTGACATCGTACTCCCAGCGGTAGCAGAAACCTCAGCCTTCCAGAGAGCTGCGGCGATGGCCCACGGAGCTGGAGCTCCAACATCATGTTCCCGGCGGGAGCAGGAACCTTGGCCTACCAGGCAGCAGCAACGATGGTGACCTCAGGGTCTCAGGTAGGAGCAGTTATGGTGGCAGCCAGCAGTGGCCATGTGTCAGGAAGCAGTGGCACCGGTGGTGAGAAGGTTCTTCCAGCATTGACTTCTATGCTGAAATGACGTCAATCTGTTTTCTTTGGTGAATTTAAGGTCTCAAAAGTATATCCAGTGTATAGGTCGACCCTTCCTTTCTGAGAATTTTTTTTAGGGTTTCACAACTCAACTTGTACGCCAAAATATAAATTCTGATTTATTGTCAGAGTATATACATGACATCACATACAACCCCAAGGTTCTTTTTTCCTGTGGGCGTGGCAGAATTACCACTAATTGGCAGTGCAATACAAAAATACTGTACACAGCATATACATGCAAACAAACAAAGAACTGTAAGCAGATAACAGATGTAAACAAACTGACTGTGCAATAGAGAATAAAAAAGAAAAGAAAATCAATAAAGTGCACAATTAAGAGTCCCTGACTGAGTTGTTGTTGAGGATACTGATGGTGGAGGTGTAGCAGCTGTTCCGAAACATGGTGGTGTGAGTCCTGTGGTGCCTATACCTCTTTCCTGATGGTAATAGTGAGAACAGAGCATGTGCTGGGTGGTGTGGATCCTTGATAATTGCTGCTGCCCTCCGACAGCAACGTTCCCTGTAGATGTTCTCGATAGTGGGGAGCGTTTTGCCTGTGATGTCCTGGCTGTATTCACTACCTTTTGCAGGGCTTTATGCTCAGGGGTATTGGTGTCCCCATACAAGACTGTAATGCAGTCAGTCAGCACACATTCCACTACGTGAATGTGTATGTGTAGATACATGTATTATAGTGAACATGTGGAACATGCCGCCCCCTGGTGGTGATGATGTTTTGAATGAGACAGATCCAGCTTGGGGAGGGGGTGTGTGTGTGTGTGTGTGTGTGTATGTGTGTATGGTTGGAAGGAAGAGAGGACAGAGTCTAGTGTATCTAAGTTTGCTGATTACACAAAATTGAGTGGAAAAGCAACTTGTACAGAGGATACTGAAAGTCTGCAGAGACATAGATAGGTTAAGTGAGTGGGCAAGAGTCTGACAGATGGAGGACAATGTTGTTAAGTGTGAGGTTATCCTCTTTGGAAGAAATAATGGAAGATCAAAATGACAAACAATTGCAGCATGCTGCTGAGAAGGACTTGTGAGCGCTTGTGTATGAATCGCAAAAAGTTAGATTGGATGGAGCAGGTTATCAAGGTGGCAAATGGAACGTTGGCTTTCATTGCTAAGAGTAGGGAGGTTATGCTGCACCTCTACAAGGTAATGGTGAGGCTGCATCTGGAGTAGTGCGTGCAGTTCTGGTGTCCTTACTTGAGGAAGGATGTACTGGGTTTAGAGGCCCTGCAGTGGAGGTTCACTAGGTTGATTCCAGAGATGAATGGGACTCCTACCCCATAGATAGGTCCCCTATGAGGAGAGATTGAGTCATCTGGAACTATACTCACTGGAATTTAGAAGAATGTGAGGGGATCATGAAAACATTAAAAAAAAAGATAGGGGACACAGCCTCAAAATTCAGGGTAGTTGATTTAGGACAAATGAAGAGGAACGACCTTTCCCAGAAGGTGACAAATTTGTGGAATTTGTTGCCCATTGAAGCAGTGGAGGCTACCTCAGTAAATATACAGGTATGCGCGCCTACCTGGACACTGTCTAACCACATATATGACCGTCGTCCCATGAGGTAATACGTAATACGTTCAGAAATCCCAATCGGAAAACGGGACATTGCGGACATAAGTAGCGCATTATTGAGTGTAGATTTTTCAGTATATGTCTACTTCAGTTAATTTGTACATATGTAAATATTTGTATTGTAATGTGAATGCATGTTTCTTTAAGTCTGAGTGAATGATTGCATTTTTTAAAATGGTGTTCACACAATGTTCAAGTCATGTAGCATCTAATGTCAAAGAACGTATCGTGGATGTTAAGTGGTGCATACCTGTATTTAAGGCAAGGTTCAATAAATTTTTACATAGTAAGGGAATTAAGGGATACGGGGGAAATGTAGGTCAGTGGTGATGAGCCTGTCATTAGATCAGCAATGATCTTATTGATTGGTAGAGAGGTTCAATGGGCTGGATGACCGACTCCTGCTCCAATTTTTTATGCTGTCTTTCCATTGCAATGCCCTTGATTCCTTGAGTTCCAGAAACAATTTAAAACATTTCACTTTCAGAGCCAGTGTTCCCCTAGTATCCCAGAAACAGGCTGCCTCAAACAAGACTAAACAACGTTGACTGCTGATTTCTATCCTTGGATGCTGCCTGACTCAAGGACAGCTTCTTTCCTGTTATTATAAGGCTCTTGAATGAAACGCACACTTGCAAATCTATGTTACATTTGCTCTTCTCTAACTGATCTCTTTGTCTCTAACTGCACTTCTGCATTTAACTTGCTGTATTTTGTATGGGGGCGGGGGGGTTAGCTGGACTGCTTGCAAAAGAAAACATTCTCACTGCACCTTTGGAACACACTTGAATTTGATCGGCCAAGTCCTCTTTGTTCACTCCAGATTCCAGCTTCTGCAGTTTTTCTGTTTTGCCTTAACCAAGTGGCTGGATTTATTATTCCTCTGACTGCGGACACACTTTTCCAGACTAGGAGCACATCAAAAGTAATAACAAAATGGGAAGTAGGTCAAAATATCTTGAGTATCAGGGTGGTGCTCAACAAGTGCAAGCCGTCATTTTCTTCCCAAGAGCAGCAGTGCATGGGACAGACAACTGTAAAAGCTGCTCTTGTCTCACTGAGGTGGAAGGGTGAGGTGTCTTGTGCAGAATGACAGCCAAGTGAAAAGTAGAGTTTAAAACCCAATAAGGTGCTTGAGACAATCAGCATATGGGTGCTCAAGAGGAGGCTATACAGGCTCAGGAAGGAAGGAGTAGGAGAACATGCAGAAACTCAGAGGTGGGTGGTCCAGAAATAGCATGACAGTCAAATATCAGTATCAGGAGGTGATGGAACATCAGTGTCTCAATGTGATGATATTTAGTTCACTGGTTTCTGGAATTTTCATTGGCAAGTTTAAACACAAACCAGGCCAACTCTGATGTACCAGAGAAGTCAGGGTTTTTCACGCCAATGTGACAAATGTACTCGAAATTGACAATATACAGTGATTCCTTTTTTCAATAGCAGAAAGGAAGGTAACAATGTAAGCCGTTGATATATTCAAGATTTATTTTATTGTCATGTAATCTTACAGAGCATGTAATATTACACAAAATTGCCTTCTGCCTGCCGTAAGGGAAACAGAGTCACCATTAATGTTGCCCGGCGCCCCTATCAGTACAAGAGAAAGAAGCAAATGAGAGTCCCTTCAGAGTCATTGAGCGTCCGTGGATTCATCTCCAGCACTCCCACAGCCTCTTCAGTCACACAGAATCCTATTCGATCCATTGACAACTTGAGCTCTTGATCTAAAACCTCGATACAATCAGAAAGCCGTGGGAGCCCTTCTTACTCACAGAGCCCTCTCGATTCCTGGCTCCGATACCTGGTTCTACAAGTCAGTCTCCAGCAGCCCGTGCGGGTCCCCCGAGCACTTTGCCCACAGCCAGTGTGGGCTTCTCAGCCGCTGAGTCCTGCCGCGGTAGTCACCATCCTGTAGGGTCCTTCAGCCGCTGAGGCCCTCGCTGATCCGCTGCCTTGGTCACCATCCTATAGGATCATCTGTTTCTCCTTCTCAATGGTGGTGGGAGGTGGAGGGGAATGTTCTCCCCGCCTTGCACCAGTTTGCTGCTCCTCGAAGTCTGCAACCCCTCGAGGCTACTGCCGAGCACAGGTGCCGTCATCTTGAGTACAGATCCCATGGTTGCAGGATTTTAGTTGAAAAATACTGATAGCTCCTTTAACAGGCCATTTAAAGCCTATATAGCATTAAGATTAGGTGGTTGAAGCAGCACTGAGTCTTTTGGTCTCCACTCTCCCAGGTCCACACCACTGACAACACTGACGATACAGCTCCGGCAGCACCATTTTAAAGGTGCAAGTTAAAGGTAAAAGATAAAGGTAAAGGTTTCATTATTATCATGTAATACGACATTTAGAATGTAACATGCATGAAATTCTTTAACTTTTGCCTACCATAAGTCAGACAGAGAGTCGTCACTTTCAAGTGCAAGAAAGATAACATCTTCATGGTCAAAAATTCATTCAGCGCTTTCAATCATTTTTCCTCTTCAGTGCTGATCTGAGTGGGATGCGACTGAGATGTAAATGCTGTAATAATGTGCTATGCCTTCCTCCTCCTCCAACTACCACAGGTGCTCAGTTTGTCATAGATTGCTTGCACCTTTCCAGTTTTGGTCTTGTTGCCTACTGTTAGCCATTGATATGATTTACTGCTCTCCTCGATCAACAATGCAAGTTGACAACGTCTTAGCTATCCCATCGCATTTTCAGTCATGTAGTCATTATCACTACCAAACACCCAGGACATCTGTTTCTGCATGTTGCTAATTGAACGTCAAATTTCCAAGGTCCATGTATTTATGACTGCATTGGAATTTAGAGGAAAAAATCACCCAGGCATTGACCAAAGATAAATTTTTAAAAATTGTCATCTATTTCAAGAAAAATACTTGTTTCTTCTCTTTTTCCCCCCCACTGTGGCAGTGATAAAATTAGCACACTAAAATAGATCAACTAAAAATAACTAAAATTCTGGGTCAGTCCATTTAGGACAATTGGAAAAGGTGGTGGATGATAAGTTACCTTATTGTTGGTTGGTGAGTTAACGCTTTGTGGATTGTAGCAGAATATTTGCATTAGAAAATGTTAATTTTTGTTTAAGTACTGTACATTAAACGTGCCCAGTATTTCTTAAATTTGTACAGTTACATAAATATCCAAAAAAATTGCTAGTTTTGAATCAAGGACAAACACACAAACCCAATGAAGAAACAAATATTTCCCTTTATTGTAGATAATTTGCATCTGCCCGAGTTAAATTGTCTGCTAAACACTTGGGTTGATAAACTAAATTCATTAATTACAAAATCAATCCAACCTTCTAGTGATATTTAATTGACGAACAGCATATGATATGCACCAGTAACCAATGCAATATGATCTTTTCATTCAGAAGTCAGTAGTTTGAGCTTACTCCTTGGCCAGCTGTACATTAGTCGGCTTGGCTCCTATTGGAATCCCATGTTTATGCAACGTGTTGATTAAGATTTCACGCATTTCACCATTGTAGGAATCAAAGTCAAACACATTCCGGACCACGTTTGCAAGTCCCTCAGTGGGGAATTTCTGCGGACAACATAAAACAAAGATAGTGTTCTGCTAAAGTTCATCTAAAGCAACCTACAGACACAAGCAAAAAGCACAACTTCTGGAGGAACTCAGTGGGTCAGGTAGCATCTGTAGAAGGAAAGGAATCTTTGACATTTCAAGTTGAGACCCTGCATGCAAGTTTTGAACTTTGATGCAGTTGATACAGCAACTTGAATGATTTCCTGAGAAATAGATGTGAGCTATTTCTGAAAATTAAATGCACATTTTAATGAAATAATCAGCATTTTGCTTAAAATTAGAAATAATTATACATTATAGTAATAAATGCTGTGTCGACAAAAATAGTACTTGGTATTAACTGGGTTACTGGTTCCTTTGCCAATAAAACCTCTTGAGATACCATGCAGTTAAAATATATTGGAAAGATAATTGAGAAATGAACCAATAAATTAAGAGCCCAAAAATTCATATAGGATCGCAAACTAACAGCTTCCAACAGAAGAAGTTTAAATTAAAGTGTATTTGTCACATATTCGGTACAGTGGTAAGGATTCACTCTAACATTCATGCAGCAATATAATTTTGAAGAACAAAAGCACAATTTTAGAGCATAAAGTATAAAAAACTGAAGAAAAAAAATCAATTTGTAACAAACAAGGGGAGCTCATTCTGGAGCCTGATTCTGGAGCCTGAAACTGTCCTTCAGTCTGTTGGTATGTGCTTTCACTCTCTTGAGCCTTCTCCCCGATGGGAAGAAGAGTGTGTTTGGGCTGTGTTCGGCCCATTAGTAATGTTGGCTACTTCAATTAATAATTTTGGATTACCAAACCTCACCATTCATTCATTTACCTCACATTCCTTGTTCTTTATAATTTCTTTCTTCCCCTCTAATTTCCCTTACTGCATCAAATTTGATTCTGAAATTCATGATAATTTCATTGCTATCATTCACTCAATTTCATTCACTGTTTTTTTATTTTCATGGGCGATTTTGAAAAACAGTTGGGCACAACATTCGGGAGGTTTCACATTGCTATGGCGTAATCAGTGAGCAGTGCAATTATTGTAAGAAAGGCAAGAAGACAGTTGAATTCACACTGTTTGTCACAGGATGTATCATTGCAGCAAACTTTGGGCCAACATGCTGGAGAAGACATATGCCAAGAATATCTTGAAATTGAGAACAGTCCTGTTATGGCAATGGTAGTGGCTTTGCTAAACTCAATTGGGGCTCAGCGGCTGAGGGACCCACACAAACTGCAGACAACATATAGCAAGGTCTGTGAGCTACTGGAGACTGGCTCATGGGAACCCAGTATTGGACCCAGGATTCAAGAGGATGCTGAGGGCAAGAAGGGCTCCCGAAGGACCTTGGGCATTGAATGCTTTCTGATCATGTTGGAGGTTCGGGTCTGCAGCTGGGGTGGCTGATGAATCAAACAGAAGTCTGTGTAGCTACAGAGGCTGCGGGAGTGCTGGAGATGAATCCCCAGACACTCAGTAACTCTGAAGGGACTCGCTTTAGCATCTCTTTCTCCTATTGTTATGGGTGCTGCCTCATGCGACTCTTTGCCTTACGGCAGACAAAAGTTAAAAAACCTTAAAGTATTTTATATGACAATAAAAGGAACTTTGAACCTTGGTGACACTCTTACTATGGTGTCAGAAGGTTGTGCATTCAAAACACTATTGGACTAGGCACTATGTTCAGGGAGCATATCAGAGGTAACGTCTTTTGGAGGTCACATTAAACCAAGTCTGCCTCTCAGGTTTATGCAGAAGATCCCATATTTGAAGGCATGCAAGGAAGGTTTGCCAGTCAAAACCTTCTGCCCACTAACATCAAAATTAATTTGACATTCACCCCATTTATTTATTGTGGAACTTACAACCTGTTTGCAGGTGGTCTTGTGTGAAGTTTGTTCCTTGCCTTGGGAAATACTCTCAGCGTATTCTATGTTTCCTAAATGTAAATTGCTTTTTTTCTTACAACTAAACATTGATGATGTCAGGGAAACAGAAACAAACATTTTCTTCAGAATAAAATATATTGTACAAGCTTGAAGTTACCAAAGAGCCTCATGAACTGAGAATCTGTGATCTGGAAGAGCTCAACAGGCTGATGAAGGTTTCTGGCCTAAAACATCAATCACACTTTTTCTCCCGCTGATGTTGCTCAACCCACTGAGTTCCTGCAGCAGTTTGTTTTTTTTGCTCTAAATTCTAGTGTCTTCAGTGTGTTTCCAGTCTGGGGTCAAGATTTGATTGCAGCTGAAGCTTATTGTGGTCATGTATTCAGCAGGTAAACATGAAGTATCTCAGGTTTCAATCCAGACTTTGCAAATTCCCTAATGCAGGATCTTACCCTGAAATGTCAACAATTATTTCCCTGCCTTCGTCCCCTGCAGTTTTTTGTTGCCCCAGATTCTAGCATCTGCATCTTTGTGTCTCTATCCTTGCTAATTTTATTGTGGGCATGTCCCGTGGGGACAATAAGAATTCAATCCTGTTTTGGAGTACAGCAATGAAAACCTCATGAAACTTTGATGAATGGTTCCACTTCCCACTGTGATGAGACTTGATTTCATTATAGAGATATACAGTGCAATGTTAAGTCCTCGGATCTCATATTTCAGGAGGCACTGGGTGAATTGTTCCCTCCAGGTTGTACCTCTATTTGAAGAACTCTTCTGTTTCATACTGATTCCTCAAAATTAAATAGTCTGTTTTGTTAGGAATGGGCAATTTATTTATATCGTGGCTTAAATCTCTATTTCAATAATGTCAATAAAATTAATAACTAAACATTTTACAATATTGACTGTTCCAAAAGCACTTCAGGGGCCAAATAGTAAATACCAGGAATAGTCAAAAAAGACAACAGAATTAAAATGCAGGAATTTAAATGTATTCATCCTCTCTATCTCTAACCCCCTCACACCATGGTTTTCCCTTCCTAAAGTCCATAATCAGCTCCTGGTCTTTTGTGTTTCTCAACCGAAAAATCACCTTTGCTCATGAACAAGGACAAGAGAGATTTTGGGATTATTTGGCTTGGTCATTTTTTTTGCTGCACCAATTGTGCTTTTCCATTGTATTTTTTTTAATCTAATGGCTATATTTATTTGTAAAGATATTTGGGTATCATTCACAAATTCTGACCATGTTATCAACCAAGAATTGACAATGCATGATTTAAACAGGATGTCTCAAAGTATTTCATCTGCTTTAGGTAATTTTTTTTTTGCTCCAAGGGTTGATTTTTTTTTCCTTTTTTTAAAATTTTTTTATTTTTCACACCATAAATCACATTAGTCATGATACACATTTTTCCTTTTCACATATATACAGTGACATTTTCTCCCCCCCCCCTCCCTCCTCCCAACCCACCCCCCCCACCCATCCATTTAAGGTATACAATCTAGGATACATTAAACCAGTCAGACAATGTTGTCACTCAACAAAAATACACCAGAAATTCTACTGAGTCCATTCTTTTCTTTCCTTCTCCTTCCATCAACTTAGGTAATGATTGTCCCCAGTAGGTTTTCGCTATTGTATTTAATGTAAGGCTCCCATATTTGTTCGAATATTTCAATATTATTTCTTAAACTATATGTTTGATGAGCTAGGAAATTGCATGCACAATTCTCTCTGTGACTCTGAAGATAAATACAAATTAATTCCCTCAGGTAATGAACATTTTTGCAGCAAATCCTAACAATATGACCTTCACTGTAGATGACCATTCTCAAGTGAATTTAGAATTAAACAGCTCCTTCAATTGTTCCTTCTCCTCATTGCATTATTTTATGAATTTATGTAAATTAATTGTGATGCCTCCAATTAATTTGAAAAGAAATTCCCACAAAGGCAACAATTAGATAGGAGAAATTGTGAAATAGATAAGGCAGAGATAAATATTTTCAATCAGAGGTAGACTCTATCTCCTCTTGGTTCAAAGTTGAAAGCCTGTGCAATACTGTTGAGGCTTCCCAACCAAAAGTATACACAAACAATTCATTGGTACCCCCCCCCCCAGCAACCAAAGGTCCAAGTCGACTGTTTAATGCTACCTGATTAACTTTTACAGATTATCTTCTTTCAGCAGACTAGGTGACATTATTTAATGACCGAGTGCTTTTCCTGGATGCAGAACTTTAGATGTGATACATGGAATTCAGTTAATAGATAGATGACCTTATAAGGGAAGACTAACTTCTGTAGCCCGTGCTATCCAAATACACCAATTAACCTAGAAACCCCATATATTTTTGGAGGGTGAGAGGAAACCGGAGCACCCAGTGGAAATCCACGCAGACACGGAGAGAATGTACAAACATCATATCTTACTAACAATTCCGGATTTGAACCTGGGTCTCTGGCCCTGTAACAGCATTGCACTAACCGCTACACTAACCATGTCGCCATCCAAATCTTGTTTAATTCTGCTCACCATACTTCAAGGAGGATGTTAAGATCTTAGAGAATTTGGTTCATCATGTGAAGAAACCAGAAAACTCATGATTTCTCTCCTTACAATGGTGAATGTTGAGGAAAGGTTCACCCAATATTCAAAATGGGATTGGGATAGCCCAATTTTAGTGGATCAGGATTAAGTCCAAAACAAGAGAATTAAGATCTTTGAGGCTAGAATAGGGAGAATGAATTACAAACTGAATTGTTTGCAAGGATGCTGTAATCAGATTCAATAGTCCCTTTCAAAAGGGAACTGCATGGAAAGAAAACAGATTACATTCAGTGGGAAAAAATCCATATAAGAATTTAGTGGCTCTTTCTTTCAAAGAGCATACAGACATAATTGGTTCATTTGACTCTTCCTGTACTCTGAATATTTCAAAGCCTTTGTAAATCCCTTCAACACAGTTATTAGCTTCTTATTACAATGTATAGGTAATGGAATGATACGGGATGCATCTTAGCGAAATGGGAATGTATTGAGAATTGAGACAAGATTGTACCAGTTCAAAGCACAATGGACAGGAGAGATAGAAGCAGTTGCTTTGGTTTTTTAAAAATAAGATGCAGAAAACATTAATTTTGAATAAGATGGAAAGCAGAATAATTCAACAAGATTCAGAATTAAAAAGGTATGTAAACAAATTCTTTAATCAATGGGATATGAACTGTTGCGAATAATTTTGTTGGCAGGAGAGTTAAAAAGAAAAATTAACACAGTTGAGGGTTAAGAGGAAATTACATTAACAGAAGGGTAAGTTTGCAGTACCATCCCTTTCTAGTAACTAAACAAGACAGTGAAGGGCACCAGTTACTGCCACCAACCTTCCCATCCCTTCCCCCATGGTCTGACTGCATGGCAGAAAGAAAAAAATCAATAAAGTGCAAAAGTAAGAGCCCTTAAACAAGTCCCTGATTGAGTTTGTTGTTGATGGGTGTGATGGTGGTGGAGTAGCATCTGTTCCTAATCCTGGTGGTGTGAGTATTGTGGCACCTATACCTCTTTCCTGATGTTAGCAGCGAGAACAGAGCATGTGCTCGTGGTGTATGTCTGCCAAGCTGCCTGTTTCCCCTCTGGCGAGCCTTGGCTGTGTATTATCTCTACTGTTAAGGACACGCCCCTTGGATATAACTGTATATGCATCTATTGTCTCATTATTATACCATGAGTTTCTGCTAATAAAAGTCATTATTATTGTTTGACCACATCATCTTTATCTACTTCATCAACTGGCACTTCAGTGCTGGATGGTGTTGATCCTTAATAATTCCTGCTGCTCTCTGACAGCAACATTCCATGAAGATGTTCTCAATAGTGGGGATGGTTTTGCCTGTGTTATCCTGGCTGTATTCACTATCTTTTGCAGGGCTTTACGCTTGTGTATTGGTGCAGCCATCAGGACACTTTTCACCACACATCTGTAGAAATTTGCCAGTGTTTCTGGTGTCATACCAAACCTCTGCAAACTCCTAAGGAAATAGAGGTGTTCACATGCCTTCTTAATGATGCCATTAAGGTGTGTCCAGGAAAGGTCTTCTGAGATTATGACTTACAAGAACTTAAATTTGCTCACTCTCTCTTCCTCTGATCCCTCAATGATCACTGGTTCATACATCTCTGGTTTTCCTTTCCTAAAGTCAACAATCAGCTCCTTGATTTTGGTGAAATTGCGAACGAGATTGCTGTTAGTACACAATTCATCCAAGTTTTTAGTCTCTCTCCTGTATGCTAACTCATCGCCCCTTTTTGTATAACCCACTACCATAGCGAATTTGTAGATGGTGTTTTGATCGTACTGAGTCATACAGTCATAGGTGTAAAGCGAGTAGAGCAGGGGGCTAAAAATGCAGCCCTATGATGCTCCGGAACTGATGGAGAGTGTGGAGGAAATGTTCTTACCAATCCTCACCAATTCAACCTGACCTGCTGAGTTCCTCCAGCAACCCATTGTTTGCTGAGTTATACATCTTGCTTTTTTTTGGCAGCTGGATGAGATTGGTCAAGAGAGATTTTAAATCTGAGGTTGCTACCCGCGGCTAAATTTAGTGCCTTTTGGCTAAGTTCACGTACCTGCAGATGTTTTACAATATTGACAACCTCCCTTGTTGAATAAGGATAAGTTATTATTCCTTGATCAGCCATATTTCTCAATTCGCCAAAAGCCGACACAAGCTTTTGAAGAACTGGCTCTGGGACATCAGGACCATATTGGCGAAGCATGGCAAGCTCAGATTGGGGTTTAGGATTATCAACTGCATTGCAGCTAAAAATGTCACCTGGCCAAAAAGAAATTAAAAAAATTGATATAATATCCATTGCATACCAGGGACAGTGTTACAAGATTGCTTTCTCATTCGGAGCCCTCTCATTTAAGCAGTGGGTCACAGAATTGGCACTGTATTTTGGCGTAATCATTACCTGCATTTTCTCTCTCTCTGGGAGTAGGTCCCCATAAAATGACATTTACTATGCTCAATTATAACATGCAATGACTTAAAAAGTGAATCAGTATATCTCTAGTACAACATACATATTGCTTAAAATTGCACTGCAACCTTAAATCCTACAATATCCATAATATTTTATCTTTAAACAAATATTCTTTAAAGCAAAGCAGTTTTTGATGAGGTGTTGCATGGACAATAAAAGCTCATCTATATCAATAATCTGGATGATAATGTGGTAAGTTGGATCAGCAAATTTGCAGAAAACACTAAGATTGGAGTGTGGTGGACGGTGAAGAAGGTTTTCAAAGCTTGCAGTGGGATCTGGACCAGCAGGTAAAATGGACTGATAAATGGCAGATGGAATGCAGACAAATGTGAGATGTTGCACTTTGGAAGGACAAACCAAGAAAGGGAATACATGGTAAATGGTAGGGCACTGAGGAGTGTGGTACAACAAGTACATAATTCCCTGATAGTCGCATCATAGTGGATAGGGTTTTAAAGAGAGCTTTTGGCATATTGGCCTTGATAAATTAACGTATTGAGTATAGGGGTTGGGATGTTATGGTAAAGTTGTATAAGACATTGGTGAGGCCAAATTTGGAGCATTGGGTGTAGTTTTGGTCACCTAACTACAGGAAAGATATCAATAAGATAGAAAGAATGCAGAGAAGATTTACTAGGATGTTACCTGAGTTACAGGGGAAGGTTTAGGATTTTATTTCCTGGTGTAGAAGAATGAGGGGAGATTTGATAGAGGTATTTAAAATTATGAGGGGTATAGACAGAGTAAATGTAGATAGTCTTTTTTCCACTGAGGGTAGATGAGATACCAACCAGAGGACATGGGTTAAGATTGACATGGGAAAAGTTTAGGAGGAACTTCTTCACATAGGGAGTGTTGGGAGTGTGGAATGACCTACCAGCTGAAGTGGTGAATGTGGAGTTAATTTTAACATTTAAGAATTTGGACAGGTACATGGATGGGAGAGGTATGGAGGGTTATGGATTAGGTGCAGGTCAGTGAGACTAGGCAAAATAAAATGGTTCGGCACAGACTAGAAAGGCCAAAGGGGCTTGTTTCTGTGCTGTAAATGTTCTATGGTTCTAGGTGGATAGATTAGTTGGCTAAAAAGAAACAGAGGGTAGATGTAAATGTTTTTTTCCCTCTGGCAATATGTGAAGAGTTAAACAATCTGCTGGAGGAACTCAGCAGGGCAAGCAGTATCAGTGGGAGAAAAAGGAGGGCTGATCTTTCATCCTGGTAATTCAGTCTTGATGAAGGGTTCAGGCTCACAACGTCAACCATCCCACTGATGCTGCTCGATCCACTCAGTTCCTCCAGCAGATTGTGTTTAGCTTCAGATTCCAGGATCAACAGGCTCCTGTGCGTCTCAAGATGTAAAGAGAGAAGTGCCACAGGAATTGGTGCTGGGGCCACATTTTTTTTTAACAGTTATCCAAATGGCTTGCATAAAAACATTCAGTGGTATATAGTTCTAAATTTGCTGCTGATACAAAAATAGATATGAAATTAAGATGCAGAGAGAACAGAAGGGATACATATTGATTAAGTGAGTGAGCAAAGATCTAGCAAATGGAGCATGATTTGTGGAAGTGTGAAATTGTCAATTTTGGCAAGGAAAATTAAAAAAAATAATTTAAATAGCGAGACACTGCAGAACTCTGAAATGCAGAGGGATCTGGGTATCCTCTGCACGATTCTCCAAAAATGGGTGTGTAAGTATCGCACGTCCTTCAGAAAGTTAACAAAACATTATCATTTTTTTGGCAGAGGGACAGAATATTTCTGCCTTACTCACAAAGCATAGAGCACGCTGCATCGCACTACATCCACACACGAATGAAATTGACCTTTCTGCTGAGAACCATAAAAACTACAGAAGCTGGTACCTTGAGCAAACAAAGAATCACTGGAGGAACTCGCAAGTCAGTCAGCATCCTTGGGTAGACATGGTCAGTTAGTGTTTCGGGTTTGAACTGAAAAAGTCTTGATAAATGATTCAGGCCTGAAACGTTGACTGACCAAATCTACCCACTGAGTTCCTCCAGCAAATTCTTTGCTACCTCACTGATAGCTTAGGCCATGAAGTGCTTGAGAAATTGGTGAAGAAAGCAGAGAGCGATGGTGCATAGGCTTTAGAACTACTATCCTACCTGAAATGCATTCATGAATTACTTGAGTACAGAGGAAATTATTTCAGATTCCATATTCTATGAAAAATATGGTAAACAGAAATATTTTAACAGACTTCTGGAGTACATGGACAGTAAAGGAAAGTGGGCAGAAGGTAGATGAAGCAATTAATTTTGCTAGGAGTTATGAGGAAGTGCTGCATTGAAGCAAATAATACAATTTAAGGGGGGGGGTCACAGGAACACAGAAAGCGGTAGCACATACAAATGGTGGACATGCGGGAGCTTTTGTTTTATTAATAGAAGTTCAGGCTACAAAAATAATCACTGGTGAAGCCTCAGCTGGAGAACTATCAAAATCTGGCCACTGCATTTTAGAAAGGGTAATTAGTCCTTGGAGGGGGCAGAAGAGATTTACTAGAATGATAACAGAGATGAAGGACTTCAGTCACTTACAGAGACCAGAGAATTTGGGACTGATCTATTGAAAATAGATAAGCTTAAACCTAGATTTGATAGAAGGATCAAAATTGTGAATGCTTTTGATTAAATAGGAGGGATATCTGGAAAGTGGAAAAATGACTGGGGGAGCTGAAGAAATACTGTATATTTTTTAAGTAGCGAGTTGCGGTTTGAAAGCAATGTGTGAATTGTGTATAAAGCAGTGCTCAATGGCAGCTTTTAAGAAATATTATAAATACTTGAAAAAGATCAGCAATTTGCACTTCTGATGTTACAGACTGCAGATAACTGCTTTCATGGAAATAAAAATAATGTTTCCAATATTTTGTGTTAGTCATGGCATATCAAAGGCAGATGTTATGGATGGGAGGCGAGGGCCTCAATACAATCATTATCACTAAGGAGGTACTGCTGAGTAAACTAGTGGGTTTGAAGTTAGGCATGTCCCCTGGTGCTGATGGAATCCATTCCAGAGTACTGAAAGAAATAGCAGGAGTTGTGGTAGAGGCATTTGTGATAATTTACTAAAATTCTCTCTGGACAGGTCCTGGCGGATAGGAAGGCAAAAGGCAAGTATTTTCTTGCACCTGTCATTAAGGAAGAAACAGTGAGACATCCGATATTGTAGTTTGATGGTGGTGGTCAAGGATTAAAATGTGGACATTCCAGTAAAATCACAAACACAAAATTCAGCGTAACTAAATTATTGCATCAGAACTCTTACCTAGAGCGCCAAAAAAATCATTTCCCAAGAAGGGAAATCCTGGTCGATTTGCCAGAACAATCATTCGGAAATCTGGATGAACTACTATGACATCTGGTCTCCCTTCAGCACTAGCTTGATCTGAAAAACCAATGTGTAATTCGTCAAATTCCTTAGCAATTAAAAACAACTAATATCCTCAACGCTGGTTTGGGCAGGTATTCAAGTAAGAAGCTCCATTGGGTAACACTATATTTAATATATTTTTTGATGGAAGGGTTTGAACGGGGGTAAATCTTGATTAACTGAAACTATAAAGGCATGCAGGTCTGGAAAATTTCTGTTTGGACTTTTGACCAGATACAGATCAAAGGGTTCATGGAGGAAACAGGTGAAGTGCGAAGAGGTCAGCTTCACAGATGATTGACATCTCATCTGAGAATCATATAATACAGTGGTTTTTAAACTTATTCTTTCCACTCACATACCACCTTAAGTATTCCCTGTGCCATAGATGCTCTGTGATTAGTAAGGGATTACTTAAGGTGGTGTGTGAGTGAGAAAAAACCTCTGCTCTAGACCCAATTGTTACTGAAATATTTTTCTTGAGAAAATTTGTCATTGGCCCATTTCCTTTGGAGCTGTGAAACCGTGCACATAATGAGTCAATTAGGTACGATTAAAAGATTGGTTTTCTAACTTTTTCTTTCCACTCACATACCACCTTAAATAATCCCTTACTAATCACAAAGGACCTATGGCATAGGGATTACTTAAGGTGGCATGTGAGTGGAAAGAAATAGTTAGAAAACCACTGATCTAATGCAATCAAGGTCTTATAGAATAGTTTGAATAGACCATTTTTAAAAAAAAAACTAAGTTGGTATCAGTAACACCACATTTGGGGAGTGCACCAATCCCACAGCAAGTTGCAGCAAAGGAGCAGATCTTTTGGGTTACCTGATCCATCGAAGGGATCATGTTCCATTTGAGCCTCATTTCATCTTCCTTCACATAACCCAAACAGTAAATCCTTCTTGCACGGTTCCTAACTTAAAACTTTGAATGATCACTTTTCCTCATCGATAATGCCTGACCCACTGAGTTTCTCCAGGTTCTCTTTGTTTACTCAAGATTTCATGTTTCTCCAGCTAAACCTTCTTCTCCATTCCCTCTTCCACAATCTCCATTTCCTGGTCACACTCTCTGTGTATTGCCTTAGGATCAACTAATTTTTTTTGCAATTTTCAGCACTAAGTATTAATTTTAACCAAACAACTACCTTTCATCTGCAAAACTCTTAGCACTAAGTTGATCTCCTAACCAGATAACTATCCATCATGCCCACAGTATCATCCATCTCCAGCCCTGCCTCATCTCATCTGCCACTCATTTTATTTCCTAGCATGACTATTTGAATTAGCTGGATTCCATAAATTCAATTCTCACACCAAACTCCCATTTGCCTAACATCCAAACACACCCACTGGCCCAGGAAGGCCTCAATTTTAAAATCCTTACATTTGTTTTCAAACATCTTCCCTCTATGATCAGTTCCAGTCCTATAATGACCAAGTTCTTCCATCCTCTCTGTCTATACCTCTCAATGTCTCGGAAAAGCTACCAACATGCAAAAGACCCATTCCTCCAGGGTCATACTCTCATCTCAGGCAGAAGATACATGAACTTGAAAACACAAACCTCCAGATGCAACGACAGTTTCTTTCATGCTTAAATGCATCTCTCATTTATAAAGGATGATGCTCTTGCAATGTTTTAATTTAGTTTCCTCCATACCCTGCACTTTGTGTAACACCATACCCTATACTCTTTGATTTATTGTAACACCATACCCTATACTCTTTGATTTATTGTAACACTACACCCTGTATTTTTAGTTTATTATTGTACTACCTGCTGGAGAATACGAGTTGACATGCCTGGATAGCATGCAAAACTAAGCATCTAGGTGTTTGTAACAATAAAAATTCAATTCTATTTCAGTCCTTGGCACTTTTCCAATTGTAGTCACTTTGTCATTCAAGTCCCTAATTTCCAGAATTCCTAAATCTTCCAACCTCTTCATTTTTTTCTTCTCCTTTAAGACTATCGTTAAGGAAGCAGAGGGTCTGGTGCATGTCACCAAAAAAAACAGGGAGACCCCCCCCCCCCCTTTTGAGAAGGTGACCATGGCTGTGACTGAGGAACACATGCTGTTGGCAACTTGAGGGAATGAACCCACACAGGCTGCAGGCTGCTGGAGACTGGCTGAAGGGGTACCAGGTATCAGAACCAAGATGCGAGAGGGTGCCGAGGACGCTGAAGGGTTCGTAGTTGTGCTGGAGGTTCGTATCTGGAACTTGGGTTGCCAATTGTTTGGACTGGAATCTGCGTGGCTGCGGAGGCTGCAGGAGAGCTGGAGGTGAATCCATGGACATTTAATGACTCTGGCAGGACTTTCATTTGCTTTTCTTTCTCTGACTGTAAGAGGTGCCTGGCAATTTCTGCTGATGGTGAATCTGTTTGCCTTATGGCAGACTAAAGGCAATTTTGTGCAATAATACACTTGTTTTTATTGCACAACAATAAAGGAATCTTAAATCTTGAAAACCTAATTCTTTGAACATTTTTCAAAGTTTCAAATTTTCATCCCATGAAATTTCATCCAGAAAGCACATTGAATTGCTTTACTGTATTAAAGATGCTTTCAGATCTAAATTCTATTTTACTCTAAGTTTCCCTTGTACATTTATTTTATTAATTTCAGCTACATTTTGGCCGTGAAATGTCACGTTTTAATGATGGGTCCTCTCTGTAATCCCAACTCAAGTGGGATTATGCGGAGCTGCATCTGATTATCATTGATATTGAAGGTTTAAAATGAATTTTTGTATTTTATCCCAGTTTGTCATTGGATGATAAGATAAATTTAGCTTGCTACAAATGAAAAATACAATTAGAAACATTTGATAATTCACATTTCCTGTTTTCTTTGGCAGACTGTGTTTGTCATTCTTCTCGCAGATTTGCAGAGAATCAGCAATCCTTACCAACAACAATACGTCTTCCATCAGAGAGAATCATCTCGCCGCTTTCCACTAATGTCTTTAGGATGCAGGTGACATTGGTCGGAGCCTTGTCAGCCTCATCAATGACCAGGATATGTCCATGTTTAACAGCTTTCACCTAGACACAAAGGAAACAAATGGCATTTATTGCTTTCTTGTCAAAGAAGCCATATACCCTCAGAATTTCCCACCAAGTAATGGAGTGTCTAGATAGAGACACTAGAGAAGGTGCCGAACAGAGAGGTTTTGATCATCAGGGAAGAGCAATTGCGTTGTGGCTCTTTTCTTCATAAGAAAGAGCAGCCAGTAAGGAAAGCGAATGGTAAGTTGGCATTCATAGCAAGAGAATTCGAATACAGTAGAGAGGTTTTACTGCAGCTGTACAGGGCCTTGGTGAGACCTGGAGTAATGTGTGCAGTTTTAGTCTCCTTATCTGAGGAAATACATCCTTGCCATGGAGGGAGTGCAGAGAAGGTTCACTAGATTGATACCAGGGATGGCAGGACTTGCATATGAAGAAAGGCTGGATCGAAGTCTTTAAATTTCTGAAGGGAATCAACAGCATAAGCTTGGAGAAGATATTTTCACTTGGAATTTCAAAGTTACAAGTGGTGCTCAATCTTCCAAGTGGTGTTATGGAAGGCTGCCTGATAGAGTGGGTGTTTCCGGCAAGAAATTTCCATCTAAACACTAAAGCTTTTTTGTTGTAACTTCCAACTTGAAGGTGAGCAGGTGGTACAATTATTTCCACTCGCTACAGACATTTTAAGCACCCCTGGACTACCTTAGATATAGGGATGTATACATTCAGGTCTCATTCAGCAGTAAAGTGAAAAGTTCATTCTGCTTTATTCCTGATTAGATGGCGGGTGGGTGACTAAAGAGGATACAAATTTACCAAGGCACATAATTTGCTTTAATAGAAGCAGGAAATGCTGCAAACCTCAAAAGTTCTGGCAGCATCTGTGGTGTCACAGCAGCAAGTAGAGCGCTGCCTCACTGTTGCAGTGTTGTAGGTTCAATCCTGTCCTCTGTTAATGACTGTGTGGAGTTTGCACGTACACCCTGACTTCAGGAGTTTCCACCACCTCTGCCCCCACAAATGCTCTTCTTAAGTCACACATCATCCTGACTTGATGGTATTTTACTGACATTTCATTGTTTCTGGGTCAAGATGTGAGTACTTTCTCTGTAAACAGCACAATGGGAGTACTTTCAACAGAAAGGCTACTGGTGTTCAATCAGTCCCCTATTTGAGAGAAATTAGGGAGAGAAATCATGGACACAGGCATGAAGAAGGGTTGGGTGAACAATACTCATTTGTAGAGAAATTTGGTTAGGGGTGGATGTGTTGCCCATGTTGGTGTCAGGCCTGGGCAATTCCATAGTAATGGTGGGGAATAGGATAGTGCCTGGATACTTCTGGTTGTGGGACTGTGATGTAAGAAGGTGGAATGCAGCTTGACTGACAACATGCCAGGTATGGGCTCATGGTTGTGGCCTTTTACCAAGGTACTTAGCATGTGGGAATGTGTCAAAGGCACAGAGAAATTTATAGAATAAGGCTGTCACCGGGTGCTCAAGGTGACCACTTTCAGGCAGAAGTGAGAGATCTTGAGCTGAACCTGAAGAAGAGAGGAGGTTTTCCTGGTGACCTGGCTCACTGTCTTTTGCTGAACAGCAGTCATTCATGACCAGAGAACACTGATTCAAGTGAGGAAGTTTTGAAGGGATACGAGGAAAAATTTTTGTTTAATCAGGAGGGTGGTTGGAATCAGAAATGCACTGCCTGATATGGGCAATAGCTTTCTGTGCAGCATCTTAAAAACAAGTCAACTGGTAAAGGATGCTTTTTGCATAAAATATCCAGAATCCAAGGGTCACACAGTATTCAATAAGTATCTGGTTGAGAACTCGAATCACCAAGGCACAGAAGGTCCAACTTGTGGAAAATGGCTCAAGTCTTGTTAAAGGGCCTTGACCTGAAAATTATGGCTGTTTTCAAACTGACCAGAGGAGAATCTTCATACATGATGACCCCATGTTGAACTGATGGCTGCAAAGTGAGACTCTGCACAGTGGTATCCCTGCAACAAAGTAAAACAACACATCTCAATTTCAAATAATAAGATTTTGGAACCCAGTTTACCGACAACTGAGTTTTATTACATCTTGACTAAATATCAAAGGACTAAAATAAGTTTTTAACAAAAGACCGAGACATCGAGAAGATTCGATATTTATTTGTATATATAACAGTAACTAGTTGAATGAAATGTGATATATATCTTTAAACAAGAGACAGTGTGCTTGGACTCTCTATCAAAAACTGATTTGAAAGATTGATTGGATAAACGAATGAATGAATGAAGAGATTGGTTTCATTTTCATAAATACAATGCACAAATGCAATGAATCTTACATACTGCAGGTTTCCAGTTATATCCACCTCACTGACAAAATACAAAGGAGGAAAAACCCAACACCAACCAACCAATTTTCCCCTGCAACCGCTGCAACCGTGTCTGCCTGTCCCGCATCGGACTTGTCAGCCACAAACGAGCCCGCAGCTGACGTGGACATTTACCCCTCCATAAATCTTAGTCTGCGAAGCCAAGCCAAAGAAAGAAAACACACTAACAATAATTTAAGTGTAATAAGAAGTCAAAAAACTTAGTGTAAAGAGAAAATAAAGTAATACATAAGTAGACATTAAGCTCTTTCAAAGAGCTGACTTTACCCCACTGGGCTGCATTATAATCTGATTCTAAGCTTGCAATGATCATTTGTTAAAAAAACCTCAAATTTATTTAGTGCCTTAACCCATCCTCTGGAAGTCCCAAAGCATTCTGCAACTTGCATGAAGTGCTGGAGTCAACTGGCATTAACCAAGATCCAAACATCAATGCCAAATCCAAGCTAATGGCACTGGCTCAGATGGGCAACTTGGTTGGCATGGATGAGTTGGGCTGAAGTATGTTTCCTTGCTGTTTAACTCTATGACTATAATAATATTTCCATACTGCAAACTAAGGGTTTGGTGGTTCTGGCAAAAGAAGCATTAGGGTTTTAGCTGATAGCCAGTGTAGTTTTTTTTACTGTGTTCTTCTCAGACAGCTCCCTCACATTACTTGGAAATCCCCCAGTGTAAACCCTGAAAATCTCTGGATGAATATCATGAGACTTGACCCAACAAGGCATGAGCATCCATTTCACTTTTGGAGAAGTGTTCCAACACAGAGAATGTCAAGAAGCATGGCAAAGACTCTTCAACATGTTTATAGGTGGAGGTCCGTGGTAGGACTTCTCTGTTGTGTTCCATGTGCGGTTCCCAAATTTGTTCGAATACTGTGATGTTATTTCTTAAATTATAATGTTATTTTTTCCAATGGAATACATTTATTCATTTCTATGTACCATTGCTGTATTCTCAACCTATCTTCTAATTTCCAGGTTGACATAATACATTTTTTTGCTACAGCTAAGGCTATCATAATAAATCTTTTTTGTGCTCCATCAGCTCTACTGGTTTTTCTTGGACAACAAGTCTCTCAGTGGTTTGTCCTTTTCAGCCAGGTTTGGTATGAACTTCCCTACCGAGGAAACTTCTGACCTCACAGGTCTTGTCTTGTCTGGGTCTGGTCTCATGCCATCTGCTGAGATGATGTACCCCAGAAATTTCACCTACCTCCTTCCAAACTCACACATCTCATGTTGAGAGTGACTCCTGCCCTTTCTGCTCAGACCCTCGCGTCGTGTTGGTCCTTCGTTTACCCCAAATGAGGATATTGTCCATGTGGCAGACAACTTCTTCTAGACCTGCGGTAACCTCAGTCACCATTCTGTCTGGAAGTGTTCCGGGGCAGAGGAGATATCAAAGGGTAGGTGGCTGAAATAGTAACACCCAAATGGTGTGATAAATGTAGTGTAGAGAGCTGATTCTTTGCACAAAGGAGTTTGCCAAAATCCCATCTTCGCATCCAACAGTGAGCATGCCTAGGGTTTGATCTACCGAAGGAAATATAAGCTTTTCTCTGCACACTGATCCATTCAAGGGTGTCAAGTCCACACAAATGTGAACATCTTCTTTATTCTTTTTCTGTGCTACCACCATGCCACAGCACCATTCTGTAGGCTCATCTATGCCACTGATAACTCCAAACTTCTCCATTCTTTCAAGCTCTCTTTTCACTTTGCCTATGAGTGGCAATGGGATCGTTCGAGGTACCTTCAGTGAAAATGGTTTTAAATCAGGCTTGAGTTTAATGACATACGGCTTCTCTGCTCGTCTGAGTCCACAAAGTTTGGGGTATGCCTTCCTGACCATTTCCTGGTCTAGGGCATCCAATCAGGCCACTAGCTGGAGTCTCACTGAAGCTGGTCTGCTCAACAGTGCCGCTTGTAAGTCTCTCACCACATACACTTCTTCTGTGGTGCTCCTGCTCTATATGAGAGAGTTTCTTTTGCTGATCCCAAGACCATCAATTTCACTCCCACCAGACTGTAGAGTGGCTTCTGTGTTTTTTCTAGCTTGCAGTCTCCGGGTATAATTCTTTTAAAAACCTGCATGTACGCAGCCATCAGGTTCCTGAATGAACTTTACAATAGTGATCTCATACAAATTTGCTTGGTGCTAATTGTTTATTTCACTGTAACCTGACACTCTGTAATTGTTCTCTTGTTCTTCTACCACGCATGGCTGCGTGCATGTTAGAGTCGACTTGCTGGACTGTTTTCAATAAGAACCCTTCTCACTAGACCAGGTATAGTGCAACAATAAACTTGAATTTGAACTTGTGTCTGCAGCAGCAATGCAGGGATGCTGGCACGTAGAGCTGAACTCCTACCATGGTAGCAGCAACACAGGGATGCTGGCACGTAGAGCTGAACTCCTACCATGGTAGCAGCAACGCAGGGATGCTGGCACGTAGAGCTGAACTCCTACCATGGTAGCAGCTTTACCTAATTCTCTGTGAATCAGATATCTGAAATAGAAGCCACTGATACGTTTCCTCATCTAATACAACAATGTCCCCATTGGCATTTTCAGAAAGGAACTCTCAGTTAACATGGCTATTAATGAAACTTTACAAAATATCCAAAAAAAAAGTGATGTTGATATTCTTCCTGCTGTCCTCTCTCATTGCACAGTTTACCATGGCTGCTTTGTTTATTGTTTTATTTGCTTGTAGAATCTAGTTATTACCAACTCTAATTTCTCTTGAGAAGATACATACAGATTAAGTGCCTTCTGAACTGCTGCAGTCAATGTGTAAACACCTAACTGGTTCCCTAGTGGTCAGGAGAGGAATCTGTCAGTCACACATCATCTGGTCTACATGTGATTCCCTAGGCACCAATGCAATTGATTTGTTGAAACTGATTTGTTCACCAAAACGCTGATTTGGTGAACAAACAATGGGCATTACAGAATAACATGTGGCTTGGGGGCAACTGATTATAACTAATCAGTGAAGGCACATGCCCTTCAGCCCACAAATGTGTGCTAACCTATGCGAATCTGCTCCACAACATTTTAACCCTTTCCTACATCACACTCATAATCCTCCGTTTTTCTTATATTTGTGAATCTATCTACGAGTCTTTTAAATGTCCCTATTGCACCAGCCTCCACCACATTATAAATCTTTGATATGGAGTTGCATGGGCTTTGCATTGATATACCATAGATATAAAAAGGATTTATTACAATATTTTTCATGTCCTCAAGACACACATTAAGTCCCCTTCTGAATAAAAGAAAGGTAATAATCCATACCAGTAGTAAATGATTGAGATACATGAAGTGGGTCGTGGCGGAGATGATGTGCTCTTGTATTTTGTTCCTTAACGTTCTTATTTTAGGTTACTTTGAGTTTTTCTTAAGTTTCTTTAAGGGTCTGTGACTTTATCAATTATTGTTTTTTTTTAAATGTTTGTTTAATTTATATAATCTTTTTCTTATATTAATATGGAGGGAGGGGAGAGGGGTGGGGGGAAAAATAGACTCTGAATTTCTATACCAGTGTTGTTTGTTTGGATTCGTGTGAGTCTTTGAAAATCAAAAATAAAATATTCAATAAAAAGAAACACATCAAGTGTTTGATGAACTATTAAGTCACAGAACCATTAAATGTTTCAGCATAAAAGGTGGTCATTCAGAGCACCAGCATCTTGTAAAACTTTTGTATATAGTACAACACATCTACTCCTCTTCACAACACTTCAATAGATTTTACTTCATTAAAAAAAATTCTAAAATCTGATATTAAATGACCTACCTTTTATACATCATCAGACAGTTGCACATCAATTTGTAACAACACACAATGTAATAATTCATCCCAATGTCACATAGATTTTGTGCCAATTAGCGTAGACTTGTTCTCTGCTTTCTACCTCCTAAGCTATTGGAATCAATTTCTCCCAAATAACTATATCAAAATTATGATGTTGAACGCTACTATTAAAGTTCCCTTTAACATTGTCTGCATTAAGAACAATCCTAGTTTTTCTACAATCTCCTTAAATCAACTACACAATCACAAGTACCATGTCAGTAAATCTCTCTGCATTATCTTTAAGACTTCCAGAATTAGAAGTTTATGAGTCTTGAACATTGCAGCACAATACTGAGGGAGTCACTACACAGAGGTGTTATCTTTTAGGTGGGGTAGAAACAGAACAGCTCTATTTCAGTAATTCCAGAAATTGTTTGGACAATTGTACACTTGTACAATTAATATAATCAGAACAAGTTCACTCGCCATTTACTCACCATCCCTGCTATGTATAATTGGAGCAGGAACGTCATTTGGCAATAAATCATTTTGAGGTATTTGGTAGCATAATATCAATGCAAAATCTTGCTTTGCTAATCCTAAAATTCAAAATGCCTTTTAATTTTCTTTCTGGTTTTTCCACCTCTATGTCCTGATTCTTCATTCCCTGGAAGGTAGGCCAGTAAGGCAGATTCCAGAAATAACCTGTGGGAATGCAGATAATGCTCCGATATTTTTAGAAACACAGCTGCACTGCAGGTGTCCTAGTTTCATTTGTCATTGATTTACACTCTTCAACCTTGAATGTGGCAAAAACAAAAGTTTCACTTTACCAACTGCATGTTTTTGAAAAAAATCAAATAATTAGAAGCTGGCAAACTTGAAGTTGTTAAAAATCTTTCTCATTGTATCTTGACTTTAAAATGTGCAGTCAAATCTGAATTTTTCTCTTAAGAAAACAGACCTGGACTGTCTAACTTGCCTGAGCAAAGAAATACTGGTGGAACTCAGCAGATCAAACAGCATCCATGGGTGGAAACTGCCAGTCAAAGTTTTTAGTGTGAACCCTTGATCAAGACAGCTCATTGCCATCGGACTTGCTGAATTTCTCGAGCAATTCCTTGCTCAAGATTCCTGTGGTAAAGTCAGCCATTCTTTTTCTCCCACTGATGTTGCTTCACAAAATGAGTTCTTCCAGCAGATGGCACTTTGCTCCAGAAACTAGCACCTGTAGCTTCCTGCTGGTCTCTCCCGATTCTGTTTCCTTGTCATGTTGGTAGCTATGGAAAATCTCCTCACTCTTGAGTCCATCTGCACTTAGACGTTGAATTTAATTCAACCCAATACTCCCTGAAGTTGGACTTTACCTTTTTACATTGTATTATACAAATTACAGCACTTTCCATCTGAAGTCTTTGTGGTACAGCTGCTCTCTCCTACAACCTACTCTCCAGAATTCCTTTTAAAAATGCACTTCATATTTTCTTTAAAATAACATTCTTGTCAGCAGCTGCATCTGATGGAACATTCTGCAGTCTAACAGCACCAAAGCTGAGATGGTGTCATGACCCAATCTATTCTGCATACTGGGCGTTCAACTGTTTCTTGGTCTGATACAGAGCAAGTGGAATTAGTCGAAGAACCAGCTTCTTTGATGTTTTGACCGTTACACCAAGTGGCTGCACATTAACTTCAATGGACCTTCCTTCTTATTGTGGGACGGTATTAGTAACCTGATGTCCAGGTTTAACAGCTATTTTATGGCACCTAATTTCTGGACATATTAAAGGTTATAAACTTGAAACATTAGCCCTGTTTCTTTCTCCACAGAGGGTGCCTGACCTGCTGACAATTTCCAACATTTGCTGTTTTGCTGTATTAACAGCTTTATTAATCTTTGAGCTCAGCGGGTCAGGCAGTATCCATGGGGAATTGTGATCAGACAATGTTTTGACTGACCCTTTCTAGCCATGGATGCTGCCTGATTCACTGTTTTCTATGGTTTGATCACATTCCAGCATTTTTTTGTGTTTCTCTGCAGTTTTATTAATCTGTCCTGTCACCCTCAAAAACATTTGTGCACAATCAACTTCAAAGGTCCCATTGAAATAGTTTCTATTCAATATCATACCATTTAATTTAGAAACACACAGGAGACTGTCAATGCTGGAATCTGAAGCCAAACACAATCTGCTGAAGGAATTCAGTAGGTCGAGCAGCATCAGTTGGACAAAAAGAAATGTTTTGAGCCAAAATTCTTCATCAGGACTGAGGAAGGTTAGCACAAAATCAGTGTAAAGAGGACAGGATAGGAGGGGTAATTTAGTATCGTTTCTATTAATGTAATGCTTTGCACTGAATTGCATCTGTTCTGTCTCCACCGATTAAACCAAGCAGGGCAGTAAAACCTGAGCATGCTTAGGGCTTTGGTAGTTTCCAACTAGCAGATTTACCATACTTTTAGATGAACAGTAATTCCTGTTAAAGTCCCAAATCCACTTTTAAGTCACTCTTTCCAAATGTTACACAGTGGTATAATTAATTTTCTGATGAACCATGTGAATTTAAAGAAACCTTTGGATCTCTTGTGTTCAAAAGGAACACTGGAAAAATCATCTCGTCTTGTAAATTTCTACAGGTGTAACATGGAGATCATTTAAAATGGCTGCATCACTGTCTGGTACGGAGAGGACAGGAACAGGCTATAAAGGGTTGCAAACTCTGCCAGCGTCATCACAGACATTAGTCTTCAAGAGGTGAAGCCTCAAGAAAGCAGCCTCTAGCCTCAAGGACCCTCACCATCCAGGCCATGCACTTTCCCTTCCTATCAGGAAGGGGTTACTGAAGCCTGAAGACACACACCTGACATTACAAAAACAGCTTCTTTCCTACTGCCATCAGATTTCTGAATAGACAATGGACACTACCTCATTTTTCACTAGTTATTTTTAAAAATCTTGTATTTAGGAAATTGTAATTTATAGTAATTTTTCATCTTGTTCTGCACAATACTGCTGCCACAAAACAACAAATTTCATGACACATGGTTCATGACAATAAACTTGATCCTGATTCATCCAGATGCCAAATGGTTGGGATTTCCTCCCAATCAGATAGCAGATTGTTGGAAAGTCACTGCATCTACTGCACTAATTGGTGCTCTCTACCTCCTCATCAAATAAATTACTCAGATACCACACAAAATGCCGATAGTGCTGACAGGAAATACATTCTGATAGACTAGGCAAAAGTTAACATTCAAAGCCTGCAACCTCAACCTTTTCATTGGACAATTCATAAAGCTAACTTAGTCTTATTTATAGCCTTACATTGCCAGCTGTAATATGTTTTATAAAGTGGAGTTTGTCATGTAGCCGCTGTGGCACTCACAAACCCATACTTCATACACTGTGGCAGCTAATGTGTCATCTGCCCGTGATTAATTTTGTCTGTATCTTGTCAACACTTTGGAATGGAAGTACCCAGCAAAAATTTTAAATTTCAATATTCGGTGCTAAAATTAGCAGTACTGAGATGTTCTCATGCGGCTGCAATGAGCACAATAAGAAATATCAATACATGTTGAACTTCACAAGTATACTGAGGTACACGCATGCTATTAGATTGGGGTCAGCCAATTGCTAGATTACATTCAGTACACATTGTTAGACTGTATTTACTACATTAAGTGGCTGATATTTCTGAATATATAGGATGCAATGCAGAAACTCATATCACTTATACAGTAGCTTATACAAACTCTGGAATTCCACACAACCCCAAATATAAGGGTAACAAAAAACCATAGGACTTCAAGGAAAAATTCCACCACTGAGTACCCAAGATGCGAGTCTTTACATCATTCCAACCCAGGCAATAAGATGTTTACTTTTTTTAATGAACAATTCGTATCTACAGAGAAAAAGGATTTGGCAATCAATCTTTTATCTACTCCAAACACATCCATAGGTTAAAAAAGTAATTTCATAGGCAGAGCTTATGAAATTGTTGAATTTTTAACAGTAGGGTCCATGGGTCTGTACTAGGTACAAGTCTCAGAAAGGTGAACTTTCTTTTATTTTTACATGGGGTGATATGCAACATGCAGACAAGGTTTGATCATCAAATGAAGACCTATGACTGCTTCATTTTGGTTTGAGGTATCCCAGAAGACAAGCGTCAAGACTGGATAATCTATAAGTTGAATGAAAAATATTGGCCAGTGGATCAGAAAGTACACCCTTGTAAGACATTCAATGTAAGATTCTGGACATTAAAAAGTTAATGATTGAAGAAGTATTTTGGCAAACATTCATTCTTCAACCAAATTCACGAGGTTTGATTGTAACATTGCTGTTGGTAGGACTTGCTGTGTGAAACTGGCTGCCATGTTATTTGATAACAATTCTTGAGTATATTTCAGGAGTAACTGAGACATAAAAGTATTCAAGTTATCAAAGGGAGTATATAATCAACTCTTCAGGTCTTCATATATCTTGGTAATAGTAATACAAAGCTCTGGAGCAAGAAATACATGTGAGGGTCATTCTGAACAATATAGTGGAGAATGGAAATTATAATTGACACTTTTCTGCTAGTGTTACCTGTGAAGCTGTAAGTATTCCCTGGGCCTGTTCAATAGATGCAGGAAATGGTCAACAATCTTGTTCTTGCCCACACCCTATATATATAGAAAAACAAATATTGTCAAGAAATAACTGCAAGAAATTACTTCAGTACCTAATTTATTACTGAACACAAAGTAATTAATTGGCTGTGAGATCAAGCGACTTTGCCATCAATATGTAAATAATTCATCCAGAATTTAAAAAGTAACCATTTGATTGCTACCTCTCAATTATGGAATGATCTTTGATCATAAAGATGATCCTTAATTTTGAGAACTTCATGGCTTGTTCCTGCAGACCAGAAGGAAGGATCCTTGCAACTGATAGAGGCAAAAATCACATTTCCCAGATTGTGCAACTGCACTACCCAGAGGTTCTTGTGTTCACTCTGGAGCATGCCAACAATCATTCCAGACAGGCCCGGCCATACAAACTACACCAGCACCAAAGGCCAGAACTGCAGTTAAACTTTCATTACAGAAAGTGCCACACATTTCAGGTTGGGTCAGAGGTGGGGCAATGAAGTTTGGGAGGTCTGAACTGGGCCAAGGTTTGGCGAGTGAGATCAAGCTATTTGGAGTTTGAAGAGAGGGTTTGTAGGTTAGGATTAAGATGGATTGGAGATGAAGGAGGTGTTGAGATCAGGGTCATCATGTGGATAAGGGCACAGGGGGAAATTGTTTGACTGAGGCTTTGGGGGGGGGCGGCGGTTGGGTACCATGGTCATTATGGTTTGGGGGATGGGCAGTTTGCAGGTAACAATCTCGGTGAGAAAGAGGAATTCTGCTGATGAAAATATCTATTTGGAAACTTATCTCAGGGACAAAGAAAAAACTCAAGATTAAAGAAGGGTTGGTTCAGCCTCAGATTATAGCTTAGGAAGGAATAGTCAGTTTCAAGGGACAGGAGAAGTTTATGACCAAAGATAATTGTTTTGGTATTCCCAGGATTCAGCCAAGTAAGACAAATGAAGGGTCTTCCAGGTCAGGATAGGTGATGGAAAGACAAAAATTTAACTAAGCAAAGCACAGGAGGATTAGTCCTAATGTGTGCAAATGCCATTAATGAGGATGGCAAAAAAGTCAGTACAGAGGTTGAAGGGACCATTTATGTGGTCTATGACAATCACTAAATGAAAGGACCAAGGTTTCTTGGCTTCTGTAGGTATATTGAGCAAACACAGCTCAGCTTGGAGAGATTTGTGCAGAACTGAAATTTGTTTTGGATTTTGATCAAGCTATTTCTGTTCCTTTTTGCACCCATGGTTGTCTAAAAGCCTTATACGGTTCATTAGCCTTAACTTCTAGGAAAAAAAATTAACACCAGGCTGGTTGAAACAGTACAATATTTGGCTATACCAAACTATTCCTACAGGGGACTGAAGACTTGGATGAAGATTAAAAGCTTGGTAGAACGGTGCACCAACGGCAACCTTGCACTCAAAGTCACTAAGGAGATAAGGACATCACAGGCAAAACCCTACCTACTATTGATAATATTTACAGGGAACGCTGCAGTCGGAGAGACACAGATATTATCAAAGACCCTCACCACCCAGCACATGTGTGCATAAGTGCTACAAGACTCCCACCACCAGGTTCAGGAACAGCTGCTACCCCTCCAACATCAGATTAGTCAATGACAAACTCAATCAGGAACTCATTTAATGACTCTTACTTGTGCACTTTGTTGATTTTCTTTTTGTTCTCTATGTATTCCATAGTTTGTTTACATTAGTTATCTGTTTACAGTTCTTTGTTCATTTACATGTGTTACACTGTGTACAGTTTAATTTTTGCACTACACACACACACACACATCCCCTCCATCAACTCAATTTATACCTCCTGCTGCCTTGAAAAAGTAGCAAACATACTACAAGGCTCAACCCACCCCTCTTCTGTCAGGTCGAAGATTCACGAGTATAAGATTCACACATTGCAAGATTCAAATACAGTTTCCTTCCTGTCATTATCAGATTCCAAAATGAAGCTCAAAATAGTACGATTATGTTGCCTTTGCACTGAGCCATCTGATTTCTCTCTGTTCCTTGGTACTCTGTCGCACTTGATTGCAGTGTAGTTATGAACAGGATCACTACAATGCAGTTTCTCCTGTCTTTTTATGTGCCATTAAGAAATATCCTAACAGGGGCATGGCCATGCGAAGGACTTATAGACACATGTTTTGGTTGAGCTCTCCGTGAGGAGTATCAAAACGACGGTTAAAATCTCAAAACCAAGAATCTTTTCATCAAAAATGAATAAAGCAAGAACCAAGAGATCAAGGCAGCAAAAAGAAAAAAAACAAGGAAGTTTCTACTCAGCCAGGAATATTGAGAGAAAGCCCAAAAGGGAGTGGCACAAGAATGGCCTTGGAACCAGCGGTCCCTGGCAGTGCTGGGGAGTCGGGACAAGATCTAAATATTATCCTAGTGTGACAAAGTATTTAGAGGTGGCTTGGGAGGAACTGCTAGAGCAGGTTACACACAAACATTTTATAACACAGAATATTTGCAGGACTTTTGCACAGTGCTTTTTGCAGAGGAGCAACGAAGTAGCAACATACAGCTTGCCTGGGAGAGTCTGTGATCTTTGCAGGCAGGCCAGAACAATTTTGCTCTCAGAGAGGGAGGGTGTGAAACAGAGAGAGAGGAGATAGAAATCAGTTCCAGAAGGACAAAGCTGGCAAACTTTTGGAAAACTGTCTGGTCAAAGGAGAAGGTTGGCTGTCTGAAAGGTGACCTGAAAGAAAGAGGATAATCTGGAGAACCCCGAAGGGGACAAGCTTCATCAGCAAGGCTGATTGAGAAGGTATCAGTTGCGGATGTCCTGGAAAAGGAATCTCTCTCTGAAAACCAGCAAGAACCCTCCTGAGTGATAACCATTTGCCTGTTAAACACCAAAGCCTGGTGAACTTTGTTAATGCTAACTTCTGTACAAGAATTGCCTGCAACCAGTGAGATTGGACTGTGATCCAAAGAACTTTTATAATCTTAAATATACATTACATACACACCTGCGCTTAGTATTAGAGGGGGGAATTAAGTAGGTTAGGTAGGTTAAGTAATAAGTTAAAGTTTAATTCTGTTTTCTTGTTCAATTATAATTAAAAACTATTTTTGTTTAAGTAACCCTGTGTTGTGGTGCATATCTTTTGCTGTTGGTTTTTGGGGTCCTCTGGACTCCATAACACTGGAGAAAATGGAAAATCTGTGTAACCACTTTACAGATGTCGAAACTGCAATGAGAGACTTGTCAGAGAGGATGACTTAATTTAAAGATATTCTTGAAGACTTAATGCAATAAATGACCCAAGTGGAAATTGATTTGGCAAAAACACAAGGAAATTTATAAGCTATGGAAGAAGATGTGAAGAAATGGGATTCGTATAGACAAGGTGTTCTGGAGAATTTCAGCAGATGTAACATTGTCTGAGTTATTGGGTTGAAAGAGTGGATCGAAGGGAAAGACCCGGTGAACTTCTTTGAATCATGGATCCCACAAGTGCTGGGAAAAAATTAATTCAAAGAAAAATTACAAATAGAAAGGGCTCAGCTGCCCCTCAGACCCAGAAAGGCCAGCAATCAACGATCACCGATCATGACTGGTCCTGGCAAGACTTCTGAATTACTGAAGACGGGAGACAATTCTTGGAGCAGCGTATGAATACTCAAACAATGGTCCGCCTGAGATTGACCATGAAAAGTGTTATTCTTTGAAGATTTTAGATTTACTTTGATTAAACAAAGGAAGGAGTTTGATGATGTAAAAATACAACAGTGCTCTAAAAATTTGAAGTACTTGATAATATACCTCGCAACTATGAGGGTCGAAGGAGCAGAAGGTAATTGCCGATTTTTCAAGACTAAGAACAAGGTGCAAAATTTTTTTTACGAAGATTGTGAAAAGATTAAGGTTACCAAATAAGAAGATTGAGAAAAATGTTTACACTTACAATGGGACAAAGTAAAAGTTATATTTTTGAATTGTCTTATATTTATTGCCAAAATGAAATATTATTGAAATGTTTGCGGAGAGCTCAGGAAAAAGAGCAAAAACGGTAAAAGTAGTAGTAGAAGGGAGGAGACTTCAGTCTAAGGGGGATAATGGCACCAGGAGAGGAGAATTTTTCAAGATGGTGCTAAAGGGAAGGGTTCTTCTTCCTATGAAGATTCCATGGACTTTTCTTGTGGGCTTTCGGGATTTTCTGTTTATGTTAGGGCAGGGATATTGTATACATTGCTTAAAGGGGAAGGATCACTGTATAATTTAAACAACCAAAAATGTTTCACTGTTAAACAATATTTATTTAAAAATTGGTATGGATAGAATATTTAAGTTTATTAGTCTTAATGTTAATGGGCTAAACGGAACAGGGAAGAGGAAGTGGGTCTTGTATCACCTAAAAAAATTAAAGGCAAATATTGTCTTTCTACAAGAAACATATCTTACTAAATCGGAACATGCTAAATTAAAAAGAGGATGAGTGGAACAAGTAATATTGTTTTCATTTGGCTCAAAGGCAAGAGAAGTAACAATTTTAATTAATAAGAATATACAGTAATAATAGGACATATTGATTGACCAAAACAGAGGATTTGTAATGGCACACTGTAAAAATTTATGCAGAATCATGAATATTCATGAATATCTATGCACCAAATTATGACGATGAAGCCTTTATGAAAAGTAACTTTTTAAAAGCAGCAGAGGGAAGACAAAATATATTGGTCGGGGGAGATTTTTATTTCTGTTTGGATCCAATATTGGATAAATCAGTAAGAACGGTAACAAGGGCAAAAGCTGCAAAAATGACACTATCGTTAATGAAGGATTTAAATTGGATTGATATATGGAGGCAACTTAACTCTGAAGAAACATTATTCAGTCTACTCAAGAGTGCATGACTCACATACAAGGAGTGATTTGTTTTTGATGTCTGCCCAGTTAAAAAGTAAAGTGATAAAAACGGAATATTTGGCAAGACTTCTATCAGATCACTCGCCATTAATTTTAACTATTGCAATAATGGAAAAACAAGAAAATATGTATAGATGGCATCTCAATGCCACACTTTTGAGAAGGAAAGATTTTTGTGAGTTCATTAAGAGACAGATAGAACTGTTTTGTGAAACTAATCTCCCTTCCACCGGTAATAGCTTTTTAAATATGTGTCACGCTTAAAGGCTTACTTAAGAGGACAAATGATTTCTTATGCAAACAAAATCTCAAAAGAGAATATAATACAGAATTGGATGGTCTGGAGAAAGATACAACAAAGCTGGAAAAAGAACATCAAAGAATGGGGTTGCAAGAAAAGTATAGACTAATGAAGAATAAAAAATAGATTTTACACATTACAAATGTATAGAATGGAAAAAATATTAAAAAGTAAGCAAAAATACCATGGATTAGGAGAATGGGTGCACAAAGCTTTATCTTGACAAGTAAAAGCAGAGGAGTCATCAAGGATGATGAATGCAATCAAAACACCTAATATTTTAAAATATAATCAAAAGGAAATAAATAATACATTTAGACAATATTATACAAAATTATACAAATCAGAATTACTAGGAGATGAAAAGGAGATGGACAAATTTTTAACAAGTATTGAACTTCCAAAACTAGAGGATAGAAAATAGGCCAATTTAGATGTCCCTTTTACAAGCAAAGGAATTGAGAAAGCTTTTGTCATTTTACAGGCTAACAAGTCCTCAGAAGAGGATGGGTTTCCACCTGAGTTCTATCGACAATTTAAAGATTTCTTGATACTTCTTATGATGGATGTACTGGACTGGGCAGTGGAGACTCAGACTCTCTCAGAACCTTTTCCAACTGCTATAATTACAGTGCTAGCGAAGGAAATTAGAAGAGACCCATCATATGGACCTATATCACTTTTGAATGCTGACTATAAGATAGTGGCAAAAGCACTAGCTAATAGATTGGGACAGTATCTGCCAAAATTAATACATACAGACCAGGTGGAATTTGTTTAAGGAAGACACTCTTCAAATAGTATTTAACATATACATATGGCAAAATCAAAGCAGAATCCAAGTACAAGTCTCCCTGGATGCAGAAAAAGCATTCGACTGCCTGGAATAGCTTTTCTTATTTAAAATATTGGAGAAATTTGGCATAGGTAGAATATTTATAAATTGGATAAAAAAGTTTTATTATAAACCGCAAGCCAAAATTATAACTAATAGTCAGATGTCAGTGGTTTTTCCTTGAGTAGATAGAGTGGACAAGGGTGTTCCTGCCCCCATGCTTTTTATCCAATTAATATTTAATAATAATTGAACCACTGGCGGAGATTATAAGAAAAGATCCAGATAGAAAAGGCTTCAAAGTCAGTCAAGAAGAACATAAAATTAGTCTATTTGCTGATGATGTGCTATTATATTTATCTGATCCGGTTGAGTCCTTGATAAAATCACAAATAACATTAGAAAAATATGGAAGAGTTTCATCTTACAAAATAAATATGGATAAGAGTGAGATAATGCATGAAAGCTATCAAAAAGGTAGTAGATTTAAATGGAAGACAGATGGAATCAAATATTTAGGAATAATGACAGATAATAATTTACAGGACTTCTACAAATTAAATTTAGAAAAAATAGAGAAAGATCTACAGAAATTCAAAGACCTGCTGATTAATGGGAAGAGTAAGTTGTATTAAAAGGGAAGTGATGCCAAGATTACTGTCTTTTTCAGCCACTACCTATTACACTACCTAAAAAAAATTAAATACCTATTAAATTATGATATAAGGCAATTTCTGTGGAATAATAAGGTGCAGAGAATTTCACTGGAAAAACTAATATGGGACTATAAACTGGGAGGACTTAGGCTTCTGGATTTTAGAAAGTATTATTTATCAGCATGAGCTAGATTTCTTTCTTCTTTCAAGAAGATAGCCTCCCTTCTTGAATCTAAATGGGATTGTATTCAGTAAGAGAGGGGACAGCAAAGGACTTTATTTACAGGTGGAATGTTGTCAATAACAAAAAAGATAGATAATCCTATATTAATACATATGATTAGAATATGACAATGCATCAAACAGGGATATCGCTAAGAGCACCGTTATGTAAAAATGTGTTGCTGTCCATGAATTTGGGCAACAGTATACTAAACACCTGGTATGACAAACGACTAAGATATATTGATGATTGCTATGAGGAGGGACTTCTTATGTCTTTTGTACAATCAAGACATAAATATGGAGTAGCTAACAGGACTTTCTTCTGTTATCTACATATAAGATCGTTCCTGAGAGAAAGATGGGGGCCAATATTGGTCGCACCTGAAATTCGTGAAATGGAACGAATGATCTGGCTGGGGAATACATCTAAATTCACAACAAAAATGTTTTATGCTCTCCGGAGTGAAAGTGCAAAACCAAGTTTAGAAAGGTCGAGAGAGAGAGAGATGGGAGTTGGACCTAAGGGTTGCAATATCAGAAAGATGCTGGTCTGATTGGTGTTTGGATAGTATGATATCAATTATAAATGCAAAATACTGTTTAGTTCAATACAATTTCCCACACCAACTATATCTTACATCACAGAAGTTTCATAGATCAAAATCTGAAATATCAGAGACGTGTTTTAAATGTGAGACAGAAAAAGGAACTTTTTATTACATGCTACGTGATCGTGTGTGAAGGTGAGACCTTTTTGATAGGATATTGATGAAATATTAACAAGGATAACAGGGGTGGCCTTCACGGGCAGCCCAGAGCTTTATCGTTTAGGTAACTTTATTGAAATAAATAATAAATAAATTCCAAATTTCATTTGTTAAAATAGCCCTAGCAATGGCTACAAAATGTATTGCAATTACTTCGAAATCCAACTCTCCTCTATATATAGCACAATAGACTGCAGAGATAAATAGTTTCATACCTATGGAAAAAAAAATTACATATAATCTAAAGAATATGACATATTTGGTAAGATATGGCAGCTGTATTTGGATCATATAGGGGCCCAATTATAATTATAATAATAAAAAAGAACAATAATAGATGCTGCTATAATATAAATACAGGTAACTTCCCCATATAGATTTTTATGGTCAATACAAACGTGAGCCCCGATGGTGTGTAGATTTATATTATGGGGGTGGGGGGGGGGAGGAGGGGGAAGGGCTGTTGTGCTTGTTTTTGTAAGGAAAAAAGTTTAAATTTATATAGATAGATGTTGAAGAGTTTATTATGTATATTTATGAAAAAAAATAAAAAAGAAATATCCCAGCAAAGTATATAGGTTTCCTTTACCTTTTCTTAAAATAATTTATTTAATTATCATAGCCAGTACATTGGATCATTCCTTATTTTGCTGTACTTAGATTTCCCCATAATTTGATGTATTGATTCAATTCTTGTCCATAATTTTTGGTTATTTGTCTGTGAATGACAAATGGTTTTCAAATGACTTACTTCCAATTCATATTAAAATAATAATGTTGATTATGTTATGAGTACTCAGGATTGTACTAATGAGATGGGTTGGAATGCAGAGCTTCATTGTTTAGAGGTATGGAAAATAGGGAACAGCATAAGGATTCTGCTTCTTTTTCTGGTCTCTCAACTTTAAGAAGCAAAAATATCCTTCCTGACATACAGCGGCCATCAATCAACATGCTACTTCAGTCCGATTCAAACCAGAGTTGAATCAGCTACACCATGATTGACACCTATTTTCACTCCAACTTCTATGAGGGTGATGACAGCTTTCTATTTAATTTGAGAGAGATTGAAAGATGCAGAGAGCACCCTTGTATATGGATCATTGAAAGTTAATGCAGAGGTACAGCAAGAAATTACAGAGGAAATGCAGTGAAAATTAACAGGTCTGATTTCTGGATGATGGGTTTGTTATTCAAGGATAGATGAAAAAGATGCACCTTATAGTCTCATGAGCTGCGAAGAATGAGAAGCAACCTCATCAAAACATAAAAAATTCTTATGCTGCTCGAAAGGGTGGAGGTAGGCATGTTTCTTGCTGGGGGTTTCTAGAATCAGAGGTCAGAGTCTCAAACTAAGTGAATGAGTTGAGAAAGAACTTCATTCTGAATCTTTGGCATTCTTAATTTAAATGGGCTGTGGAGGCTCAGTTGTTGTTGAGAATATTTCTTGTACCTGTTAACATCTAAAAAGCTGTCTCCTAAAATTCCATGTCTTCCAACTATTTGTGTATCCCTGAGGTAAATCTAAAGCTTCACGCACATCTTATCAAGTGTTTGCACAAATAGTGGCTAAATTAAAACTATTAGCAATGAAATTTAGATGGGGAGAAAATTCAGGGGTGCAGGATATTCTAAACTAAAGGTTAACCTCCAGGATGAGTTGGTGGCGAAGAAGGTGAATGCAATGTTGGCATTCAATTCTAGAGGAACAGGTAACAAGAGCAGGGCTATAATATTGAGATGATAAGGTGAGTACTATGTACAGCTTTGGGTGCCTTATTTAAGAAAAGATGTGCTAGCATTGGAGAGAGTTCAGAGAAGATTTACTGGAATGATACCAGGAACGAATGAGTTAGCATATGAGGGACGTTTGTCGGCTCTTGGACACTATTCGTTGGAGTACAGGATTGATGGGGGGGATCTCATAGAGGCATTCTGAATGCTGAAAGGCATGGACAGAGTAGGTGTGGCAAGGATATTTCCTATGATAAGGAAGTCTTGGACAAGAGAGCACAACTTCTGGATAAAAGAGCAAATTAAAACAGAAATGTGGAAAGAGTTGAGACTGTGGAACTTATTGTCACAGGCAACTGTGGAAATGAAATCGTTGTATGTATTTAACGTAGAGATTGACAGATATTTGATTAGTAAGGGCATCAAGAGTTACAGGGAGAAAGTTAGGGAATAGGTTTGAGTGGGAGGATGGCTCAGCTTATGATTAGAATGGCAAAGCATACTTGATGGACCAATGGGCCTACTTCGGCTCCTATATCTTGTGAAAACAAAATCTATTTGGAAATATTGTTACAAGCCCAAAGGACCCCAAAACCCAGCAGCAATAAATATTCACCACGACAAATGGTTACTTAAACAAAAGTTGTTTTTAATTATCTTTAAACATGAAAACAGAATCAAACTTTAACTTATCTCTATTACCTTAACTAACCCAAATTAACCCCTTTCTAATTCTAAGCGCACGTGTATGATGTGTGTGCAAATTTAAGAGTTCTTTGGTTCACAGTTCAATCTCACTTCTCCTTTTTCCAAGTTCTCTGGCTGCAGGCAATTCTTATACTGTGCACAGAATTTAACATGTATAAAGTTCACCAGGCTTTGGTGCTCGAAAGGTAAATGTTTACCGCTCAGGAAGGTTCTTTGGAGGTTTGCAGAGAGAGATTTGTTGTTCCAGGATTTCAACAACTGAGGTACCACCCTTAGTCACCTCAATGTCTTGCTGATGAAACTTGCCCCAACAGGTCTGATTTCTGGATGATGGGTTTGTTATTCAAGGATAGATGAAAAAGATGCACCTTATGGTCTCATGAGCTGCGAAGAATGAGAAGCAACCTCATCAAAACATAAAAAATTCTTATGCTGCTCGAAAGGGTGGAGGCAGGCTACCACAGAGTTTCTTTCTGCTCCTCTTATTCCAAGAAAAACATCAGACAGATAGCACTTCCAGCCATCCGCTGCTCTGGAGCTTTCTGTTTCAATTCCAACAAAGCTTCCTGCTTGCTTCAGCTATGACTGTTCAGTCTCTCTCTCTCTCTCTTCATTTTCCAACTGCTAGAAAGCCCATGTGACTCTCTCACTTGCCACAAAACCCCCACCTTCTCCAGCAAACAATAGGAGTTAGTCTTTTGCTCCCATCTGTTGTTTTAGAGTGACCTTTCTGTGAGCACATTGTAGATTCTTGCAAAAAGGCAAAGTGTCTCCAATCCAAGACAATGGTCTATTCATTTTATGATGTCATTTGAATTAGCACCTACTTGTGAAATGTGCACAGCATTCTCCATTGTTTCTATAAAGTTCACTGAATATGAATTCTTCAGTATTTCAAATGAGATCTGTTTTAAAATGTGTGTATGTATGTAACCTACTCTAATTTTACTAAATTCTCCCAATATTTATCTACATTACAATATAGATTGACAACTAGAAATATGGTATCCAGGAATCAATTCCATGTAACTACAGAACAAAAAGGCTTCTACCTTATAGAGAACACAATCCTTTGGATTGCCTCTATTTGTCTTTGATCTAATTCCAATGCCATCAATGCCTATACAAATAACTACTAATCTCTACTTGTCTTATCTTGCTAAAATAAAGGAACATTTTTAATAGAACTTGAAGTAAAACAAAGACGAAAGAGGCTTTATTGTGGTGATATTTTTCACTACCACACTCTGGCCTGATTTATGTAAATAACTAAGAAACATTTCAAATATGTCCACAATTCTCAAAAATACAGATCATTATCAATGACAATTTGTGCTTGAAGGTGCAAATTGACACAAACTGTAGATGTTTCCATAAAAATATTCTGATTTGAAATGCAACATTTGATTAGTGCTGCTACACTTCATTCCTTTTGCTTCATCCCAGCTCAAACCAATTGCAAGCCATAAATAATTTGGCTTGAAGCTCACTGATGTGCAAATAAACACACTTTATATAAAAAAAACCTGCTAATGAAGCAGAAAATTGCTCCAATAAACTCTCCTTTATTCCAGCCACTTGTCATTTTAATGATTTTCAAATCAGTAAAATGAAATGGATTTCTCAAGCAAATAATGGCTAGTCCTCTGATTTTTAATGCTTGGTTTAGTGCACATCTAGGTATATTGACTCTGGTGCACTTCTTTTTATTTATCATGCAAAGCCCATCAAGGCCAATTGAGGGTCTGAACAGAGAAGTAGGGAGGTCTTACTGCAGTTGTATCAGGACATGGTGAAGCTACACCTGACTTATTGTGTATAATTTTAGTTTCTTAATGTAAGGAAGAATATTTTTGCCATTGAGAGGGTGCAGCGAAGGTTCACCAGACTGGTTCCTGAACTGATGTATGAGGGTTAATACTCAATGGAATTGAGAAGAATAAGAGGGGAAACCTGATTGATACATGCAACATTCTGACAGGACTAGATGGCTTTGATGCAGATAGAATCTTCCCAATGTTGGGGAAGTCCAGAACAAGAGGCCACAGTCTAAGGAGATGAGGAAAAACATCTTCACTCAGAGAGTTGTGAGTTTTTAGGCTGCCACAGAAAGTTTCTTCCACAGAAAATGTTGAGTCTAGTTTATTAGATATATTCAAAAGGGAATTGGATGGGCCCTAATGGCTAAAGGCATTAAAGGGTATTAAAAGAAAGTAGGAATAGGGTACTGAAGTTGCATGATCAGCCATGATCTTATTGAATGGTGGTGCAGGTTCGAAGGGTTGAATGGCCGATGACTACTCCCATTTTTTATGACTCTAGAATCAACAAAACTTTTAGTATTTGCAATCTCTTCTGAACATGTACAGATTTGACCATTCTTCTGCAGAGAGGAAAAGTTTGCTGACAAGGATAGCAGGATTGAGTGAACAGAATTTTGCACTCCTAGTGCATTTTCGTAAGCTAATAATAGTCATCAAGGACTCTCCAGCCCATTAAGAAGCTCTGGAGTGTAGTTACTGCTGAAGTAACGAATAAGGCTCAAAAGCATTTTGTGGAAAGCTGAGGTGAAAATGAGCTGTTCAACTTTTCACAGGTTTAGAAAGAACAAACACTCTTACTGTATTTTTGTTGATAATGAAGGAAGAGAGACTAAATTTTCATCTGGAAAGTAAGAAAGTTTTAAAAAATACATAATGGCACAATGGAATTTTTATTCTTGAGATGTTCTATCACCATCACAGATGATAATACAATTAAAAAAAATCAATGAAGGTTTCTTGAAAGGTAGAATATAAAAGGATAGAGAGAAAAGAAAGGACAGTAGGATGGTAAAGTTGAAGATCAAGTCTTTAGAAGCCTGTGGAAATTCAGCATGTCCCCAGTGTCCCTTATCAATATTTTTATGTGCACCTTGAAATGATCCCATCCAGATGCATCACAGCTTGCTATGGGAATTGCTTTGACCAAGACCACAAGAAACTGTAGAGTGTTGTGAATGCAGCTCAAGTCATCACACAGGCTCTCCATCGATTCCAGCTTCACTTTCTGCTGCCTCAGGAAAGTAGCCAATGTATCAAAAGACATATCCCACCCGGTGACATTCTACTCCAACCCCCTCCTTTTGTGAAGCGGATACTTTAAAAACACACACCTTCAGATTCAAGAACAGTTTCTTTCCTGCTGTTTTCAGACACTTGGATGGATCTCAATTTAGTACAAGATGAAGACTTGAACTGTTTAACTATATATTTCCTCTTGATTGCCATCATTGCAACACGTCTTTACTCTTGCTCAACCTGTACTCTTGAGAGGTTAACTTGTTTGGACAGTACAAAAAAACAAGGATTTGCCGTGATTTATGTAATAATAAACAAATTCACAATATCAGCATATCCTTCATGTTTCTGGATTATAGGTTCAAGATTCTGCAACTATAACTTTTTTTATTAAGCAATGATTCATAAATTATGTTGCAAATCAAATGACATTTCAGCACGGGAGCCAAGTTAATTCTCAAGAATTGATAAAGAAAGAAATAATTGCTTGATGCTGTCAGTGCTAGCTGCTTGTGAGTCATGGAGTTCAATACATTGATTGCTAAATTACACAAACTTCCAAATCCACCCACATCCTTAATGATTATCATGTCCCCATTAACAAGTAAAACTTATCAGAAACCAAATTCTTTCTTTTCAGGAGAAAAATTCTGCTTCGAGCTGTGTGGGAGGAATGCAACTTCACATGGCAGCATACCACAGTTTTTAGCAACATTTTTTCACTCCCACTGCAGGTTCGACAGATGAGTTTTTGGGAATTACTTATTAAGATATCAGCTTGTATATTTATATCCTTTGTCTTTCCTGAAGACAGGGCCTTTGAAAATCCAGGCAAGCAGGCCCCAGCAGATAAAATTAGAAAACAGTGGAAACACTTAGCTACATCAAGCAGTGTCTGTGGAAGGAGAAACGATGATTCAGGTCCAAGACCCTGCACCAGACCCTGAAACGTCAACTTTCTTTTTGTCTTTCCACAGATGTTGCCTGACTTGCTGAGTGCTTCCAGCATTGCCGGATTTTATTTCAGATTTCTGGCGTATGGAGTTTCTAAAAAATATTTTTTTTTTTAACCAGCATGGTAATAGGGCCTTTCGACACACAACCCTGTGCCGCTCAAGTACACCCAATTGACCTACAACACCGGTATATTTTGAATGGTGGGAGGAAACCAGAACACCGAGAGGAAACCCACGCAGACACAGGGAGAATATACAGACTCTTTACAGACAGTATGGGATTCGAACCACGGTCCTGCTCACTGGCGCTGTAACAGCGTTGCGCTAATCCTTATGCTAACCCTGCTGCACCCACGCTAACCGTTTTGATTTTCACTTTTCAGCAGAAGATGCTATTAGATGTGCTTGAACAATACAACGAGGGGTACAAATTACAAGGTCTGAATGAGATCAGTTACAATGTTCCAACATGGGACCCTCACAGCTCACATGCATAGATGACACCAAAAAAAAAATCCAGAGTGCAATATTCCAGATTTAATGGCATCTTTTATAAATGTGAAGAAAGAAATTAGATGGAAGTCGATTTCACGTTTGACCTGGTATCAGTGGCAGGGTGTGATGGTTGATAAGGTGGGGGGGGTGGTGGCGAAGGAGAAACATTAGGACTTTTCTTAGGCATTGGGGCTAGATTAGCCTTGGTGCCAGGGTCAGGCCAACACTAAAACTAACCCATGTTGAGAAAGTGTGGCTGTGCTTGCAGGAGGGCCTTCTCAGATAAGCATGTTGTCTCACTCAGTGGCACTGACAAATGCATTATTTTGCAAATCCCAACTGGTCAGGTCACGTTGGTGACGGAAAAAGAATGCAAGGTCCTTGGGCTCAGATTGGCTGCAGCTGGATCAGATCCAAACCCAACCTTCAACTTTTATTCAATATAAGAGGGCTTTAAATGAGATCTGTAGTTAGGGAGTGCTACAAGTCACACAGCAGATAGTCAGTCCAGCAACCCAGTTTAATACTGGTCTCCAGTGCTCTCTCTGTGGAGTTTGCATGAACTGGGCCACAAGATGTTTTTGAGAAGTTGAGGCCTAGGGCAGATGAGCCATGATCATACTGAACAGTGGGTCAGTCTTGCGAGGCCAATAGCTGGTCTCTTAAATAAGATATTATTCTGACATATTTTGGAGACTAACTATATTCTTAAAATCATTAGAATGTTTCCGTAAAGCAGCTGCAAAGAATTAAAGGACAGGTTTGATTTTTTTCCTCACTAGGGGATATGATAAACTGATGTGGATGAAGTGTTCTTATTCTTAATTTGACAATAAAATGATAATTGAAGGATATGGGGAGTGAGTGAGTTGATTGATCTGGAGAGAGACACTAACATAAACCCTAGTGGTCTATTCCCACACTGAGACAATCTCGAGTCCCCAACTTTGAAGAGCATACTTGGAAGATTTAGTTACGTTCATATGAAACTGATATTTTCCTTTCGTTTATTTTGCTCAGTCCCAACGATGTTTTTATTTTGATGTGGAGAAAATGCAAATAATTAGAAATTCACTCTTTTACCTGATTTCCAACCAAAAGAAGATGTTCTCCAAGCAGAAAGTCCTTGAGCAAATCTTCCATCACCTCCATGTGCTGAAGTGAAAGTAGAAAACGATGATTTCTTTTAATGTAAAAACTAAGAGTTACAATTAACAGAGAGAACCACAGTTACATCTCCCGGCATGCTTTCTGCGACGAAGCTAAGTAATGCACTGTGGCTATAATGGGGTACAGATCCACGGCAGGTGAAAAGAATCCCCAGATCATCCACGATCTCAGTGATTGATCTAAATGGCCTCAGGCTGTTTCATAATTCCTTGGTTACGCCCAACAGAACATTCTGATCCTACAAAGCAAATATGGGGTTTTCACGAAGATTGCAAGGACAAAAATAAACACTTAACTTCTATCATCAATTACAGTCTAATTGCAAAGTGAGAGAATTGACAGATATGTTAATTTTTGGCCTTGTTGATTATTGTATCTGTGGAAACCAATGGAATAACTAAATGTTCCAAACTAAAAATACTTACTTAATTTGACAGTTTGAAGTGAAATGACAATACACATTATATGCACATGTCTCTTTAGGTCACAGACCGTATTCTTATATAGGATGGAGTATTTCTCTAGTGAAAGGATTTAAGAGGAAATATGCAAGAGATTACCGGTATCTTAAGGAATAAAATAAATCTCAATTTCTTCAAAAGTATGATTGCAGTTAACCATTAAATGGAGAAGCTGACCAGGAATTGAGGGGGGCTGACCAAGTGGAAATTTGCTTTTCAAATCCCTCTCATTCAGTGGAGCAAACTCTCTGCATGTGGAATTCAGGCTCAAAGACTTGAGTATAGAAACTGTTCAGCAGGAAGTTTTAACTTAGAGCAGACCAGTAACTCTAAACTCCATGAGTTCAGAAGTAGAAAGGTTTAGCGTTCTGTCTCAGGACTGTGGGGAGCAGAATCACACAGATTGTAAACTTTACAAATGTACCAAAATTATTATTTGCTACAGCTGAACAGGTTTTTCATTCAAAACTACAATAGCATGCATTCAATCAAATAGAGATAATGTAATGCACTAGATAGATAATAAAAATTCACAGTTACAAGAGTGCAAGAGAAGTAAATGGTATTACAATAGTGCAAGGAGCTCTTTTTGTGGTGTCAGAGCAATCCGTGAGTAGTGTAACAAAGGGAGGTTCAAAAGTCTGATTGGTATTGGAAATAAACTGTTCTTGAACCTACAAGCATGAAAATGTACAGTGGAAGCCCAAGGATAAGTAATGGTAGACAATAAAATGGTTTAAAGGCAGAGGGACACTGAGGAGGAGGTTGAATAGTTATGCCAATAGTTTTTCACAGCACACATTGACGTGCGCCCTGAGCAGACTGGTCAAATGGAGGCAGGTTTGAGCAAGATGCTGAGATCTTCTGCACGATGAATATCTTTTTAAAGGTATTATATTGTGTATACACTGGGTCAGGAGGGCACACATGTTGGAAGAAATGTCCTGAATTTTGGTGGATGAGTCACCAATTTAAACCCCAATGTATCAATCAGATAGATGACTGTATTAATCAAATACAGCAATATATCAGCACTGGTTCTGAAAAAATTGGTTGAAAGTTTGAGACAGTAATTATATCTTGGTCAATAAATCACACAAGAAATTATCCAATTCCTTGACAGAAAAGCAACCTCTTAATCCCTGATATGTTTATCACCTATCAATGGCTCCTATTAATTTGACACCATAATTCTTTCTCAAATCAATTAAGAATCAAATTAACTAACTGGGATTGGGAAAAGTGTACAACACAAGTTACACAGTAACTATAGTAGATTTTAATCTATATAGAGATGATAGAAGTTAAATTAGCAGCTATAAGATTGAGGTGGAATAATGGAATATGTCAGTTTTTTTTAAGATCTGTAGGTATAAGAATCAGCAAAGGGAAAAGGCAGTTTCATGCAATGAGAAATAACTACATAACCTTCTTGTGAAAAAGGGCTTAAGGGAAGAGTGATCATATTATGATCGATGCATGGATCTAGGAATGACAAAGTGGGGTGAGGAAGGGTAAATACAATTTAACTCTGACAAGTCTGAAGTGAGGCACTTTGGTCAGTTAACCAGAGCAGGACTTGCACTATATATGACAGAACCCCGAGGAGTGTTCATCAGTTGAAGCACTGAGTTGTTGGGACATCATGATACAACTGTACAAATAGTTGGTGAGATCACATTTGGAGTACTGTGTGCAGATCTGATCACCTGGCTATAGGAAGGATGTGATAAAGTTGGAAAGGGTGCAGAAGAGATTCACCACTGTTGTGGGGGAAATTAGGATTGGGCAAAAAATACTGGTCTTGCTAAAGATGCTCACATCCCAAAAGCAGGGAGAAGTCTTATGAGTTTGTCAATAATGGCTTTTCCTGCCAGTTTTGCATGATTTTCTGGCGTTAGTGTAAGATCCTGCTCTTTGCAGGAAAGTTACCCCAGAACAAGTATTTGCACAGGATCAGGATGAGCCACTTGAATGGATGGAAGATTATGCCTTTAAGACTGATGCCACTGAAATGCAGGAAGAACACCCACACAGGGTTCTGTATGTGTCAGAACCATTCAGGGTTCACTAGAGAAGGTCAGTATGGAAGGTGGGTGACTCATTAACAACAGGGAATGAGGCCGTGTCCAATGCTAAAATGATTGACAAGTGTGGAGTTGGACAATTCAGCACATTGTGTGCCCTGCAGTTCCCTTGCCTACTCTGTTTCCTGTTTGGTCAAGTAGGACCTCTCCTTCGCATCATCTCATTGAGACAAAAATTCTGGAGCCAGTTGTCTGAGGAGAAGATTTCAATTCCTATTTATCCACCTGTACCTCTTCTTTCGTTACCCATTCCTACCCATTTTCTCCCTCATGATTCTTCTGTTCTGTCCCTCTAAATCATGCCATTTCAAGTTCAAGTTTATTGTCATCTGAATGCATAGAAAAACCCGACGACACATTTCTCCGGTCCTTGGTACAAAACAGGCAAACACACAACCAGGCATAGCATATACAGGCAAGAGATATATATGCAGAACAAATATACATATCTATAAATAATATTGTTTAATAAATGTTTGTTTAGTTGCTCAGCATTCTCACTGACCATGGAAGAAGCTATTTCTGAGCCTGGTGCTACTGGCTCTGATATTTCTGTGTCTCTTTCCTGACAGGAGAAGCTGAAAGATCCTGTGTGCGAGATGGTAGGCGTCTCAACGATTTTATGTGTCCTCTTTAGACAACAATCTGGGTAGATCATGTCGATGGAGGAGGGGGAGGCCCCAGTGATCCTCTAAACCTCTCTTAAGGTCCTGGGCATTGACATCCAATCCAATTCTCTCTAGCAACCATACCACTGTGATGCAGCTGGCCAGTATTCCCTCCATAGCGGTCCTGTAGAAAATTCATATGATGGTGGCTGGAAGCCTTGCCCACTTCAGTCTTCTCAGGAAGTGCTGTGAGGAGTTGTGTGTAGTTCCAGCCCTCCAGAAGTCTACGATCACCTCCTTTGTCTTGTCCACGTTAAGATTCAGGTTGTTATTCTCGCATAATTTTGCAAGATTTTCCCCCTCTTCTCTGTAATGTGACTCATCGTCGTTGTCGATAAGGCCAACCACTGTTGTGTCATCTGCAAACTTGATGATTCTGTTGGCATTTCAGTCATGGGTCAGTAGCATGAACATAAACGCTGAGCACACAGCCCTGAAATGCTCCAGTGCTCAGCAAGACAATGCTCGATGTTCAGCTGCCAATCCAGACAGACTGAGGTCTTTCTGTTAAAAAAGTCTAGAATCCAGTTACTGAGAGAAGTGTTGAGTCCTAGCAAGGACAGGTTCTCAACCAGTCTCTAGACAATGACTGTATTAAATGCTGAGCTGAAGCTGATGAACATGATGTATGAGGCATCATTCTCCAAGTGAGTCAGCAAAGAGTAGAGGGACAAGGCAATAGCATAATCAGCAGAACGGTTTCTTCTATAGGTGAATTGAAATGGGTCCTGTGTCTCTGGGTGGAGTACTTTGATGCGTTTCTTCACCATATGTTCAAAGCATTTCACAATGGTGGTGTTCAGTGCCACAGTGCAGTAGTCATTGAGGCCTGTTACTGTCACACTGATGGTGGCTGTCTTGAAACCCGCAGAGATGATACACTGCTGCAGTGACATGTTGAAAATGTTCTTAAGGATCTCCATCAGTTGGTCTGCGCAGTTCTTTAGTACCCAATCAGGTATGTTGTCTGGTCCCATTGCCTTGTGTGGGTTCACCTTCCATAGGATTCTCCTCACCTCAGCTGGATCTATGCAGGGGGCCCATTCATCAGTGGGACATGGAGCCTTCTTCGCAGCTCCAGCTTGTTCTTATCATCAAAGTGCATAGAAGATGTTCAGTCTGTCAGGAAGGGTGGTGTCATTATCTTTAACTCATAAGGTTTCATTCGGGCCTGGGTAAAGGGCCCTGACCTGAAACAATGACTGACCATTTCTACCTATGGATGCCACCTAACTAGTTAAGTTCCTTCAGCTATTCTTTGTTTACTCAAGATTCCAGCATCTGCAACTTTTGCATTCCCCTCCATCTTTTCATTATTTGCTCGTTTATCTGGTGCTTTCTTCTGATCAAATAATTTACACTGAATCTTGCATTTGCTTTGCACAAACCATTGAAGGTAAGCATGTTTCTCTGACCCATCAACAGAGTGTCAGGAGTGGTACAGAGGTTGGCATATTCACTTCTGAACCAATCTCACAGTTCGGCACAAAATCCAGGTTGTCAAATCAGTGCAGTCTTGATAGAAAACAACAATGCAGCTGCTGAATGAAATGTTAAAACTTGGCAGCCTGACTGTATACATTAAAGCCTTTATTCTATCTTAATAATATTAATGGAATTAATGGAACTCAAGATTACCTGAATGTTTTCATAAAAGAGAACATCTGGTACTTTCATCTTTTCATCTGGGTTGTGCAATGGAACAGAAACTTTCCCAATTGTCAGAATCCCGGACTTTATTTCACCTGTAATTTCAGGCAAACCACTTATTTAATGTTGCAATAACAGACCACAAACAGGAGCATTCAGGGAGAGTAAATTTGAACTTACATCTGACGTCTGTTTCTTCTTGCTTCATGTCAGAAATTGCCTCAATCCCACAATCCTTCAGATTCTTCTGCAAGGCAGATCGGGCAAGGCTTGGCAAAAACCTGGAGAAATATGTTTATACTGCTAATCACTGTACAAACCATACTCCTGAAGCCGCCACACTTTAAATTGAAGGGATGCAAAAAATAAAATTCTGTACAAAGTGCTCACAAAATTTCATGGAGTTTCTTTTAAGAATTTTGGCAATAAATAATAAAATAAGTCTCTAAATATAGTTTTGTTGAGCATTATGAAAAATCTCTTTGAAAGTCTTCCACTGCTAGCCAACTTCTTCCTCATCCCATTGTGGTCTCATTTGCTTATAAATAATATACAGGTTTTAGATCAGCAAGCAGAAAATGCTTGAGCACACCTACCATCGGATTGTGGGCAGTTTTACCCCCACACTGTTATCACATTTTTAATGGACCTCTCAAATGTAAAATATTTTGATCTTACAAATCTACCACATCATGGTCCTCACACTGTTTTAACTGTACTTTTCTCTCTAATGCTATATTCTGCACTTCTGTTTTATTTTGTATTACCTGTTGTACTTGTATATGGATCGACTTGTGTGAGTAGCACGAAAAACAATGTTTCTTACAGTATCTCAGTACATTCTAACAATAATAATTCATGTTATCCCATGCACCATCTCCCCTCTCCTCGCCAATTCGCACCTTCTCCCAGAGACATGCAGGAGACTGCAGATCCAGCAATCACAATCATGACCAAACAGGAAACAGAGGAGGCAAGGGAACTGCAGGGCACACAATGTGCTGAATTGTCCAACTCCCCACTTGTCAATCAGCAAGTCAAACACAATCTGCTTGAGGAACTCACCGGCTGAAATCCTGATGAAGTTTCAGCATGAAACATCAACCATTCTTTTTCTCCTACCATTCTTTTTCTCCAATATGCTGAGTTCCTCCAGCATATTGTGTTTGGCTTCAGATTCCAGCATTTGTAGTATCCTGTGTCTCCAGTTAAGAATGAATTGGCTACACTTAGTCTTGATCTTGTCACATTTTGTTCTTGTAGCATATCTGTTCAAGCCAATGGTCTCACAACCTCCATCTCAGTCATTTCCCACCAAATACCAGAACCCTCTGGGCTCCTCCAATTTTGTCAGCATTTTCATTCTCATTTCCCATCACCGATAGGCTTGCCTTCAGATGTTGGGGCTATAAGATCTGGAAACCCATCAGCACCCCCAAATTGCTGGCTGCCTCAATCCCTTCCCCGTCCTCCTTTAACCTATCTATTAAAGCTTCAGTGGCACAGTTAGTGCAATGCTGTTACAGCACCAGAGGATTCAACAGGCTCGAATCCACCACTGTCTGTCAGGAGTGTGTACGTTGTCACCACGTCCATGCGAGTTTCCTCCGGGTGCTCCAGTTTCCTCCCACATTCTAACAACATACTTGGTTAGTAGGCTAATTGGTCATATAGGTGTAATTGGGCAGCACGGTTTCGTAGGCTGAAAGTTACCATTACTGTGTTCTATCTCAAACTTAAAATTTAAAAATTCTGTTTCTTAGACTTCCAAATGGGGCGGCCAGGTTGGTGTGAGCTAGTGACTTTTAAAGTGGTTCAATGGTAAAAGGCAGAGATAGCAATCTGTCAAGGTACCTGGAGAGACAGGCTTTATTTACAGCATGGTGCAGGCTTTCTTCTGGATAACGTGAAAACCGGTTGCAGATGCGGAGTAACTGCCGTGTGGAAAGCAATGAAGCCAAAGATTTTGCCTGAAAGGACAAAACAAAATCCATCAATAGGAGCTGTGCTCTCAACAATATCATTTTCTTTGCTAATTGTAGAAATATTAGTGCCAGAGAGTAGAGCATTTCACTAAGTTTTGATTAATTTATTTTTCTATTGGGAGAGGGTCTGGAAAATGGACCAAAAGCAGATCCGGGAGGGGAAGAGGGTGGTGGTGAAAGCTTGTGTGATGGATCTTCCAGCTGGTAATCATAATGGGAAGTAGCAGAGTCAGTGCTGTTAGCACTGCTGTCTCCCAGCTCCAGGGACCCAGGTTCTGATCCAGCCTTGGCTGCTGTCTGCACAGAGTTTGCATGATCTCCCATGTGGGTTGCCTCTGGATTCGCCAGTTTCCTTAGAATGCTCTGGTAACATTCTACATCCCTAAGATGTGTTGGTGGTCAGTTAATTGGCTACTGTAAATTTGTTGTATGGGTGGTGGAATTGATGGGAATGTGGGTAGGTAGGTGACAGGGAAAATTAGTGAGAGAAGGTGATTGCTCAGAGAACTAGAATTGACATAACAGGCTGAATGGCTCCTGTAATGCCATAAGGTAGTATATTTAAAAGTCATTGTGAATTACACAGATTTAATTAAAATTCATTCTAAATGCTGATACTTTAATTTGTTTAAAATGACAATGCTCAACTTATTTTAAGATGTGAACATTAATATTTAATTTTTTCCCCTCAGTTATATTTGAAAGTTGTTTGAAGTATTGTTCTGTAAAATAACTGCAAATATTAACAACTTTTGCAACTCAGCTAACCAGTAAAAAAAACCCACCTGAATAATTAAAAAAATACTCCAAGCATTAATTGCAATAGAGAGTTAAAGAGAGACACAAACGTGGAAACAAGTCCTTTGACCATCCAAGTCCATGCCAAATATTTACACTTCTTTTTTTGGCTTGGCTTCGCAGACAAAGATTTATGGAGGGGTAAAATGTCCACGTCAGCTGCAGCCTTGTTTGTGGCTGACAAGTCTGATGCGGGACAGGCAGACATGGTTGCAGCGGTTGCAGGGGAAAATTGGTTGGTTGGGGTTGGGTTTTTCCTCCTTTGTCTTTTGTCAGTGAGGTGGGCTCTGCGGTCTTCTTCAAAGGAGGTTGCTGCCCGCCGAACTGTGAGGCGCCAAGATGCACGGTTTGAGGCGATATCAGCCCACTGGCGGTGGTCAATGTGGCAGGCATCAAGGGATTTCTTTAGGCAGTCCTTGTACCTCTTCTTTGGGGCACCTCTGCCACGGTGGCCAGTAGAGAGCTCGCCATAAAACACGATCTTTGGAAGGCGATAGTCCTCCATTCTGGAGACGTGACCTACCCAGCGCAGTTGAATCTTCAGCAGCATGGATTCGATGCTGTCGGCCTCTGCCATCTCGAGTACTTCGATGTTAGGGATGAAGTCGCACTAATGAATGTTGAGGATGGAGCGGAGACAACGCTGGTGGAAGCGTTCTAGGAGCCGTAGGTGATGCCGGTAGAGGACCCATGATTCAGAGCCGAACAGGAGTGTGGGTATGACAATGGCTCTGTATACGCTAATCTTTGTGAGGTTTTTCAGTTGGTTGTTTTTCCAGACTCTTTTGTGTAGTCTTTCAAAGGCGCTATTTGCCTTGGCGAGTCTGTTGTCTATCTCGTTGTCGATCCTTGCATCCGATGAAATGGTGCAGCCGAGATAGGTAAACTGGTTGACCGTTTTGAGTTTTGTGTGTCCGATGGAGATGTGGGGGGGCTGGTAGTCATGGTGGGGAGCTGGCTGATGGAGGACCTCAGTTTTCTTCAGGCTGACTTCCAGGCCAAACATTTTGGCAGTTTCCGCAAAACAGGACGTCAAGCGCTGAAGAGCTGGCTCTGAATGGGCAACTAAAGCGGCATCGTCTGCAAAGAGTAGTTCACGGACAAGTTGCTCTTGTGTCTTGGTGTGAGCATGCAGGCGTCTCAGATTGAAGAGACTGCCATCCGTGCGGTACCGGATGTAAACAGCGTCTTCATTGTTGAGGTCTTTCATGGCTTGGTTCAGCATCATGCTGATTTACACTAAGCTATGTTAATCACATCTTTCATTCTCACCACATTCCTACCCTCACCACCACTTATCCTCACTGCCTGGATTCTACCACTCATCCACATGAGGGGCAATTCACAGTGGTAAATTATCCCAGTAATCTGCACATCTTCAGGATGGGGTAAAAACCAGAGAACCCAGCTGAATTTCACGCAGACACAGGGAGAACGTGCAAACCCCATACAGACAGTGCCAGAGGTCAGGATTGAATTTAGGTCTTGGAGATATGAATGTGAAATTTAAATCAGGTTTGGTGGGTTCACAGAAAAGTGAGACCACACAGAGACTAACAAACAAAGGATGATCTTTATTGTACACACGGGAAATCGTAACAAGAAGACACAAAACAACTCTTGATACTAAAACTATATAAGCATTCACGTCAGATACAGCAATTTCTGACACCAGTGGCCGCCTACTCTCTCCCCCTTTATTACACACATGCAGTAATATTTGGTAACTAGCACACTTACTAGACAGGGACTTCAATACACATTCCTAATTCCTTATACTATTGGAGTGCAGCTCAATGCTAAGTATTCCCACATTCTTAGACCCCTGCTCTACTCACTTTACACCTATGACCGTGTGGCTAGGTACAACAATATTTGCTGACGATACCACGGTAGTGGGTTGTATAAAGAAAGGTGTTGAGATTGAAAACTTGGCTGAATGATGCACTCAATGTCACCATAACCTAGGGAGCTGATCATTGACTTCAGGAAAGGAAAGCCATATGCATATAATGCTGTGATCATTGAGGGATCAGAGGTGGAGACGGTGAGCAAATTTAAGTTCTTGGGAGTCCCTATCTCAGAAGATCTTTCCTAAACCCAACATACTAACGGCATCATGAAGAAAGCACGTCAGCTCCTCTACTTTTTCAAGAGTTTGCAGAAGTTTGGTATGAAACCAGAAACTCTAGCAAATTTCTACAGATGTGTGGTGGAAAGCGTGCTGACCAGCTATATTGGGGACACCAATACCCCTGAGCATAAAGCCCTCCAAAATGTAGTGGACACAGCCCAGGATATAACAGGCAAATTCTCCCCACTATCATCTATAGGGAATGCTGCCGTTGGAGAGTAGCAGCAATCATCAAGGATTCACACTAACCAGCACATATTCTGTTCTTGTTGCTGCCATCAGGAAAGCAGTCTCGGTGCCTCAAGACTTGCACCACCAGGTTCAGGAACAGCTGCTACCCCTCCACTATTGGACTCCTCAATGAAAAACTCAATCGGGGACTCACTTAAGGACTCTCACGTGCACTTTATTGATTTTTTTTGTTCTCTCTGTATTGAACAGTCAGTTTCTTCACATTTGTTATCTGTTTAGTTTTTTTTGCACTACCAATAGGTAGCAATTCTGCCTCGCCCACGGTATAAAGAATCTCAGGATTGTATGTGATGTCATGTATGTACTCTGACAATATATCTGAAATTTAACAATACTGCGGTCCCACTCTTAAGTGTAGTGCACACCTTACCAATGACTCCTCCAGCGATGTTCACAGTTCATGACTTGGCGTGGAGCAGTGTTTGTTGTCAGGATCAAGGTGCAAAGAGACTGATCAGATGCACATGGTAGGCTTTTAAAGTCCAGTAAGCTGGGGAGTCCGGCTTTAAAGTGATTTAAAGGGGCCAGTGGTCAGATGTGCACTAATGATTGGGCAGAGTCCAACCTTGATTGCCAGGTGGCGCAACTTCCAACTAAGTTCCAGATGGAAAGGTTACATGACCTTCCACAATTCTAATTCCTACCAAGTTCCAGAAGGACAGGCTACATGATTCTCCACATCCACATTACAATACTGCAAGGTAGCAGTTCTACGAATTGTACAACTATGCCATTCCTAACACTTAACTGCTCTCATCTCATAAACATTCCTCTAATATCTTTCTTTATCCAATCCCAAATTTTATGTTGATTTAACTGACCTACTCATTAACAATTCCAATTGGAAAAATGCAGAACATCATTTCTGGAGATCAAATTTATAACTATATTACAAGCAATATAGTTTGTAGTCTACCAAATTTTCAATAACATAGTGCCTACGAAATTGAAAGATTTAAAAATATTCAGTACTGAAAATACTGACCAGAAAGATGAGCCCCCATCAAAATATTCATCATCTGTTTATACAGAGAGAAAATTATTTTAGTTCTTGGAATTCATTTTATGGTCAAGAGAAACAAGGAATCACAGTCAGATTGGGAAATAACTACATTGGAAACTATAACCATATAACCGTTTACAACACGGAAACAGGCCAAGTCGGCCCTTCAAGTCCGTACCGGTTCATTTGAACAACTCCACGAGCTCAACTATGTGTGAAACTTTTAAGTATTCTGCAGAAAGATATAGTCGTCAAGTCAAGTTTATTGTCATCAGTTTGTACAAGTACAGCCCAATGAAACAGTTTTCTCCAGTCCTCAGTGCAAAACACAGACATACAATTCATATGCAAGTATTTAATCTATATAAATAAATAAATAAATAGATTTTGTTTCATGAATACGAGAATCTTAAATGGTTAGTGTGAGCAGTTCCTTTGATAATGATTCACTTTCTTGTCATTGTACCAGTAAACCAGCTAATGAAATACAATCAGCAATGACTGCAAGTTAAAAAATTGCTATATACATTATAATAAAATGTGCAATTAAAATGAACAACAGAATTCTACAATGAACTGTTAAAAAGTACTGATTTTACAATCTGAGTGCAGGACGACTCAGCGCCGTGATTCAAGGTTCAACATAGTCACAGTCTCTCCTTGAACCTACTGATGTGCAATCGAAGGCTCCTGTAGCATCTGCCCAAAGGGAGAAGAGTGAATAGTCTGTGATTTGGATGTATTGCATCCTTGATAATGTTTCTCACCCTGCCCAGACATCGTTCCCTGTAGACATTTTCGATGGTAAGCAATTGTATTCCAATAATCCGTTGGGCAGTTTTCACTACCTGCTGGAGTGCCTTGCGATCTTGTGCAACATAATTCCCATACCACAACGAAATACCATATGTTAGCACGCTCTCAATTGTGCATCTGTAAAAATCCAACAATATCCTGGGACAGAGGTGGATCTTCATCATGTTCCTCAAAAAATAAAGGCATTGTTGAGCCTTTTTAATCAGAATTGAAGAATCAAGTGAGATCTTCAGAGAGATGGATGCCAAGAAATTTAAAGCTTGGTAAATGCTCCACTGATGTAAATTGGGATGTGAGTGTGGCTTCTGGCAATCCTGAAGTCCACATTGATATCCTTTGTCTTCTGATTGTTGAGTGTCAAGCTGTTATGGGCATACCACCAAGGTCAGGTGATGAACCTCATCCCTCTAGGCCATTTCATCCTCCCCTTTAATCAGGTCTACCACCATGGTGTCATCTGTGAACTTGATTATTACATTTGTACTATTCATGGGAACACAGTTGGAGGTAAAGAGGCAATACAAAAGGGGGCTCAACACACAACCCTGGGGCATGCCGGAATTCAAGAATGGAAAAGAAAATCTTGCCCAGTTTTACAGATTGAAGTCTGTTAGCAAATCCAAGATCCAATTACAAAGGGATGGGCTGATACCATGCAGAAAAAGTTTGGTTATCAACTTAGAGGGACAACAGTGTTGAAAGCCGAGCTATAGTCGATGAATAGCATTCTAACGTAGGAGATAGAGCTGTCCAAATAAATCAAAGCAAAGTGAACCACTGTTGAAATGACATCTTCAGTTGACCTATTAGTATGGTAGGCAAAATGATGAGAATCCATAGTGGCAGGCAAACCGGATTTCAAATGAGATAAGACCAACCTCTCAAAACACTTTGCGATGTTGAGGGTGAGTGCAATTGGACGGTAGTTAGACTCATTGAGGTAGAGCACTTTGGCACAGGCACGACGGTGGCAGTCTTAAAGCTAGTTGGAACAACTGCCGAGGATAGGGACAGATTGAAAACGTCCGTAAAAATTCTGGCCAACTGTTCTGCACAGGCCAGGATTGCCATCTGGATCAGCTGCCTCCTGCATATTCCTCCTACTCATAGTTGCCCATACATCAATGATGGAGATTGAGAGAGGTATTTCATCAAGTAAAAGATCCACCTTGAAAGTGACCTCCCTATTCTCTCGGTCAAAGCGAGCATAAAAATAGTTAAGCTCAGGGAATTTTAGAGAGTCACAACTAGAAGGAGGCACAATACCAGATGATTTATAATCTATGATAATCTGTATGCTCTGCCATATACGCCAAGTGTCCGAGGATATGAAATGCTCTTTTGTTTCTATATATTTGTTTAGCTCAAGAGATTCCCCTGGCTAATCCATAAGTTTCCCAGTCACCAGATCTGATGTCTTTGTCTTTGAGAAAGCAGCAACTTCATTATTCATTCACGGTAAATGAATCAAAAGAGTTGGTAAATTAATCAATATCAACCTGAGAATCTACTGTAGCAGGTTGAAAATGCTGCTGAAGAACAAAGTCAGCACCCTCCAACCAGATCTTAATGGTCTTAGTTGCAGGTTTTACCCACTTGATGATTGGGCTGTACTTGGGATCATAAGCGGAGAGATGGTCAGATTGACCCAAGTGAGGGAAGGTACTGGTTTTGTAAGCATCAGCCACGTTTGTATTAACATGATCTCAAGTTTTATTGCTTCTCGTATTACACATTGCATTTTGATGGAACCTTGGAAGCACAGTGCATAAGTGCTTTCTTCTTTGGCTTGGCTTCGCGGACGAAGATTTATGGAGGGGGGTAAAAGTCCACGTCAGCTGCAGGCTCGTTGGTGGCTGACAAGTCCGATGCGGGACAGGCAGACACGGTTGCAGCGGCTGCAGGGGAAAATTGGTTGGTTGGGGTTGGGTGTTGGGTTTTTCCTAAGTTACAGCCACAATAAAGGCTTCATCTGGATGTAATGTCTGCAACTTACTGATAGCAGCGCTGAGGTTTTTCATGGCTGCTTTAGCATTCACATCTAGAGGTATATAAACGGATACAGCAATGCTACATGCAAATTCTTTTGGTAGATAAAAAGGTCTGTACTTAACGATCAGGTACTCCAAATCTGCAGAACAATGAGTGTCAGCGATGATAGAGTTTGTGCACCATAGTTGATTTACAGAGATGTACAACCTATCTCTTTTACTTTTTCCCATCACTGCTGCTATTCCTTCAGCCCTGAAAACCGCTTAACCTTCCAATTCCACCACATTGTGTGGTACCCTGCTATTAAGCCGCATCTCCGTGAAAACCATTACATTACAGTCTGTAAGCCTTCTCTGTGTGAGGACCCAGGTCATATATTCATTCAGTTTGTTCACCAGAGACCGAGCAATAACAAGGAAAATACTTGGTAGCAATGGCCCAAGTATTGTTAGTTATAGCCTGGCACACAGGCCTCCACACTTCCCCTGATGTCGCTTACGATCTCGACGCCATTGCTGAACCCTTCTGGTCAGGGTGAGTCGAATACAAGTCCGTGGTGTCTGTTCTAACTCAGGGGTAATTTGATCAAATTTAATTGAGCTCCATGAATAATCCAAACCTATATCACTGCACCACTGATAAACTTCTAAAAGCAGCTGCCTGCTATAATATGCACAATTAAATCTAACAAGCACACAGAACACAAAACAAGTACTTCAACGTTATTTTCCAAATTCCTGTCAGACCACCAACTTGGACTACTATACTTTGGTCATTCAGCATTCTCACTGTGCATGGGAAGAAGCTGTTCCTCAGCCTGTTGGTACTGGTTCTGACATTCCTGTATCTCTTCCCTGACAGAAGCAGCTGAAAGATGCTGTGTTCAGGGTGGAAGCGGTCCTCTGATTTTGCACATCCTCTTTAGACAATAATCCTAGTAGATCATGGTGATTGGGGGGAGTTGGGGGTGAGGGAGACTCCAGTTTTCCTCTCTGCCACTCTTCTGGTCCTGTGGATTGATCTCCAATCTATTTATCTGCAAAAACTGTACCACATTGTGATGCAGCCAGCTGGGATGCTCTCAATAGAGCTCCTATAGAAGACTGATATAATGGTAGCCGGTAGCCTTGCCCATTTCTCTTCCCACCTCTTCTCTATAGTGAGACTCATCGTTGTTGGTGATGAGGCCAATGACTGTCATGTCATCTGCAAACTTGATGACACTGTTGGAGCTGGATCTGGTGTTGCAGTCGTGGGTCAGTCTTGTGAAAAGGAGTGGGCTGAACACAGAGCCTTGAGGTGCGCCAGTGTTCAGCATGACGGTGCTCGACGTTCTGTTATCGATCCGGACAGACTGTGGTCTATCTGTTAGGAAGTCCTGGATTCAATTACAGAGAAGGGTGTTGAGTCCCAGTTAGGATCGCTTCTCCATCAGGCTGAAGCTATATCTATATCTTTCAGCTGTATCATTAAGTTGCTTGATTCTCTGTCACAGAGAGCATCTCATGTCTAACTTTATCTCTGAATTTTCAGTAAGGTTTAACTTACTGTTGGATCGCTGCTCTGCCGAAGTCTGTGTGTAAAATGTAATAGCTGTGAGACAGCATCTTTTGGAACATGTGGAATCTGCAGGAACAAGAAAATACAAATGTGAATCAACTACCTGCCAATCCAACAGTGGCTGTTGTTTTAGACGCAGAGAAAGCATTTGACAGGGTAGAATGGAATTATTTATTCAAAATATTACAGAGATTCAATCTACCAGAAAAATATATTAAATTGGATTAAAGCATTATATAAGGGACCATTGGCGAAGGTGACAGTAAATGGATATGTATCGAGCCAATTTAAATCAAGTAGGTCAATTAGGCAGGGATGTTCACTATCTCCCTCACTGTTCGCTTTAGCAATAGAACCATTGGAAGAACTGATAAGAACAGAAAATAAAAAAGGGATAAAAATAAAGGAGAAGGAATATAAAATCAGTTTATTTGCAGATGAAATCATAGTATACTTAACAGAACCAGAAATATCAATAAAAGAACTACATAAGAAATTGAAGGAATATGGAGAAATATCAGGGTACAAGATCAACGCAAATAAAAGTGAAGTGATGCCAATGAATAAAACGGATTACACAGAGTTTAAAAAAGAATTACCATTTAAATGGCAAACACAAGCAATCCGATACCTAGGTATTAGATTAGATAATAATTTAGGCCACCTATACAAATTAGATTATAAGCCATTAATGAAGAAATTACAGGATGACTTAGATAATTGGAAAGAATTGCCACTAACATTGATAGGGAGGGTAAATTGCATTAAAATGAATGTCTTCCCAAGGATACAATACCTATTTCAATCGTTACCAATTCCCTTAACAGAGAAATTCTTCAATGAACTAAAGAGAGTAATAAGGAAATTCTTATGGAAAGGGGAGAAACCAAGGATAGCACTAGGTAAATTAACAGAATGGTACTAACAAGGTAGTTTGCAACTACCGAACTTTAAAAATTATTATAGAGCAGCACAATTAAGGTATCTATCAGATTTTAATCAAACAAGGGAAAAACCAGATTCGACCAAGATAGAGCTAGATAAAATAGGGGAGAAGGTACCAGACATATACTTTATAAGTAGGATGAAAAACTGGTGCAATATAGAAGTTCACCAGTACTGCACCATTTACTCAACATATGGAAGAAGATTCACATAGAAAGGAAAAAAACAAATTACCAACTACCAAAATTATTATTGACGCAAAATCAACGAATCCCTTTCACAATAGATAACCTTTCCTTTAGAGAATGGGAGAGAAAAGGAATTAAAAGAATAGAAAATTGTCTTTTGGGAAATAATTTATTATCATTTGAACAAATGAAGTACAAATATGGAATAATACCACCAACTGAAAACCTACTTAAAGGACAAATTGGGAATCAGACTGAGATTACCAGAAGGAAGCAGCTTTGAATATGTGATTATAGAAACAACGATAATAAAAAGATTTATAACAAACATGTACATCAAGCTGCAAGAGAAGGAAAATTATGAAATAAGCTATAAACTCAAACAAAAGTGGTAAAAAGATTTAAACATAAAGATAAAAAATGAAATATGGGAAAAGTTATGCTCTGGAACTATGAAGAATAAAATAAACACAAGGTTACACATAATACTATATAATTGGTTACACAGGCTATATATCACGCCCCAAAAGTTAAATAAATGAGATCCAACATTATCAGATAGATGTTTTCGCTGTATGAAGGAAATGGGAACAACAGTACATGCAATTTGGGCATGTGAGAAAGTGAAAAAGTTTTGGGAAGATCTAAATCAGGTATTAAATAAAATCACAAAAAGTAACATACCAAAAAATCCAGAGATCTTTCTTCTAAGTAATATAAGAAGTAAAGAATTAGGTCTCAAACTGGATGAAGCGCAAAAAATATTTATTATGATAGCCTTAGCAGTAGCAAAAAAATGTATAATGTCAACTTGGAAATCAGAAGAGAGCCTGAGAGTACAGCAATGGTACATAGAAATGAATAAATGTATTCCATTGGAAAAAATAATATATAATTTAAAAAATAAAGTCACATTATTTGAATAAATTTGGGAACCGTACATGGAACACAACAGAGAGGGCTTACCTCGGACCTCCATCCCCTAAAATTATAAAATGAGAAGACAAAATGACCTGATCCAGTGTGTAAAAGTAGATGACACAATTTTCTTGTTTATTTTCATTGTGTGATGACATTGTTTAATGGTTTTATTATATTGTATATGTTGAACATTTAATGGGTTTGGAGGGGGGTGGGAAGAAGGGAGGGAAGGTAGGGGGAATAAAGGGGAGAAAATACCACTGTGTATATTCAAGAGGGAAATGTTTGTGTGTATTTTGATTGATATGGATCATACCGTGAAAAATAAAAAAATTATAAAAAAAACTATCTACCAATCTGCTCCAGAAAAAAAACTTTGATTTACAAAGCATGTTTCACAGCCTCATGAATCCAATGAGAATGTGAGGTACTTGTAAAATATACAACATAGTACAGTAGCCACAAGTAAATTGCACTTTGCAGGTTACACCAACAGCCATGATCACATAACTCAGTAACTAATTACAACTGAAAGAAATTACTGGTTACATTACTCCAGTTTCCAAACGAAAGTCATACTATATACAGCTATGAAATGGTTGAAAATCCTGGCTTATATTTCTCTGCCTGTCTGATGCTTTGAACCTAGAAGTGAGCTTGCAAAATCCAATAGTAACCCAGTGACATCACAGGGTCTGGCAGCTGGTAAGTTGTCTTGCATCTACCAAACCCTCCATATGTCAAGCTCTGTTAAAGTAGGGTAGAGGGTCAATAAAGACATAATCTGCATCAGGAAGGCAAGCAGTGTAGCCAGTGCATTCATATTAGACAATTTTTCACTGACCTATATGAATGGTGTGGAGTCAACACTTGAGAACTTGACCAGGGTTATATCACAAGGAAATCCCATTTTGCATGCAGAGTCACAGAAAGATACAGCATGGAAATATTAATGTATAGAGGAAGCTGCTACTAAGCAAATATAGGATGCCTTGTCTGTTTTTGTCCTGATGGCATGAGACTTCCTGGAGACAACAGCCATTGTTAAGGACTGTCAAAGCCAGTCCTTTCTGACCATTTACCACTGTATACCAGTGAGCTTAGCATTGGAATCTGGGACAGTGCCTGTAAGGTATGATTCTACCAACTGCCTTGTTAAGGCTTTTGTCCGACAACACTACATGCTTAAACATCAGCTCCCATAGGTTCATGAGAGGACTTTTTTTTTACAAGGAAGAGAGGACTGGTAACATTATTGTATCCCAATCTGGTAGTAGATTGATGCTGGATGATGTTTACTGTTTTATTCTTACATACAGAGGCATAAAAAACCATGAGAAGCATGGATAAGTACTTATTGTCTATTTTTCTGGGGAGGCGATTCTAGAATTAGAGAACTGAGTTCAATGTGAGAGGGGAGAGATTTAAGAGGGACCTGAAAAGCAACATTTTTCCATCTAGAGCATTGTCTGTATTTGGTACAAACTGCCAGAGGAAGTTATTGAAACAGGTACAATTACTATGTTCAAAAGACATACAATTATATGGATAGGAAGGGTTTAGAAGGTTATGTACCAAATTAAGGCAAATGGAAGTCACCGAGAATGCCAACTTGGTCAGAATGGATGAGTTACTGTATGTCTCTATGTGCCTACACTGTTTTATTGTCACAATTTTGATACAACTGAATGACCTGATTGGACATTTCAGAGAGGTAACTACAATACTGTAGAGAACATGTAAAAGTGGCAGGTCTCCTTCCCTGAAAGATATTTGTGAAGCAGATAGGCTTTAAGTGAAAATTTAGTCTCCCCATTGTGGAACTAAAGTTTATTTAAAATTCTAGATAATTTAATTTTAAATAATAATTCGGATGACCAACTTAGTTAACCAGTTATATTATTAACTTTAAGTTCCTTACTGGGATGGGATTTGATATATGACACTGGGCGGTTTGTCCATGCTTCTAAATGGCCCAAGTCTTCCTATTATTTCCTGGGTCTGCATGTTAATTTTTATTTCTGTCATGTGCAGAAAGATGCACAAACTCACAAGTTTTTACTGCATTTACCATGCAACACTCAGTCAGTTAGCTTGGCCATATCCCCTCACACCCTCTTCAGACTCCTCTCTGTACTCTAGTTTAATACCAAGTAAAATTATGAACTTTGTGTGGAATGTGGCTGCCTGCGCCCCCCTCCCCGTAGCTGCAGCTGAGATATGCATGTATGATGTACATGAAGGAATTTCAGTGTTGATAGATTTATTGCCCTTTGTCTTCAGGATCCAGGAATCAAAATTACATGACTAAAAAATGCAATTATATATTATTCTCTTTCACATCTACAGATCAATGTACAAATGCTTCCCTGCAATGAAATGTTTTTCAAGCTACGGTGGCCACCCATATAGTGGGTATTGTTTTGCAAGAAATGCTTTGGAATATTAACATTCACAGGCCTCTGAACTTCTAAAACATTATGATTCTTCGGACTCAAGTTCCCCACATCACATTCCCTGTTTGTTCAAATGCTCTGTACTATATCTTCTGTGGCCCCTTCTTTGTCAGTTCACTCACTCCGCTGCCCAAATCAGTAATGCAGATTTTAAATAGCAGTGGTTCAAGGAATGATCCTTGCAAAATTCCTCCAACACCTGACAGGCATCCATTCATTTTATGCTGTTTTTCTGACTATTCTCAAACACTGAGACTTATCTCACAGCAACCCCCTGCGTTTCTTTACTGAAGGCTTGCAGAAAATCCTAATGTACTAAATCCACTTGATATTTCTGATACTTGTTAAAACCCTCACAAAAAAAACTCTAGTTTCTCAAACAATATTTCCATTTTACAAAATATAATCAGGAAGAGAGAGAGCCCTCTGCTAACCAAGTTGCCAGCACTTGGAGTGGATGCTTTACAAATGCATGCTGTGGGTGCAGCCTTTTGTTGGCAAGCTTGGAGTGTAGTGCAGTCTGATTGTAAATCTCATGCTCTGTCCTCAATAGCTACACTTGGTTTAATCAATCATTTAAATGGTGTAACTTGTTTCTAAATCACATTTTTAGCATTTCATTTTTTTAACTGTTTGAATTGTTTTAAAATAATGCCTTAGTGGTTTTGAATTATTTGTAGTTGTCAAAAATATTTAGTCAACTTCATTCTCTGACATGGTTTACACAGACAGTAAGTGTAAGCATGAGACCCAGTAGCTATTGAGGACAGAGCATAAGATTTACAATCAGACTGCACTACACTCCAAGCTTGCCAACAAAAGGCTGCACCCACAGCATGCAATTGTAAAACACCCACTCCAAGTGCTGGCAACTTGGTTAGCAGAGGGCTCTCTCTCTTCCTTTTTTTTTTTTTTTTAATTTTTTTATTTTTCACACCATAAATCACAATAGCCATGATATACACTTTTTCTTTTCCACACATTTACAGTGACTTTTTCTCCCTCCCCCCAAGCCACCCCCCCACCCCCCCCCCCCCTCTCATCCATTTTAGGTATACAATCTAGATTGCATTAATTCAGTTAGACAATGTTGTCATTCAACAAAAATACACCAGAAATTCTACTGAGTCCATTCTTTTCTTTTCTTCTCCTTCCATCAACTTAGGTAATGTTTGTTCCCGGTAGGTTTTCGCTATTGTATTTAATGTAAGGCTCCCATACTTGTTCGAATATTTCAATATTATTTCTTAAACTATATGTTATTTTTTCTAATGGAATACATTTATTCATTTCTATATACCATTGTTGTATTTTCAAATTATCTTCCAATTTCCAGGTTGACATAATACATTTTTTTGCTACGGCTAGGGCTATCTTGACAAATCTTTTTTGTGCATCTTCCAAGTTAATTCCAAATTCTTTATTTTTTATGTTACTTAGGAGAAAGATCTCTGGATTCTTTGGTATATTGTTTTCTGTTATTTTATTTAATATCTGATTGAGATCATCCCAAAATTTTTCTACTCTCTCACATGTCCAGATTGCATGAATTGTTGTTCCCCTTTCTTTTTTACATCGAAAACATCTATCAGATACTGTTGGGTCCCATTTATTTAACTTTTGCGGTGTAATGTATAGTCTGTGTAACCAATTATATTGTATCATACGCAGCCTCGTATTTATTGTATTTCTCATCGTTCCAGAGCATAACTTCTCCCATGTTTCCTTTTTTATCTTTATATTTAAATCTTGTTCCCACTTTTGTTTAGTTTTACCATTTGTTTCCTCGTTCTCCTTTTCTTGCAGTTTAATATACATATTTTTTATAAATCTTTTGATTAACATTGTATCTGTAATCACATATTCAAGGTTACTTCCCTCTGGTAAACTCAAGTTGCTTCCTAATTTATCTTTCAAGTAGGATCTCAGTTGGTAATATGCCAGCGCTGTATCTCCAGTTATATTGTACTTATCTCTCATTTGTTCAAAGGATAAGAATCTACTTCCTGAAAAACAATTTTCTATTCTTTTAATCCCTTTTTTTTCCCATTTTCTAAAGGCAAGGTTGTCTATTGTAAAAGGGAGTAGCTTATTTTGCGTCAATATTAGTTTTGGTATTTGGTAATTTATTTTATTTCTTTCTACATGAATCTTCTTCCATATATTGAGGAGATGATGTAATACTGGAGAAGTTCTATGTTGTACCAATTTTTCGTCCCATTTATATAATATGTGTTCAGGTATCTTTTCCCCTATTTTATCTAATTCTAGTCTCGTCCAGTCTGGTTTTTCCCTTGTTTGATAAAAATCTGATAGGTACCTTAATTGTGCGGCTCTATAATAATTTTTGAAGTTTGGCAATTGTAAGCCTCCTTGTTTATACCATTCTGTTAATTTATCTAGTGCTATCCTCGGTTTCCCCCCTCTCCATAAAAATCTCCTTATTATTTTCTTTAACTCTTTGAAGAATTTTTCTGTCAGTTGTATTGGCAATGCCTGAAATAAGTATAGTAGGCTCTCTCTCTTCCTGATAATATTTTGTAAAATGGAAATATTGTTTGAGAAACTAGAGTTTTTTTTTGTGAGGGTTTTAACAAGTATCAGAAATATCAAGTGGATATAGTACATTAGGATTTTCTGCAAGCCTTCAGTAAAGAAACGCAGGGGGTTGCTGTGAGATAAGTCTCAGTGTTTGAGAATAGTCAGAAAAACAGCATAAAATGAATGGATGCCTGTCAGGTGTTGGAGGAATTTTGCAAGGATCATTCCTTGAACCACTGCTATTTAAAATCTGCATTACTGATTTGGGCAGCGGAGTGAGTGAACTGACAAAGAAGGGGCCACAAAGGATATAGTACAGAGCATTTGAACAAACAGGGAATGTGATGTGGGGAACTTGAGTCCGAAGAATCATAATGTTTTAGAAGTTCAGAGGCCTGTGAATGTTAATATTCCAAAGCATTTCTTGCAAAACAATACCCACTATATGGGTGGCCACCGTAGCTTGAAAAACATTTCATTGCAGGGAAGCATTTGTACATTGATCTGTAGATGTGAAAGAGAATATATAATTGCATTTTTTAGTCATGTAATTTTGATACCTGGATCCTGAAGACAAAGGGCAATAAATCTATCAACACTGAAATTCCTTCATGTACATCATACATGCATATCTCAGCTGCAGCTACGGGGAGGGGGGCGCAGGCAGCCACATTCCACATAAAAGTTCATAATTTTACTTGGTGTTAAACTAGAGTACAGAGAGGAGTCTGAAGAGGGTGTGAGGGGATATGGCCAAGCTAACTGACTGAGTGTTACACGATAAATGCAGTAAAAACTTGTGAGTTTGTGCATCTTCCTGCACATGACAGAAATAAAAATTAACATGCAGACGCAGGAAATAATAGGAGGACTAAAATAGGAAGTGTAAAACTCTCTTGTTAAAATATGGCTATTTCCATGTTTAAAAAAAACCACAAAAACAGATACTTGAACTAACAGAACAACCAGGATTCCTCACCATTTTAGTGATGATGTCAACTTCTTCTTTCATGGAGAGAGGTCTTACACTGTGAAACAAGAACATGGTCAGCAACTCCGACCCCAACCACTGTTGAGTGCTGCTGCCCACTACAGGTGGCTCAGTCAAGGCGAGGATCCTGAACGATGGATGGATGGGATAAATCAGTCTGGAAGCACAAAAGCAATACTAGATTTTGTCAAACAAGTTGCACAGCATTTCAAAATTATACAAAGAAAATTCTCACAGGTAGTTTTCATGGCTTGGCTCAAAATGTATTGAGAAGACCAGCTGGAGATCAAAGTGAAGTTTTCACTAAGACAAGTGCCCATCTTACACAAACAAAAATAAGAACTGTTCCAATATTAAATGCAAAGATAAAAGCTAAACCTACACAGAATTCTTAACAGAGCCACCATTTTAAAGAAGGAAAATGGAATGTTGGCCTTCTTTGCTCGAAGGATTGAATTTAAGTGCAGGGAGGTTCTGTTACATTTGTACAGGGTACTGGTGAGATTGCACCTGGAGTACTGCGTATAGATCAAGCCTCCTTCCTTGAGAAAGGATATACTGGTTTTGGAGGTGGTGCAGAGGAGATTCACCCACACCACCTTGGAGATGAGGTGGTTTAGCCCAAGGGAAAAAATGGACTTGTCTGGGCTGCACGGTTAGCGTAGGAGTTACCACAAGGCTATTACACCGCCAGTGACCCGGGTTTGAATTCGCCGCTGTCTGTAAGGAGTTTGTACATCCTCTCCGTGTTTTTGTGGGTTTCCTCCAGGTGCTCAGTTTTCCTCCAACCCTTCAAAACCTACAGGCGGGGTGGGGGGTGTTGTAGGTTGATTTGGGTATTGGGGCGGCATGGGCTTATTGGTCGTAAGTGGTATATGTCTAAATTAAAATATTTGCTGGAATTCAGAAGAATAAGAGGGATCTCATTAAAACATACCAGATTATGAAAGGAATAGATGACATAGAAGCAGGTCAGTTGTTTCGATTGGTAGCTGAATCAAGAATCTAAGCTTCAAGATTTGGGGAAGTACAAGATTTTAGGTTATTGAAAAATCTGGCATTACACTTTACATCAGCTAATGATTGATTTTCATTCGACCTTATGACTACTGAAACAAATTACTTGTCAGATCCCCTTAAAATAGCAAGACATTGCCACTTGCTTTGTTTTAAATATATTAATTGTGCTACTTCTGAGTTCAATGTCAAATTATGCTTAATAACATAACAATTACAGCTCGGAAACAGGCCATTAGGCCTTCTAGTCCGCACTGAACCAAACACTCCTCTCTAGTCCCACCTACCTGCACAATGACCATAACCCTCCACCTTCTTCTCATCCATATACCTGTCCAGCTTTTTCTTAAATAATAAAATTGACTCTGCCGCCACTATTTCTCCCGGAAGCTCGTTCCACACCGCTACCACTCTCTGAGTAAAGAAGTTCCCCCTCATGTTACCTCTAAACCTCTGCCCTTTAACTCTTAACTTATGTCCTCTTGTTTCAATCTCTCCTACTCTTAACGGAAATAGTCTATCCACATCCACTCTGTCTATCCCTTTCATAATCTTAAATACCTCTATCAAATCCCCTCTCAACCTTCTAAGCTCCAAAGAATAAAGACCTAATCTGCCCAATCTCTCCTTGTACTCTAGATGCTTAAACCCAGGTAACATTCTGGTAAATCTTCTCTGCACTCTCTCCACTCTGTTTATATCCTTCCTATAATTAGGCGACCAGAACTGCACACAGAACTCTAAATTAGGCCGCACCAACGCCTTATACAATCTCAACATCACTTCCCAACTCCTATATTCCATGCAATGATTGATAAAGGCCAGCATACTAAAAGCCTTCTTCACCACCCTATTCACATGAGTTTCTACCTTCAGGGAATGATGTACCGTTACTCCTAAATCCTTCTGCTCTTCTGTATTCATCAATGCTCTACCATTTACTACGTATGTCCTGTTCTGATTCTTCTTACCAAAATGAAGCACCTCACACTTATCAGCATTAAATTCCATCTGCCATTTTTCAGCCCACTTTTCTAAGCAGCCCAAATCCCTCTGCAATCCTTGAAAACCTTCTTCATTATCCACTATTCCGCCTATCTTAGTATCATCTGCATATTTACTAATCCAATTCACCACCCCATCATCTAGATCATTAATGTATATAACGAACAACAATGGGCCCATCTGAGGCACACCACTGGTCACCGGCCTCCAACCTGACAGACAATTTTCCACTACCACTCTCTGGCCTCTCCCTTTCAGGGAGAAAAAACACAAATTTGAAACTGTATGTTTTCAGAGATGTGATGCTTTCTTTCATTTAGGTACCCTGCATTCACTTGTAGTTAAACATTCTGTCATTCCACAACACACTCTTCTGGTTCAAGTTCTTTTTAAAGAAAAGCTTTGAAAAACATGAATGACACATGGGTGAGTTCAAATTAGAAAGTTGGTGCAGCAGAATTTTTGATTGGGAGTCTTCTCCTCCTTTTCTCAGTACTGAGATGCAGTGGTTTACATTTCAGTGGCTTAATAATCCTCTTGATTTATAAATCAACTTGATTTTAGATGTAGATGTAACTAGGGTCAAAGGATTTTACTAAATCTCCAAATAATGGTTGATTGATTTGAGTCAGGTTGATTTGTTTATTGACTTGATGTAAAATAATATATGCATAGATGTAATTATACTGCAGCGGATCCACAAGTTTGGGCTTTGAAGTGTTCAAGAAATTATCTCATTAAACTTTCTTGAGATAATAAAATAAATCATTCCAGTGATTGTTGGCCAATAATTTGGGATGAGTAGATTTGTGCTGTGAGTAGAGAATAAAGTCCAAGGCCACAATTGAAACCCATCACTTTCATGAGTGAGTAATCAGATCTTACAATATCAATTCACTAAATTAAGAATGTGGTGACATAGTGGTGTCATATTAGAACAAAATTACATAGATATAAAATACAGACATTAGAGCTCTAGATTGATTTAATCAGTTTTGCAGAGGCAAATACAAGCAGTTATCAACATCAAGATTAAATCTGGTCAATGAAATTAAAAAGGGTTAACAGTCAAATTGCTTGCTAGTCCCAAGACATGTGAGGGTGATAGGTATCCATGGTGATATATATCTATGTAACAAGTGACATTGATTAATGCTAATATGCAAAACATTGAGGGACCTGCAGGAAGGAAGAGATAACCCACAAATTGTGAATTGCAATTAAATTGATGGTAATTTGCTCCACCCCACTAGTTTTGCTAAAATAGCACATTATCCTCAACCTCCCCAAAATGCTGGATTGGAAGGAGAGGGCTGAACCTTTTCAATTAGGACTTTAATGTTCCTGTAATGTCATACACTTTGGGGCAGAAAGTGAACTGCTGGATCTCATTCCTTCATGTTGTAAAGTGCTTTTCAAGATTTTTTTTTTTTTTACATAGTTTTTCTTACTTTTTTGTATCTTTATTCTTTCTCCTCAATCCAATCTTTCTTTTTCTCTTTATTATTCTTTCTGTACTCTGATCTGACTCTTGCACCTTCTGTTTCTTTCTCAATCCACACATCTCTATGATTATTGGTCACAAATGTCTCAGAGGTCCTCCATCCTTGACCCTAGAGCACCTTATGCAGTGGGCCTTGAGATACATCAACCAGCAAAACCGTGGCAATTATAGAGAATTCTATCATTAGAACTCCTATCTCCATTTATAACCAGATGTGTTTAAAGGAGTGGTAGTCCTGAAGCCACTAACCAATCTGCCTGCTACCATCAAAGGGGACATGTTGCAGGCTTCTGGGTGAAGCAGTTATTTCTATTATTACAAAAACAGCAAATCTCCTCTTTAAATCTTTGGCCAGATCACATCAAACAGAAAATTAATTAGTTATATTTTTAGCCTCGAATAAAAAAATCAAAGGGAAAATGCTTCAAGGAATATGCACATTTTATCATAATATGTGTCAGTACCTCTGTTGGAGATCATCATCAGTAAGATTAAGCTCCTTTTTCAGATCCTGGTATCTGTCTGCTCTGAGTAACCGGGTACCATCATAAAGTGTTAGCTCCCTGTCGTGAATGAGTCTGTTAAACAAAATTAAAACCAAGTAAGAGGCATTTTTATTCCCTCATCCCTTTACGACCCAAGGGGACTGAGCAAGGAGTTCTTTGAGATTCAAACAGCACGAAAAACTAAGTCAGCATGTGTCAAATAGGTAGCAAGATGCAATCTTTAAAAGATAAAATGGAAATAATAAAAGGGGATATTCCTTAATTGGAAACAATGGAAGAACTGCAAAGACAGCTTACTACTGATTAGAGCAGTGGTTCTCAACCTTTTTCTTTCCACTCACATACCACTTTAAGTATTCCCTATGCTCTTGGTGCCCTGTGATTAGTAAGGGATTGCTTAAGGTGGTATGTGGGTTGAAAGAAAAAGTTTGAAAACCACTGTTTTAATCGTACCTAACTGACTCGTATGTACATGGTTTCATAACTCCAAAGGAAATGGGCCAATGACATTATATTTCAAGCAAAATATTTCAGTAACAATTGGGTCTAGAGCAGTGATTCTCAACCTTCCCTTCCCACTCACATACTACCTTAAGTAATCCCTTACTAATCACATAGCACCGATGGCATAGAGATGACTTAAAGTGGTACGTGAGTAGAAAGAAAAAGGTTGAGAATCACTGGATTAGAGGTTAGAGGTGTTCAAGTCAGCAAGCAGGCTCTCGACAAGAAATCCAAGTTCCATCCCCATAAGGTCATCAGAGAAGGCAAGAGGCAGTACTGCACAGGCTTAAGTCTCTGGAGAATGTAACAGACACCTGGTCACTATGGAAGGGCATGCATGCTAGCACAGAATCAAAAGCAAAGTTGGGCAGCATAGCTCCACAGAACATATTTCCCATTTGTTTAATGATAACCTTATGAAGAAAATTACAATAATGGACCGAAGTGACAATTTAGGTGGCTCTGACATCCATCATGAAGTGCTTTGAGAAGCTGGTCACGGCTCATATCAACTCTCATCTACCAGCTGACTGTGACCCATTTCAGTTTGCCTCCCATCCAAACAGATCCATGGAAAACGGCATCTCCCTAGCTCTCAACTCAGCCCTGAAACACCTGTATACCAAGAACACCTTTATCGACTACAATTCCATTTCAATACCATAGTCCCCATTAATTCTATCCCCAGGCTTCAAGATCTGTACCTCAGCACTTCACTGTAACTGGATCCTTAGAAAGACCACAATTAGTGAAGATGGGAAGCAACATCTCCTACACGATCACTCAACACTGGCAACCCACAAGGATGTGTACTCAACCCTCCAATAAACTCCCTCTTTACCTATGCTGCTTCAACTCCATCTTTAAGTTCAATGACACCACAAGTCATAGATGGATATCAAATAATGATGATATGGAATACAGGAATAAGATCGAGAGTCTGGTGGCCTGGTGCCAAGATAAAGGATCTGATTGTAGACTTGAAGAGATGAGGTAGAGCCCACTCCTCCTGTTCAAATCAAAGGCACTATCGTGGAGACAGTAGATAGTTTCAAGTACTTGTGGGTAAACATTACCAATGACCTGTCCTGCACCAACCATGTTGATGTGATGGTCAAAAAAGCATACCAATGCCTTTTCTTCCAAGGAAGGCGAAGGAGGTTCAGCATGTCCCTCAACTCCCTCAAAAGCACGCCAGCTGGATGTATTGCATCATGGTAAGTGAAAAGTTCCACCCAAGATCTGAAGCAGCTATAGAAGCTGTTGAATGCAGCTCAGAACATCACACAAAGTTCTCTCCCTTCCATAAACACTTCCCATTGCCTCATATAACCATAAAACCACTTACAGCACAGAACAGGCCAGTTCGGCCCTACGGCCATGCTGTAACAAATTCCCACCCTCCTAGTCCCACTGACCAGCACCCGGTCCATACCCCTCCAGTCCTCTCCTCTCCATGTAACTATCCAGTCTATCCTTAAATGTAACCAATGATCCCGCCTCAACCACGTCTTCCGGAAGCTCATTCCACATCCCTACCACCCTTTGCATAAAGAAATTTCCCCTCATGTTCCCCTTATAATTTTCCCCCTTCAATCTTAAACCATGCCCTCTAGTTTGAATCTCTCCCACTCTTAATTGAAAAAGCCTATCCACATTTACTCTGTCTGTCCCTTTTAAAATCTTAAACCTCTCTATCAAGTCCCCCCTCAATCTTCTGCACTCCAGAGAAAAAAGCCCTAGTCTGCACAACTTTTCCATGTAACTCAAACCTTGAAATCCTGTCAACATTCTCGTGAACCTTCTCTGCACTCTCTCTATTTTGTTTATATCTTTCCTATAATTTGGTGACCAAAACTGTACACACTACTCCAAATTTGGCCTCACCAATGCCTTGTACAATTTCATCATAACCTCCCTACTCTTGAATTCAATACTCCGATTTATGAAGGCCAACATTCCAAATGCCTTCTTCACCACACCATCTACCTGAGTGTCAGCCTTGAGGGTACTATTTACCATCACTCCTAAATCCCTTTGTTGCTCTGCACATCTCAATAGCCTACCATTTAATGCATATGACCTACTTAGATTTGCCTTTCCAAAATGTAACACCTCACACTTATCTGTATTAAATTCCATCAGCCGTTTCTCAGCCCACACCTCCAGCCTTCCTAAATCACCTTTTAATCTACGGTAATCTTCCTCACTGTCCACAACACCACCAATCTTTGTATCATCCACAAACTTGCTTATCCAATTCTCCACCCCTACTTCCAGATCGTTAATATATATAACAAACAATAGTGGACCCAGGACCGATCCCTGAGAAACTCCACTAGTCACCGGCCTCCAATTGGACAAACAATTTTCTACCACTACTCTCTGACACCTCCCATCCAACCATTGCTGAATCCATTTCACTACCTCCTTATTTATAACTAATGCCTCCACCTTTTTTCCTAACCTCCTGTGGGGAACTTTGTCAAAAGCTTTACTAAAGTCCAAATAGACAACATCCACAGCTTTCCCTTCATCAACCTTTTTTTGTAACCCACTCGAAAAACTCAATCAGGTTTGTCAAGCATGATCTACCCCTGACAAAACCATGCTGATTACTCCCTATCAAATATCAAATATTTGTAAATACCATCCCTCAGAACACTTTCCATCAACTTGCCCACCACAGACGTCAGACTCACAGGCCTATAATTCCCAGGTTTACATTTGGACCCTTTCTTAAACAGCGGAACCACATGCACAACCCTCCAATCCTTTGGCACTACCCCCATGGCCAGTGACATCCTAAATATCTCTGTTAATGGCCCCACTATCTGTCCACAAGCCTCCCTGAGTGTCCTTGGGAATATTTTGTCTGGTCCCGGAGATTTATCCACCTTTATCTTTTTTTTCCCTCCTTCCTCATAAAGGTCCATTCCCATCCTGGCCACAGTCTCTTTTCCTTCTTCTCAATAAGAAGGATTAGGAGTACAAGATCGTGCAGCAACAAGTTTAATTTTTTTCTGCATTATTATCTGGCACTTAAATGATCTTCACAGTCATGACCTTACGCCAAACCTAATCTTCTGCAGGGACTTAGTGGGTCAGGCAGCGCCCATGGGTAGAAATGGTCAGTCAATGTTTCGGCTCAGGACTTTGCTCTGTTGCCTGATTTGCTGAGTCCTTCCAGCTTTTAAATGTTTGCTCAAGATTCCAGCAGCTGTAGTTTTTGTGTTTTATACGAGTATTAACAAAAACATGATCTTTCTCCAGATTGAGATTCTATGAAATTTAAGGTAGAGTCTGAGAAATCAATACCAAACAATTAAAAATAGTTCATTGCTATCCAAGACAATTGACTATTTGCCACAAAACAGAGAGGGAAATGTGATTAAAATGACTAGATCATGTAGAACATCTGGCAATCAGACATGAAGAGCCAACTGCAAAATCTCACCATCACCACTATTCCTCCATCATTAGACAATTAGACTCCTCAATGACAAACTCAATCAGGGACCCATTTAAGGAATCTCACTTTTGCACTTTATTGATTTTTTTTCTCTCTCTTAATTGCACAGTTTGTTTACATTTTTAAATTTGTTTACAAGTGTAAATTGAGTACAGATTGTTTTTGCACTACCAATTAGTGGTAATTCTGCCTTGTCTGCAGGAAAAAGAATCTCAGGGTTGTATGTGATGTCATGTATATACTTTGATAATAAATCTGAATCTGATCTGATTTAATTTAAAAGAGATGCATCAAAACCAATACAACCCTCTTTTCAATCTTCTTCAGCATGATGCTGAACCAAGCCATGAAAGACCCCAACAATGAAGACGCTGTTTACATCCGGTACCGCACGGATGGCAGTCTCTTCAATCTGAGGCGCCTGCAAGCTCACACCAAGACACAAGAGAAACTTGTCCGTGAACTACTCTTTGCAGATGATGCCGCTTTAGTTGCCCATTCAGAGCCAGCTCTTCAGCGCTTGACGTCCTGCTTTGCGGAAACTGCCAAAATGTTTGGCCTGGAAGTCAGCCTGAAGAAAACTGAGGTCCTCCATCAGCCAGCTCCCCACCATGACTACCAGCCCCCCCACATCTCCATCGGGCACACAAAACTCAAAACGGTCAACCAGTTTACCTATCTCGGCTGCACCATTTCATCAGATGCAAGGATCGACAATGAGATAGACAACAGACTCGCCAAGGCAAATAGCGCCTTTGGAAGACTACACAAAAGAGTCTGGAAAAACAACCAACTGAAAAACCTCACAAAGATAAGCGTATACAGAGCCGTTGTCATACCCACACTCCTGTTCGGCTCCGAATCATGGGTCCTCTACCGGCACCACCTACGGCTCCTAGAACGCTTCCACCAGCGTTGTCTCCGCTCCATCCTCAACATCCATTGGAGCGCTTTCATCCCTAACGTCGAAGTACTCGAGATGGCAGAGGTCGACAGCATCGAGTCCACACTGCTGAAGATCCAGCTGCGCTGGGTGGGTCACGTCTCCAGAATGGAGGACCATCGCCTTCCCAAGATCGTGTTATATGGCGAGCTCTCCACTGGCCACCGTGACAGAGGTGCACCAAAGAAAAGGTACAAGGACTGCCTAAAGAAATCTCTTGGTGCCTGCCACATTGACCACCACCAGTGGGCTGATAACGCCTCAAACCGTGCATCTTGGCGCCTCACAGTTTGGCGGGCAGCAACCTCCTTTGAAGAAGACCGCAGAGCCCACCTCACTGACAAAAGGCAAAGGAGGAAAAACCCAACACCCAACCCCAACCAACCAATTTTCCCTTGCAACCGCTGCAATCGTGTCTGCCTGTCCCGCATCGGACTTGTCAGCCACAAACGAGCCTGCAGCTGACGTGGACTTTTTACCCCCTCCATAAATCTTCGTCCGCGAAGCCAAGCCAAAGAAGAAAGAAAAATATGCTGTATGCTTCTTGATGAAGGGTTACAACCTAAAATGTTGACAATTCCTTTCTCTTCCCCCACCTCTCATATTAATGCTGCTCGACCTGCCGAGTTCCTCCAGCAGTTAATTTTTTGCTTCAGATTCCAACATAGGTAGTCTCTCATGTTTTCTGAGAGCACCCTAATGTGGGTGAACTCAGAAAAGGAACACGGATTAATCTCAAGCTAGCTGGGATGATGCAACTTTCAGAAGAGTTATTGCCCTCAGTGTAGTGGTAACTATTCAAATCAGATAGAGGAAAGCAAATATCAATTTGGTTATTTTACCTCTGGAGGATTGCCAGTGTCCCAGGATTGACGCGATGAATGCCATCAAGGACAACTAGTTTTCCATCTAAGGCAGCAGTAACCAGAGGTGCAGGTCGCCAGGCAGTGTCACCATTACGAAGAGTGTACCTCTGTTGAAGCAAATCTCTGGCAGTCATATCCTACGACACAACATGAAAAATTAGTGTCATATTGTAGTAGGTCAATATGGACCTGCCCTCTTGTCTTGATTTTTCTTAAGGACTGGTTCAATTGTTTAGAATAATAGGACCAATAGAAAATGATTCTGGAGAAATTATAAAGGGAGATAACAAGATGGAACTGAATGAGTATTTTGCATCAGACTTCACTGTGGAAGACATTAGCAGTATACCTGTCTTTCAAGGGTGTTAGGGAAGAGAGATAGGTGCATCCACAATCACCAGAGAGAAAGTACCTGTGAAGCTGAATGGTCTATGGCATGGGCTGGATGGCATGTCAGTGGTTGATTAGCGGGCCACACTGTATTACCATAAATGAAATAAATAAATAAATAGAAGGAATAAATAAATAGATAAATGGAATAAATATGATGATGCATTTTAGGTCAGGGAAGGCATCTTCAAATCTGGAAATGCATCAAAACTTATGAATTAGTAATTAAATGACATAATTTAAAAAAACCATAAAAGTCAAAATGGAGAAAAATGAGTCACAATGAAAACAAAATAATTAACCTCAAAACAGACAGCAGCTTAATCAGTGGGAAACTTGATTTGGTTTATTGTTTGAAAGCATTTGGATATTGGGTAACATTGATGCCAATAGCAGGACTTAATTTCAAGGAGTTGTGCTATCAATCTTACTACCAGTAGAATGAACTACTTAGCAGGAGTGATAAAATCATCCCTTGCTGGATATAAATATTGCAGACAGGCATCTGGAGTGCTGCAAACTCATTTAAACTTGGTTGCTTTTAATAATTCTTCAACTATTTCAGGAGTTTAAAAAATAATCAATAACAATTATTTTTGTTGCAAAACTGCAGACATAAATAAATTTGTCAAATACAGTATCTTGAATCTTTTTCAGAAATGGTTGTGTATTCCTCTCAACTTTTGATTTTATTTAATTTCTCTGTTTTGAACTATAAGTATGTGAGGTAAATCCCATTTCTGAGTGAATTTTGTGCTTAATCTTGCTTGTAACTGGAGTTGGATGAAGGAACACTGTACTAAATGAATTTTGCTTGTAACTGGAATTGGATGAAGGAACATTGCAGCATCCCACAGGTATCTGGCTTTGAGCCTTTTCGAGCAGCTCGGGAAGCAAGGAGAGAGCAGTTTAGGGGAGTGGGGAGAGGGGCTCAGGGGAGCGGGAAGACTTAGGGGAGTGGGAAGAGGGGGGTGCTTGGCAGCAGCTCAAGGAAGGGGAGGGGGTGCTTTGGGATCGCTCCCATTGATTGCCCGGCTCCACATTCACTAGTGGGTGAGTGGTCTGGGACCAAGAGCAAGACAGCTGGCTACTGATGCACAGCTTGTTTTAGGCCCATCTTGAGGACAAAGCATATTTCCAGGAGCACCAGGGTAAGTTATTTTTCTGGGGTAGAAAGTGATGCGGTTAATGATCGATTCCTGGTTGTAACGAGGTGGAGAGACTTCAGTGAACAGTCTGTGTGATCTCAGTCATTTTGCTGCCTGGTTCATGACCCAGAAGGAACGGGTGGCATTTATATAGCCACAAAGTATTTCCTTTGCTGAGGGATGTTTAATCCAAGCGCACAGTCCCCGGGGCCAACAATGACAAAGGCTGACAGTTTAGTGTGGCAAATGGTGTATGATAGAGAGGCTGAGGGTGATCAGGCACTGGATTGTGGGCCAGATCCGGACCACGGGACGTAGATCGCCCACCTCTGGTCTAAGGGGAGAGAAGTCTCCCAGACCCGATGGAATACACCCTTAGGTTCTGAAAGTAGCTATAGAGATTGTGGAGACATTGGTAATGATCTTCGAAGAATCACTAGATACTGGCATGCTTCTAAAGGACTGGAAAACTCTGCTGTTTGAAAAGGGATGGAGCCAGAAGAAAGGAAATTATTGACCTATTAGCCTAACACCAGTGGTTAAGAAGTCATTGGAGTTGATTGCCAAGGATGAGGTTACAGAGTACCTTGAGGTGCATGGCAAAATAGGCCAAAATCAACATGTTTTCCTTAAGGAGAAATCTTGCCTGACACACCTACTGCAATTTTTTGAGAAAACTATAAGAAGGCGACAGAAAGAACATGCAGTGGTTGTTGTATATTTGAGACTCTGCTTAACAAGATGAAAGTCCATGAAATTACAGGATAGATACTAGTATAGGTAGAGCACTGGCTGATCAACTCGAATAAAGGGATCCTATTCTCGTTGGCTACTGGTTACTATTGGAGTTTTGTAGCGGTTGGTGTTGGGGTTATTTCTTTTTACATTGTATGTTAATAATCTGGGTATCAAGGGTTATAGGGAAAAGGCAGGGGAGAAAGACTGAGTGAAAGAATGGACCAACTCATGAAAGAATGGTGGAGTTGGATTGATGGGCCAAATAGCCTATTTTTGCTCTTGTATCTTATGGAATAATATGTAGGTTTAATCAACATTACTTCATTCATGTATAATTTCTAAATTAGAAAGCATACCCAATATTATCAGTAACTTGTGATGAGTGCTAGCTATTGGGAATAAAAAGGAAACGAGTTAACGATTAAATATAATCTATTATCTTCCCACTGAGTCTCAAGGCAGCATGGTTCACACTTGCATGAATTACATGGTTGGAAGCTTGGTTAAATCTCAGAGATTATCTCATCAATTCTATTTCATTCCAGAACAATGGCATTCATCACGTAGTGTAAAAATTTGGTGAGCTTGAAAAGAAAATCAATAACTAAACATTTGCATTACTACTTATAGCACACCATTAAGGATGACAGCAACATGCACAAGCCCAAGATATCCCCTAAGTAAAAATGCACCCCTGTTTATTAAATCTCACAGTGGCACAGCAGGTAATGATGATGTCTCAAAGCGACCCAAGTTCATGCCAGGCCTCTGGTACTGTCTATTTGGAATTTACAGCTTTCCTTATGACCACGTGGTTTTGTACTGAGCGCTCCAGATCCCCCCTACATCCCAGGGTCATGAGGGTTGGTTGAGTGACTGCTGTCAATTGCCCCAAGTATGTAGGGATAGAATCTAGAGGGCGTTAATAGGGATACCAGGGAAAATGGTTAAAGGTAAATAAGTGGGAACATTAGGACTGATGGGATTGCTCTGAGAACTAGCATAGACTTGAAGGCCCAAATGGCCCTTCACATCATTAAAAAATATGAAATATGAGACCAAAAAATCCTTACCAAGCAAAAAGAAAGCAGCGTGTGATGGAATGACCATGAGCATTAAAAATGGAGAAATGATAACTATTATTTACAGAAGAGGCACAGTTAACATAGGAGTGGTATTGTTAGTGTAGTGGTTAGCACAAAACTACTACAGCTCCAGCGCCCTGGATTTGAATCTGGCTCTGCCATTTTCCCAGTGTCTACGTAGGTTTCCTCCATGTGCTCCAGTTTTCTCCCATGTTCCGAAAACATAAAAGGTTGGTAGGTTAAATCCTCACGGGGGTGGACTTGGGCAGTGCAGGCTTGTAAACCATAAGGGCCTGTTATCGCACTGTATCCCTAAATTAAAAAAAATCATATTATAATCCCAAGAAATAAGATTCCACAACAATTTGCATGTCATGGATGCCCTTGAGGAGTTTGCACTGAAAGAATAATGGAAAATAATGTATTAATCCTGGCGACAATGAAAACAATCACTTTTGTGAAAGCTATGCGATTCTTTGCAGGGCAGAATGCTATCAGCTGGCAAATGCTACCTACTGCTGAAACTGAGCTGGTTCTTGTCATACAATGTGAAGGACTGCCTTGATCTCCTGATCCACTAGTGTGAAAACACTATTAGGGCAGGCTTCACATCCCCATGGGGTGGGCCCCTGAGACAAACTAATTACTCACCATGTGCTGGATGATAAACCTGTAGTTTAGATATCTGTCCAGGCATTGGAAACTTCAGGAAATTTCAAGGCATTTTATCATGAGGCCTTTTTTATGGTGAAACCCCACATTAAAGCCGGCTCAAATTAAAAAAAAAAGGCGATTTTACCTTTTATGGTGAAGACCTATAATACAGATCCTGTGTTGCCTTTATAGAGAGCAGAGTCGGGACCTGGCTTCCAGAGCTGAGGGAGGCAGGGAAAGCAGTGCAGTAGCACCGCCCATCACCATGATATCAAGCTTACACAGATGGGCCCAGCATTGTGTGTTTTTAACTCTATTGACCTGCTGAGTTTCTCCAGCATTTTGTGTTTTTACTTTAAAAATTGCTCTTGGGTCGCGGGCGGACGACGTCTTCGTGACGTCATCAGCCTTCCCCTCTGCAGCCGCTTTCAACGGCATTCCTTTTATAGAGGAGGTAGAGTGTCTCCACTCCACCTTTAAGTATAACCCTGTAGGCGGATGGAAGCTGGAGCGTATTCCAGCAATCCATCCGCCTTCTGACCTTTTATGGAGCTAAGTGCAGCAATGTAAAGACAGAGAATCTCTGTCTTTACATTCATCTTTTTCTCTCTATAAATTTACATTCAGGCCTACTGAAGCATTACTGAATTTAAATCACTTGAGAGATAAAAATTGATCAGAGGCCACATAAAATTGGCGATGCTAGAATCTGAAGCCAAAAAACAAACTGCTGAAAAAACACAGCAGGTGTGGCAGTATCGGAAGGAAATACACAGTTGACGTTTTGGGTTAACATACTGCTTCAGCCAGTCTTTTGTGGAGAGTGGGGGGGGGGGGGGGGGTGTGGGCAGAAATCAGTGGTTCCTTGGTGGATTAAGGATAATGGACAGATGGAGTTGGATGGAGTGGAGTTGGGGGACAGTGAATGGAGGACTGAGGAGAGGTGAAGGATTACAGACAGATGGAGTCAGATGCATGAATTTTTGAGAGATGGTGCTAGGTGGAAGCAAAGAAAGAAAACCCTTCCAGGTAAGGCAGAGATTCACATGCTCCTCCTTCAATATCATCTACTGCATTCAGTGCTCTCAGCGTGGCCTCCTCTACATTGATAAGATCAAGACCAGACTGAGCACCTGTGTTCTGTCTTCACAGTCCAGCTGGAGCTGGACTGCCAGCCATTTCAGTTCCCCTCCTCATTCCCACACTAATTTATCTGTCCTCAGCCTCCTCCACTGTCAGAATGTGGCCCAACGTAAATTTGAAGAACAACACCTTGTATTCCACCTGAGTAGTCTGAAACCCAACAGCACCAACAAGGAATCCCCCCCTCAGTCTCTTTCTCTCTCCTTCTTATCCTCCTGCAACAGAGATCAGAGGTCCCCAACTTCTTCAAAAGGACACCCATCAATCCAGTGCCCAAGAAGTATAAGGAGATGTACTATTGGCCAGTGGCACTCACATCTGATGAAGTACTTTCTCAGGAAAGACCTCACTTCAGTTTGTCTATTTTCAAAAGTAGATGCCATCTTACTGGGCTGTCAATTTTAGGTCACCTAGACCACATCAGGCTGCTGTTCATTGACTCAACACCATCATACCAGAAAAACTCATGACCAAGCAAAAGAACTTGAAAACTCAGTCCATCCCTCTGCAACTGGATCCTTGATTTCCTCATCGGCAGACCCAAATCAGTTCAGATCGACAACATCACCCCCCCTCTCTCTGACCATTAATACTGGTCACAACCTCTTCTCGCTACTCCCCTCAGGCAGAAAGTGGTAAAGCCTGAAAACCTGCTTATCTAGATTAAAAAAATGTTTTTTTTCCCCAACAGCGATCAGTCTCTTGAAGTTCCTCTTGGTTCATTAATCATAGACTGCTCTGAAAGCACATGTTGACACTATTGCAAGCCACTTTTTTTGCACAAGGACTACCGTGAATATCTATATCTATCTTCTGAATTTATTGTCTTTTTAAATCAATTCAATTAGTTTACTATATAGTTTTTCTTTACATGTAACTGTTTGGCTGCAGCAAGAATTTTGGTGCATATGTACATAATACCATGAAATAGGAGCAATTATAGCCCATTCAGCCCATTGAGTCTGCCCTGCCATTTAATCATGAGATGATCCATTTTACCCCAGCCTCAATGCCTGGCCATTTCCCATAACCTTTTATGCCTTGGCTAGAACTGCCAGTGCAAACAAATTCCACAGATTTATCACCCCCTGTCTGAAGAAATTCCTATGCATCTCTGTTTCAAGAGGATGCCTTTCAATCTTAAAGTTGTGCCCTCTTGTCCTGGACTCTCCCACCATGGGAAACAACATTTCTACATCTACTCTGTCCTTTCCATCCAACATTTGAAACATTTTAATGAGGACGACCCCCCCCCACTTCTCCTAAATTCCAACGAATAAAGGCCAAGAGCTGTCAAATAAATGCTCCTCATGTGATAACTCGTTCATTTCTAGAACCATCCTTGTGCACTTCCTCTGAACCTTCTCCAATGCTAGCATATCCTTTCTTAAATGCGGAGCCCAAACCTCCAAGTAAGGTCTCATCAGTGCCTTATAAAGCCTCAACATCACATCCCTGCTTATATTCTATTCCTCTTGAAATGAATGCCAGCATTGCATTTGCCTTCTTCACCACCGACTCAACATGTGAGATTACCTCCAGGCTATCCTGGATGAGGACTCCCAGGTCCTTTTGCATTTGTAAATTTTCAATTTCTTCCCTATTTATAAAATAGCTTGCCTGTTTATATGTTTCTACCAAAGTGTATGACTGTACATTTTCTGACATGGTATTTCATTTGCAATGAAACACAAATATGTATGACAATTCATTCATTATCATCATCTCACACACCTCCTTCTATCCATCCACCCCACCCCATGCCTCCTAGTTCCTTTCCCTTACCACAACATCTCCACCTACCCAACACTCACCCCCTCTCAACATGTCCCCTCTTCCATGGTTCCTGTCAGCTAACTCACCATTCTTACCTTCTATGGTTTCAATTAATCCTTTATCAGTTCTCTCCATTTTCAACCTTTCCCTCCCCTATTCCCGCTCCACTTTCACCCTTCCCCCCTTTTTTCTTCATCTAACTACTACCGAGTCCCAAGTCCACCCCACCTGGCTCCATCTGCCATCATCCTCACTGACACCCCCATACTTTAACACTGCCTGCGTTCCCTCTCCTTTCTTAGTCTTGAAGTTTCCTTCCATGAACATTGATCAGGACACCAGGATCAAGGGCTCAGCAGCCCTTTTCATATAGTGACACCATTAGTTACTTTCCCATCTCAACCAAATGGTGGGAGTTCCAATAATACATCTCACTCATGACACACATCTTATACTACAGAACCACAAAGGCAGGATTTTAGCTAAAGCACACGGAAGACTGTCCCTGTTACATTCAACACCACAAAGATGCTACCTCTTGTGAAATTGCTTTCCTTTTTAATGGTCAGCTACAAACTATGATAACTGAGTAAACTTAGAGAAGCTGGAAAGTCTGGGTGGGTCAGGCACCATCCATGGACAGAAATGGTCAGTCAACGTTTTGGGTCAGGACCCCTTGATTCACTGGTCACAAATGAAATGACATAACCCCACTTCCAAATTCTTCCTTAAAAATAAAACTCCAGATAATTTATGATAGACATATTGGCTCTGCTTGAGGGATGTTCCACTTTATTCTATTTTGCACTTACCCACTGCTGTTCAGTTGGTCATTGCACAATATGTGTGTGGATACTCAACAGCATGCTACAAGGCATCACATACATTGAAGCCTATTTCCCTCCCATAGCAGCTAATTAACTTTGCCATCACAATACATTAATTAAATCACTGAATAAATCTATATCAAAATTGCTTCCAAATCACTCTGATTTAGTCCAGCTATCAACAGCAGGATATAAAATTCTGGGCAATTTTTCTTGATCCATTTGACTTTTATTTGTCACTGAAAAGGGGGCATCAGATGGTTCAAAATATCATCAATTACCTGCAGACAGTAATACCAATTCTCAGTGTTCACCTTCGCACCAACGACAGTAATACCAATTCTCAGTGTTCACCTTCACACCAATGACAGTAATATCAATTCTCAGTGTTCACCTTCTCACCAACAACAGTAATACCAATTCTCAGTGTTCACCTTCGCACCAACGAGAGTAATACCAATTCTCAGTGTTCACCTTCGCACCAACGAGAGTAATACCAATTCTCAGTGTTCACCTTCACACCAATGACAGTAATATCAATTCTCAGTGTTCACCTTCGCACCAACAACAGTAATACCAATTCTCAGTGTTCACCTTCGCACCAACGAGAGTAATACCAATTCTCAGTGTTCACCTTCGCACCAACAAGAGTAATACCAATTCTCAGTGTTCACCTTCACACCAACGAGAGTAATATCAATTCTCAGTGTTCATCTTTGCACCAACGACAGTAATACCAATTCTCAGTGTTCACCTTCGCACCAACGACAGTAATACCAATTCTCAGTGTTCACCTTCACACCAATGACAGTAATATCAATTCTCAGTGTTCACCTTCGCACCAACAACAGTAATACCAATTCTCAGTGTTCACCTTCGCACCAACGAGAGTAATACCAATTCTCAGTGTTCACCTTCGCACCAACGAGAGTAATACCAATTCTCAGTGTTCACCTTCACACCAACGAGAGTAATATCAATTCTCAGTGTTCATCTTTGCATCAACGACAGTAATACCAATTCTCAGTGTTCACCTTCGCACCAACGAGAGTAATACCAATTCTCAGTGTTCACCTTCGCACCAACGACATATGCTCTCAGGGTCAAACACAAATCACATCCCTTTTTGTGGAATCGTGCTCACTAAGTGAGTCATACAGTGGACTTGTACACTTCAGAAGGTGGTGAGACAGAGCTGCAGCCCAATAGAAAGAGAGCAGTGCGAGAAAATGTGTGTGCAATTTAATGTTCAACCAGAATTCAGAACAGGCCTATCCAGGCTGCTTTCTTCAGTCTGAAGGAAAAAAGCCTTTGGATAAGTGAAATGAATCATTTTAGGTGGTTAGTGGTTGAGAAGAGTTCTGTAGTAATGTGCTCATAAATATAAAACTACAGAATAGTCATATTTATATAGCACCTTTTATATCACCTTCAGGATATTACAGTCATTTACAAGCCATTCTTTGCCATGTAGGTCAGCATTATAATAGTGTAGGAACTAGTCCTCACAAATTTGCTGACAGTCTAACTGCTCATTAACTCCCATACTATGATAATTCAATAATTTTGTTCAGTCCTGCCACAATGGATGGAAGAGGATTTCCACAAAACTTTATTGAAGATCTGTCAGTGACAAATCGCTGTAATAAGAAAGCAAAGACTCTTCCCAGTGTGAATGATTCATGAAAGGATGAAGTGAGATTGGCTTTATTCTTGGGTTGTGGGAAACACTGAGTGGTTAGTAGTTAATGCCTGTCCCCTGAAGTTTTGAAAGCCGATTCATGCATTTGTTGTATAAAGCATGAGGCTACAGGCTGCATTTTAAAGAATCTCAGCAAATGAAACCAGCTAAGCAGTATAAAGTTAGTCATGTAGGAAGCAGTAACAATTTCAGAGCACTATTTATTAAATATATAAGAACCTGGTAGGCAAGAAAGTAATACTCTCTCAAAATATTTTGAAGAACATGAACATTATTAGAGGGTGCAATGGATCCGGAGGGGGAAGGAGGAGACGGGCATTGATTCTTTGAATCCAGGTTTGGTTTGTAGAATTTCTCATGTTTAAATATTGTATTGTGGCTCCAGGAAATCAGTCCTGATCTTGGCCATAATATGATTGGTGCAGCTGATTGTTCCTGAGATATATGGAGCATTTCCAATACTGACAAATCAAATTAAAAAAAAATGATGCTCCCTTTTTAGCGATACAAGTGACGGGAAATTTATCAGTTACTTTATCTGTGGAGATTATAATTTATTTTTAAATAAAAGGTTGTGAGAATCATTGACCACACAGCAGTGCCACAGGCCCTTGGCTCACCAAGTCAATAATGACTAACAATCAATCCACATTCATTCATTTTTTCTCCCAAAATCCCATCAATTTCCCCCGGATTTTATCACTCATCTACACATTGCGCAATATACAGTTTCAAATTTACCAACCAACTTAGGATGTGGGAGGAAAGCAGAGCACCTGGAGGAAAGCCATTTGAGCACAGAGCAAATGTAGAAATTCCACACAGATGACACAGAGGTTAGGACTGAATCTGGATCATTGGAGCTGGGAGGCAACAGCTCTGCTAATTGCGCCATTGTTTTGAAACAGGCAGTGTTGTTCTGTATTTATAATCTAGAACAGTTTGGGAACAAGTTACCAGCAGTGTATGGGGGTCAGAAATATACAAGTGCATTATCTCTCAGTGAGTTCAAGAATTTGGTGAAACCAAGTAGTCATTCTAAATACAATGTGATGGTACAGTACTGATAGCTAACAGTGAAGTAAATTTACAGAAATTAGTAGCTACAATCTACACAGAAAGCAAAAGAATTGGCCTAACTTTAAACAAAAAGAAAACTGAAGTAATGGTAATATCAAAGAAACCTGATATTCCAAATTGTAAGATTATATTGGGAAAAGAAACCCTGAAACAAGTTCACAACTTCAAGTAATTTGGATCATGGGCAACATCTAATGACAAATATGAAATAGACATAAAAGCAAGAATAGCACTGGCAAGTACCGCATTTATAGAAATGAGAAACATCCTAATGAACAATCAAATAGCAATTGACATCCGCCTTAGAACTCTCAGCTGCTACATTCTTCCTATATTGATGTCTGGCTGCGTGTCATGGACCATCACAAATGCAATGGAAAAAAGAATCAATGCAGCAGAGATGCAGTCTCTCAGAAAAATGGGTAACAAACGAAGTAGTTCTACAAAGAATGAAAACAAAATATACATTACTTAAAAGAATCAGAAAACAGCAATCAAAATTCTTGGACGCATCATGAGAAGAGATACATTAAAACATTTAGTTACAGCTGGAAAGCAGGAAGGAAAAAGAAGCAGAGGCAGACAGATAAAGAAAATGATCGATGGATTAACATCATGGTTAGAAACAGGGGAGGCAACAACTACAATTCGGAGGGTCAGAGGCAGTGATGGATGGACAGATATGGTCGCCTACGCTGAACGGCAAGGCATCTGAACGAACAAACTATGGTATAAATAAGTTAATTTAAGTTCATTAACTAATTTTTTTTCAATTTCCAGCTGCTGATAAGCTACAGAGAAGTTTTTAACTGGTATGATAATATTCACTAATAAAAAAAAATCACATTTGAGATTGTTGCCAAGGAAACAACCAACCTTCAGTGCAAATATAGAAACAATGGCACATTCTATTTCATAGCAGTTTCAGAATGAACTCTTCACCAACATTGCTTACTAGAAATGATTTTGATCTCACCACGTCTCACTGATTTCCTCTTCTGCCTGGTCTAAAAACTGGTGACTTAAAATAGCACAACAAAAGAGAATGGTTGAAATTCCCTGTTCCCTCTAATTCTGTCTCCACACTGCAAAGCTTTCCTTTGGCTACTGTTTATTTGATCTAATTTAAATTGTTAATCAATTTCTTCACAAATCTGGCACTGACACTTGTAAAACATGAGCTTTTCAGTTTTGAGAACCACAGCATTTAAAAAAAAATCATAATTCCTTTTTCCAATCAAAAGCTAATTTGTCAGATGCTCCTTCTATTTAATCTTTCCAAAATCAAAGTCCAGGGATTGAGCTTTAATGTTCTGTGACATTCACTGTTTGTTGCTTTATGACTGCATTTATCCAACTGTAAATACATCCACAACTTATAGTAATTAAAATGTTTATGCTTAATATCACAAATGGCCATCCTTGACATTTTCGCCTTTGTTTCTTCAAACTTATTACAAAAGCTATTCACATTTATACCATCTCTCCATGACATAAATATTGCACTTTCCATTAGCCTTAAGGTTGCTGTTGACTTGAAGGCTGATTAAAAGTTTAACATTTAATTTCTCAAACTGATTGCTCTGGGCTTCACAATTTTGTTCCACCCTATTTACTCCTGTTTCTTGCTCATTGATATTTTGCTCCCACCTTCGTGTGTTCTTTTAAAAGAGCTAACTGCTACCTGAAGACAGTTTCATAGGCACCTGGTGACTTCATTAAAATTACATATTAAACAGCAAGATTGGAATTGTTTGACTACAACCCCAACATAGTTAAGGTCATCAAGTTTATTGACATCTTTTTGCACAAGTACAACCCATTGAAACAGCGTTCGCCAGTCCTCAGTGCAAAACAAGCAGATACACAAGACATAACACACATACAGACAAACAATACATAAGCAGGACAAATAAATAAATAAAATGTTTAACAATAAGAAAGCCTTCGATGGTTAGTATGAGCAGTTCCTTTGGTTGTTCAGCATTCTTTCTGCCCATGGAAAGAATTGGTGTCTCAGCCTGGTAGTGCTGGTTCTGAAACTCCTGTATCTTTTTCCTGACATGAGCTTTGTGTGGGGTGGAAGGGTCATCAATGATTTAGTGTGCCCTCTTCAGATGATCCCATATATCATGTTGATGGAGGTGGGGGTGGGGGAAGGTAGGGGTGGAGGAAGACTCCAGTGAACCGCTCTGCAGCTCTTATGTGATTTGACCTCTGATCTATTTCTCTGCAGCAACCCCTTACTACACTGTGAGGCAGCTGGCCAGGAAAGTCTTGATAGAGCTCCTGTAGAAGGTTGATATGATAGTGGCCAGTAGCCTTGCCCACTTCAGTCTTCTCTCATCAAGAGCAGTCACTGTTGCGCCTTCCTGATGAGTAAGGAGATGTGTGCCCATGATAGTTCATAGTTAAATGAACTCCAAAGAACTTGGTGCTCTCTACTTTCTCCTCTACAGTTATTGATGTGTAGTGGAGGATGGTCGTTCCTAATGTCATACAGCATGTTTTTCATCTGGAAATGCTTGGCTCTTTGTCAGAGGAATGCTCATTGACTTTCACCACTCCTGACAACCTTAAAATTTTCCACAACTTTTTAAAAGAATAGATTAATTTATCCTTTTTTTAATAATTTCCTTTCTGTTTTGGCATATAGTGGTAATTTAATTCATATCATTGTAATTGGCACATCTTCTCTGCATCTGCAGCAAGTAAGAGTTTTGGCACATCTTTACATTGTACTCATGTATATGACAATAAACTTTCATCTCATCTCAACCATCAGCACAGCTCAGTAACCAAACTGGACATCTTGTGGTCTCTACAGCTTAGTTGTACATCCCTTTATCACTGTATTATCTTTCTGGTGCTTGTGCATATTAGTTGTTTCCTTCATTGCACCCCTGACTTTGCTGCAGGAGTTGTCACAGGCAGTTCAATGCTTCTTATTATCTTTTATATATGCCTTTTATGTAATATAAATGGAAAATCTTGGAAATACTCAGTACGCCATGCAGTATTTTTAGAGAGTAGAAGAGAATTAATGTTTCAAGTCAAAGACTCATCAACAAAACAAGAATGACGAGGCTTAAGGGTGAACAGAGAGAATGTCTGTGACAGGGTGGAGATCAGTGTAGTCTGGGGAGCAATAACTATCAGTGGAGAGAGAGAGAGAGAGAGAGAGAGAGAGAGAGAATGTAACTGGATTTTCCAAATTATTTTGAGAATTTCCTGCAAAGCAAGTTGGTCAAAAGATTAGAAATCAGGGAGTCAGGTGTAATAAACTGACATAGATTGAGAATGTGGTTACTACACCAAAAGCAAAGATTGGAAGTAAATAGATATTTCTCAGGTTGGCAGGCAGTGACGAGTGGGGTTGCTGCTAGGCTACAGCGAGGCCTGCCACATTAATTTTATGATTGCAAGAACAGATGTTGAGTGATTCATATTATGGCATCCCAAATCCTTTCCATCAGCTAAAGGACACATTCAAGAATAAAATGTCACACACTCAACTTGCCTGGAATGACAGCAGCTCCAATAATATTCAACAAGCTGAGCATTCTCCAGAGTAATGTAGTTAGTTTGATAATAAAGCACATTCACTACTTGAAACATATATTCCCTTCAGTACCAGTGCAGTGTAACTGCAGGGTGTTGCATCAGGAAATGCCATGCAGTTAATTGTCCAGGTTACTTCAACAGCACCTCTAAAATGTGTAACTTTGACTATTAGGCCAGGTTGCACCTGGGAACACCATTTGTAGGCTCCTCTCCAGAGAGCACACCAACATGACTTGAAAACAAACTGCCATTCCTTCATCATCACTGATCTGAACCCCCATAATATCCTCTCCTAATATCACTGAGGATCTGCCATCACAGGGAGTGCAGTGGTTCAAGAAGGTGGCTTCCCACCATCTTCTCAAGGGCAATAAACATTGCTTATATTTTGAAAAAACGATAACAAAAAACTCAAGTGGATGTTAAAGATCCTGTCATACTGTTGTTTTTAAATTAAATTTAGATGTACTTCTAGCCCACGATCCCATGCTTTCCAAATACCCCAATTTGGAGGGTGGGAGGAAATTGAAACACCTGGAGAAAACCCATGCAGACATGGGGAGAATGTACAAACTTCTTATAGATAGCACTGTATTCGAACCCAGGTCACTGATGCTGTAATAATGATGCACTAACCACTTCGCTAAGCAGCTGCTCAAAAAAATCATCTTCCCTATATGAGTGGCGTGCTAGGTAACCCAGTCTTTATTTTTCACTAAGTGAATTTCTTAAAGTTTTCACCTTAAGTATTACATCTAAAATGTATCCTTTTGTTACAGACCTCATCTTCATTCCTGTGATCACAACTTAGAGCCGTTTGCTTATTTACTTCCCACCCTTGGTCCACATTAATCTTTACATCTTTGGTCAATGACCTCCCTCAAATGTATTATTATCACCAAGTCTTAAAATTACCCTTTCCTCTCCCAATTTGTTTGTTAACACAATGCAAGTGCAAGATTACCTGATAAAGAGTGATGGGTTCAATGATGTAACCTAGCAGGTCAGCAAATTCCTTTGCAATCACAGTTTTGCCACAACCCTGCATAATAGAAATAATGTTTGGAAATTAATTATCCAGGTCAACTGAAATTGGTGCCTGTGTGAGCGTTAATGGTGCACCACATGAACTTCATATACATTACCTTTCCACCAATTAAACACATATCCTTTACCATATGTGACTGCATCATCTCTGCCAGAAGTGTATCATGATTGGATGTTCTGATGAAATTTGATGACTGTGTATGAAACTTTAACAGTTTTGTTCCAGTGGGAATCTATAAAATGCACAGATTAAAAAACAGATAATTGTTACCCTCAGTAAAACAGCAATTTTCTATCTTTAACTGAAAGTAGTTTGTGAAATAAATTTAATGTATTTGGAAGATATTATTTTCTGCCTTTATCTGGCACAATATAACCATCTAATAATGCCTTTTAAGATTTTACATCTGATTTTATTACAGTTTAACATGATTTGTGCAGCTTGGTGGTACTTTTGCCCAGATTGTGAGGAGGTATTTCAACTGAATAACATAGGTGATCTGAATAATCGATTTAATCAGTTTCCAACAGAGAAGCATTTATCTGATCCCAAATGGTTAACACTGAAAAACTGGATCAACGCACAAATTGCTCAATGGGTCAGGCAGCATCCATAAATAGCAAGACTGTCGACATTTCAGGCCTGGGCCCCTCATCAGGATAAAGCAAGAAACCAGACAAACACCTGAATAAAAGGTGCAGATGGGAGAGGATGTCCTCTAACATGTGACACTTTTACCCTGGAGAAAAGATACCGACTGCCTACCCTTTCATGATTAAACAAACTTCTATCAGGTAAGCCATACAGGGAACAGCATTAACACACATTGCAAGTACCTCTTGAGACAATGGAAATCTGACTCTATTAACCTGAACTAGTAAAAAGGCATCTTGTTTCCTTACAGTAAAATAATTGCCATGAATCAAGACTCGTTGCAATGTTGGTCAATAAGCAAGACTACATTCCTTACCCTAGCAATCAACAGCTGTGTCAGGTGCAGTGTTCAGAATCAAAATTTATTATCATGAAGTCAGAAATTCAGTGTTTTGTGGCAGCATCATATAGTGCATTAATATTATAACCATCTTAAATATATTACTACAACTAAAAGATAAAAATAGTAGTGCATAAAAAGTAAGGCAGTGTCTTTGGTTCAATGATTATTCAGGAATCTGATGGCAGCAGGGAAGATGTCCTTGTGCCGTTAAGAACTCATTTTTAGGCTCCTATACCGTTTCCCCAATGGAAGCAGAGTGAAGAGGGCGAGGCCTGGGTGGAGGAGGTCTCTGAGGATAGAAGTTGTTTTTTAAGATACTGCCTCATGTCGATGTTCTTGATGGAGAGAAGTCTGATGCCTGTGATGTCACAGGCTGAGTTAACAACACTCTGGAGTTTATTCTTGCCCTGAGAGTTGGCACCTCTGTACCAGGCAGTGATGCAACCAGACAGAATGCTCTCCACGATACACCTGTAGAAGTTGGAGAGTTTCCAGTGACATACTGAATCTCCTCAGACACCTCACAAAGTATAGCCGCTGGTAAACCTTCTTTGGGATTGCATCAACGTGGAGGTTCCAGGCCTCGGAGGTGTTGACACCAAGGAATTTAAAGTTCTTGACCCTCTGCACTACTGAACACTCAATGAGGATTGGGTCGTCTTCCCCTAACTTCGTTCTGAAGACCACAATCATCTCTTTAGTTTTGCTAATGTTGAGTGTAAGGTTGTTGTTGTTACACCATTCAATGAGCTGATCTATGTAATATAATAGCCTGATTCTGTGATCTATACTATCTGTACAGATTCCAACAGGGAGTACTAGATCAGGGAATGAATTTACATAGTAAACCATCCATAAAAGTCCTAAAAGATGGTATGCTGAAATTGCACCTCTCATTTCAGGGCAATTTCAAAAGCATAGAGCATGGAGTCAAATTTGGCACTTTTGGCGTAGCATCAACCAAGACCCCAATGAACAGGAGCCTCCAACTTCCTCACTTGACAATAGCATAATCCTAAGTTCAAGTTCACCTTTATTTTTCATTTTAAAACAACATTTAAAATATAAGATAATGATCCTCCAAAAACTAAGGTGCCTCATTTAAACAATACGAGACTACACAAAACAGCCTTTTGACAACACAAGATAACACTATTTCTATGCAAGACAAAGCTGCATAAAGTGAATTTAAAAAGTGCAGCAATATAGCAATTAATAAAAAAACTAGATCATAGAGAGAATAGAAACAAGCTACAATATAATAGCTACAGTGTAAGCTACAGTATAATAGACTCTGGATATTAAAAATCTGTTAGCTTGAGTAAAGAAACATCCCGCCGCTGCAGGATGCTGCCGTGTCGCCATCTTGGACCAGGCTTGCAGGAATTCTACTAGGCTCTATATTTTAAAGGTCTGATAGCGAAATGAAGAAACTGCCATACAGTTCACAAACCATAGGAGTCTGAAAGCCTCGACACCATCTGCGATCCAAGACAGCACAACCTCCAGGATCCCCGAACCAGGCCCATGACTCCACTGCTCTGGACATGGCACACCTTCCACAGAAAGTGCCATGACGTCCTGCCTTGGCCACTGGCAGCAAGCGATGCTGAAGATTAGAGGCCTCATCCCTGCAGCAGAGGCTCAGTCCCCACATTGACATCGAAGACTGGAGGCCTCATCCCTGCAACAGAGGCTCGGCCCCCACAGCAAAGGCTCGGTCTTCACAGCAGTCAAGGCTGCACAACTTTGCTGCTTCTTCTTGAAGATTTGCTGTTGCTTGGTTATTTCCATATTGCACATGGTGCTCTACTGTCCATCTCTTTCCAATTAAAAATTATGCATGGTGCCTTACTTAAAAAGTTACAGCTGCCACGCCACCATCTTGGATTCCAGTGAATACTGATCCCAACAAATTTTGTATCAATACAAACTTTAAACAGAATGTGATCACATGGAATCAAACATGTTTAGTTGTTGCAAGACAAAGCTTCCTCTAATGAATAATCTCACTGCAATGTTTTTTTTTTGCTGCCAAAAATATAAAAGTACCGTTTTTCAATAAAGTTAAAATCCAATCGCTATAATACGTGGACATTAGAAAGAATCCATTTGTAAAGGTGTTATATTGCAAAAAGTCTTTTACAAGTAGAATCAGCACCAGGAGAGAATTCAATACCTTGATAGTCACCTCTTTGTCACCAATTTGAACAATGGCCTCAGCCTGTGAAGTTTCTCCACTTGTTTCTTTAACACCAACAACTCGTTTTGGAAGACAGGAATTTGCAGAGCCGAACAAATCAAATGTCTGAAATAAATAGATTTTCAGTTTATTGATTATAACTAAATAGTACATCACAACAAGGAAAAGCTCAAAAATTAAGAAGTCTCCAACCTACTAAGGAGGATGGTGATGGAGGAGGACTGGTTAGGTCTATTATGGAGGAAGGCTTCGCCTGGCAGAAATTGTATTCAAGATTCCTTCATTGCCATGCAATAATACAGAACGATACACAAAACTGCATTCTGCCTGCCATAAGTAAGACAGACAAAGAGTCACCATTAGAGAAAGAGAAGCAAAAGAGAGTCCCTTTAGAGGCACAGAGTGTCCGTGGATTCACCTCCAGCATTCCCGCAGCTGCACAGACTCCTGATTGATCCATTGGCAACTTGAGCTCCAGATCCAAACCTTTAACATGCTCAGGAAGCTTTCACCATCCAAGGCCCTTCGGGAGCCATCCCTGCCCTCAGCACCCTCTTGAATCCCAGGTCTGATACCTTGTTTCCAATAGCCAGTCTCCATCAGTCAGCAGCCCATGTGGGTTCCCCAATTCCAAGTCGCCTGAAGCATGTGTGGGTCCCTCAGCTGCTAAACCCCTCGCTGGTCTATCACTGTGGTCACCATCCTGTAGGTTCGTCTCCACCGCTTCTCCTCAAAGAGGGGTGTTCTCCCCATTTCTGGTACCCTGCTGACCCTCGGAGTCTAAAACCCCCAACTTGAGCATAGACCCCCACAGTTGCAGAATTTTAAAATAAAACCCCATTGATTCCTTTAACAGACCGCTTAAAGACTGTACGGAGCCATCGGCATTACAACCGGGAAGTTGAACCTTTCAGAGCAGCATTGTGTGTCCATTTCCTGCTCCCTTGGGTCCATACCAGCAGCAGTGCTGTCGTTACAGCTGTTCTGGCAGGAGCAGCTTCTTTTTCACCTTCAATAACTTTTCCTTTGGCTCAACCAACTTTATCCAAGTCAAAGATATAGCTAAGGGAACTCACATGTGTCTAGCTACGTCCTTGATGAAGGGCCCAGGCTTGAAAGATTGTTGATATATTTTTGCCTCCTATGGACGCTGTAGCTATGCCTCCCTTTTTGTCAGCTGCATTGAGCAATCCATGCTGCAAGCTTACAAAGCCAAGTCTCTTCCAACTCTTTCTCCATCACACTGACAGCTACATTGGTGCTGCCTCCTGCAACCATGATGAGCTTGTCAACTTTATCAGCTTTGCTGCTAACTTTCACCTTGACTTTAAATTCACTTGCCCCATCTCAACTCTTTTCCCTTTCTTGATCTCTATGTCTCTATTTAAGGAGACGAACCATCAACAGACAACTTTTATAAACCCACCAACTCCCATAGTCACCTCAACAATACTTTTCCCTCCTCGTTTCCTGTAAGGATTTTATTAATCTCTCTCAATTCTTCTGTCTCCACCACATATGCTCCCAGGATAAGGCCTTCCATTCCAGGAAATCTGAATGTCCTCTTTCTGTACTAAACATGGATTCCTCTCTACTGCCTGTAACTTGGACATCATTCATATCTCCTCCATTCCTGGCACATATGCCCTTGCCCCCACACCCCAATCTGAGACACATCAAGGACAGAGTTCCCTTGACCACACCTACCACCTATCCAGCCTCTGCATCGAACATGTTATTCTCCACAATTTCACCAGCTACAATGGGACCCCACCATCAGACACATCATCTCCTCCCCTCCCTTTTCTGTTTTCCATAGAGATCACTCCTTCCACTCATCCCTTTGGCACCGACTCCTGTGTCTGCAAGAAGTCACACTTGCACTCATACCTCCTCCCTCACCATGAATCCAGGAAGAAAACGGTCTTCCAAACGGTGACGCTTGTGAGTCTGTAGGGATCGTTTACTTTATCTGGGTTTCCCAATTTGGGCCTCATCTACATCAGGGAGACTGGTCAGAACTTGGAGATTGTTTCAAAGAACCTTTGCTTTGTCCGTTGTAACAGCAAGAATCATCCGATGGCCAACCATTTTAATTCCACATCCCATTGTGACACTGACATGTCTGGCAATGGTCTCAAGTACTGCTACATTGAGGTCACCCTTAAATTGAAGGAACAAAACATATTCCATCTCAACAATCTCTAACTAGATGACACAAATAGTGATTTTTCCAATTTCCGTTAATCTCCTTTTGCAGTTTTTCACTTTCTCTCACCTCTTGTCTCCCTTCCTCCAGTTCCCCACCCCCTTACCTTCCTTCTATCTGATAGCTATCCTTCTTAGCCCTCTGCCCTCTCCCATCACCTCAGCTTCTTTCTCTTCTACCCTCCAACCGTAATCCATCGTTATATCTCCCCTGCCCTTCCCCCCACCCCCACCTATTTATTCAGGCATCTACCTGATTTTCAACATTCCTGATGAAGGGGTCTCGTCCAAAATATTAACTGCCTTTTACCTCCTAGAGAAGCTGTGTGACTGACTGAGCTTCTCCAGCACTTATGTTTCCTGCAGTTATTCAAGGAGGTAGCTCATCACCACCTTTTTCAAAGGCAATTAGGCACAGGCAATAAATGTCGACCTTCCCAGCAATTCCAGATTCCAAAAACAATTGAATTCACAGTAGGGTTCAATTTCAGAGTTAGGCTGAGCAAAGGCATGAGGTGAGTGGAAGGATGGGAACTTTTCAACCACAATCTTGTAAGACATAATTAGCCAAAGGTAATACTGGTAGGGGTCTGACCAGGCAACACTGCCATCCTTTTACTGACCAACTTATTTTATCTCAACTCTGTCCCCGCAGGTATATATCAGGATGATTAATTTCAAAACACTCACATTTACATTTGGCAATGTGCGCATAATGTGTTAAATGTAGAACAAAATGCAGTACTGAAAAATCCCTTCAAAGAGAATCTATAACACAGTAGTTAATCTGATGACTTCACCTAATATAGAACAGTGCACTATGTATTGAGATGTGCAATTATACTGAGAGAGAGCAGTTTGATAATCACTGGGCTATTTTAAAGAGCCATTAAGATATTCAAATCTCCAGAAAGAACCAACCAAGAGATAAGATCAGAATCTCCTGACCCTATACTGTTACACTTCAACATCCTTCAAAATTGGGTGAACTAACAGTTTACAGATGAGTTAGCTGTCAGAAAGTCATCTGACTCATTTCGAAGTGGTCCAGCTAATTCAAGCTCCACTTCTAGTTTTTCATCCATAATCCCAGCTGACAAGTCAGCGCAATGCTAAGAAAGCATGTTTCCAACTAAACTGCCTTCTTTCTGGAGTCCATGTGCCTGTTAAAGCACGTACTACCTTGCATTATTTAAAATAAACATAGAGACTTACTAATTTTTTTTGTAATCATATTCCCTCATCCATGAGCATCTGAATGTTATGATCAGACATATTATTGCCATTTCTTCACCCAAGTCAACTATAAAAATCACAAGGAGCAAGGGACCAAGAACTAAAATCCAAAAAGACAATATTCACCACCCTAACTTCATCAATTTATTTTGTCATGTATTCAAAAGTAATCATGATATGACCTATATCTTACGAAGCTATGCTGACTATACCTGAGAAGACTATGCTTCTCTAAATGCACATAAATCTTATCTTAAGAATCCTCTCCAATAGTTTGCCCACCACTGTCATAAGGCTCACTGGTCTATAATTCCCAGGATTCTCCCTCTTATCTTTCTTAAACAAGGGGTGACATTTGCCATTCTTTAATCCTCCTATACCTATCCTGTGGCCCAGGGAGGATGCAGGGATCATTGCCATGACCCAGCGACTTCTTCCCTCACTTCACATAGTCACCAAAGTTATATCGCTTCTGGTCCCGGGGACTTATTGATCCAAATGTTTTTAAGAAGATCCAGCACTTTTTCTTTCTTAACCTTGACATGCTCCTACACGTTAGCCTGTTCTGCACTGACCTCCATTTACCGAGATCCTTCCGCCTGGTGACTATTAAAGTGTTGAAACAAAGTATTCATTTAGAACTTCCCCTATCTGCCTCCAAGTACACGTTTCCCCCTTTATCCCTAATTGTTTCACTCTGGCTATCTTTCTGTTCTTCACATACATGAAGAATGCCTTAGGGCTTTCCTTAATCCTACTTACCAAGGTTTTTTTGTTCGCCCTTTTTGCTCTCCTAAGTAATTTCTTATATTCTATCTTGGCTACCATATAATTATCATGCACCCTTCCTCACTTTTGCTTCCAAAACTTTATGTATGTTTCCTTCTTTCTCATGACTTGTTGTCCCACCTCTCTAGTCAACTATGGCTCCTTTACCATACCATATTTTCCCTGTCTCAGTGGGGCAAATCTATCCAAGACCCTACTCTTGAAGTCCCTAAACATCCTCCTCATTCCCTGAGAACACCTTTTTCAAATTTACTCTCCCTAGTTCCTGTATAATCCCATCAGAATTAGCCCTTCCCCAATTAACCATCCCATTTTGTCCATTTCCATCCTTGTCCATAGATACATTAAAGGTCAGGGAGTTGTGGTCACTGCCTCCAAAATGTTAAGCCACCAAGAGGCCTGCTACCTGATCAGGTTCATTACCCTGTACAAGATGCAGTATGGCCTCTCCTTGAGTTGGCTTGTCCAGATACTGTGTCAGAAACCCTTCTTGGACACATTTTGTCCCATCTAAAACTTTGCCACTAAGGATGTGCCAGTCAAAATTAGGAAAGTTGAAGTCTCCCATGACTGGTTATTTTTGCACCATTCCAAAATCTGTAGCCTGGATGCTATATGGGGACAAATAGAAAACTCCTTTCCTGTTTCTTACTTCCTCTACAATATCCTCCATTTCTGCAGCTGTGATATTATCTCTGATTAGCAATGCCACACTATCCATCTTGTTTCCACCCCCCACCCTCCCGCCCCCCCCAACTTTTACCTTCTCCCTATGCCTTTTAAAAATTCAAAGCCCCAAAACATACACCTGCCAAACCTGTCCTTGAATCAGCCAAGTTTCTGTAATGGCCACAAATTGTAATTCCATGTACTGAACCATGCTTGAAATTCATCGTCCTTATTTTCAAAACTTCTCACATTAAAGTAAATACACTACAACCCATCCAACTGACTGCATTTATGCTCCATTCATTGCCTGTCATTCCTCAGTCTCACTACACATAACATCTACCTTTCCACCAACTGCTCCATCATCTGTCCTAACTCTCAGGTTTGCATCCCCCAGCCTAGATAGTTTAAACCCTCCCCAACGGTTCTAGCAAAGCTGCCCACAAAAATATCATCTCTCTCAAGCTTAGGCGCAACATGTCCATTTTGTATAGGCCATACCTTCCCCAGGCGAGATTCCAAAGATCCACAAATCTGAACTGTTGGTCCCTGCACCAACTGCCATAACTTCCTATTCTTGCCCCAAATGGTGCATGGCACAGGCAGCCATACAGTGATCTCTGCATTGAGGTTCTGCATTTTAGCTTCCTTTCTAATTCCTTATATTCACACTTCAGGACCTCATTTCTTTTCCTATCAATGTCATTGGTACCATTGAGGTATACACCTTTCTTGGAACAAACGGAATGTTTTGTTTCCCAATTTTTCTCCACTTCCCTGAAATTCACAAGTTAAGCACAGATTTCTGCCAATGCCTCCCTGTCTGTGATGCTAAAAAAAATGTGTTTACCCTCTGTTTTCTACTCTATCTCATGAAGAAACAATTTAGCCAGTGAATTAGAGGTCAACTCCAAATTGTACTATTGTCAAGTCCAGTATGTTGAAGATATGTGAAAATTATATGAATCAACATGTTCAACTTCATAACTAAATTTTAATATTTAAAGATATTAATTTTTTTCAAATGGCAGTAGTTATGTTTAATTTGGATCTAAGACCATGAGTCTCTTTGGGCCACATGCTAAGCTGTTAATTAGCCTATCCCTTAAAGGTCATTGGTTAGCTGTTTTTAATGGAGTGCCAGTCTTAATAGGCAACCAGAAGTTAATTGTTCAGTAAATCAGATATGTCATCTAACAAGGGTTTCACTTCTGCAATGGTTCTTACTTACTTTCAACACATCTTCCACTCCAGTTCTACCTTCTTTCCCAAGCATTAAATCATATGGATAAAGTCTACGAAGCAGTTGCTGGGCAGACATCATGGGAAATGCATCCTGTTCAGAGAGCAGAATATTAATTGATTTTCTTGTGAAACAAATGCATAATGCTGTTCAGCCTTCATTCATACATACCAAGATTTTAATGACGGCTGTCAAATTATCCATAGGAAACTCAGGTAGTCCAAGCGTTGTGGATTCTTGAGTGCAAAGGGTTGTTGCAAAGGATAACATCTGAGATATTCTAGCAAAGAAGAAAATGCTTTTGTTATTAAGTTGCAAGCTGTTGATTGGGTGAAGTTTTCATGTTTTTTTTGATGCTGTGAAAGGTCTATTGTAAGTTTTGGTAATGTTTTGCATATTAGACAATGCCACAAGTTGGAAAATTCTTGCCTCTTATCACAAATGATGGTAAATCTTAGAGTAGTGGTATGGAGTTATTAAAATGGATGCAGCACTTTGTCTATCTGTAACTTCATGTTTATGAGAGATTGGTAAAGTCTGATGAGACTTGTTCCTGGGAGAGTTATCACCTGAGCTTGTGCCCAATCCCTACATTCTTGTCACTGGTCATCCAATACACTCACTTTCTTGGTACATTACCTTCCCAGGCCCAATAAGAATTCAAATAAACTCTCTTTTTAGTCAATTAGATCATCCTTGACTGTTGGTCAGCCTTCACTTCAATCACCAACTAACAGGCAAAAATGTTAAAAGAAAATTTTTACAAAACACATAGTAGTAGCAGCGGGAGAGTCTGAAGTGAAACACAGAAGTCTGCAGATGCTATGAATGTAGTAAAAACATACAGTAAATGATGAAGGAACTCAGCCAGTCTTGCAGCATCCATAGGAAGTAAAGATATCTTACCAACTTTTTGGGCCTGAGCCCTTCTTCAAGGTATAAGAAAAAAGTAGGCAGGCATCTCAATAAAGACAGAAAAAGGCAGAAGAATGAGAAGGGGAGGAGTCTAGACCAACAAACAAAAAGATGTTAATTCAATATAAGCGGAAAGGTGAGAATCGATTTTGGCTCTTTGAAAGGAGACAGGGGAAAAGGAAGGAGAGAGAGAACAAACTAAAGGAAAGGAGAATGGGAAACATAGATGGTGGAGGGTGGGGGGGGAGAGTTAAACAGAAATTGGAGATCAATGTTAATGACATCTGGTTGGAGGGTGCCCAGATGGAAGATGAGGTGGTGTTCCTCCACTTTGTGGGTGTTCTCAGTCTGGCAGTGTGCACGTGAATGTGGACAGACATGTCAGCAAGGAATTGGGATGGGGAATTGAAATGGACAGCCACTGGGAGATCCACGCTATTGTGGCAAACAGAGCTGAGGTGCTCAACTAAGCGATCTCCCAATCTGTGTCAGTCTCTCCGATGTAGAGGAGACCACAATGGGAGCACCAGATGCAGTGGATGACCCCTGCGGATTCACAAGTGGAGAGTCTGGGACCAGGAGGCACAGCCTCAGAATACAAAAATGTCTCTTTAGAACAGAGATGAGAAGCTTCTTCAGCTAGAAGATGGTGGAATTTGTTGCCACAGACAGTGTAGAGGCCAAGTCACTGGGTATATCTAAAGCAGAAGTTGGTAGGCTCTTGATTAGAAAGAGTTTCAAAGGTTACAGGGCAAAGGCAACAGAATGGGGTTGAGAGGAAAAATACATCACCCATGATTAAAATGCCGGAGCAGATTCAATGGGCCAAATGTCCTAATTCTGTTCCTCCATCTTGTGGTCTTTTCAAGAAATGTGACAAAAATCTGTTCAGAGAATTTTGAAATTTAATTCCAAAATGAGAAGTAAAAGTTGGAAATGGTTTCTGGCACCTTGAAGAGCAGAAAGACAAGGGGCAAAATCTTGTGACAGGACTAGGATGTTGCGATTGCGTACTTTCCTTCGTCAGGAGGAGAGTGAGAGCGTCAGGATCACCTCTGTGCCAGTGAGTCAATGATAAGGTCAGAGGAGTTTAGTTGGGTGGTGTTTGGGGAGTTGAAGAATGCAATGTTGTGTCTAGTGAATAGTAAAGGTAAGTCGACTTCATGGTGCGCTGAAAGAAACAAGTGAGCGTATTCATTATTTGTTTGTAAGCTGTGGTAAATCAGTGCCATTACAAGGGAGCACATGAGATTAAGCCTCAATGAATGGCTCTGATTGGTGCTCCTCCAGCAGATTGTGTTTTGATCCAGATTCTTGCATCTGCAGTCTCTCACGTGCCTGCAGCACATAACATTTGTCTGCTTTGATCAAATGTTAGCCAACAAGTAAATGGTAACTTATGTACATGAAATACTTAACTTTGTAGGCTCCTCATCATTAAGAAGCTGTTCTGATTCCCATTTTTTGGATAAAAATAGATGACATTACAATTCTCCAAATTATATGCCAGGGTATGGACACGAAGCAGTTAATGAAGCCAGATTGGAAGTGTTTTAAGTAACAGATTCAAAAGTGATATGCTTTTAAAAGCACATTCTGGACCAATTGCTTAAGCATTTGAGTGCTTAATAGATAATTCAACAGATAGCGTCTGAGGAAGGTTAGGGAACTGAAATATTAATTCTATCTTGTTCTCTGGAGATGCTGTCAGACTTGTTTAGCACTTCCATCAATTTTTGTTTCTTTAATATTGACACTGAACAGAATTGATATTAATACTCCATACCTCTCAGTGGGAACATTTGGTCCAATTTCATACAAGACAGTCAAGTGGTCCTGGAAAAGTAATGAGTGGAAAGGATTGAAATAGAACTAAGATGAAAAGGATATCTTCAAACTGTAAAGTTCTCTCTAAATTCATCCAAACTGATCAGAATTTTCAATTCCACTTGCCACATCTCCTGGAGCTGATGATTCATACTGGGGTACAATCTACAGCAGGCATATGCTATATATTGAAGCTAATGTCAATACTACTGTGTTAACCCTGTAAAATTTAGCACGAATTTGAACACAAAACCACTGAATTCTCAAAATTCCAATAACTGTTCCTGATACCTCTTGAACTCCTCCCCTCATACATCAAGAATTCCCCCTTCCAAAGAAAAAACTCTCTCTATTGCGCAAAAAGAGCCAACTCTCATCCTTTAAAAAAAACACTAGATTCCACGCACACTACACCAGCTACATGTTCTGCATAACTACAAAATTTGTGGCACTCAACACAAAATAAACATCATCTGACTCCGGATTTCTACTTTTATCTTTTATGTTTTGACCTTTTCTTCCCCATTACTCAATCAACAATTTTTTTCTGTTCTTATTCCTACCTTTTCCTCGTCCAACCATATTCTCATTCTTCTTTTATCCTTTTTTCCTCTTTCTTATTTCATTCTCTGCTTCACAAACCCCTTTGAAACTTGAAAACTACCAATCAAGATTCATGGGTAGAAAAGGTGTGCCTCACAGTACTCCAGAATCGACTGAAGAACAAAATAGTATCTTGGTCTTCTAGGCCTATATGTTTAAAGAGCAATTGCTCAGAGCAGCACAGAAGTACAACCAGTAGAGCAACTTCCTCACAGTTCCAGTAACCTTGGTTCAATCCGAGCTGTGTGGAGTCTGGGCATTCTACCTGCAACTGAGTGGGTTTCCTCCAAGTGTAGATTGGGAGGTTAATTGGCCACTGTAAATTGGCTGAGTGTATGGATGAGGGATGAGGGGATGAGGCGCCTCGGATGCCCCCCCCAGGTTCCTCAACATGGTTATCCAACTGCACGAAAACCAACAAGGTCGGGTCAGATACAGCAATGAGCTCTCCAAACCCTTCTCCATTGACAACGCCGTGAAGCAAGGCTGCATCCTCGCTCTAACCCTCTTTACTATCTTCTTCAGCATGATGCTTAAAAAATCCAATAAAGACCTCAACAATGAAGAAGGTGTTTACATCCGGTACCGCACGGATGGCAGTCTCTTCAATCTGAGGCGCCTGCAAGCTCACACCAAGACACAAGAGCAACTTGTCCGTGAACTACTCTTTGCAGACGATGCCGCTTTAGTTGCCCATTCAGAGCCAGCTCTCCAGCGCATGACGTCCTGTTTTGTGGAAACTGCCAAAATGTTTGGCCTGGAAGTCAGCCTGAAGAAAACTGAGGTCCTCCATCAGCCAGCTCCCCACCATGACCACCAGCCCCCCCACATCTCCATCGGGCACACTGAACTCAGAACGGTCAACCAGTTTACCTACCTTGGCTGCAAGGATCGACAAAGAAATAGACAACAGACTCGCCAAGGCAAATAGCGCCTTTGGAAGACTACACAAAAGAGTCTGGAAAAACAACCACCTGAAGAAACACACAAACATCAGCGTGTACAGAGCCGTTGTCATACCCACACTCCTGTTCGGCTCTGAATCATGGGTCCTTTACAGGCATCACCTATTGCTCCTAGAACGCTTCCATCAGTGCTGTCTCCGCTCCATCCTCAACATTCATTGGAATGACTTCATCACCAACATCGAAGTACTCGAGCTGGCAGAGTCCGCAAACATCGAATCCATGCTGCTGAAGACCCAACTGCGCTGGGTGGGTCACGTCTCCAGAATGGAGGACCATCGCCTTCCCAAGATCGTGTTCTATGGCGAGCTCTCCACTGGCCACCGAGACAGAGGTGCACCAAAGAAGAGATACAAGGACTGCTTAAATAAATCTCTTGGTGTCTGCCACATTGACCACCGCCAGTGGGCTGATATCGCCTCCAACCGTGCATCTTGGCGCCTCACAGTTCGGCGGGCAGCAACCTCCTTTGAAGAAGACCGCAGAGCCCACCTCACTGACAAAAGACAAAGGAGCAAAAACCCAACACCCAACCCCAACCAACCAATTTTCCCTTGCAACCGCGCCTCCCTGACCCACATCGGACTTGTCAGTCACCAACGAGCCTGCAGCAGACGTGGACATACCCCTCCATAAATCTTTGTCCGTGAAGCCAAGCCAAAGAAAGAAGAATTGGGAGGCATCTGATTGAAATGTGGGAAGACCGAAATAGGATTTATGTAAGATTAGTTTAAGTGGTTGATGGTTACTGTGGGACTTCTTGGACCAAAGAGCCCATTTCCTTGCTGTGTGATTCTGAGCAGAAGAATTCAATGAGATGCTGCCTTAATAAGGCAAACAACATCACAAAAGACCCCTTTATCCTGGCCATGCCCTTTTTCTGCTTCAACCTTCAGACTGAAGTGAGAGACCCTGAACTGTGGCACCTCTAGTTACCAAAACAGTTATCAGGCTCTTGAATGTCCCTGTGCTACCCTAAATATAACACCACTCCAAGGTCTGTCTGCTCTTCTGTCTCAGCACATTTTTTTCATTACAACCAATTAAAATTTTTTTTCCCTCTTCACTTTTCTCCTGTTACATACTATGTGTTTTAGAAGAAGTTACAGCAAGTAAGGTTTGTCCTTTGTATTTATGAATGTTACAATAAACTCTTCATACATTCATTGATTTCTTTAATGCAAAGTGAAGCTATTTTAACTATGAAGGCTATGAATTGCTTATTGCATTAAACTAGGTACCTCCACCAAATTAAAAGTACTGTAAATCGAGTAACATCATTCTTATTTGTGCCTAACACAGAAATCATAATAAAGACACTGAAATCATCAAACTGGATAGGTCAAAATTACCCTAAAAGGCAGGCAATAAATGTCTCTGGCCTGAAATCTTGATCGAAGTGGAGGATCCAGAGGATTTCCAGGATACCTTGGTACTGGTAGACCCAGGGCTATAACCCTGAAGTCTTCACTAACTCGTACAATCTTCCACATGTCCAACTCGTCTTTTGTATGTTCCTGTATGGAATATAGCATATTAACAGTAGGTCAAAACCAAACCATAACATAAACCCTCATTAAAAATTCACAGCAAGTCAACCAGCCATTTAAATAAAAGCTAGATTCATGCACCTTGGATTGGTGGTAACAAGAACATAAAGGAGACAAAAAATATATCCTTAGTTTCCCCTGAAATTTTACCAGAGTCCGTGGAACCAAATTTCAGAAATAGAGATCAAAAAGTGTTCAAGCGTTTAGCACAATTGTGGAAGAAGAATTTTTAATCTAAACTTGCCACAACAGTTGGGCTGTCTCATCTTGAGTGTAATTGTAAGTGCAGATCTCAAAGCAACTTTCACAGGCCTTGCCCTTATATACAACCTACATTATCTGCATTTTTTTCTAAGCTAAAATTCACTGAATAATGATTACTACCAGAAAAATGCTTCTTCATCAACAGTTCTTCCATGTATCCAAATTCTTTCTTCAAAGTTAAATGCTGAATTCCACACCTACCATCCCTGATCTCTCGTTGTGCTTGGGACTGTCTGAGTTGCCCGAGTTGAATGTGCTGGGGGGGACCCATTGTCATGATTGAGTAAGTTGATGTAGAAAATCTATAAAACATGATTGTAAGAAGTTTCAGAGCAATAAACACCAGGTGGAGCTTATCCTCAGAATTGACAGCAGCGAACAATAGGCAGAGCCAGTAACCCCAGAAGAAAATATCAGAGGATTGGACTGGGAAACATTGCCAAGGTTCTTGAAGCATTAAGGAGATCAGGCCAAGCTGGAAAGAGCCTGAAGACGAGAGAGGATTAAAGGCTTACAGTAGGGCTTGGTGAAAACTGGGTGGGTCTGGAAGTAATGACAAGAGTCTGAGAAGAGCTGGAGATACTGATGTTGATGAGGATAGGTAGGAGTTCAGCCATATGAAAAAGACTGAGGAGCATTCAGGGGCAGTGGGGTTTGGAACTTGGGGGAAAGGATATAGATTTAATAGGGATGATCTTAAAGAGGTACTAGATTGGTTCTGGCTCTTTAGCAGTCTTTGGAGGTGTTTTGATCATCTGAAGAAACTACCTGGTATGGCATGGTTTGGAGGGACAGTGTGGTGATACTAAAGACATAAGGATGCTCTGGGGAGGATCTGCTCACATTGAAGTAGATGAGTTTGAAGATGGTGAGGATTGGAAGGCAATAATTGAGTCAAGAGTGCCTAATGATTGTCTGAAGCTCCAAGAGAGTGATGAACCAGATTTGTTAGTAAATAAGAACATCCAAGGGATTTGGGCAATTCCCTAAAGGGCATTTAGGAAAGTAGGACCAGGGGTCACATTTAAGATTATGTGCAAGCAGCAGAGATTTTATCTGATTAGGCATCATATTTGGCACAGACATCGTAGGTCAAAGGACCTTTTCTTGTGATGGAAAGGGCTTTGGCAAATACTAGAGCGCATCGGATGTCCCCCAAAGTTCCTCAACATGATTATCCAACTGCACGAAAACCAACAAGGTCGGGTCAGATACAGCAATGAGCTCTCTGAACCCTTCTCCATTAACAATGGCGTGAAGCAAGGCTGTGTTCTCGCACCAACCCTCTTTTCAATCTTCTTCAGCATGATGCTGAACCAAACCATGAAAGACCCCAACAATGAAGACGCTGTTTACATCCGGTACCGCACGGATGGCAGTCTCTTCAATCTGAGGCGCCTGCAAGCTCACACCAAGACACAAGAGAAACTTGTCCGTGAACTACTCTTTGCAGACGATGCCGCTTTAGTTGCCCATTCAGAGCCAGCTCTTCAGCGCTTGACGTCCTGCTTTGCGGAAACTGCCAAAATGTTTGGCCTGGAAGTCAGCCTGAGGAAAACTGAGGTCCTCCATCAGCCAGCTCCCCACCATGACTACCAGCCCCCCCACATCTCCATCGGGCACACAAAACTCAAAACGGTCAACCAGTTTACCTATCTCGGCTGCACCATTTCATCAGATGCAAGGATCGACAATGAGATAGACAACAGACTCGCCAAGGCAAATAGCGCCTTTGGAAGACTACACAAAAGAGTCTGGAAAAACAACCAACTGTAAAACCTCACAAAGATAAGCGTATACAGAGCCGTTGTCATACCCACCCTCCTGTTCGGCTCCGAATCATGGGTCCTCTACCGGCATCACCTACGGCTCCTAGAACGCTTCCACCAGCGTTGTCTCCGCTCCAACCTCAACATCCATTGGAGCGCTTTCATCCCTAACGTCGAAGTACTCTAGATGGCAGAGGTCGACAGCATCGAGTCCACGCTGCTGAAGATCCAGCTGCGCTGGATGGGTCACGTCTCCAGAATGGAGGACCATCGCCTTCCCAAGATTGTGTTATATGGCGAGCTCTCCACTGGCCACCGTGACAGAGGTGCACCAAAGAAAAGGTACAAGGACTGCCTAAAGAAATCTCTTGGTGCCTGCCACATTGACCACCGCCAGTGGGCTGATATCGCCTCAAACCGTGCATCTTGGCGCCTCACAGTTTGGCGGGCAGCAACCTCCTTTGAAGAAGACCGCAGAGCCCACCTCACTGACAAAAGGCAAAGGAGGAAAAACCCAACACCCAACCCCAACCAACCATTTTTCCCCTGCAGCCGCTGCAACCGTGTCTGCCTGTCCCGCATCAGACTTGTCAGCCACAAACGAGCCTGCAGCTGACGTGGACTTTTACCCCCTCCATAAATCTTCGTCCGCGAAGCCAAGCCAAAGAAAGAAGAATTCCTTCCACAATCTCTCAGAGGCTTCTGGACATTATATTTATTGGAACTGATCGGTACATTTCTTAAGATTATTTGTCCAGTTCCAATCTGCAATATACCAAACACCAGTTTATTGAAACATAGAACATCACAGCACAGCACAGCCCTATGGCTCCCGCATTGGACTTGTCAGCCACAATCGAGCCTGCAGCTGACGTGGACTTTTACCCCCTCTATAAATCTTCGTCCGCGAAGCCAAGCCAAAGAAAGATTATTCTATGTTCTCCTGTCTGCATTCCTTTCTGGAAAAAAAACCCAGACCCTCTCATTTCTGCCTGACAGAACAAGAAAATCATAAATACAGGAAAAATTGAAGGATGCTTCTGTTCTGCTCTCAATACATGAAGCACCAAGGCTTTAGTAAATTAAACACAATCCAAATGACATTCAATTAGCCATGTTTGCCATTACCCATTATATTCTTAAAAACATAAAAGGTAATAAGAAGAACAGACGTTCTCTACTGAGAATCATTTTGATGCAAATAACTGGGTCATGAACAATTTGCAGTTATTTGCCACTGAACATACAAAATATCAGTTAAAAGCTGAGCTTAACAGTCAGATGTGAAAATAAATTCCTCAAAACATTCAAAATTAGAAAAGAACCTAAGTGACCAAACCACCTTATAATGATGTCAAATTTGGGTTCCAAGCATAAATGATCTTCCAAAAGCAATTTCATTTCAATTCCACACAAAACAGAATATCCTCAAGCCAATCTCTGTTGACATTTGGCAGCACAGTAAAAAAGCTAAATTTACCCTCTAAATAACATTAAATTGAACTAAATTGTTTGGTGATTTCAGAATTACAAGGATCATTTGTCAATGGACAATTTTGTGCCAAATAATGTAGTTATACTGCATCAGTGTCCACACCAACCAAGTGTTTCTTCATAAACAAGGCAATACATTTGTACTCGAGTGAACCAAAGCGTACCACCAGAATTGCAACATACATGTCATGTATGTTCCTTCAATATTTTTTGTTGGGGAGCAGGGGATGGATGGGAAAATTAACTCAAAATTCAGAATTGAATATCAATAGCACTGGAAGACTAGAGAGTGTCTTATGTTGTGCTGTTATTTAATCAGGTCATCAAGGACAAACCAGGGAACTACAGGCCAGTAGGCATGAGGCTAGTCAATTTGGATAATAAGTACAAAAGTTCAGACTTCTTGGTACAAGGAATTAGTGAAGCTGCAAATGAAGTACTGTATGTAGCTTGATCACCCAACTATTGGGAGGATATCAATAAGTTGGGATGGGTGCAATGGAGATTCATCAGGATGTTGCTAGTTGGAGGTATTGAGTTGTAGGGAGAGTTGGATAGGCTGGTTCTCTATTCCCTGGAGCATAGGAGGCTGAGAAGACTATGGTTTAAGGCAAGAGGAGAGATTTAAAAGTAGTAAGGAGCAATATTTTCAAAGAGTGGAATCTGGATCTGGAACAAACTGCTAGAGGAAGCTATAGAAGCTTCAATGTTCACACTCAATTTGGACAAATTTATGGAGAGCTTTAAAATATTTAACAAAATTCAAGGAAATGGGAGCAGCTCACAATGTAAACTTGGTCAGCATAGATGAGTTGGGCCAATGAGTCTGTTCTGTACTGTATAATCCTGTCTGAGCAGTGAAATGGATCTGCTCCAATTTGCCCACTGTAGCAACATGTCGATGGCAGATGGCATGTCATTGGCTCTCTATGAAACCCTGAACAGGACAGCAAAGACGCATACATCAGGAAGCTCTTTATTGACTACAGTGCAGCATTCAACATTCAATACCATTATCCTCTCAAAACTAATCAGGAAACTCCAAGACCTGGGCTTCAATACCCCACAGTGTAATTGGGTCATCAATTTCCTGACCCCTTCCCCCCTACTCCCCTCCACAAGACCCCAGTAAGTACAGAATGGCAAGAACATTTACTCCACAATCTCCATCAGCACCCAAGTACCACAGGGATGTGTACTTCACCCTTGCTCCACTTGCTTTATACCTATGACTATGTGGCTTGGTATGACAACAACATCACATACAAGTTTGTTGATGATAACTATAGTGGGCTGTATAAAAAGGGGCAATGGGTCAGCATATAGGAGGGAGATTGAAAAATTGGCTGAATGGTGCCCAAACAACAACCTCTCACTCAATGTCACCAAAACCAAGTAGCTGATTGTTGATTTTAGGAAAGGAAAACCAGATTTGTACGATCTAGTAATCATTAAGGGGTCAGAGGTGGAGAGGATGAGCAACTTTATATTCCTGGAAGCGGGGGGGGAGAAGGAGGAGGCCCAACTCACAGAATCTGTACTGGACTCATCATATTAATCCCACTGTGTAAAAAAGCACATCAGTGCCCCTATTTCCTCAGGAGGTTGCAGAGGTATGATATGTCCTTGGAAACCTTGGCAAACTTCTACAGATGTGCAGTGGAAAGTGTGCTGACTGGCTACATCATGGCCTGGAGTGGGGGCACAAACACTTCTGAGTGGAAAGCCCTACAAAAGATAGTGAACACAGCGCAGTAGGTCGCAGGCAAAACTCTCCCCACCATCAAGAATATCTACATGGAACACTGCCATTGAAGAGCAATAGTAATCACCAAGGATCCACACTACCCAGAACATACTCTGTTCTCACTACTGCCATCAGGAAGGAGGTACAGGTGCTAAAGGACACAAACCTTCAGGTTCAGGAGTAGTTGCTCCATAATCAGACTCCTGAACAACAAACTCAATCAGAGACTTGTTTAAGCACTCGTACTTTGCTTACTATTTATTATTGAACATTTCTACTTCTGTATTTGCAAATAGTTTGTTTATAGTACTTTCATTTGCTTGCATTTCTTTCTTTCTTTGAGTTCAGTTTACAGTTACCAGTAACTGGAAATTCTGCCTGGCCCACAGGAAGAAGAATTTCAAGGGTGTATGTGATGTCATTATGTACTCTGACAATACATTTGTACTTTATGATTCAAGATGCTTCACTGAGTGGTGAAGGGATGGGGGACTAAGTTAGGAAAATGGAATTATAATATTCAACAGTCACAATCTAACAGAAAGGGGAAAGAAGTCCAATGTTGTTCAACACTTCCTAAATGTTCTTACCTCATCCTGGATATCATGCATGACAAGGAATGGAATAAAAAAGAGTGGAACTTTAATCCAGTGAAATTATCTAATTATATCGAGTGAAAGATGGAGTTTGTGGCACTATTAAATCGTCATTTAGAATCAAAATCATGGTGAATATTGGGCCTTGGCTCAGTTCAATATTGTTTGATGAATTTTCATTTTGATCACTCACTGGAGATCCTAGCAATTTCAAAGGTGGTGTATAATGACACATTTATTTCCACATTCTTTCAGATAAATATTTTACCCATTACCTTCAATAGTTTGTCATAGCGTTCTGCAGACATAAGAAACCTCCCATCTTCCAGCTGCATCTCTCTGTTTTCCAAAAGATTGTTCAAGACAGGTAGCACGTTACGTTCAGCTTTCTCCAGTCCTTCCAGCACCAATATCCTACCTTTGGTGGCAGCTCGGACAGCACACTTTTCAGAGAAAAAAAGATGAGCATGTAAGCATATAAGAAATTGATCAAGGGGCAGGCCATTTAGCCCCTTATATTTGTTCATCCATTCAAATTAATTCATGATTGATCATTCACCTCAGAACCACCTTCCCACATTAACTCCATATCCTCAATTCCCTTAATATCTATAAATGTATCAATCTTTGTTTTCAGTGTACTCAGTGATTAAGCTTCACATCACTCTTGGATTGTGAATTCAAAAAAAGAATTCTCCCCAATTCTGCTCTAAATCCTGACTCTTTATTTTGGAACTGAGACCCCCTCATTCAAGATAACTGCAAATACATCAACTCTGCATCGACTCTGCCAAACCTCAAAAATTTTGCATGCTTAAATGAGTAACCAATTGGAAATAAAACTAAGACATTGGCTCCAAAACATATCATACAAAAGTCCCACAAACAACCAATAGCAGCTGTGCATCCACAATATAAAGAAAAATTGCTGGAGATGCTCAGTAAATCAAGCAGCATATATGAAGGGAGAAACATAGACAATATTTCATGCCTGTGCAAATATTGATGAACCATCTTTGTACCTCAATGCTTTCAAACTCCAGGATGTGGAGGCCTAGACATCTTAATCTCTTCTAACCAATCTGCCATCCAGGAATCAATGGTAAACTTTCAAAACTTTTAATGAATCAAACCCTCTCGCAATAAGACCATTTTTTAACTGTTTTCTATACCTGTGAATTAACAGTCATTGATGGATATATAGGGTCAATGTGATCTCTACAGCTCAAATTCTTTCAACGTCTCCTTTTTAGCTTCCCTGCATTTTCTTCACAGCTTCCAATGCCAGCTCGTTTATATCACCAGCAATGTTGGTCTGTTCATCCAAGTCATTGAGATTTTGAACAGCCAGGACACCAGCGTCAATCAGCGAGACAATCCATTTATTACACCTTACTAACCAGAAAAATCCCCACTGATTTTTTTCTGACCATTTTGAAAAAGTAACCAGGCAATAAAACTTATAATACAACCAAATGAAAGTAAAACCAAGATACTGCAGACAAAACCTAACTGCACAAGAGACTCACAAACAGCAGCTATGCATCCTCAATAACATGAGAAATTGTTTGAGATATTCAGTATTCCAGGAAGCATGTATAGAGGGAGAGTTAGTTAACATTGCATGGCTGGATAAACATTGAATAACTATCAGGTCTCACCATTGTCATAGAGAAATTTTGTGTTCATATATCAAAATCTGGAAATAGGCTACATATGAAAATGTTGAGAAAGATGAGAATGCCATCATATGAGTAGCTGAGATGAATGGAGACATTCACTGGTGGACAAATTATCTTCCATAACTGGAAAAGAGCTAGATAGAGGTTATGGGGAAAAGAACTGGGGTAGGATGACACATACAGAACAGCTAGATTTTGTGTTCTAGATTCTATCATTGTTAATTTATTAACAAAATGAACATATACGGTGCCACATTATGGAATTTCTAGCCCACAGGCAACATAATTCAACCCACTTCAATAGTCGACAGCACTACTCACCCTAAGAACTCCCACGAAAACATAGCAATCAATGGACAAATTGATAAACGATTCCAGTTAACATAGAGCTGATGAAAGTCACAGCCTCATGAATTTAATATTGAGCAGCTGAGTACAAATAATTACCAGGATCAATTCCCACATCAGTTGCACTTGTTCAAGGAGACAGATCAAAAATGGTTCAAAATTCAGTCATTTGATAGAGTTATTTGATCTCAGTCGAGGCAGCAGTATACATGACACTTTGTAGTGGCCGCATACTTGTGTAAGCATTGAAAAGCGCTGGTCACTGCTGTAACACATCAGTGGTGAAGCTTGGGAAATGTACCATGCGTGCGTGGGGTTGGAAGGAGAGAAGGAGTGTCGTGATCACCTGTGGGTCTGTAGTGAATTGGTAAAGCAGCAGGGTGTGGCGCAAGAGGCTGCTGGGAAGAAGACAGTTGATGTAATGGGAAGTAAAATGTCGACACAGATTTTTGCTGAAGAACATTGAGTGTATCCTTTTTATTGGTCATCTAGCATGTGGTGAGCAGTTCCTATAACTAGTGGTTCACAGCACCTCCTGATTAAGGATGGAAATGCCCAATGGTAAAAACATTATGTGTTCAGTCATGGAAGTAAAGCTCGAATTCCACACCATTTTTACAGACAATGCACAGGCATGGGTTTTTGATCCTCGAGGCATGTTGCCTGTAACAAGTCAGAAAACAAAGTTCGGTTTGCTCATGGCGCATCTCCTGGAGCAGATTGCTTGCGAGGTGGAAGATGTGCTAATGAATCCAGACGAACACATTCCATACAACATCCTTAAGGTGACCATTCTGGAGCGCACTTAGCCATCCCAACAATCGTGCATTGAGGAACTGCCACCCAATGACAGTCTCAGCGATAGAAGGCCATCACAGATGGCGCAGACTGGCTGGAAAGAGAGAATCGAAGGAAACGTCAGGAAACAAGTTCCTCTGCTGTTTGCCTCCTCAAGTTCAGAGACATCTGGTAGGAGTTTTTCAGGTAGCCACCATTGATGAATTAGTAAAACATGCTGATCTCGTTAGGGACACAACCTCTGCAGGGCAGCGATGAGCACTTGCTGTAGCAGCCAGTCAACCAGAAAGAAAACTGAGGTGGAGGAACAAGTGTAAGTATTCAGTGTGCAAGTTAAGACTTAAACAGCCCAATGGAATTACTCCTGTTTCCGGTCCAACTGGAATCATGTGGGTCGGGAACAGGGCAGAGGTGACGTGCAATGTATTTGTTCAAAACCCCAGGAATTTGGCGCTGTAGCCTCGTTGTGCCAGCCTCCTTGCACCTTTCCACAAACAGTACCCAGGAAATGACAAGCCCAGCCGTAGAGGTAACTGCTGACCATGGGCAACTCAGCCACTGTCTTTTCCTCAAGGATGTTAGTCCACAAGAGTGCAGTCACCCTAACGCATCATTTATTCCAGCAGCCGCGAGTGATCCAATAACCAAGCATATGGACAGAGGTTGCTCATGCTTGATTTCAGTCTCGGGAAGCCTTTTCAGTGGGTTTCATGGTCGCGAATGTATCAAAAACCATTGTTGGAGCAGATTTTTTGGTCACACTTTTCCTTGCTGGTGGACTTGAAAAATCGTTGTGTGATTGACAGTTGAATTTGTCGCCCCACAATGGTCATCACTCACCTGTTTCCAACCTAGCACCTTCCCATTCCAAGGGTTACTCAAGCTGTTCCGTCCCCTGGCAACCCCTTCACATCAGCACCACGATAGCAAACATGCAATAACTACCACATAGAAACCCATGGTCCTCTGGTTGCAGCTTGCGCCTGTAGGTTATCCCCAGATCGGCTTATAATTTCAAAGGCTGAGTTCAATTACATGCAGGAAGTGGGGATAGTCAGTAGATCTGACAGCTGCTGGACATCACTGCTACGTATAGACCCGAAGATGTCTCTAGGTGGTCGTGTGGGGATTACCAGGCATTAAACAATGCCACCATCCCTGAACAATACTACGTACCGAATTTACAAGATTTCTCAGCGAACCTTCAAGGTAAGCAAGTGTTTTCTAAAGTCAACTTGGTGTGCACCTATTATCAGATCCTGGTTGAATCTGAAAATGTTTCAAAGAAAGCAGTGATTGCTCCTTTTAGCACATTTGAATTTCTGTGAATGCCTTTTGGCTTGCGACACACAGCCCAAACATTCCAGTGGCTTATGGACCATGTTCTCTTTGGCCTCAGTTTTACTTACTTCGATGATATTCTGGTGGCAAGCACAAACGAGGTGGAGCACAAAAGCCATTTAATTACACTATTCGATCAACTCGATGATTTTGACATTGTGATCAATCTGGCCAAATGCATTTTTGGAGCTGTCGCACTTATGTTTTTGGAGCATAAGGTTACAAGGAAAAGCATCTTTCCAGAAGAAATATGGGTACAAGAAATTCAAGTCTTTCTAATGCCTGTTTCGTTTGACCAGTTACGGCTTTTTCTAGGGATGATGAATGTTTACCACAGTTACTTACCAAATGCAGCCACATCCCTCTTACCTCTGCCTAATCTCATCAAAGGTTCAGATAAATCATCTTCCAAAAGATCTTAATTTTTGGATGAAGATGCTCTTTGTACTTTCAATAAGACTGCACTTGCAATGCCACTATGCTTATGCACCTGAAGCCCAATGCCCTGCTGCTCTCTCTCGTCACAGATGCCTCCGTCAATGCCTTGGGAGCAGTGTTGGAGCATCAAGTCGATGGGACATTGGAGCCTCTAGTGTTTTTTTTTTCAGTTAAGTTGTCACCTGCTTAGGTGAAATACAGTAAATTCGGGTGAAAATTCCTTGCTGTCTACTTTGGAGTAAAGCACTTTCGCTATTTGTTGGAGGGTTGCCCTTTTATCATTTATGTGGACCACCAGCAACTTACATGTACCTCATGGACAAGTGTGCAGAACTATTCACCAGGTGAAGTCTAACATTTGGATCTCAGACTACAACTTTCCTCATTCATCCAGCACATTCAATGGAAATGGAATACGGTGGCTGATGAACTGCCCAGACAAGATGTAGAGGCCTTACATAGGATGACTAGCATGGACTTGACTGCCACAGCTCAAGCACACACATGGATCTCGATCTCATCTGGTTCTGTCAGATCAACACAGCTCTCAACCTGAAAAGCTTGCGCATTAGTGACTCAGGTGAGACACTAGTGTGTGACATTTCCACTGGTATACCAAGACCCTTTGTACTTAGGGTTAGGCAGTTTTCAGTGCCCTCCACAACTTCTCTCATCCAGGCAGGAGATGGACAGTCAAGTTGGTTATGGAACAGTTTACCTGGCCTCATTTAAAGCTGGATGTTGGATTACGGGCACAAACCTGCTTGCTGTTTTATCATTCCAAAGTCTCCAGACACACAAAGTCATGGAGATTTTCCTGTTCCAGATTCTCATTTCAATTATGTCCACCTGGACTTGGTTGACCCGCTCCTGCCATTGAGAAAATACGCTTTTTTATTCATATGTGAGGACTGAGCTAATGAGATGGCAGGAGGCCATTCCTGTCTCCAACATCTCTGCAGAGACAGTTGTCTGGACGTTCATTGACCTTTGGATTACAGTCTTCAGTGTCCCAGGCACCATTACCACTAACTGAGGGACTCAGTTTGAGTCGGCATTGTTCCAGGCCCTCACTGAGCTTTTAGGCACCACCCACATTCAGACTATGGCTTACTATCCACAGACCAATGGCATTAAAAGTAGCATTGACAGCTGGGACTGGGGAACGATACATCTCTGTGGAGCGAATGGTTTCCCATGCTCTACTCTTTGGCGATCATACTGCCATGAAAGCAGTTGTCAGTGGCGGAAATGGTATATGGCATCACACTAACGCTGCTTGACAAATCTGTTGAATCAGTTATGGAGACTGGTCTGTATGACCCAGCCAATTATATAGACCGACAGAGCATGCAATTACTTAAACCAACACTAATGTGACAGGCAACCACTGCAGTGTATGTGCCATCTGATCTACAACACTGCACATGTCTTCATTTAACATGACGCCATTTGTCAGCCACTCCAACAAGTTTACAACTAAGTCATACCACGTCAGCCTAAAAGTTTTGTGATTTGGCAGAACAGGAAGACTGACACTGTCTCAATTCACCGTTTGAAGCCAACATATATTGAGGATCAGCTGCTTACATAACAACCCATACCAAAGATGTTTCAGGTCACCAGCCAGTCCGATCATCCATCACCAGTGTTGTAGAACTGGACTGAATCAGGCTGGACTATCAACCTGCCAGACTGGACTGTTATGTAGCAGGACAGATTCAGACAGTTGCTCAACCAATGCAGGCCATACCTCATGTCTTCAGCTTCTAAGGTCCTACACTAATCCAAAAGAAGCAGAAATTCTGAAAAAAATTGAGACAGCCTATTTCCCATTGACATTTATCAATATGAAAGTGAGTCAAAAAAGTTTAGAACTGGACACTGATTTTGGTTGTGATACTTGCTAAATGAAATTTTTGCATTTCCCTGTTAAGAATCCCCATAAACTTGCAAAGAATTACACTGAGTTAGCATCATGAGAAAATGCTACTTAACCAAACTAGTCTAGGTAGGTATTGATGTTCCACAGAAGCTTCTCGCAGTACCATCTTATCATCCCCTCAGAAGGAATTGCTTTCCCTTAAATAAATCTGTTAATTACCTCATGCAATGCATGGCACACCAAAGAAACACAATAAATGTAGAGACTGGAATATTGAGCAAATTATGAGAAGCTAGAGGGACACTTTTTGGGTCAGGATCCTTTGTCAAAAAAGGGTCACAACCCAAAACGGTGACTTTCCATTTCTAAGGATGCTGGCTGATATACTTAATTCCTCCATCCGCTCAATATTTGTGCATGGCATATCAAGTTCCATTTTAAACAAAGAACCTCCTCCTGAACTTAATCAATTTATCAGTGACTGCTTTAATAAAAGTTTATTGTAGCTTTGGATTTGGCCACGATGGTAACAGTTATAATGACAATGAGTTTACTGTCATATACATTGTACATTCTACATTTGCACCTGTGATTTGAAAACTGTATGGAAGTACTCGCCAACATAACCTGTAAGTAATTGTCGACAAGCATATATGGATAACATTTTCAGATCCCAGATTGTGAATAACATTTTTATAACCTCTACCAACCCTGTTGTAAAAATGTCATTGCATTATAAGGAGACAGATGGCGGCACTGCTGGAGCTTCTGCAACGTCAGTGCTGCCACTGTGTAGACCGGGAATGGGGAGTATTTAAAGCCTTGCGACCGCAGAATCTGGATCCAAGATGGCAGCGCCTGTGATCAGCAGATGCCTCAGTAGGTTACAGGCTCTGGAGAAGCAGAGGACTAGCACAGGATACTAGAAAATGGGAGACAAACCCCCACACCCGCCCCCCCCGCCCCCACCAATTGAGAAGGAGAAGCAGGACAGTGGCCACGGCAGCGGATCAGCAAGGGGCTCTGAGGCTGAAGAACACGCAGGCTGCTGGTGACTGCAGAGGAAGGACCACCCTATGCTGAGGACTGCTGGAGACTGACCAGGTACCAAAACCAGGATTTGAGAGGGCACTGAGGGTCCTGAAGGGTTCCTGATTGTGTTGGAAGTTCAGATCTGGAGCTTTGGTTGCCAGTGGTTTGGTCTGGAGTTTGTGAGGCCGTCGAGGCGACAGGAGTGCTGAGGGTGAATCCATGGACACTCATTGACTCTGTAGGGACTCTCTTTTGCTTCTTTTTCTCTGACTTTAAGAGGCACTTGGAAATTTCTGATGATGGTGAATCTGCCTGCTTTATGGCAGTCTCAAGCAAATTTTATGTGATCTTACACCTGTTTTATTACAAGACAATAAAGGAATTTTGATTCTTGGTTCTTCAATCACCTATAAGTACATCTATCACAGTTTTGGTACCATTCATTTTTGACTTGCTCCAGGAAAGAAGGAATTTAGAACTCCAGAGGTAGGCCATGCTAATCTAAAGGGAGACAAGTGGTTAAAAAAAATTAACAGGAGAACAAAGTTGAAGTTACAAAAATAACCAAAGCTGAATGCGCAAAAAAGTTGCAAATAAATGGCATCACTCAAAACACTCTAAATTTTATGCTTCTCCTTTCTCACTCATTGAAACCCAATATAAAGCTTCGACTGCATTGGAGAGGGCGCAGATAAAATCAGATAAATTTCAGTAGGACATTGCCTGGGATGGAGTGTTTCAGTTGCAAGAAGAAACTGGAGAGGCAGGTCTGTTTTCCCTGAAGCCGAGTTGAAGATGACTGATATCTACAAAATCATGAGGGATATGGATAGGCTAAATTGCAAAAAACACTTTTAACTTAAAAAAGGTAAATAAAATTCTAGTTTTTTTAGACAAGGTAAGGGGTAAGAGATCTAGAAGGGATCTGAGGGGCACTTTTATCATCAGACGGGTGAGGACCTGGAATACCCTGCTGCAGAGAGTGGGGAAGCAGATTTGCAGAGATAATTTGATGAGCATTTAAAATGCTTAAGCATAGAATTGTTGCAAGATGGGATCAATACAAATGAATGACCATTAGCCAGTGTGGAAATGGTGGACCAGATGGCCTATTTCTCTGTTGTATGGTGCCATCATTGGCTAACTCCGTACTCTTCCCTGTCCCCTATTATTTTGAATGATTTCTCCTGCTCAAGAAAGATAGAAAAATCTGGATCTGCAAGGCTCCTAATGGGACATTGAGTGAAAACAACTTTCATACACTTTCAAACTGCAGAGGCCCCTCAAGACAATGCCACTTACATCTCTGTCCCGCATGGGGTCTTGATGGCTAGAATGAAGCAGGATCTGATGACACAGTTACCACTGCCAGGTTTCTTTGAGATAAGTGTAGAGATGTTGGGTTGTGGAATGGAGAGAATTGGCAGCCCATCATTAATATCAAACTCAGGGTAACATAGAACATTACAGAACAGTACAGGCCCTTCAGCCATAATGTTGTGTCAACCCATATATACCTATATAAAAAAAAAACCCTGCCTACCTCATAATCTTCGATTTTGCTTTCATCCATGTGCCTGCCTAAGAATCTTTTAAATGCCCTTATTGTTTCAGTCTCCACCACCAGCCTGGCAGTGAATTCCAGGCACGCACAATTCTGTGTAAAAATCTTACCCCTGATGTCTCCCCTTTACTCCCTTCATTTTGTACAGATGTCCTCTGATGTTTGCTGCTACCTGCCTGGAAAAAAGGTGCTGATTGTTTATCTTACCTATGCCTATCATAATCTTGTAGACCTCGATTAAATCACCTCTCATGCTTCTTCTCTCCAAGGAGAAATGCCCGAGTTCTGCTAACCTTGCCTCATAAGATATATTTCCAACCCAGGAAACATCCTAGTAAATCTCCTCTCCACCCTCTCCATAGCTTCCATATTCTTTCTGTAATATGACCAGAACTGAACATAATATTCTGTGGTCTCACCAGAGATCTATAGAGCTGCGACTCTTGAACTCAATCCTCTGATTAATAAACCCAGCATACCTTAGGCTTTCTTAACTATCCTATCAACCTGCATGGCGACTTCAAGAGATCTATGGATTTCAACCTCAAGGCCCTTCTGTTCTCCCACCCTGTTAGGTATCCTACCATTAACCATGCACTCTGCCTTCGTTTGACCTACCAAAATGTATCACCTCACACATCCGGATTGAACTCCATCTGCCTCTTTTCTGCCCAAATCTGCATCCCGTCTATATGCTGTTGTAACCTAGACAGCCTTCAACACTATCCACAACACCTCTAACCTTTCCATCATCTGCAAACTTACTGACCTATCTCTCTACTTCTTCATCAGGTCATTTATAAAAATCACAAAGAGCAAGGGTCCCAGAACAAATTCCTTTGGAATTCCACTCGTCACTGACCTCCAGGGCAGAATACTTTCCATCCACTACTACTCTCAGGAAGGCATGATACAGGTAAACTAATTCTGTATCCACACAGCCATGACTTTCTGAACAAGACTCCCATGGGGGAACTTGTCAAATGACTTAATGTATAATAAAATTATTTACAATAAGTAGCTCATGGAATCATGGCAGTACTAAGTGGAGGCACAAGTTCCTGGCATGAATGGAATTAACATTATTCCTAAAGCTGAATTTCTGTTAGCTGAGATAATTATCATTTACACTTAAGTGAATTCCCTGCTGACATAATCTAAACATTTTCAGTGAGCAGAAGCTGTGGATAAATCAAGATTTCCTCATACCAACGCACCTTTATTAAACTATAATTGTATTTTAAAATTTCAATTGCAAACCAAATTGCAGAAAAATATTAAAATGCTTTCATCTAAGTTAAAATCTAATAAGAAAGCTTGAAATGTTTCCAGGACATTTCTACATAACTATAGAAAGAGATTGTGACTGAGGAAAATAAATAGAATATCTTTGTTTTAATTCTTGTTTGCATAAATGGTCATTCATTTTTCACTAATGTCAAATTCAATGGATAACTTTACTAAGACTTTAAAAGTATCTGTAAATTTATTTCCACAGATTATTTTAATAGAGGTTTCAGAAGAACTCTTTGACCAACTGCTTATTTTATGTTTCAGATGCAGGGGCAGAATATATTGTGCCTCTTTAAAATGTACTAGACTTGCATGGGTCAGTTTTTTTTAGCTCACTCAATATGTGCATGGCAGCTGTAGTTCACAGTTCATGGCAATCAAATCCTCTAGATTTATCAAATGTACTTTGCTTCTTTTTTCTACTCATTACACATCTCAGTGGGGTATCAAAAGATCTCCAGGTCTTCTTACAACATAAAAGGTGCTGGAAGAGCTCAGCAGGTCAGACAGAATCCATGGAAGACAACATTACGGGCTGAAACCCTCAATCAGGAACAGCAAGAAACTGGCATTTGGGCATCTGGAAATAGTCATCTTAAGTCTGAAAATTATCTTCAATAGGCTAATGGGGAGATATATTTAATTGCACTTTGTAAACCACTACTTGTGTACTTTAATGAATTAAACATTGGTTGCTTCAAATAAAGTCATAACTATGAACTGAATTACATTAAATTTCTGAGCAGTGTATCTTTCTTTTTTTAAAAAAAATATTTGATTGAATATTCCATACATGCAATAATAAATTATTATAATATAGATATAAAAAAAACAAATTGATTACATACATGATGGTTTTCAGCCCACCTCACACCCCCCCCCCCAAATATACAAATTGAAAAAAGTTTAAAAAAAAATTATAGGTATAAAAAGAGAAGAATAAAGAAAAGAGAAAGTAAAAAACAATCTTTGGATTGCAAAGAGAGATGTTACACAGTACAATTCATCAGTTCTAACAAACATACAGAGGAGAATTTTGCAGGGCTAGAAGGATAAAAAGAATATCACTACAAATTTAATCCCATTATTTGAGTGTACGGGTGCTGAATTTGTAAAAACAGAGTATTTATTTCCTAAATTATAAGTATTTTTTTCCAAAAGAATACAACTTTGAATTTCTGCATGCCACGTGGCATAGTTAAATATGTATTGGATTTCCAAGTAATTGCAATACATTTTCTTGCTAATGTTAATTTAACAAATTTGAATTCATGAATTGATAATTTTAATTTAGGATTTGTACCTTCAATATTTCCTAGTAAAAAATAAATCAAGATTTAGCAGAAAAACAACTCCTGTAACTTGTTCCAAAAAGTTACTTAGTCACCCATTGGGTCAAGACCACGCTGAATGTATAAAAGATCCTACATCTTCACCATACCCAAAACATTGATCTGATAAATCTGATTTCAATCTATTCAATTTCTGTGGTGTAAGATAGAACTGATGTAAAATATTTTATTGAATTAATCTACATCTTACATTGATAGTATTAGTCATACAATCCCTTCATAAATTTTCCCACATTTGTTGGTCTATGGTAATATTCAAAACTATTTCCCATCTCTGCCTAGATCTATATAATCCTAATTTAGGAGTTCCTGCTTGTAATAATAAATACATCAAAGAAGTAAATTTTTTAACAGTTCCACTCCTAATAAGAAGTTCTACCTCAGTACAACTAGACAGAATCATTGTTGGTCCCAACTTATTTCTCAAATATGCTCTTAACTGACAGTCACAAAAAAGGATTTTATATGGTATTTCATATTTCTCAATTGCTCAAATGACATTAATTGAGATCTTTAGTAACCATCTTCCACATTAACAATCCCTTTATGGTACCATATATTTAAGAACTGATCTTTCTTTCTTTCTTCTTTGGCTTGGCTTCGCGGACGAAGATTTATGGAGGGGGTAAAAAAGTCCACGTCAGCTGCAGGCTCGTTTGTGGCTGACCAGTCCGATGCGGGACAGGCAGACACGATTGCAGCGGTTGCAAGGGAAAATTGGTTGGTTGGGGTTGGGTGTTGGGTTTTTCCTCCTTTGCCTTTTGTCAGTGAGGTGGGCTCTGCGGTCTTCTTCAAAGGAGGCTGCTGCCCGCCAAACTGTGAGGCGCCAAGATGCACGGTTTGAGGCGTTATCAGCCCACTGGCGGTGGTCAATGTGGCAGGCACCAAGAGATTTCTTTAGGCAGTCCTTGTACCTTTTCTTTGGTGCACCTCTGTCACGATGGCCAGTGGAGAGCTCGCCATATAACACGATCTTGGGAAGGCGATGGTCCTCCATTCTGGAGACGTGACCCATCCAGCGCAGCTGGATCTTCAGCAGCGTGGACTCGATGCTGTCGACCTCTGCCATCTCGAGTACCTCGACGTTAGGGGTGTGAGCGCTCCAATGGATGTTGAGGATGGAGCGGAGACAACGCTGGTGGAAGCGTTCTAGGAGCCGTAGGTGGTGCCGGTAGAGGACCCATGATTCGGAGCCGAACAGGAGTGTGGGTATGACAACGGCTCTGTATACGCTTATCTTTGTGAGGTTTTTCAGTTGGTTGTTTTTCCAGACTCTTTTGATAAAACTAAAAGAGGATTAATCAATGGGTTTTTGAGGTGATACAGACCCTCCTCCGATATCCTGATTTATTTTATTCTAAACATTAAGTAAATACTTCAATAATGGTGTCTCTTTATCAGCAACCAAACAGTTTCAATTCCTATTTATATAGCAGTGTATCTTTCGATGAGAATAAAACACAGGCCACATTCTTGATATAGTTCTTTGAACTTGGTACAATTCATAACTTTTTTTAAAAGAAAGTATTTGAACTCATTTGTCCTATTTTGTATTATATGTTTTACAAAATGAATCCCTGAAGTCGTACAATAAAAGCATAGTTTCTAGAAATATTATCTGTCCTTGTGTATTTCAATATACTGAATGAATTTTTGCTTTTAGTTCAAAAATTGCTTCTGGGGATCTTCTTGGTTTTAATTGTAGTTTCTAGTCACCACAGGCAGTGTGTATAGTTCCACTCTGATTTATGCTCATTATCTCAGTTTGAACCATGTCACTCTGAGCATATTTGTGCTTTGATGACAAGATTTAACATTGCTTGGGAAGCACAAGATTCAAATCATTCTCTATAATAGTCTCAACTTTTTAATTGGATCATGTTAGTTTTTGTTTTATTTTATATATCTTCATTGTGCTCAGACCTGGGAGCATTGCCTGATTGAAGCCATCTAAAGCACTCATATCTGCTTCTTAAAACTGTTTCCAAAAAAAGTCGAATGCTCCTCTGCTTTTTCCAAGTTGAGTTCTTTCACTTTTCTGCTTTCTCTCAACTAGATGATAAACTTCATTGTTAATTCTTGGCTGACATAAGCCTTGTGTATTTAGTGCTGCCATCTTTCTAACAAGATATTAAATATATTAAATTGAGGCCTCATCGAGGATCTCAGGTGGATGTACAGATCCATGAGAATATGTTCACAAGAAAATTCCATCCAATGTCCCGCTTATCGTTCATCTACGATCCTTCCTGACAGAAGATCTTGACCTGAAACATTGACCAGCACTTTGCCTCCAAGAAGGCACCACTCCTTCCCCCTCTACACATTACTGACCCAAATAAAATTCTATGGAGGAGGAAACCAGAGCACCCAGACAAAATTCATGGAGAACATCCAAACTCCACAGAGATAGTACCCAAGGTTAGGATCAAACATGAGTCACTGGTGCAACACTGTGCCTCTCCATATTCTTTGGCTTTGAGTTTTTAAACTGATGTGAACAATTGTGACAAATGGAAAATTCTTCACTTCATTCAGCCCCATTCATGAGGAAAGATTTAATGGTCATTCTAAATTACATCAGATAGGCAAGGCTCAGCATCATGATGCCATCTACATCCTATACATAAATCACATACTATCACCAAACAGCAATATATTATCAAGTTGAAACCTGAGCCAGCTATTTAAATTCTGGCACATAATGCTAATAAGAAATCATCTCATCTTTCTATAGCCAAAGTGATTAATGGGCACAATCCACCCCATATTTTCTCCTAACACCTTCATTTATCCTGGGAATCAAAGCAAATCTTTTTAATATACAGCACCTAAGAATGAATGTACTGAGGGATTCTGCTAACTTCCCATAGTCCTTTTCACTGACATGTGTCAAGATTGAAAGATATTTTGGCCCTTGCTGGGAATAAGCAATATGAACCTACCCAGTTATCTATCCCCATCTAACTAAAAAAATGATTAGATCAGGACCAGATCACTGAATTGATAGTTTCAAAAATTATTAGTTGATAGCTTATTGCTTTTTAAGGCCCACACTTGTAGACGATCATTGGCAATAAACATTGGAGGCATGTAAGAATGGAACAGCAGTTATCATGGGGGACTTTAACATGCACATAGACTGGATGAATCAGATTGGTCGAGGCAACATTGAGGAGGTCTTAATAGAATGCATACATGATGGCTTTCTTGAACAGCTTGTTACTGAACCTACAAGGGAACATGCTATCTTGGAACTGGTCCTGTGTAGTAAGACCAATTCAGTACAATTAGCGATCTTGTAGTTAAGGATCCTCTTGGAAAGAGTAATCACAGTATCAATGAGTTTATCATACAAATGAAGGGTACAATAGTTCAGGCTTAAACCAGTGTGTTATGCCCAAACAAGAGAAAAACTACAAAGGGACGACTGGGCAGGGCAGACTGGGAACATTAACGATATGGTTGAGGAAAAGTGGAAGACTTTCAAAGAGATTTTTCATGGAGTTCAACAAAGGCATATTCCAGTTAAAAGAAGGGACAGTAAGGGTGGAGACACCCAGCCTTGAATAACTAAGGAAATAAAGGAAGGCATCGAACTAAAAGCTCATGTGTACAAAGTCGCCAAGAGCAGTGGAAATTAGAAGATTGGGAAAATTTTAAAAAGCAATAAAGAACCATAAAGTGATAAATAAAGAGAAGGAAAGCAGATTATGAGAAAAGATTAGCTAAAAATATAAAAGTGTACAGTAAAGTTTTTATAATTATATTAAGTGCAAAAGTTGGTCCAATGGAAGATGAAAAGGGGAATTGATGTTCGGTAATAAGGAAATGACTTTTCTGTATATTATTCTATGTTTTTAATATAAAGATTAAAAAGGAAAAAGGAAGGATCAAAATGGCTGAGATTTTGAATGAATATTTTGTGCCGATCTTCACAGTAGAGGACATGTCGAACATATTATGGATAAGATAACCCTAACCCTTTTATTAATCATTTATCTCCATTTCTACAGCAGCTTCTCGTTCCTCCACATTTTCTACTCTTTTCCCTATTTCAGTCATGACCTACTCTAAGCTTTGCATTCTGTCTTCAGGTCTTTTCATTTTTCTTTTAATTGAACTAAATTCTAATGATAGCCATTCTTTTAATGATCTAATTTGTTCTTTGAAAAACACTTTATCTAAACTTTTTCCTTCTATTTTACCTTCTTCTTTCCTTTAAAATTCTTGATCTTCTTCCTCCTCTTCTTCTGTGTCTGTATCTATGTCTGCGTTATCTTCTTCTCTTCTCTGTATCTGTGTACCTTTATCCTTCTCTGGTGAGTTGCTTCTGTATCCTTGCTGGGCCTCCAGCTGCTGTGTCTCCTGTTGTTTGGCCTCCTTCTGCAGGTCAACCCGTTGTTGGGCCTCCTGCTGCAGGCCGACCTTCTGCTGGGCCTCCTGCTGCAGGGCGTCCCCCTGTCGGTCGCCCCATTGGCGCTCACCCTCTTCTAGCCTTTCATTCTCTTTCTCACTCTTCTTCTTTCTTGTTTACTTCCCCCAGCCGAATGCCCCGATACTGGGCGTCTCTCAGCTGACCACTCACCAGCTGAGTACCCCTCCCATCGGCGTTAATCTTTTCTTTTACTTGCACATGCGCAGTTGCGCACCTCTTCTTGGCTCTGAGAGCCATTTTTGAAGTCCGCCGGTTGGGAGGACACTGCGCCTCTGGGGACTCACCAACACCGGAGATCAGCTGCTTCTCTCCACGATGGCTCTCTGCTCCGATGTGCAGGTAAGGCCTTCTTCTTTATTCTCCAGTGATTTTCCTTCTTTCCTTTTCACTGTTATTCTTATTTTTTCTCTTTTGGGTGCCATCTTCTGTCTCTTCTCTGTAACTTTATCTTTCTTTTCCTGTATTTTATGTTTATTGAGCTCTGTTTCTTCACACTTTTTTAAAAATTTTCTCTGGAGAGGGCTGGTTCCACCCGACCACTCACTACTCCATCACGTGACTCTTCACAGAAGTTATAATTGAGGCTTTAATGATAATGTACCAAATTTCTCTGGACTCTGGGCAGGACCTGGTGGACTAGGAGACAGTGAATGTCACACCACTATTCAAAATGGATGTAGGCAAAAGGAGGGATCGATAGACCAGTTAGTTTAACATCTGTAGTTAGGAAAATGCTTGAAGCTATCATTAAAGAAGAAATAGCAAGATGTCTGGAGCGAAATGGATCCATCAGCTAGATGCAGCAAAGGAAGATCCTGTTTGACAAACTTACTGGAACTAGTTGAGGATATAAAGAGTGTGGTAGATAGAGAAAAGCATATAGATATGGCTTACTTGGATTTCTGGAAAGCATTGATAAGGAACAGCATAAAAGATTTATACCTAAGATAAGGATGCATAGAGTTGAGAGTGATGTATTAGAATGGACAGAGGATTAGTTAACTAATAGAAAGCAAAAGACTTAAGGCACAGAGGTGTTTTTTCTGGTTGGCAATCAGTGGTGAGCAGTGTGCCGCAGAGATTGGTGCAGGGCCTGGAACTGTTGTTCATATACATTAGTGATGTGGAGAAGGGGACAGAGTGTAATGTATCTAAGTTTGCTGATGACACTAAATTGAGTGGAAAAGCAAATTGTGCAGAGGATATGTAGAGTCTGCAGAGATTATATATATATATATATATATATATATATATAGGTTAAGTGAGTGGGCAAGGGTCTGGGAGATGGAGTACAAGGTTGGTCTCTCTTTAGGCTTTCAAAAAGACAAATGGAATGTTGGCTTTCTTTGCTAGAGGGATTGAATTTAGGAGCAGGGAGATTATGCTGCAACTGTATAAGGTACTGGTGAAGCTGCATCTGGAGTACTGCGTGCAGTTCTGGTCTCCTTACTTGAGTAAGGATGTACTGGCTTTGGAAGCACTATAGTGGAGGTTCATCAGGTTGATTCCAGAGATGAGGGGGGTTAGCCTATGAGGAGAGATTGAGTTGTCCGGGACTGTACTCATTGAAATTTAGAAGAATGAGCAGGGATCTTATAGAAACGTATAAAATTATGAAAGGATAAGATAGAGGTAGACAAGTTGTTTCCAATGGTGAGGGAAACCAGAACTAGTAGATTTAGGATGGAGATGAGGAGTAACTGCTTTTCCTAGAGGGTGGTGAATCTGTGGAATTTGCTGTCCATTGAAGCAGTGATGGCTACCACATGTAAATATATTTAAGACAAGTTTAGATAGATTTTTATATAGTAGAAGAATTAAGGGATATGGGGAAAAGGCAGGTAGATGGAGATGAGCCACATTCTCATTGAATGGTGGTGCAGGCTTGACGGGCTGAATGGCCCACTCCTGTTTCTTATGTTCTTGTGTTTTTATGTGGTTCTGTCCAAAAGATGGGGCTATTGCTTCAAAGAGTAACAGCCTCTATCTAAATTGGCAGTTTCACTGCAAGAGCTTGGCATGTAAAATATATTTAAAATTCAAAGAAATAATATGTCAGTTCATTCTGAGAAACTGGATGCTATGTTAAGGCCTTATTAATCCATTCAGTGTCGAAAGCTTCCAGCTTTAACAGTTGGTGAGCATCGAGTGAGATGAGTCATATGGGGAGAACGTTGGACATGACTGTGATCCTCCACACACTCAAAAAGATAACAAGGTTTCATTGTTTGATGTTATCCAGTAGTTCAAGAAGAAAAAAAACAGATAAATGAGAAGGAAGACTACCTCTTTTCATCTCTTTTTACATATGTACCAGAGGAAATTAATGAAAGCCTGCTCGCACTAAAGTACCGAATAATAATTTGAAAAATCACCTCTCAAACATTACACACCCAAATCAATTCTGATAAATGGTCCTGATAAATATTCTTTCTGCTTCCACATTGCTTCTGACCTGCTGAATGATTTCAGCATTTTCTCTTTATTTCAGATTTAATCAGCAGTTTTTTTTAATTTTTGAGTTCAAACACATACTCTCTCCTGAGGTATTTGATCACAATTAATTTCACACACAGATGACCCATTTTATAATTTCTCCACAACTAAAACTCTTTATTTTTCTCTGTCCATGAATCAAATTCCTGACACTAAATTCCAAAGATCTAAAATGTTAAAAAGGACCGAGGTTATCCAAAGTATTGAGAAATAATAAATGGTTAATTGAAAAGAGGATTTACAATTTATTGAGAGAAATTGCCTGAAAGATTGCCAACAAGGCATCCTTCAGTTGCCTTCTCTCCCACTGACTTCACCCTCCTAATTTTCTTAAGTGTTTTCTTGAATGTTTGATGGTTGTCAAGTTCCTAATTGTTCCTTGCTGCCTATGCTTGTTTTAACCTCCTTTTTCTTCTGATCCAGTGCTTCAATATCCCTTGAAAACCAAGGTTCCTTATATCCATTAAACATTTTAAATTTAGACATACAACACTTTCGGCCCATGAGCCCATGCTGACCAATTATACCCAAGTGACCTACAACCCTAGGTACATTTGAATGGTGGGAGGAAACCAGAGCACCCGCGGAAAACTCACATAGACACGGGAAGAACGTACAAACTCCTTACAGACAGTGCGGGATTTGAATCCTGGCCTCAATCTCTGGCGCTGTAACAGTGTTGTGCTAACCGTGCCACCCAGAATTAGTCTTGTCTTTAATTCTGACAGGAACATACAAACTCTATATTCTCAAAATTTCCCCTTTCAAGGCCTCCCATTTCCTTATCAAGCACACCTTTGCCAGAAAACAGCCTATCCCAATCCACACTTGCCAGATCCTTTCTGATACCATCAAAATTGGTCTTTCTCCCATTCAGATCTTAACCCAAGGTAAACACCTACCCTTTTCCATAATTATCTTGAAACTAATGGCATTATAATCACCACCCTGTTTACTAATTGTGCCACTACTTTCATGAAGCTATGTATTAAATGCAACTGTAAATATGTATTTTTCCACCCTTTTATATCTAATATTTTTTCTGTCTCATAGCACATTTAATTTATACAATTGTTGGTGTATCTAACATACCTGTGTGTCTGCAGCAAGTAAGAATTTCAGTGCATATGTATATTGTACTTGTGTATGAGACCATAAGCATAGGAGCAGAAATAGGTTATTCAGTCCATCAAGTCTGCCCCACTATTCAATCATGAGCTGATCCATTCTCCCACTCAGCCCTACTGCCCAGCCTTCTCCCCATAACCTTTGATACCCTGGCTAATCAAGAATCCATCAATCTCTGCCTTAAATACAACTAATGACTTGGCCTCCAGAACAGCCGTGGCAACAGATTCACCACCCTTTGGCTAAAGAAATTTCTCCACATCTCTGCATTAAGTGGATGCCCTTCAATCCTGAAGTTGTGCTCTGTTGTCCCAGACTCTCTCATTATGGAAAACAACCTTTCTACATCTACTCTGTGCATGCCTTTAACATCTGAAATGTTTGAATAAGATTTCCCCTCTCAATCTCCTAAATTCCAATGAGTACAGGCCAGGAGCCATTAAACATTCCTTGTGAACCTCCTCTGAACCTTCTCTAATGTCAGGACATCCTTTCTTAAATGAGAAACCCAAAACCATTCTCAATTCTCCAAGAGAAGTCTCACCAGTGCCTTAAAAAGCCTCAACATCACATCCTTCCTCTTATATTCTATTTCTTCTTGAAATGAATGTCAGCATTGCATTTGCCTTCTTCACCATCTGCAAGTTTGCCTTCAGGGTACCTTGCATGTTGATTCCCAAGTCCCTTTGCATCTGGGGATTTTCAATTTTATCCCTATTTAGATTATGATTATGGTATATGAATATAAACTTTCTTTCATATTCCTGTACCCACAAGTCCCTCTGTTCTCCAAAACTCCCCAGAGCCCTACCATACATTGTGTTAGTTCTGCCCTCATTGAGTAAGTCCTTCCCTACTAAAATGCAACATCTTACATTTCTCCAAGTTAAATTCCACCTGCCATTTCCTGCTCCACTTTCCCAGTTCATCCAAATCCTGTTGAAATCCAGGTAGGTGGCCTTCACTGCCTACTTGCCACAAATTTTGGTGTCATCCACAAACTTATTAACCATGCTGACTGCAATGTCTTTGGAGTTATTAATTCAGATAACAAACACCACCATTCTCTGTCTCCTACCATCATTCCAATTGTGTCTAATTGGCCACCCTGATCAGACCTTACTGACCAGCCTACCACGTCGGACCTTTCAAGGCCTTGCTAAAGTCTATGTCAAAAACATCTACCACCCTATTCTCATTAATCATTTTGGTTTAAAAAACACAATCAAATTGTGAAAGATGACTTCCCTCACACAAATCCATACTGACTAACCTTAATCAATTTTTGCCTATCCAAATGTAGGTAGATCCTGTCTCTCAGAATCCTTTCCAGTAAACTTATTCACAATTTATGTTGAGTTCACCAGCATGTAATTCCCCGGTTTGTCCTTGTGCCCTTTCCTAAATAAAGGCAAAATATTAGCAACCCTCCACTACCCCAGATGAGCTTACAAAAATTACTGCATTTGAAATAGGTTTCAGTGAACATTTGTTAATATTTTCAGGTATCTACATTTGTTATTATAGAGGTGAACATCTAATTTCTTTGAGCTCTGTGGCCCATGCCCTAATGTGGTACTAAATACCATAATCATAGTATTTTAACTGGATGGACAAACTCTCAGTACACAATTTCCCATCAAACAAAAATACCACCTACACAACTGTGAACTGTGCATTTGTGATAAAACTGCCTGATATTCACTAATTATTTCCGCCTGCCATAAAAGTCAATACAAAAGTACATGTAAAAATGGAATTTCACTTTTTCAAGTCAGTCATCCAACAAAATATAACCATGCAATATTAATTAAAATAACCAATAGGACAATACTGTGACAAATACCCAGAGGCTTGCAAACAGGAAACATGCTTAAATCACTTGTGACAGCTACAGAATATAAGTTCAGTTAATTTGATAACTATATCTTGAATAAATGCTGGCAATGAAATTATCAAGTTGCTGTTGAAATGTAATTGGTTCATCAACACCTTTTGGGAAAGAAATTTGTTATTATTCCTTGCTCTGGTCTACATGACTCCAACCCAAATAGCTATTGACAATTGTTAACATTTAATTGCCTGTTGAAATGACTCAGCAAGCCACTTATTTCAAAAGCAATTAACTTGGGATGGAAAAGAAAAGTGAAGCACGCGGGAAAACCCACCAAGTCACAAGAAGAGTGTGCAAAAAAGTCTATTCAGTCACCCAAAGTCAGGATCAAACTATTTGGAAGAGAATGTAGTTCAGGCAGCACATTTAACAAGGAGTGAGTAAGTTAGCATTTATACCAGGTCTTACCATTTCAACCCATTGTATGAATAATTCTGAAGGTCAATTCATTATTATACATTAATTTTTTATTCTCTCAAATACCAAAAGAAGCAATCAGATTAAGTCATTTTATTTGGTTCTGATGAATAAAGAATCCTTCAATTCATACACACCATATCTTGTATTCTCTTGGCCTCTCATTTGTAATTTCAAACAATGATATCTGTAACAATGCAAAACTTGCTCAGTGTGAAACCAAACTTAACCACTGACCTACCTAATCATAACTTCAAGCTCCAGAGTGAAATTTGGACAAAAAAAGCTAGAGATAAGTTTTAAAAAAAGCAGAAAGCACGTAAAATATGCAGCAGATCAGGCACCAATGGCAATAAAATGTGTTAGTGTTGAAAGGTCATTCAAATGAGATACAAACATTGCTTTTCACTTTATGGATACTGTCTGCTCTATTGAGTGTTTCCAGAATTTTCTGACTTTATTCCTGGTTTGTTGCATTTTGTTTGTGTAACATTAACTGTATTAATTAGTCTGATCTATTATCTTGGGTGTGATCATTTCAATTTTTAAAGGATTAAAATTCAAGTTCCATATTCATGAAAGGGTCCGCAAGGCACCCAATAACGAATGACACAACGGCCTGCCCAAGGGTACAATAACAAAACCCTTCTGATATCTAAACTAGAGTTTGTATCTTTCTTGAATTTTATTGAAGGCAGACTAAATGCACACTGTGAACATATATATCAACAGGTGCAATCAAGATTCACCTTGAACATACCAGATTTCAGAATCTTTCTCGAGGACAAGAACACAATGATGCGAAATTGCTCATAACTAATCAATGAATTTACTCTATGTCCCTCAAGTTAGCCTTTGACCCTGATTAGCAGTGCACTTGAGATGAGTGAATTAAAACGCATTCAGCCAGGTGTCCTCCCTGCAACTGACTGGTAAACTGACCATCAGATCCTTGCTTTGTTTCACTTTGTCTTTCGAGACATTGAAAAGACTTTCCTCTCTGATTATTTTACTAAACCATTAGAGGCACCTGAATCTTTTGGTGTGCAGCTTTCAAATAAATAATAATCTCAAATTGAATAGGGTTTGCTTGCAAACTAAAGAACTCAAGGTATGGTTATGTCCCTCTTTGTCACTGTGAAATGATTTCCACTCAAAGGATGATCTGGCTTTAATAAACACCATTTCCAAATTTATGTATGCAATTTATGCCACATTTAAAACAGAGGAAGTGAACAAGTTGGCTGAATTAAGAGAAGCACCCCCTTGTGGAAAAGTCACAAATTCAGAATAAATTATAATTAGTAGTGGAAATAAGAGCCTCAGGCCACAATGTTCCAGAAAACTGCACATGGTTACATTCTTGTTCCATAAAGGGAAGAAGGATCAACTGATCACATCATCCAATTGATGATTGCAGCAAAATCTTCATAGCCACTGCAAAATAGCAAAATTAACTCCAGAAGAAATTTCACACAAGTAAAATAATGTTGCTTTTGCTTCGTCCCAACTGATCACCTGCTGTAAATAAAATCTGCATTGTGCTTTTTAAATGCTGTACAATGTATGGGCTGGCCAGTTGGACTGCTCACAAAACAAACTTTCTCACTGCACTTCTTATGTGTGACAATAAACTTGACTGATCAGCCTTATAAATAAATGCAAAGTAGTTGCTTTTAAACCAGCAGTTGACAGTGCAGAAGATGTGACATCGATGTAACTACCATTATTTTTAAAAACACACAAAAACTACTAATTATTCTCAAATACCTCATATTTATATGGGGAATGTAACAGCTTGCCTATTTGAACATAGAAATATAATTACATAATTTTTACAGAAAAGGTTGCCCTTTATATCAAGAATGATAGTAATTATTGTCTCTGAGTCATGATGAAGAACAAGCTCATGTACTCTGTCTGCCAGCTCAAGGAAACTGAGTAAATAGCATTTTTTATAATGACACAATCACATTATTCTAATGGCTTCAATATCATTTTATGAGTTTATTAAGTAACATTTTCATTAATCCCAAAAGGACTTAAACAATATTGATTTAGATTTCAGATTTATTGCCAAATCAAATCCAATCTGGTTGTTTCATATAAATAAGAATATAATTGGAATTTAGAACAAGAAACAAACAATTGGAGGAACTCAGTGGGTCAGACCGTATCAAGATGGTCAAGAACACCACTTGGGTCTCCTTTTTAATTTATGGATGACATTTACCAGGAGCGTTGCTTAAAAAGAGATCAAAGAATTATTAAGGACCTTTTCCATCTAGCACACAGTATCTCTGATCCACTGCCATCAGGAAGGAGGGACATGAGCAGCAATATCAGAACTGCCAGCCTGGGAAATAGTAGTTCCCACAGGGTGTGATATTGATGAATGGTACCCTGTACTAAATCATCCTAAAATATTTATATATCTTTGTTTTAAATTATATCTTTACGTATATTTGTAATTATTATGTATTGTGTTGTGCCAGTTTGTTTGTGCACCATCGTCTGGAGAAACCCTGTAGTCAGATGATAATAAACTTAAACTTGGATTTAATTTGTGGAAGGAGAAAGGAACTAGAGGAAGGACACTAGCATGGGAAGAGCACTGGCTGATCGGCAGGAAGAGAGTGAGAATAAAGGGTTACCAGTGGTATTCCATATACGTCAGTGTTGGGCCACTTCTTTTTACATTATATGTTAATGATTTGGATTGCGGAATAAATGGCTTTGTGGCTAAGTTTGTAGATGATTCATAGATAGGTGGAGGGGCAGGACATGAAGAGGAAACAAGAGGCTGCAGAGAGATTTAGATAGATTAGGAGAATGGGCAAAGTAGCAGCAAATTAAATACAATGCTGAAAAGTGTACAGTCATACACTTTGGAAGAAGGAATAAAAGGGCAGTCTATTATTTAGATGGGAAGAAATTTCAAAATTCAGAGATGCAAAGGGACTTGGGAGTCCTTGTGGAGGATACCCTAAAGGTTAACCTCCAGGTTGAGATAGTGGTGAAGAAGACAAATGCAATGTTGGCATCCATATCTAGAGGAACAGGATATAAGAGCAGGGATGTGATATTAAGGCTTTGTAAGGCACTGGTGAGCCCTCACTTGGAGTAAGGGGTATAGTTTTGGGCTCCTTATTTAAGAAATTATGTGCTTGCATTAGAGAGGGTCCAGAGAAAATTTACAAGAATGATTCCTGGAATGAAGAGGATTAGTATATGAGGAACATTTGACAGTTCTTAGACTGTACACCTTGGAGTCCAGAAGAATGAGGGGGGGGGAAGACACCTCATGAAAGCATTTCAATGTTGAAAGGCCTCGAGAGAAAAGATATAGCAAAGTTATTTTCCATGGTAGGGGAGTCAAGGACAAGAAGGCACAACTCCAGGATTGAATGGCTCCCATTTAAAACAGAGATGCGGAGAAATTTTTTTATCTATAAAGTGGTGAACCTCTGGAATTTGCGGCCATGGGTGGCTGTGGAGGCCAGGTCGTTGGGTGTATTTAAGAGAGAGATTGATAGATATCTGATTAGTCAGGGAATCAAAGGTTATGGGGAGAAGGCAGGAGAGTGTGGTTTAGTGGGAGAATAGATCAGCTCATGATGGAATGGCGGAGTAGTCTCGACGACGTGAATGGCCTACTATGTCTTATGGTTTTAAACTCTCTCCAACACTTATATTATCATTCAAAACGGGTACAAATTTGTTTGAGGTGAATCTTTCTTCAATCACAGAACTTAACCTGCAATAACTACTGGAAATCATGTTGAGGCATCAAGTTGAGAGGTTCAGCATACTTGATCTTACAAAAACAGAGAGTGGATATACTGAAATCTGAAAAAAAAAAATACTGAAGGAAATAGTGGATCAAATAGTACTTGTGGAGGCAAAAGATGAATGTCAATGTTTAAATGTTTGCAGCTGGATTAGGTCCAGATATAGGGACATGACCCGAAATGTCAACATGTACCTTTTGCCTTCTCAGATACTGCTGGACTCACTGAGTTCCTCCATTGTTCTGTTTTTTTTTGTACCTTAACTTCTATTTAATGCCTGAGTCTCACTTGTAAATATAGAAATGATTTTTTTTTCTGTTTCATCCTTCTTTTGCTTTACATTTTCACTAATTTAGAGATGAATTTTCAGAAACAGGTTTAGTATTAACTAATGAATTGGTTCATCCGCTAAATATAACTCACCTGATCAACGTAAAAGGCTGTTCCTGCCCTAATTTCTCTGCGTTGCTTAAGGTCTGTCTCAGTGGTATCTCTGGACAGGGCCATGTACTCTACCTCTCGCTTGGTCAATTCCTATGGAGGAATACAATTAGCACAGGCTTTTAACACAAAAGTTCCAGCATTGCAATTCCATACATTAAAGGACCTAATTACATTGCCAGTTTGCTAACATATTCATTTCACTGTCAGCAAATTCTCTTAGCCATCTGATAATAATGATCTGTGATTATTTAGTGAAAGGCTATGGCAAACAGAGTTTTTGTTTTAAAAAATACAGTTTGCTCATAAAATTTGAAAATACAGGGCATTCATATGTAACCATTCACCACACAAAACCTATCAATGTTTACTGACAATATTAAAACCCTTATCAACATCAGCTTTTCTTTCACATAAAGACCACTAACTTTAAGTCGGTGGGGTGGGGGGGGGGGGGGGAGGGTGGGTGGTGGTGGTTGCAGCCTCTCATTTTGGTAGGGCTTCATGTGTATCTCCACCAGATATAGCATCTGTAATTAAGGAGAATCACTCCCAATTCTCAGTTCTGCCTCACTTTGAGAATCCACCCAGCTCTTAGTGCAGCTCACAGCTCCTCCAACAATATACCCTGCATCTTCAGATAAACAGGCTTGATGGTGAAGGGGAGAATGGATTGGACAGACCACTTGCCAAAATAAATGTGATATCCTATGTGCTGCATTTAGCTCCAGCCCCTGAAAGTCAGTGGAAGTAGTTGCAGGTTCTCATCAATCTACAGACTGACAGTGGATTCAGTGTCATCTATGTTGAAGGATAAGTGCATCACAGCGTGGTACAGATTGGAAGGAACTGAAGAAGATGGTGAATGCAGCACAGAACATCATACAACCGCCACCCCCCCCCCCCCCACCTCATCTATGTACACTTCCTGCTGCCTTGGATAGGCAACTTTCGTGTTTTACTTAATATAATATTGATTCTGTCCATGGTGCTAACAGCTTGGGCCAGTATGCCTTCCTTCCTACAACAGCTACGTCTTCTAATCATGTGTTCTTAATATTGTGGTGCCTGAACGAGCAAGCTAAATAAATATCTGGCAAGGTCCCAATTAAATTTATTTCTTGCCAGAGAGCACAAATAGTTATTAGAAGGAGATGAAACAATGGAGTCTGCATCCAAATGATTAGCATTAGTTTTATTGGACACAGATTCCTTTAAAAAAACTTTTCACATATTTATTTCCATTTCACTTTAATATCACCAGGGGTGAAAGCATAGCCTAATCTGGTCATGCCTGTCAAAACAGTGCATGTGGTCATGATGGGAGTTATAGTCTGTTGCTTGACAACGAAAGCTCTCTCAGGCTCACTTCTCTTCCAATTTATAACTTGTTGATAGTCAAACCACTGGTAACTTCAGATTTACCAGAAGGTAAAGGACACTTAGCTGAAGAAAAATGCCAAGAATTGGTCAGAATGAAGAAAAACAGGGAGCAATAAAGAAGAGTATAGGTGGTTAGAGGTTATGTGAGACAAGAAAGAATGAGAACCAGAGACCAACCACATGGAGCACAATAGAAGGAGTTGGCGACGAAAGATGAACTGGGGAAAAAGAGAGAAAAGCTGGGATGTCAAGGGTGACAAACAGAATGCACCAAATTGCAGAGTGATGAAATCCAGTTGTTTTCATGCTTTTTAAAAAAAAAATTACTTAAGCTTCCAAGTCTCATCAACATTTCCCCTTGCATCTAGAGGCATTTCTACTCTTTCTGTTGCAAGCATCTTTCACAAAGACATAAGCTGCTTAAGTCCATTTTGACAGAAGGCTGTTAAAATGTTCAAATTTGGTCAAAAGAAGAAACTGACGCTAAGAAAGGTCATAAATGAGAAGGCATTCCTTGTTCCACTACTAACAAACATATAACTTTATCTCAATAGAGACAAAAGGCTGGAAAATATTACAACTCAACTGGACAGTGATTAATCCCTGCTGTATGCTTCAAAATTCACATTGCTACCACAACAAAATTCTTTAAATACTGTGCAAAATGAAAAATATGTTCAGTAAATTATAAATTTGCTCCATTAGAGCTTAACAGAAATGGCCAAGAGAACAGATAAATGTCAGGCCTTTCTTTTCACTGTTTATTTTGACTTTTACCATCAGAAGATAAAAAATACTTTTAATTGTTATGTAACTACATGTAACAACGGCATGAAGCAAGGCTGTGTCCTCGCAACAACCCTCTTTACTATCTTCTTCAGCATGATGCTGAAACAAGCCATGAAAGACCTCAACAATGAAGACGGTGTTTACATCTGGTACCGCACGGATGGCAGTCTCTTCAATCTGAGGCGCCTGCAAGCTCACACCAAGACACAAGAGCAACTTGTCCGTGAACTACTCTTTGCAGACAATGCCGCTTTAGTTGCCCGTTCAGAGCCAGCTCTCCAGCGCATGACGTCCTGTTTTGTGGAAACTGCCAAAATGTTTGGCCTGGAAGTCAGCCTGAAGAAAACTGAGGTCCTCCATCAGCCAGCTCCCCACCATGTCCACCAGCGCCCCCACATCTCCATCGGGCACACAGAACTCAAAACGGTCAACCAGTTTACCTACCTCGGCTGCACCATTTCATCGGATGCAAGGATCGTCAAAGAGATAGACAACAGACTCACCAGGCAAATAGCGCCTTTGGAAGACTACACAAAAGAGTCTGGAAAAACAACCACCTGAAGAAACACACAAAGATCAGCGTGAACAGAGCCATTGTCATACCCACACTCCTGTTCGGCTCCGAATCATGGGTCCTCTACCGGCATCACCTACAGCTCCTAGAACGCTTCCATCAGCGCTGTCTCCGCTCCATCCTCAACATTCATTGGAATGACTTCATCACCAACATCGAAGTACTTGAGCTGGCAGAGTCCACAAGCATTGAATCCATGCTGCTGAAGACCCAACTGCGCTGGGTGGGCCATGTCTCCAGAATGGAGGACCATCGCCTTCCCAAGATTGTGTTCTATTGCAAGCTCTCCACTGGCCACCGAGACAGAGGTGCACCAAAGAAGAGGTACAAGGACTGCCTAAAGAAATCTCTTGGTGCCTGCCACATTGACCACCGCCAGTGGGCTGATATCGCCTCCAATCGTGCATCTTGGCGCCTCACAGTTCGGCGAGCAGCAACCTCCTTTGAAGAAGACCGCAGAGCCCACCTCACTGACAAAAGACAAAGGAGGAAAAACCCAACACCCAACCCCAACCAACCAATTTTCCCTTGCAACCGCTGCAACCGTGCCTGCCTGTCCCGCATCGGACTTGTCAGTCACCAACGAGCCTGTAGCAGACGTGGACATACCCCCCCCATAAATCTTTGTCCGCGAAGCCAAGCCAAAGAACTAAATAATAAATGTACATGAAATTTCTTTTATTTTGCCATAAAGCAGCAAAGAGTCACCTTTAGTTTTGCCCGGTGCCCCTTACAGTAAGCAAAAGAGAATCCCTTCAGAGTCACTGAGTGTCTCTGATCTCCAGATCCAAACCTCCAAAATGATCAGGAAGCCTTCAGGGCCAAAGACCCTTCAGAAGCTCTTCTTGCCCTCAGCACCCTCTCAAATCCTGGTTCTGATACTTGGTTCCCATGAGTCAGTCTTCTGCAGCCCACAGCCTGTGCTGGTCCTTTGACTACAAGTTGCCCACAGCCTGCTGCCTGTGTGGATCCTTCATCCACGGAGCCCATCACTGGTCTGTTGCCGTGATCACTGTGTTATAGGGTCATCTCCTATGCTTCTTCTCAACAGGGGTGTGGGGTATTTTCCCCATTTCTGGTGTTCTGTGCTGGTCCACTGCTCTGCTACAACCCCTTGAAACTGCTGCCAGGACAGATGCCACCATTTTGGGCACATGCCTCGCAGTTGCAGGATTTTAAATAAAAACACCCATGGCTCCTTTAATAGGCCTTTATCAGATCTTTATCCATATAACACTACATCACAGAAAATAGGCCATTCAGCCCTTCTAGTCTGTGCCAAACATCATGGTGCTAGTCCCTCTGACCCGCACTCATTCCATAACCCTCCAGTCCTCTCCTATCCATGTATCTAACCAATTTTTAAAAATTAAGAATGAGCCCACATTTACCAAGTTAGATGGCAACTCATTCCACTCTTCCACCACTCTCTGAGTGAAAAAATTCTCCCTTAACCTTTCACCCTAAGTCCATGTCCTCTTGTATTTATCTCTCCTAATCTAAGTGGAAAGAACCTACTCGCATTTACTGTCTATACCTCTCAATTTTGTATACTTCTATCAAATCTCCCCTCATTCTTCTATGCTCCAAGGAATAGAGTCCTAACTGTTTAATCTTTCCCTGTAACTCAATTCCTGAAGACCCGGCAACATCCTAGTACATCTTCTCTTCATTCTTTCAATCTTACTGATATCTTTCCTGTATTTGGCAACCAGAATTGCACACAATACTCCAAATATGACCTCACCAATGTCTTGAACAACTTCACCATAACATCCCAACTCCAGAACTCAATACTTTGATTTCTGAGGGCCAAGATGCCAAATGTTTTCTTCACAATCCTGTATACCTGTATTCCAGTTGGTCCAGATCCCTCCATAAGCTTTGAAAACCTTCCTCGCTATCCACAATGCCTCCAATCTTAGTGTCATCAGAAAATTTGCTGATCCAATTTTCTACATTATCATCCAGGTCATTAATAAACAAAATACAACAATGGTCCCAGCACTGATCCCTGAGGCACACCACTAATCACATGCCTCCAGTCTGAGAAGCAATTTTCCACTACCACTCTCTGTCTTCTCCCATTCAACCAATTTCAATCCAGTTTACAATCTCTCCATGGATACCTAGTGTCTGAACCTGAACTAGCCTCCTGTGTGGGATCTTGTCAAAGGCCTTACTAAAGTCCACGTAGACAACATCCACAGCCTTTCCTTCATCTACTTTCTTGATAACCTCCTCAAAAAACTCTACAGGATTTGGAAAACATAACCTACCATGCACAAAGTCATGCTGACTACCCTTAAAGAGCCCTTGGCTGTCCAAATACTGTATACCCAATCTCTCAGAATACCCTCCAATAATTTACCTTCTACTGATGTCAGGCTTCAAACTAATGACATTATGGTCACTGGACCCAAAATATTCACCCACGTATACTTCTGTCACCTGACCTGCCTGCTTCCCTAATAGATCAGGTATTGCATCCTCTCTCATTGGTACCTCTATATATTGCCTTTTTAAACAATGGAACATGACCTACCCTCCAATCCTCTGGCACCTCCCTTGTGGATAAAGACATTATAAATATTTCTGCCAGGGCCCCTTCAATTTCTATTCTAGTCTCCCTCAAGGTCACATCAGGCCTGGGGTACTTATCTACCTTTATTCGCTGTAAGACAGCAAGCACGTCCTCCTCTTTAATCTCTATATGTTCCATGCCACTACTGCTTATTTCCCTCATTTCCTTATGCACTATACCAGATTCTTGAGTAAATACTGATGCAAAAAATCTTTTTCAGATATGAGGCTCCACACATAGTCCACTCTGATCTTCTAAGGGACCAATTTTGTCCCTTACTATTCACCCATGCATACTTCTGTCATCTGACCTGCCTGCTTCCCCAATAGATCAAGTATTGTATCCTCTCTCATTGGTACCTCTATATATTGACTTAGAAAACATTCCTGAACACATTTCACAAACCCCAAGCCATCCAGCCCTTTTACAGGATGATAATCCCAGACAATTTTTCTCACAGATTCTCTGACTCCTCCTGACCAACTTCTAGTAACTCCTATTCCTATACTTCTTCTACCAACAGGTATCCTGTGCTCCTTTTACATGCTGCTTGACTCAATCCTCAGTTCTCACCTTTGGTAAAACCAGGGTGCGTTACAAGATGGAATCAATAAATGGCTAGCTATGCATGCGTGAACTAGGTATAGACAAGATTCATGGGAGCTGTGAGAAAGAAATTTAGAACTTTTGAGAGACTGATGGTTTGTGAAGTGAGTGTTTGGTTGGAGGGGGTAGGATGTCAGTGTTGGTTTTTATACAGTGAGATTATGGAATTTGGTGTCCTCGGCATGTCAGGCAGAACTGTAGTGACAATATTCAAAAGAGAGATATATGGACTTGGACATATCAGAAAACTGGAGTTGGGTTGTAACTGACCAAAATATAGGATTGGCCCAATGAACTTTTCAGGGAAAGCGAAAAACATCCAAGTTGGGACTCAACAGGTTTCTAAAAAGAATAATTTCAGCAGGTCAAAATGAAACTGGCAAGTTGAAAACAAAAACCAATTCACAAAGATACTTACAATTTTAAATGTCTTTTTTGTCATGTTACTTTTATCATGATGGATATACACAACTGAGACAAATTTGGTCATTTAGCAACATTAATTAATGATGTTTTGGAGGATGTCCTATGGATATGATAAGCTTTTGAGTTGTTATGGACTTGTGTGCACTGACGGTGGAAGGGTTTACTCAGTTCAGGACTTGCATATATGGAGAAAAATATCCCAAAAGAAACAAATTAAGTTTAAGATCCGAGACAGCAGAGATATAATTTTAAACAATCCAACCTCCAAAATGCATGTATGGAGCTAAAGAGAGCAATGGGTCTGGGTTCTCTGCTCTGGATTTTCTCAAAAGGCATTGAAATTGATTTTTGCTTGATATGCTATTGTAACTCAATACTCATACATTGTTCAATGACAGACTTATGCATTTTCCAGATGAAAACAGTTTCTTCACACTGTCAACAAACTGGAATCACATTTTTCAACTCAAATATAGCACTTGTATCCGAACTAGAACATGACTCACCAAATACTGCATAGCAATAGAGCGTCGTAAAGGACCAGGTGGTCCAATGAGGAATACATCCTGTCCCAGGAGATCTTTTTGCATGATCCATCGAAGGTGCTGTACAAGAGCCTGAGGTATGGGTTCCAACACTGTTGAGAGAAGGAACATTGATTTAATTGATCCCAGTGGAAACCCAAAACTTGCACTATTGGAACAAAATTACTACAACAGCCACAAAGTCCTCTGCAAAAGTGGGATGGAAGATAAAATTCTATTGGACTACCTATAATAAAGAATTATTATTAGCTTTAAAAAATGTTTTATTAAAAAAAGAGTGTTTGTGGTGAGTAAGAAAATCATCCATAGGATGTACTAGCTGTCCATAATTTCCTTTCAGTAAGTGTGGAGAGGGGGCTTCTTGAACTACTGCAATCCTTGTGGTGAACAAGTGATGTGGATAATTTATAATCACAGGAATTCAGCAGCAAACTGTGTCCCTAACAAGCAAAAGTGAAACCACTTAGGTTACTCTGCTTCTCTGCTCTCAGTCTGAAGTTTTGTTCGTTTCAGTTATTCAAGTGCTCATCCAGATATGTTTTTTAAATGTGATAAAGATTTCAGCCAAAGTAAGTAAGCATCCTAATTTTCCAGCCCTGACATCTCTGTGCTCTTACATCATTCTTGAAGAGCGCAAATCCAAAACATATATAGTACTCTAGCTAGACCCCCCCCCACCGATAGAAGATTTTTAAAAAATTTTAAATTTAGATATACAGCATGGTAACAGGCCCTTCCAGCTCACAAGCTAGTGCCGCTCTAATACTGCAATTAAGCTACAACCCCTCTACATTTTGAAGGGTGGGAGGAAACTAGAGCACCAGGGCAAAACCCTTGCAGGCAAGGGGAAATTATACAAAGTCCTTACAGACAGCGCTGGATGTGAACCCAGCTCGCTAGCGCTGTAATAGCACTGAGATTACCACTATGTTAACTGTGCTGCCCTTGATTCTTGATGATGATACATTAATGATGAAAGAATAACAGTATGTTTCCAGGTCAAAATGTGAATCAGAATCAGATTTATTGTCATTAATGTCACAAAATTTGTTGTTTTACAGCAGCAGATTGTGCATTACAGGTGCAAAATTGCTTTAAGTTACAGTTTGCAAATACAATGATTAAAAATAAATAATTAGTGCAAAAAAGAGAAAAAAAGTAAGGTAGTGTCTGTTCAGAAATCTGATGGTGGAGGGGAAGAACCTGTTTGGTAATGTTGGTTTGGCTTATATGCCTCTTTCCTGATAGTAACAGTGAGAAAATAGCATGGCTGGGTGGTGAGGGTTCTTGATGATAGATGGTGCTTTCCTGAGACACCGCCTCTTAAAGATGCCCTTAATGGAGTGAAGACTAATGCCCATAATGGCATTTAGAACCCTCTGTTGGATGCGCATTTCAAAGGGTACATAAATATCATGGTGAACCCAAGTTGCAAATGCCCTTGTTGTGGGTTTGAGAAGTTCTATTGAAAGAGCCTTGATCAATTACTGACACACGTTTTGATAGTACATGCTGCAAGCATGGACATTGGCGGTAGAGGGAAGGGAGTGCATGTTTAGAATAGTGATTGTGATGTCAATCAACCTTCGTTCTGCTTCTCAATTTCAAAGCTGAAGAGGGCAAACTATTTTATCACATTCAATGCAAAACAATCTCCCAGACTGCATCCAGTCTCCCAACGTTGAGGAGGCTAAATTAGGAGCACCAAATACAGAACACAACCGTATGCTCAGTGACAAAAATACGTAACTGCACCTGCTTAGTCGACTACAAAGTCCTAATAAGAAGCAATTGGGGGATGCTGACCCAAGACCACTGCATGTAGAATCTAATGTCGACCTTAAAAACACTATTTAAAGTGAATGAAACTCTGTATGAATTGAGTGGGAATAGTAGAAAGAAACAAAGCCACTCCCACTAGCAATATGCAATAAAGGTTATTTGTGTCGCTCATTTGTGCTGCTGTTTTATCCCGAGGAGATACCGCACGGACCGACTTTAACACCTCTGCCTCCTTTTCTCCAGCTCCATACCCTCTTTCTTTCCTTCTCCTATCAGAGCTATCTTTCTCAGCCCTCTGCCCTCCCCAATATCACATCACAGTTTCCTTATCTTCTTCACCTTCCCACCTATTATTAGTTAGCCAGTGTTCCTCCCCCTTCTCCATTCCCCACCCCCCCCCCCCACTTTTTTCAGGTGTATAGCTGATTTTCAGCACTCCTCAGGGCTCAGGCCCAAACCATTCACTGTCTTTTGTTTTCTATGGGATTCTGTGCGATCTACTGAGTTTCTCTCTCACTACTGCAAAAATATTCTGAATTGCTGGAAGAACTCAACAGGACAAGACTTGAGAAAGAATCCTGACATGAAACACTGACTGGCCATTTTTACCTGTGGATGCTGTCTGGCTCACTGAACTCTTCAAGCAGTTCATTGTGCAAAATTCCAACATCCATAACTTTTGTGTTTTTCTAGATATTTTGATAGGCTCAGATGAACAGATTAGCCAAATGGCTTCTTTCTATGCTACAATTACCACACACATCTTGCCCTGCCTTTCTGCATTTATTCTGACAGCGTTGATACTCTATCTCAACAATTCATCCTCTGGGCCCTACATTCTATCTTCTCTCTCAATGATTCTCCCTCTGGGGCATACGCTCCATCTTCTCTTGATAAAAGATCCCAATCTGAAGCATTGACTGACCATTTCTACCCACCAATGCTACCTGACCCACTGAGTTCCCCAGCAGCTCATTGTTTGCTCAAGGTACCAGCAACTGCGATTTTTGTGTTTCTGTTTTTTTAAATTTTATTGCCTTTTGTAGGAGCTTGTGTGAAAATTGGCTGCTGTGTTTCCTATGGTGAAGCAGTAATTATTCTTGAAAAGTACTTAATTGTTCAGAAAGACCTTTAGGACATCATGTGGGCAGGGACACAAATAAATGGAAGTCTGTCTTTTTTTAAAAAGATACGTAACTGCACCTGCTTAGTCGACTACACCATTAAGACAATTGTCCTGTCAAAAGCACAGGCAAAAACAAAGAAACTTTATTTCCACATTTAGAGTTAACTGAGATGTTCTTCTAGATTAATTTTTTAAATATTTCTTCTAACAGGCAAGCATTGGTTGTAAACAAGCAAACATTTCCAGTTTATTTTCTTGCTCGGAATTACAATAGGTGACTTTAACACAGATATTTTTGCGTAACTGGTCTAACGTTATAAAAGAAACCAACATCCCAGTTTTGAAACTTTCCGGGAGAAATTTTTGGAAATATTGACAATACCTGTATGATTATAACTATAGGTTTTTTAAGTGAATATTAAAATTACTGGATAGTATTAGGGAGAAAAATTGGTTGGAACTGTGTCATGAAAGTATGACAAATACAATAAAATGTTAGCTATAGATTGGTTCAATATAACTTTTTACACCAATTATATCTTACCACACAGAAATTAAATAGACTGAAATTAGATTTATCAGATAAATGTTTCAGGTATAATCAAAAGATAGGTACCTTTTTACACTCCTTGACCATTTTCAAAATGGAGACCTTTTTGAATGGAATTAGGAGTATTTTTAGAACGGGTTACTAAAGTTACATTTCCTCAAGATCCAATGCTTTTCTTACTCGGTAATATATCTAGGACAAGGCCAAAACTGAAATTAAATATGTTTCGAAAGGAATTTGAGAAAATTGCATTTGCAGTTGCAAGGAAATGTATAGCAACAACATGGAAATCTGATTTGCATTTGGGAATGAATAGATGGCATGCTGAAATACATCGTTTTATACATCTTTAAAAAATTACATATAATTTAAGAAATAAATATGATTATTTTCTTAAAAATTTGATGGCCATATTTACATATTGTAGGTATTACATTATGAAAACTATCCCTTAAACCTCAAGAACCTTATCAACTCCTTGGAATTAACATATATTTAATATTGTAAAGGCAAAATTTGATTGAATGTGTTAACTTTAGTAACCAGATGTGTTTTTTTTTCTTTCTTTTCTTGTACCTTTTCTTTGTTTTTCTTCTATCTTTGATGTTTTTTGGGGCTATTATGATTTGGGAAGGGGAGGAAGGTGTTTGGGAGGATACAATATTATGTATTATTGATCTGAGATGTATGTGGGATATTTTCTGAATCTAGATATTAATGCATGTATGAAATTTAAATAAAATATTTAAAAAAAAGAAACAGGCCCTTCAGCCAAACTTGTCTATGCCAACCATTAATTTCATACAATAATAAAAAGCCTAGACCTTGGAAGCTACAACACTAAGTCCTGAAGAAGGAAGATGTGACCTCAACCTGATAGATCAACAAAGGAACATATATCACCAAGAGTCAACAAGGCAATTATAATAATTTGTGCTCTGTTGTTGGAAATTGACTTCATGCAGTGAATGTTCATCTGTGGAGTTCAGTGAAGAACTTTTCATTTGCTGGGCAATAACAATTATTTTGGGGCGAGAAAAATGCTCCAAAACTTGCACATTTGGTAAAGTTTGGATTCACATTGCATTTGACTGTCTAAATGTCTGATTAGTCTAATTCCGCGTTTCTCAAACCCACTGGAGCAACGCGAGGGGCCTGTTAAGAGAAATTGATTCTTCACATTCCAATGGAAGCATTCAGGTCATATAAACCGGCCTGTGGAGGGCATTGCATTGAGAGAAGCAACTAACTACTGTATATTTTGGCGTATAAGGTGGTCTTCAGATAAGATGGGACTCCAATTTCAGCCTGAATTTCATGGTTTTAGCACATATTGGGTGTATAAGACAACCGCCCAAAAATACGTGCGTTGACTGAGCTGGTGTCGCGTTGACTGAGCTGTTGGGTGTGGCCGGAAGGTGGGTGTTATCATGGAGCTTCCAGCACAATGAAGAAACTATGAAGCAAATTTTAAGTTAAAAGTCATTGAAGTGGCCAAGGAATCGACCAAATGAGCTGCTGCGAGGACATTGGGCATAACTGAGAAGATGGTAGGAGAATGGAGAAAGAATGAAGATGCTCTAAGAAAAATACCAAAGAAACAATGTTCGATGAGAAGAGGAATCATTCGTTGGCCAGAGTTGGAAAATCACGTTGCAGAATTGGGACTCGTACAGAGGCAAGATTGCTACGTAATCACAAGAAATAAAATGACAGCATATGCACTGAAGTGAGCAATGACAAACCCAGAACACAGCAGAGATTTTAAAGATACAGGAGGCTGGTGCAGCCATTTTTCATGAACAGGAAAAATCTGGCATAAAACAAACCCAGGCAACGTGTGGAACAGGTGGCCAATGCAAGGAATGGAGTTTGTTGGTCTGGGATGGGTTTCACAGCCATTTAACTGGTAACACTAAAAATAGATTAGCACTAAATAACACTGTGGTTGCTGATATACCAGGTGGTTTGATTTCTCTCATGCAACCACTAGATGTCTGCTTGAACAAACCATTTAAAGATCATGTGTGTGAAGAATGAAATGATAGGCGCTAAAAAATCCTTTGCAAAAGGCGGGGCAATGCGTGCTGCATCACCTGATGTGTTGTGTGATTTTGTAATCAAAGCATGAGATAAAGTGAAAGTAGAGACTGTAATAAAATCTTTCAAAAAGTGTGGAATCTCTAGTGCAATGGATAGTACGGAGGATGATTTATTATGGGATACTGACAACAAAGCAGAAGCCGACATCAGATTCAGACTGGGACCCGTATTATGACAGTGTAAACAGTGGGGCTCAAGATGTGCTTCCTGAGTTCTTTGCCAGCAATGATAGTGATATGATTTTGAAGAATTTTGATGTTCTTGTTACAATAAAAAATTTTTTTCTCTAATATACCATCTTAAAAATTTGTTGCAGGTGGGGTGTGAGTGGGTTATGAAAGGAAATGAGTGGCATTTTGAGTAGAATTTTAAGGTCATGCTTTTGTATCTGGCCTATGGCCTGTTTTTGGTGTGTTTTTTTGGATGCTTCAAGGGTCATCTTGCATGCCAAAATATATGTTAATAGACTGAACAGGTTGTCATACTGTGGTGGGTCAGGAAGGGCATGGATTTTCCAACTAACTTGCAGACCATTTCACAGAAGTTAGCAAAGCCAGGAAGCAACAGAGGGGAGCAGGATGAAGAGTTCCAGATAAGAGCATGTCAGAATCTTTTCCCCAGGGTAAAATTGTTACATAACGTTACTCAGCTCTGGGTCACCTCGAAAACAGCAATTCATACATATCGCTTCTCTTCATAAGCTACAGCTTGATTATTCCCTCAGTGCTGGTCAAGAAGCTACAAACCCTAGACCTCTGTACCCCACTCTGCAACTGGATCCTTGACTTTCTCATTGGAAGATCACAGTCAATACAAAATGGAAACAACGTCTCCTCCTCACTGATCATCAACACAGGCGCACTCCAAGGATGCATGCTTAGCCCACTGCTCTACTCATTATAAACCCATGACTGTGTGGCCTGGCACAATTCCAATGCCTTCAACAAGTTTGCCGATAGTTGTTGGCAGAATCACAAATGGCAATGAGAAAACATACAGCAGGGAGATAGATCAGCTTGTTGAATGGTGTAACGACAACAACCTTACACTCAACGTCAGCAAAACCGAGGAGATGATTATGGTCTTCGGGAGGAAGTCAAGGGAACACAACTCAGTCCTCATAGAGAGGGTCAAGAACATCTTCGAGGATCTGTCCTGGAGCCTCCATGTTGATGCAATCACAAAGAAGGCTCGCCAGCAGCCATAATTTGTGAGGTGTCTGAGAAGATTCAGTATGTCACCGAAGACTCTCATAAACTTTGACAGATGTAGCGTGAAGAGTATTTTGGTTGCATCACTGCCCGTATGGAAGCGCCAACTCTCAGGACAAGAATAAACTCCAGAGGGTTGTGAACTCGGCCTGTGACATCACAGGCACCGGATTTCGCTCCATCAAGGACATCAACAGCAGTCTCTATCCTCAAAGACCCCCACCATCCAGGCCATGCCCTTTTCACTCTGCTACCATCAGGGAAAAGGTACAGGAGCCTAAAGGCAAGCAATCAGTGGCACAAGGACAGCTTTTTCCCCCCAATGCCCTCAGATTCATGAATAATCAATGAATCAAAGACACTACCTTACCTTTCATGCACTATTTGTTTTACACTAATCTCATAAGATGGTTATAATATGCATGTGTGCACTACAATGCTTCTGTACAATGAATTTCATGACTTGTTCATGACAATAAATCCTGATTCTGATACGCGTTTAACATAGGGTGGAGTTTACAAGAGCTGTGACATGCAATTTCTTTTTTACGTGGAGAGTGATAGGTGCTACAACAGGTTGCCAATAGCAGTGGTGGGAGCAGATCTGAAAGTAGCAGTTAAAGGCTTCAAGATAGACACATCAATTATGCAGAGAATCGACTTGCATCATGTGCAAGCAACAGAGTTTTAGTTTAATTTAGGGATTGGAAAGACCATAGGACCACCTGGTTTGGCAGAACACTGAAAACTGTCACGTTGAGCACTGGCACACCGCAAGGCGATGTGGTCAGCACCCTCCTGCTCATGTTATTGACCCACGACTGCATCATTTGATCCAGCTCCAACAATGTCCTAAAGTTTTCAAATAACATAACAGTTGTTGGCCTCATCAGCCACAACGATGAGTCACATTACAGAGGAGGTAGAAAATCAACAACCTGAGTCTCAATGTGGACAAGACAAAGGAGACAATCGTGGACTTCAGGAGGACCAGGAATGTTCAATCTCCACTACACACCAACACCTCTGAAGTAGAGAGACTGGAGACCACCAAGTTCTTTGGAGTCCACTTAACTAGTGATCTATCGTAGACACACATCTCCTCACTTGTCAGGAAGGCTCAAAAGTGACAGCATTTCATGAGAAAATTGAAGTGGGCAAAGCTATGGGCCACCATCATGTTAACCTTCTGCAGAAGCTCTATCAAGAGCATCCTGGCCGATTGCATCACAGTGTGGTACAATTGCTGTAGAAATGGATTTGAGATCATACCACAGGATCATAAGATTGGCACAGAGGATCACTGAAGTCTCCCTCCCCCACTCCTTAAAGTGATTTACTGGGATCGTTGTCTGAAGAAGGCATGCAAAATCATTAAGGACCTCTACCACCCTGCACACAGCATTTTTTCACTACTCTCATCTGGAAAAAGAGACAGCACCACCAGGCTGAGAAACAGCTTTTTCCCATGGGCAGGGAGAATGTTGATGAGCAAAGGAACTGCTCACACTAACCATGCAAAAGTCTCATATTTTTGAAAAATATATTTATTTATTTCATTGTCTATATGAATACGTGTCCTGCATATGTATTGTTTGTCGGTATGTGTGTTATATCTGGTTGTGTGCCTGTGTGTTTTGCACCAAAGACTGGAGAACGCTGTTTTATTCGGTTGTGCTTGTGAAATCGGATGACAATAAACTTGACTTGATGTTCAATGCAGTCATGTGGGCCAAAGAGCTTGTTCCTGCACTGTATTATTCTATGTTCCATATATAATGGGTGATTGCAACCAGCAGGTTGATCATAAGTTGCCTGGCTGTTGGAAGGTATTCTGCTAAGGCAAGGTCCCAACTCCCCAAAATGATCCAGCTAGCTTAACTCCCAGGATGTTTTAAAGTTTGAGTATGATTGCTGGGTTCCCGAGACCTTTGAGTGAACTCTGCCACATCTAAATTATTAGTATAGTGGCTCCATGTCTGTTTGCACAGGCAAGGAGCCAAGATGATCATTTTCAAAGCAGAGTTCGTGCAATGCAAACAGAAAGTGCTGGGGATTCTCAACAGATCAAGCAGCATCTGTGGGCAGAGAAATAGTTGACATTTCAGGTCGAAGATCCTTCATTAGAAATGATCTGATGAATCATAGATTTTAAATGGATAGTTCCAATTTCATGTTGTAGCATAAAATCACCACCTACTGGTCTTGAGTAGCTGCAAGTATATTATCCATGCGGAATGGTTCATTGCTGCAAGCCCCCTTCTTAACATCACAACCACCATACCAACTCCCACCTTCCCCCTCCCTAGACTTGGATGGACAGTACCTGTTATTCCCTTCTATCACTGGGTTAAAGAAATTAATCTCTACCTGGATCAGAGCTACCATTTTCAGTATAGAGGTGGCATTGCCTGTAATTCAGGCCATCAAACAAACCAACACCTCTCCATTGATGCTCTCAGGAAAGCAGCCAACATATTAAAAGATGCATCACATCATAGTCACACTCTGTTATCCACCTTTTCCATTGGGCAGAATATGCATGAGCTTGAAAACATAAACCTACAGATTCAAGGAGAGTTTCTTTCCTGCTGTTATCAGATACTTAAATAGACCTCTCATTTGCAAAAGATGATGCCCTTGCACAGTTTTAACTGTACTTTCCTCCATATTCAGCACTATTTGGCTTATTTTAAAACTAATCTCTATATTGATGTCTAAATTGTTTAGTAGTTTATTTATTACTATCATGTATGAGCTGATTTGTCTGGATAGCATGCAAAATGAATCTTTTTTATTGTATCTTGGCACATGTGACAATAAGCAATTCAATTAAGTCCATCCCAGAAAACAATCCATATTGCCATCTTTTGTAATATGAAGCCACACCAACTGTGAGAGTCAAGGAACACAAGTTGAAGAAAATAAATTCTGCATTTATTTCACACAAATTTTGTAAGCAAATCTTTGGGCACTAATATGTAATTTTGTAAGGATGTATCTCTGTGATCTGAATGTGAAGAAGGGGTAGTCTTTCTGCAGCAGAAATATGAGACAGTTAAAATTGAATCATTTAGATCAGGCTTTGACGATCTCAAACACCTTTTGTGCAAGTTAACATTAAATTTACTTTCATCCTATCATGTGATTTTTGGCCTGTGAGTATAATGGTTCAACGTCCAATTGCTCAACATCATAGTGGAATCACTAAAATAGGAAATATAAAATTGAAATATAGAGAAATGTGAAGTCACATGTTAAGACCATGAAACTACTGAAAGCCACATTAATCAGAAAGCAAAGCTATTTTGATCATAAATGAAAATGTAAAGAAGTTGCCATCAATTTTAATTGTTTTTCCTTCAAGCAGTACTATATTAACAGTGCTTGTTCAGTTGAAAACTGCAGGCGTCATTGCAAAAGAAAAGCAAACATTTGAGGGATTTAGACCATTACATGGCCAGTTGAAGCACATGTTCCCATTCTCAACAAAAAGGCATTTAAACAGCATGACATCATAACGCCTAAATATTATTTTACCAGAATAATCAAACTACAGCAACAACCCATGCCAAGATAATCAAACCATTAACCTACTCATGTTAAATTACTAAAATGCTGTAAATGTATCACTAACTTGCTAATTTAAAAAGAATTAAGATTGAAAGTTTATAATAATTATTTGCATGATTTTACATTTAAGGAACTCTATTACCTTGTCCAATTTAATATTGCAAAATAATAATGTGCAATCATTCATCACACAACTTTATCAACTAATGTGAAATCAAACTTTGACAGCTTGGGCCACATTCACCACCCTCTGCAGTTTTTTTTCAGTCTTTGGTATAGAAGTTCCCTCCCTTCTGTCCTTATTATGCATAGATCTGCTATATATTTTTATTTCTGTAGTTATTAGCATTTGGCATGAATAATCCTGAGATTACTATCTGTAGATACTCCTGCTGAACCACTTTCTTAGCTCCCCAAGTTCTGCCTGCAGAACCTCATCCTATTTTCTGCCCATGCTGGAGATACCAACATGGATCATAATTTAGGCCACACATGTCAAACTCTGGCCCGCGGGCCAAATTTGGCCTGTGATATAATTATATTTGGCCCGCAAGATCATTTCAAAAATGTATTAGAGGTGGCCCGCCCTGCAGCGAGAGCCGATGCTGTTATTTGGTAATGTCACCCCCACCATCCTCCCCCTTCATTGCACATCCTTCCCCATTGTAACACCAGAAATTGTAACACAAGAAGTCTGTCGATGTCATCAGCCGGCAGGCCAGTTGGAAGGCTCCCCACACAACCAGTCACTTCTCCCACCTGTCGAGCGGTGCGGCGGATTGGCGAGCGCCTGTGATTTCCTGTCGGCGCGACGGACATGGCAGGCTGTGCATGGCCCCCGGGCAGCGCGAGCCCCGCGCGACTGGCACTGGACGGCCCTTCCACAGCGCGAGCGCACTTCTCCCGGTCGCCACGGCCTTCAGCGCTTGCACCCGCGCGGACCCCAGGGACGGCTGGTTCGGCCCTGCACGTGAAGAGAGAGATGGTGGCTGACTGCAAAGGCTGATCGGCAGTGCGCTGGGCCTGAGTGGGTGGGTAAGCAGGGGTGGGCAGAGGGTGCAGGTGAGGAGTAATGGGCAGGGGAAGTTATGGTGGTGCGAGGGGCAGTTAGAGGGAGGGATGGATAGGGAAGAGGTAAAAGGGGAGGGGCAGGGCAAGTAGGGGAGGGGTGATTAGAGGGTGAGAGACAGGTAGAGGGAGAAACAGGTTGAGGGGAGAGGCAGTAGAGGGGCGTGTATAGGATGGGGTGGGTAGAGGCAGAGCGAGTGGAGTGAGGGGTGAATAGAGGTTGGGTAAAGGACTGGTCAGGTAGAGGGATGGTGGGTCGAGGGTGAATAGAGGCCTAGAGCCTGAGGAGTGAGCAGGAAATGCTGAGTCCTGATGCAGGCCAAAATGGACACAGCCTGTGAATGCTGACTACATCTCCACAGGGACTCAGGTCAAGCAAAGGGTGAACTTGAGCTACCTACTCCTGACCTGTAACATTATCCTCCTAAAGTTTAACATTACATATGTTGAAAGAAGAGAAAACATGCAGATGTTGTTGAAAATTTTCAATAAATATTTAGTTCACCCCTCAACTTAGTCCAAGTTTTTAATTTTGGCCCTCCGTGAATTTGAGTTTGACACCCCTGATTTAGGCCATTCACTCTCCTGTGGCCCTAATTATCACCACTGATTTTTCACGCTTCTTCCACCCCTGCTGTCCACTTAAGTCACTCAGGATTCCAAGTTCCAGGCTCTTAACATATTTTCCAAGGAAACACCAGGCCAATGGTGTCCAAAAATGAACACGTGTTAGAAGGGGGATCTTGCATTACTTGCCTGCTCCTTCTAATCCATGCAGCAGTCAACCCTGACCCCTCTGCCTGCTCATCCTTAAGCGAGCATGGTATCACCTCCCTATGCATGCCTTTCACTAAGTTCTCAACCTCATGGGTGCACAACCTCGATTCCAGTCACTGCTTTGGATCTGAAATGGTACAGCTGGAGACACTGCCTGCACTTGTGTCTGTCTGGAACATTGAAAGCATCCAAAGCTCCCAGATGGTGCAGGAGCTTTACTGCCCAGACTTGTCGCGATCTCACAAACAACTGATAAATAATAAACGTCAGAAAGAAACTTCAGAGAAAGAAGCCCACCATCTTAAACTAATCTGATGTATTTGGCTCAGATCCCCAACTGACAAGTCACTAAATAAACCAAATAAATCAATGATTTGTATTAAACAGAAAGAAGACAAATAAGAAACAAACAAGGTATACCAATAAAACAGCAAAGAGATAAACACTTATGTGATTTGACAGGAAATAATTTCCACATTTTCAGCGGTATAGAGTATGATTTAAGAGACCCTCATCATGGATTGACATTTCAGTTTGGGCAATGGATAAGAATGGCATTCCAGGGATTACCACACAGACAAAATTGTCATGACCTGGGCAGCATCCATGCATTGATGGCAGCACAGAAAAAAAAACACCTAAAGTTGAATCTCAGAGGAACTGATGTGAGAATCAGCTTGATAACTGAGAGCAGTTAAGGCCACAAAAGAGAGAGAGATGACATGCAGTGAAGTACCAAAAACGAGGTCAATATGCTTTGGAGCTGTTGGATTTATTTTATTTCATTTGAAGGAGGGTAGGCATTGCTTATAAAGCCAGCATTTTTCACCTATGTCTGATTGCCCTCGAAAAGTTGGTGCTGAACCTCATTCTTGCACCTCAGTCATTCTAGTGATGGTTGTCCCAAGTGCCAATGGATAGGATGTTCCAAGGTTTAGATTTTATGACAGTCAGGAACAGCGAAGTATTCCCTACTGAGCAAGGACCTTCTAGTGCACCTGCTGTCCTGATCCTTCTTGTGAAGGTGCTATCGAGCATCTTAGGCAAGCAATTGCCTAATTTTGCATATGGTACAAATTTCAGCCACAGAGCATTGGTGGTAGAGAGTGAATGTTAAGGGTACACAGAACATTACAGCACAATACAGCCCCTTTGGCCCTCAATGTTGTGCCAACCTATCTATTTCTATCAAAAAAATACTAAACCCTTCCTACCTCATAACCCTCTATTTTTCTTTCATCGAAGACAGATTGATCAAAAGAGTTGCCTTGTCCTGGTTGATATAAAGCATTATGAGCCTTGTTAGACAGCTTCAATTATCCATCACTATCACCTTATCAAAAATGAGAAACGTTATGCCCAAAATTATGGAAGGCATTAACACCTGAGAATTGGTACTAAAGATGAAAGAGCAATTCCATGAACCAATGGGCCACTTGATCGCACTCCTATCCACCATCAAAGAGGGCAGGACAAGACTTGCCTAGCAACACCACCTCATCCTGGATCCCTTTCAAGGCTCACACCATCCTATCATTGCTGGATCAAAACTGAAACTCATTTGACAAAAAGCATTGGGACACCTGCCACATGACACAGACTGGTGAATGTCAAGGAAATTGCTCCTCATCACCATTTCAGTGGCCTTGAGGCACAGGCTAAAAAAGAAAACCCACCACACATGATATCCAATGGTTTTAAGACATCATTATTCTATTCCAAGATTATTGTCTTTAATTCAATCTGTTCTTATAAACTTTCACAAATTTACAGCTCTAATAAAGTAATTCATCCACCTATGAAAAGGTAAAAGTATAAAGGTAAAAACATTTTACTTACTGTGTTTCAAGGGAACCAGTTCAGGATTTTCAGGTTGTTTCAGCTTAAACTGAACATCACCAATACTAACTGTGTCTCCTACAAATGTAAATATATGTTCAGTGAATCTCCATATTCTCAAAACATTAGTCAACATTCATTTTTATCAAACCATCAAAACACATGGGATTATTCCAAAGTGGTTTATTTGTCAAAAAACCGAGCTACTTTCAACTAGTCACATGTAAAAATATCACTAAACAGCAGTGTAGGAGTTCATAAATTTGCCTCCAGATAGTCCCAGATTACTGTGCAGCAGCAGATTAATTTAAATATATTGAAATCATAGTGAACAAAGGATGGCATACAGGACTACGGTGTGCTTGGATACCAAGACTGTGTTGGGGGTAAATGGGAAGCCATAGCTGATGAGGTGGAGGTTTACCAGGGCTCAGTAGAGAAGTGATGGAGCTGAAGTGGGGAGGAAGGTAGGTGATGCCTCAGGGCTGGGATGAGAAGATAAAATGTTTTTTTCTGGGGCCAGGCTTGGAGGGAAGGGCAAGAAGGATATCAGATCTTTAGTAGGGTATGTCAGTTGCAGTAGTGGATGCAGAGGCTTTAGAGTGATGGAGCTGCAGATGAGAATGATATGGAAATGGTTTTGGTTGCATTGGGAGTTGGAAAGGGATAGTGTAGGGAGCCAGAGGTAGAAAGATAGGACTGAATTAAGGGCAGACATTTGTGGGGTTTGAAGGCAGAGGGAGGAGTGCGAGGGGTACAGTGGAAGCATTGAAATATTAGGCTGGAGCAGCAGAGGTGGACTTCACCAGAATGGAGGGGAGCAGATTTGTTGTGGAGTGGGTCCTGTTGGACTTCCTGGAGGAAGGTAGAATAGACTTTTATAGAACATCTAACAGAGCATCACAAGAACAGGCTCTTCGGCCCACCATGTCTTCACCAAACATGATGCCAAATTAAACTAAATATCTTCTGCCTTGCACATGATCCATATTCTTCCATATTCATGCATCTATATAAAAGCCTTTTAATTGCTGCTATCACATTTGCTGTCACCACTATGTCAAGAAGCCTTCTGGGGAAACTGTTCTGGGACAAGAGGCTGTGACTGGTTATGTTGATTACACAGACGAGCTGGAATTATATGGATTGTTTTGGGAATTTGATGATGCATAGATTGCATATAAGGGCCAGATGGCGGCAAAGAGATTGTGTGTCAAGAAGATGACCACACAAATACCAGAGTCCTGTCCAAAACCAAGGCTACCAATTTCAAGACCTTGGCTAATAAACATCGGTTATACATGAGAGGCATTGTGTGTACATGTTGAGTGAGGACTAGTTCCAGTTTCACAAAAGGCAAAGAAGTCACAAGATCAAAAATAAAGTTACAAGGATATCCCTGAAGTACTATTGAAGAAATGTGGGATTGACAATGAAAATTGTGGAGTTCAAGCCACACAGTGCTGGGAACAATTTCATTGTTAAAGATTTTTGCTCTTCAAGGAAAATCCTCCTCTCATTCAAAATGAAAAGAGGGGGGGGGGTAACAATTTTCACTGTATCAACACATGGTGGCGCAGTGAGTTAAGCAACTACCTCAGAACTCCAGATTCAATCCTAACTTCTGGTGCTAACTGTGTGGAGTTTGCATGTTCTCCCTGTGAATATGAAGATTTCTGATGGGTGCTCCAGTTTCCTCCAAGATTCCAAACTTTTAGGGGTTGAAAGATTACTCGGCCATTGTATGTCAGTGGGTGGTAGAATCTGAGAGTAGAGCAAGGGGGGGTTTGTTGATAATTAAAAAGGGGATCAACATATGATTCGTGAAAATTAGTGTTAACATTAATGGAATGGTCAGTGCATTTTTAGTGGGCAGAAGGGCTTGTTTCCATTCTTTTTCTCTCTATGACCCTTGAAGATTAAGTTCATGAACAACTCAGGAACTCCAAACTACCCTGATCCTGGATAATGACAAAATGGAAGAGACCACCTTTGTTCTCTGAATGTTTTGTCAAGGCAAGAAAGGATTGCATGGAAGTACATGATGTGTCAGTGAATGACAATGTAAGGAATAAATGGAGATGGGAGTAGGGATCATATTGAGGATTGGTAATTGTAGGTAGGAATTATATGCAGGCTAGAAAGGATGTCGAAGGTGTATGGGATGAAGAATGTAATAATATGGGATTCATGTGACAGGGATAGTTTGGATTACAAAGGGTAAGGATATGTAGTATTTGGGACAGAATTTAAAAGACAATGCATTTATTACATGGGGCAGCGTCTGTATTGGATTAGGGATTTCTTAGGTGACCATGAGATTATTCGAGGCTAGATTATATTAGGGGGTTGCATGATTACATGGGGGGGTGGGGTTATGGGATTATGTGAGGGAAGAATTATAGGGTCTGCTTAGAATTATTTTGGGGTTGAAATTAGATCATGAATATAGTTATTATTTGGCTAGGGGTTATTTAAATGGTGGATTTTACAGTCGTATGAGATTATTTAGCAGTCAGGGCTTCCCCCTCCCTGTCACCAAGTGAAACCAAACGCCTCACCTGCTGCCGTCCCCGCCCGCCTCACCAGAGGCGAAGCCGGGCGCCAAGCTCCATTCAGCGGCCGTAGGACTATATTCCGGAGTCGCCACAGGGCTGAGCCTCTATGTGAGAGCAGCAGCCGAGGCTGCATGCTAGTCAGGCAGCCGAGGAGCAGGAGTAATGGCAATGTAGGTGCCTCCTCAAACCCCTGTTGCCGGGGAAGGAGCCGGCCGGTGGACGAGAGGAGCTGGTGCGTCGCTAAATGTGTTCCGGCGGAAATAGCGAGCCGCTAAATGTGTTCCGGCGGAAATAGCGAGCCAGAGGACGAGGACTGTGGGTGTTGGTGGGCCGGCCGGTTGGCTGCAGGATGAACTGAACACTGTGGTGAGTTGACACACAGAGTCCTTGCCGTGAAGTCCAACGCGGGCTGAAAGCAGGGACTCATACAGTCAGTGGTGACCGTGGATATTGAGCACCATTGGGTTCACTGACTGTGGCTGTCAGGGTGGATGTTGCTAGGTGTTGTGAGTTCAGGTCGGTGGGTGGGGATCAGATCACTGACCACGGGTGAGTGTAATGGGAATGAGGTGAGGGGGGTGTTCCTTGATCCAGGCCTGCATCTCATTCTATCTTCTGAGAGTGCCAATGGCAAAAAAAAACTTTAGTGAGATGTTTTCCTTTTTTTCGTGTAAGTCTTCAATTCTGTCAGTCTAATTTTCCCTATTGTAATGAAACCTTGTGTCTAAATTCAGTGGCTTTATGTGATTGTTATGTTGTAATTTTAAATAAAAAATATAATCTGCAGTTTTATTTGTTTCAAGTTGAACTAAAATATTGTCACTCACTAGGGGCATGTTTAATTTTATGTCGCAAAATGCTGGAAGAGGCAGCCTCTCATGCTCTGAGCATAACTGTCACCCTCCACCCTCCACTCCATGACTGAGGCATGACTGGCTGGAACTATAATGGCCTCCTCAGTGAGGTCAAATAAAAATTCATCAAGTATGTTGAAGAGCATCATGAAGAAGTTCAAGAAGAGAGTGTTGCCATAGATGTTTATCATCCCCCAATTACAATGTTCTCAACTTACTTGAAAAATAAAGATAGAATTACCACTGACCATCAGTGGAACTTTACCAGAAAAAGCAAGTGGATGCACAGTTTAGCCCAATCTGAAGTTGAAATGGCTTTGCTGGACTGATTTAAGCAGGCCAGAGCTCCTAACTTTCCAGATTCTCTGACATTGCTTTACCATAGAAAGTGAACTAATTATCTGAGGAAATTGGTCGTGATCCTGTTTCAGCATCATGAACAACTCGCTTCAAAAACTGCTGTGCAGTTCTCCAGGTGGCAAGAGATGGTGAGTCAGTCCCTGCATCAGTAAAGTGACCAGCAAGGATCATTGGAAGACAAAGATTACTAATTCTAGGAAGTTGCTGCAATTGAGAGTGTGAAAGGGTTTAAGGATGCTGAGTTTGGTGCCAGACTTTCATGGAGGTGGCATTTTCCTTCCCAGCAATAAGAGCCAATTTTGTACAGTTGTCAAGGAAGTAGCTGGCAACCAAGGTAGCTGTCTTGGCAGAACTGGTATCTACACTGAATAACATTAAGTGTTTTATAAATAAATGTTCAGAGGACAAAAAAAAGGGGTGTGCAAAATTTTACATTGTGTAGTAGTGGTGTTTTATTTTCCACTATCTTGATGTTCTGCGATTTTTAAATTTTTTTTATTTTAATTTTTTAAGTATTCTGCTTTGCTGTATTGTACCATTAAAATGTCTTCATTCTTACCAGTGGATTAATTCATTTTTTTCATTAAATGGGAGAATTAAGATTGTTCTCTTTAGACATTCTACTTCTGCCTGATGTTGTCTGTTATTGAAATAAACTGTACTGCTCTGAAACTGCTAAATGTGCAGGTGTAACAACCAGTTAAGAAGAAAAATAAAATATTGGCAACTGCAAAAGGTTTAAATGTAGGAGCAGTGATGTCTTGCTCCATTTATACAGAGCCTTGGAGAGACAATTTGAGCAGATATTCTCTATATTTAAATGCATCAAGTCAAGTTTATTGTCATCTGATTGCACAAATACAACCTGATGAAATAGTGTTCTCTGGCCCTTGGTCCAAAACACGCAGACACACAACCAGACATAATACATGTACAGAAACAGTATATATGCAGGGCAATGTTCATATAATAAATAAATATGTTTCATGAATATGAGAGTCTTCGATGGTTTGTGTGAGCAGTTCCTTTGGTCATTCAGCATTCTCACTGCCCATGGGAAGAAGCAATTCCTCAGCCTTGTGGTGCTGGTCCTAAAATGACAGAAGGAGAAGAGAATGAAAAGAACTGACTCAGTGGAATTTCTTGTTTATTTTTATTGAGTGACAACATTGTTTGATGGATTTAATGTATCTTATATTCTGAACTTTAAATAAATGGGAGGGGAGGGAGGGAGGGAGGGGAGGAGGGAAGGGGGGGGAGAAAATGACACTATATATTTAAGAAGGAAAATGTATGTATCTTGATCAATATGGTTTATAGTGTGAAAAATAAAAAATTAAAAACAAAAAAACCTTGTGGTGCTGGGTCTGATACTCCTATATCTCCTTCCCAACAGGAACAGCTGAAAGATGCTGTGTGTTGGGTGGAAGGGGTCCTCAATGATTTTGTGCGTCCTCTTCAGACAACGATCCCAGTAGATCACATCGGTTGGGGAAGGTAGATCTCTGCCACTATTATGGTCCTGGGGATTGACCTCTGAACCATTTCTCTGCACCACAGTGTGATGTAGCCAGCCAGAATGCTCTTGAGTTCTTGTAGAAGGTTGACATAATGGTGGCTAGTGGCCTTGTTTGCTTCAGTCTTCTCAGAAAGTCCAGTCGTTGTTGAACCTTCCTTACAAGTGAGGAGATGTGTGTGTCCATGATAGGTCAGTGGTTAAGTGAACTACAAGGAACTTGGTGACTCTGTTCTCTCTACTACAGAGTTGTTGATGTGTACGGTAGGGTGGTAGTGCCTAGTCCTCCTGAAATCCATGATCATATCTTTGCTTTGTCCATGTTGAGACTCAGTTTGTTACTCTTGCACCATATCACAAGATTTTTTTTAACCTCTGTAGTGCAACTCATCATTGCTGCTGATATGTCATCTTCAAATTCAATGACACTATAGAAGCTGGATCTGATGTGACAGTTGTGGGTCAGTAGCGTGAACAGGAGCGGGCTGAGCACACAGCCCTGAGGTGCACCAGTGCTCAGCGTGAGAGTGCTCAACGTTCTGCCACTGACCTGGACAAATTGTGGTCTTTCTGTTAGGAAGTCCAGAATCCAGTTACAGAGAGAGGAGTTGAGTTCTAGCGAGGACAGCTTCTCCACCAGCCTCTGGGAAAAGATTGTATTAAATGCTGAGCTGAACTTGAACTGCAGCCTGGCGTATGAGGCATTGTTCTCCAGGTGGGTCAGGGCAGAGTGAAAGGACAAGGCTATAGCATTATCTGTGGAACAGTTTCTCTATAGGCGCTTTGAAATGGGTCCAGTGTCTCTGGGAAATATGCCTTGATGCGTTTCATCACCAGACGCTCAAAGTATTTTGTAATGGTTGAATAAATCATAATCAATAGAATAAAATGATAAGCATTTCAATCTTTTTAAGATGCAGCTCCACCTTCTATTGATTTCACCCCCACAGTGTGTTGTTCTTGACCAGCACAGGTTTTGTGAAATACTGGAGATGCTGGAAACCTGAAATAAAGAAGAAAATTTTCATCATACTCAGGGTGTCAGGCACCAGCTGTGGATGGACAAACTTGGTAATGTCAATAGTTTTTAACTGTAACTGGGAAAGATTAGAGAAGAAAAAAATCTTTATATCCATTAACTGTCTAATTTATGACCCTTCATGACTTTTGATACCTTTGATTTGTTACCATCAACAGACACAGTTTCCATCCCCAATGGTCTATTCAAATTGTTCAATCTCTCTAGCTTGCCTTGATTTATTCTTCCCTCTCCATCAATGCTCACTGCCATTCTCACAGTACTTTCCCCATACAATTGTACTAGATGCCCTTTAAACTCTGACCTTGGGTGTTTTTGCCTCTGAACCTGAGGATAATGATATATTTTCCATTGAAAAATATTTTTGGGATGGCTGGGCTGTTGCACAAGGAGCCTTTGCATTAATTAGGCATATATTGAATCGAGTTTAGAAGAATATTTCATTGAAACCTACAAAATGATGACTCCTAGATGCTGCGTGACCTGCTGAGTTTCTTCAGCACTTTTGTGTACTGCAAGCAAAATGATGACTGCACCTTTATCGGAGTGAAATAGCAATTTAATCTTGTAGATTCGTGTTTTACATCTATTTCTTACAATCCCGTCAAAATTATGGAAACCAAAGGTTGATTCAGTCCTGAAGTGTGATCCCAAATGTATGACTTTAATTCTCAAGAAAATCACAATTCTGTAGACTCGTGGTTGAAGTGAAAAAACACAATGCTGGAGAAGCTCAGCAGCTCAAACAGTGCACTCATCCCTCCCAACCCATGGCACCCCCGGCACCTTCCCCTGCTGGAGGTGCAACATTTGCACCCACACCTCCTCCCTCACCACAGTCCAGGGCCCCAAACAAGCCTTTCAAGTGAAGCAACACTTCACTTGTACATCCAGAGGACTTGTTTACTGCTTCTGGTGCACCCTTTGTGGACTTCTCTACATCGGAGAGACCGGTCACAGACTGGGAGATCGCTTCGCTCAGCACCTCTGCTCCATTCTCAACCACCTAGTGGCTAACTATTTCAATTCCAAGTCTCACTCCCACTCTCACATGGCCTTGTGTACTATCCCACCCTGACCACCCGCAAATTGGAGGAATGACACTTTTTTCTGTCTGGGTGCCCTCTAGTCAGATGACATTAACAGTTACTGCTTTCTATTAAACCTGCTTGTTTTTTTTCCACCATCCTCTTTTCCTGTCTTTCTAGTTCCACCCACCCAGCCTCCTTTCTTCACCTATCATCTGTCTTTGCCACCCCTCTCCTCCCCCCGCTCCCTCACTCTTTTGTTCGGACGACTACTGGCATTTTCTCATACTCTAATGAAAGGCTCAAACCTGAAATGTCGGTTACGTATCTGCTACATAAAGGACACTGTTTGACCTGCTGAGCTTCTCCAGTATTTTGTGTTTTTTGACTTTAATCCTCAGACTAACTCTCACTTTAATCTAGGCCTCATAGACTGTTGAGGTTTAAAGTATGCTTGAGGAAAAACACATTGTGTTCTAGCCAGACACATTTGTGCTTTCTAGACAAAACCAAGTTCACCAGTTTTAGATCATTACCAATTTCAGTAATTCATGTATTTATTCTCTCACCTTGAAGAACAACACAAGAATAGGTTCTTCCACCCATGATGTCTATGCCAAACACAATGTAATTTAAACTCAACTCATCTGCATGTTTAAGGTTCATCTCTTTGCAGCCTGTTCACATGCCCAGCTAAATGCCTTTTAAACATTGCTAATGTATCTGTTTCCACCACCTCCCTTGGCAGCAGTTTCCAGGCTCTCTGTAAAAAAATTTTTTTTAACTTGTAAATTTCATACATCAAAATGTCTGCACTGAACATGATGCCAAATTAGACTAAAGCTCTTTCCCTGCATTATCTATGAATCTACCCAAAAGTCTCTTCAACACTACAGTATTATTGTGCCTGCTTCCAGCATTACCCCAGCTGCCCGTTCTAGGCATCTACCACTCTCCATGTTTTAAAAAAAAACACTTAACTCCAACATCTTTAAACATTTCCCTGCTCACTTTGAAGTTATGCCTTAGGAAAAAGACTGAGCATATATCCTGTCCATGCCTTGTAGCTTTATGAACTTAAGATTCATAGTTTTGCTTATTAGACTGTCTGGCCTTCCTATTATTCAGTAATGATTTTACCAGCATCATCTGGAATATCATAGGCCCTGAGAGGAGGAACAAAAACTAAAAAATGAACAGGTAATATAAATCTAAAATAAAAACAGGAAATGCCACATCTGTAAGAAGAGAATCAGTTAATAACCCTAACCCTAACCCTTCATCGGAACACAGTAGGACAAAAGAAGTTTGTAAAGTGGGGGGAGATTGAGGGAGGGGATGATTCAATGAGGTGATTGTGGGGATAAGTTGGAAATAGGGTTATCTCAAAGTGTCAGAATACACACATGACATCACATACAACCTTGAGGACCAGACAAAATTTCTACTTAAATGTACACAAGAAAAGATATGTATACAAAAGAGAGAGAGAGATCTAAACTAAGAAACAAGTGCAAACAAACTGTGTAATACAGAAAATAAATAATTAATAATAAATGATGTCCAAAGTAAGAGTCCTTAAATGAGTGAGTTTGGTTGTCAATATGCGGGCAACGGGATAATCATCCCCCTTGTGTTCACATGTTTCCCCTCTCTGGAGTCTGATGGTGGAAACAATCTGGTGGTACAAGCCTTGTGGCACCAATACCTCTTTCTTGATGGAAGAAGCGAGTGGACGTCCTGGGTGCTGTAGATCCTTGATCATTGCTGCTGCTCTCCAAAGGCAGCATTCCAAATAGGTTTTCTCAATGGTGGGAAGAGTTTTGCCTATGATGTGTCCACTGCCTTTTGCAGGGCTTTCCACTCAGAGGTATTACTGTCTCCATACCAGGCCGTGATGCAGCCAGCCAGCACACTTTCCACTACACAATTACAGATGTTTGCCAAGGTTTTTGATGTCAGACTAAATCTCTGCAAATTCCTGAGAAAGTAGAGGCACTGACATGTTTTCTTCACATTGGCATTAGTGTGTGGTATCCAGGAAAGGTCTTCTAAGGTAGTGACCCCCAGGAATTTAAATGTGCTCACCCTCTTCACCTCTCCCATTGATCACTTAATCGGACATCTCTGGTTTTTCTCCCCCAAAGTCCACAATCATCTCATTGGTTTTGGTGACTTTTAGTGTGAGGAAGTTGTTTGTACACCTTTCAGCCCTGTTTTCAATCTCTTGTATGCTGACTATAGCCCCTTTTTATACAACCTACTACTGTGGTATTGTCAGCAAATTTGTAGGTGGTGTTATTGTTGTACTGAGCCCCACCGTCATAGGTATAAAGCGAGTAGAGCAGGGGACCCCAGAGCTGATGGAGATTGTGGAGGAGATGTTCTTGTTAATTTGCATTGATTGGGGTCTGGAGGTGAAGAAATCCAGGATCCAATTACACAGTGAGGCCCAGGTCTAAGAGTTTGCTGATCTGTTTTGAGGGGATGATGCTGTTAAATGCCGAACTTTAATCGATAAAGAACATCCTGATGTGTGTATCTTTGCTCTCCAGGTGTTCCAGGGAATTGTGTAGAGTTACTGAATGAATGAGAGCAATAAGAGATTGAGGCATGCTCAAAAGAATATAGGAGTTGTGAGATACAGAGCAGGAAGAAGTGCCTGGCAAGTCAGGCTGGGCATGTCTGTCACTTCCAGAAGGAAAATAAAGGGGGAAAAAAAGTCAAACTGAGCTAATATCACAAATGGATAACAGGTACAGACAAAGAAATCAAGTTACCTGATGTTGCAGTATGAGGGATAAATCTGAAAAGCTACAATGTGACCGAATGGAAGATGTTGCTCAAGCTTCTTTTGGGAATTATTCTAGCAGTGCAAGAGACCAATAGATAGGAGAAGAAGTGGGATAGAGAATTAAAGTGGCCAGCAACAGAAAGTTCTGGGTTCTCCCTGCATACTGAACACAGGACCAGTGCAAACTATTAACCTAATTTGCATTCAATTTCTCCAGAGTAGTTGAGACCCCACCTCAAACACAATGTAGGGCATTCATTTGGAAGGAGTGCAAATGGACCTCTGCTTCATCAGGAGAGACCATGTCTCTGCTTGGTGGGCAAGGAAGAGGTGAATGGATGGATATTGTATTGTTGGCAGGAACAGAAAAGTAGATCAAAGGGAATGGTCACTATGAAATGCTGGAAGAGACCACTTTTCCGACCTCTGGTGTACATGAATTTTAGCGAGGCCTTTGCCAAGATCCTGAGTGGTAGGCTGGTGCAGAAGGTTTTACCACATGAGATCCAGGGTGAGCTAGCCAATTGGACATAGAATTGGCTTGATAGGAATCCAGGGGATGGTAGTGGAGGATTGTTGCTCGAATTTGAGGCCTGTGAACTGTTGTATGCTGCAGGGATCAGTGCTGAGTCCACTGTTGTTTCTCATCTCTGTTATCAATTTGGATGACATGGTTGGTAAGTTTGTAGATGACACCAAAATTGGCTGTGAAGAAGGTTATTGAAGACTACATGATCTTGGGAAAGTGGCCCAAGGAGTGGTAGATGGAATTTAATTTGGACAAGTTAAGGTGTTGCACTTGGGTAGGTTAAACCAGGGTAGGTTTTACACAGTGAATGGTAGTGTCCTGTGGAGTGTTGAAGAACAAAAAGTCATGGGGGTACAGGTACATAGTTCCATGAAAGTGGTGACACTGGTAGAGAGGATGGTGAAGAAGGCGTTTGGCACACTGACCTTCGTTGATCAGGGATTTGATTGTTATGTTCGAAATGTCCAAGATGTTTGTGAGATTGCACTTGGAGTACTATGTGCAGTTTTGGACACCCAGCTATAGGAAAGATGTCATTAAGTTGGAAAGAGTGCAGAAAAAAATTCATGAGAATGTTATTGGGCATGGTAGGCTTGAGTGAAAAGGAAAGGCTGGAGCATTGGAGCCTGAGGAGGACATTTATAAAATCATGAGAGGCATAGATAAGGTAAATAGTCATTTTTTTTCTAGAGTAGGAGAGTTTAAAACTTGAGGGCATACATTTAAAAGGGACTTGAGGGGTATCTTTCACAAAGGGTGGTGGGAATATGGAACAATTTGCCAGAGAAAGTGTAGAAACCAGGACAATTGTGACGTTCAAGACATTTGGACAGGTACATGGATAGGAAATGTTTTGAGATATATGGGCCAAACAAGGCAAATGGGACTAGCTTCGTCAGCAGGTTCAAGCTGAGGCAAAGGGTCTGTTTCTGTACTTGAGATGAGAGGAGTAAAACACGAAAGTCTGCAGATGCTGTGGTTCAAGTCAAAACACAATGCTGGAGAAACTCAGCAGGTCAAACAGCATACTTTAAGTAGCAAAGATAAAGATAAATAATGTTTTGGGCTTGAGCCCTTCATCAATGGTGGGGGGGGGGGGAGATAGATCTGTGAATGAACAGGGAAGATGGAGGTGAGCTGGAGGAAAGAAAACGGGGGGATAGGGAAGAGAGGGAGAATGTGGAGTGGGCCAACAGAAACCGAAGAAGTCGGTTAATTCCATCTAGTTGAAGAGGGCCCAGACAGAATATTAGGTGTTGTTTCTTCAATTTATGGGTGGCCTTGGTTTAGCAGTGCATGAGGCCATGGACAGACATGTCAGCACATGAGTGGGGCGCAACATTGAAGTAGTTGGCCACAGGAAGATCCCTGTCATTGATACAGACAAAGCGAAGATGCTAAGTGAAGTGATCTCCCAGTCTGCGTCCAGTTTCTCCAATGTACTGAAGGCCACAATGGGAGCACCAAATGCAGTAGATGACCCCTGGAAATACTGTTTGGGGCCCCAGATGTTGGTGAGGGAGGAGGTGTGGGCATAAGTGTGGCACTTCCTATGACTACAAGGGAAGATGCCAAGGGGGAGAATGGTGGAGAAGGATAAATGGAGAAGTGAGTCACGTGGTGGTGGGATCATTGTAGGTGACTTAAATTGCAGATAACTTGTTGGATGCAGAGGCTGGTGGGGTGGTAGATGAGGACGAGGGGAATCCTATTTTGTATATAAGGGCAAAGGAGACTTGGGTAGATATGTGGGAAATGGAGAAGATGTGGGTAAAGGGTGAGTTGATGGAGGTAGAGGGGAAGCCACATTTTTTGAAGGTGGATATCTTGGATGATCTACACTGGAAGACCTTTTCTTGATAACAGATGCAATGGAGATTGAGGAATTGAGAGAAAGGAATAGAATCCCTACAGGAGACTGGGTGTGAAGTATAGTTCAGGTAGTTGTGGGAGTTGGTAGGTTTGTTAAAATTGTCTGTAGAAAGCTTGTCTCCCGAGATGGAGACAAAGAAAGAAAGGGGAGAGTATAGCCAGAGATGGACCAAGTAAATTTGAGATCAGGGTGAAAATTAGGAGCATAGTGAATAAAGTTGTCATGCTTATCATGGATACATGAGTCAGCACTAATGTAGTTGTCAATGTAGGGGAGCAAGAGTTGAGGAGCCTTGCCTATGTAGGCTTATAGCATGAATTACTCCACAAAGCTAACAAAAAAGCAGGGATAGCTAGGGCCCATCCGAGTAACCGTGGCAACTTGTTTGACTTGAGAAAGTGGGATGATTCAAAGGGGAAGTTATTGAGGGTGAAGACAAGTTCTGGCAGGTGGAGGAGGATGGTGGTGGAGAGGGATTCATTCAATCTGTTGTTAAGAAAGAAAACTAATCCTTTTGATATCTTCTCTAAGGGGGACAAGTGTATAGAGAGATTGGATGTCCAAAATTAGTTAGTCAAGTTCATGGAATTGGAAGTTATTGAAGAGATGGAAGTATTGCAGATGTAGGTAGGGCAGGACTGGATCAGGGTGGAAAAAATGTTGAGGTAAGATGATATTAGTTTGGTGGGACAAGAGCACATGGAAACAATGGGTCTACTTGGATAATTGAGTTTGTGTATCTTGGGTAAGAAGTAGAACTGGGCAGTGTAGAGATATAAACCATGAGGTTGATGGTCATGACTTCCCAGAAGAAATCCCAATGATCCACGAATCTGAACAGCTACCTCACACCAATTCTTCAGCTACACATTCATCTGGCGCATGGGACAGGTAGAAATCTAGAGATTACCACCCTTATGGTCCTGGTTTTTACCTTCCTTCCTATCTCCTTGTTCAGGACGTCATCCCTTTTTCTATCTACATCATTGGAACCAACATAGACCTCAACATCTGGCTGCTCATCCTCTTGCTGTGGACTCGATCGAAGATGTTCCTGACCCTGGAACCTGAAAGGCAACAAACCATCTAGGAGACTATCTTGTTCCTTCTATCTGTTCCCCTGACTATCAAATCCCCAATCAGTGTAGCTCTCCTCTTCTCCCATATTCCCTTCAGAGCCAAAGGTCAGCCATTGTGCCAGAGATGTGAACACTATGACTTGTCCCTGGTAGATCATTCCACCCCCCCCCCCCACCACAACATTATTCAAAACAATATACTTATTATTGAAGGAAACTCCCAGAGGGGTGCTATGCTCTGACTGCCTATTCCCCTTTCCTCTCCTAATAGTCATCCAATTACCTGTTGCTTGCCTCTTGGCTATGACTGCCACTTTAAAGATCAAAAGATATAGGAGTAGAAGTAGGCCCATTGGCCCATTAAATCTGTTCTACCATTCTAATCATGAACTGATCCATCCTCCCACTCATCGGCTTTATTCCCATAATCCTTGATGCCCTGACAAATCAAATATCTGTGAATCTCTGACTTAAATACACCCATCGACCTCACTTCCACACCTGTCTGTGGCAACAAGTTCCATGGACTCACAACTGTCTAACTAAATATATTTTCTGCACCTCTATTTTAAATTGACACCCTTTTATCCTGAAGTTTTGCCCTCTTGTCCTAGAATCCCCGACCATGGAAAACATCCTTGCCACATCTACTTCTATCCAGGCCTTTCAGAATTTGAAATGCCTCTATGAGGTTCCCCTCATTCTTCCCCAATAAGTATAGTCCAAAAGCCAAGTGAGGTCTCATCAGTGCTTTATAGAGACTCAATATTACATCCCTGCTTTTATATGCTATTCCTCTAGAAATGAATGCATTTGCCTTCTTCACCACTGGACGTTAACCTTTACGGCATCCTGCAGGAGGACTCCCAATGCTCCTCGGAATTTTGAATTTTATCCCCATCTAAATAATAGTCTACTTGTCTATTTCTTCTACCAAAGTACATGAGCATACACTTAACAACTTTGTATTTCATGTGTCACCTCTTTGCCCGTTCTCCTATCCAAGTCTTTCTGCAGCCTTTTGGTATCCTCAGCATCACCCACCCTACCACCTATTTTTGGTATTGTATGTAAATTTAGCCACAAACCCATCTATTCCATAACCTAAATAATTTATATACAAGCAGCCCCAACACCAACCTGGTAACCAATCAGAATCGGATCCCTTTATTCCTACTCTCTGTTTTCTGCCAACCAACCAATAGTCTACCCATGCTACTATATCTCCTTTAATTCCAAGGGCTCTCATCTTGTTAGCAGCCTTGTGTGTGGCACCTCGCCAAGGGCCTTTTGAAAGTCCAAATACACAACATCCACTGCATCTCCCATCTATCCTACATGTGATCTCTTCAAAAAATTGCAATGAGTTTGACAGGCATAATTTTCCTTAAAGGAAACCATGCTGACTTTGGTCCTATCTTTTCATGCACCTCCAGATATTCTGTAACCTCATCCTTGACAATCAATTCCAACAACTTCCAACAACCAATGTCAGACTAAAAGGTCTATAATTTCCCTTTCTGCTGTCTCCCTCCCTTCTTAAATAGCAGAGTGACATTCGCAATACTCCAGCCCACTGGAACCAAGCCAGAATCAATTGATTCCTGGAAGATCATTACCAATGCCTCATTCAGAACCCAAGGGTGCATCCGTCCCATCCAGGAGACTTATCTACCCTTAGATCATTTATCTTCCCAAGTACCCTCTCTCTCACTGCACTTGCTTCTCTTCTGAGAAAGCCATGAGTATGCCTGTAATGTCTCCACAATGAAGACTAATCCAAAATATTCATTCCGTTCCTCTGCCATCTCCTTGTCTCCCATTGCAATTTCTCCAGCATTATCTTTTGAGTTCTCTGTCAATTTTGGTACTCTTATATATATATATATATATATATATATATATATATATTTATATATTTTTTTTTTAAAAGCTTTTAGTATCTTCTGATATTATTTGCTAACCTCCTTTCATAATTCCTCTTTTCCTAATCCACCTTCTTAGTTGTCTTCTCTAAGATTTTTAAAAGCTTCCCAGTCCTCAATCTTCCCACTTATTTTTGCTTCCTTGTATGTCTTTTCTTTTGCTTTTACTTGGGATTTAACAACCCTCATCAATAACAATTGTCTCATTTTTTGCATTCATAAATTTATTTCTGTTTTGCATGTACCTGTCCTGCACTTTCCTAATTTCTTGCAGAAATTCTAGCCATTGCTCTTTTGCTTTCTTCCCCATTAATGTGCTTTTCTGATCAACTTTGGCCAGTTCCTCTCTCATGCAAATGCAATTTCCTTTACTCCAATGAAATACCAATACATCAGACTTTATCCTCTCCTTTTCAAAATTCAGTGTGAACTCAATAATAATGTGATCACTGCCTCCTAAGGCTTCCTTTACTTTGAGCTCTCTAATCACCTCTGGTTCAATGCACAGCAACTAATGCAGAACAGTGGGCTCATCAATAAGATGCTCCAAAAAGCCATCCCATTTGCATTCCACAAACTCTCTTGAGATCCTGACCTTTCCAATCTACTTTCGTATCAAAATACCCCATGATTATCATAACACTGTCCTTTTGCCATGTCTTATCTATTTCCAGTTGTATTTTGTAATCCTCATCCTGACTGCTTTTAGGGGCCTGTATTTAACTACCATTAATGTCTTTTTACGTTTGCCATTCTTTAACTCGATCCATAAGGATTTTACCTCATGATCCTATATCCCTCCTTACCAATTATTTAATATTGTTGCTTACCAGCAGAGCCACACCACCCCCTATACTTACCTCCCTTTCATTGCAATACACTGTATATCCTTGGATGTTCAGTCCCCAATGACATCCATCCTTTAGCCATGACTCAGTAATGGCCACATCATCATACTGTCCAATCTATAGCTCTGCAGCAAGATTATCCAACCTTGTTTCTAATGCTGTGCATTTAAGTATAATAACTTTATTGAATGTACAGTCTCTCTGTCATCCCTCTGGCTATTATTTTATCTCATTGCCTGTCTGTTCACACTACCTTTGCTTTACTCCTGTTTCCCCCTTCCTCAGCTCTCCCATCCCCTGCTAAATTAGTATAAACCCTCCCAAACAGGTACATTAAATCTGCCTGCCAGGATATTGGTCCCTTTTGAGTTCAAGTGTAACCCATCCTGTTTGTATAAGTTATACTTTCTATCTATCATCCCTCTGCCTCCTGAATGATCCAGGTCCAGTTCCCTAACATAATCTGTAAGGAGTTGCAGCTGGATGCATTTCTGGCAGGTGTAGCCATCAGTGGCACTTGAGCTGTCCAAGATTTCTCACATGCTTCAATTGCAGCATGCCACTGGCATAGCTGACATTTCCACTCCAAACCCTGGGTTATTACAAAAATATCTTGCCTGACCTTATCTATAATATCCTCAGCTTCTGCTCAAGGAAGCCTCTAACTCACCATGCCTACACTGGGTCATTCACACACTGGCCGTTTCAACAATGGCCGCTCCACCTGTGCTTGATTTACTTGTTCTTGCTAATGAATTGCGATTTGATTGTTCCGCTAAAGCGCCAAGCCCCACAAGTGCTCCTTTTAAAACCTTTCTTCCTGACTTGTGTATAAATCTCCCTGTGCAAATCAATTGGTATGCTAAAGCCTAAAGTACCTGAACCCTGAGAGCTTTATATTTTTGATCAGCTTGCAGTCTACTTCAAGCACATGACTCTTCTCGTCATCTCAAAAAAATTCAATCAAGTGGACCAACCTTAACTTTCCCTTAAATCATATAGTTTGTCCTTGATTAATCTTCTCCTTTCTAAATCAAGTTTTATACAGACATTTGGAACTGATTCCAATAATTTGCCAACTAGTGAAGTTAAACTAATTGATTCATAATGACTTGGTTCATCCCTTCTAAGCATTTGAAGCAAAAATGCCTGGCACCACTTCAACAGCCACAACAAATTAAGATATGATCTTCTGCAGTTTCCTCACTTGCCTAGGATGTGCTTCATATGATCCTGGTATTTTATCCATTTTCAAAGATGAAAATTTAATACTTCTGCACATAATATGTTTTACCCTTTCCAATATTTCATATTAGCTTAATGGGAACAAAATCAAAATCAGGTCAGGATGCTCCTGTTACACTTGTGCTTTGTGGTGAAGTTATGAGTTAGGGTGGTGCTGAGGGAGTTCTCTGGCCAAATAACTGCAAAGCATTTTGTTGGTACCCCATAGTGTAATGAAGGTGGAGGAAATGAATGCATAGAGTAGTGGATTGGGCACCTAGTCGGTGTTTTTTGAACCAAAAATAAACTTTATTCACAAATTATTTACAAAAGGAAAACTGTTCCAAGTCTCTTTGCATCCTTAGTGTCATATCCATACATTTCCATTAACGTATATTGTTATATTTATTTTCTCTTTAGTTGCATTCCCACCTCGTAGCACCTTGTCATTCCTCCACCCTCTGTTGTTTGAGGGGCTTTACCTCACTCTCAGCCCCTCAATGCCCAATAATGGGAGGACTCTAAACTGTGGTCCTTCCCCACATTGCCCTCGTGTTGGTTGTGCCAAGCCTCAGTGCATCCCTCAGTATGTACACCTGCAGCCCGGAATGAGCCAGTCGGCAGCATTCCCGCACCATCCTCTCCATGTGCTGAAAGATCAAGTTTTCGGGCAGACCAAATGGTGTCTTTAACTGAGTTGATGGTCTTCCTGTAATTCTGGATGTCTGACTCTGTGTGCCTCCCCAGGAACAGCCTGTAAATCAGGGAATCCTCTGTCAAATTGTTGCTGGGGAGTCCTATATTGCACATTATTTATTATTTTTAATTTAATTTAAATTTAGAAATACAGCATGGTAACAGGCCATTTTGGTCCTACAAGTCCGTGCCACCCTAACCCTGGTACATTTGTGAAGGGTAGGAAGAAATCGGAGCCCCTGGAGAAAACCCACACAGACACAGGGAGAACGTACAAATTCCTTACGGACAGCGCAGGATTTGAACCAGGTCCAGTCCTGATTGCTGGCACTGTAAAGGCTAACCCCTATGCTAACTGTGCAGCCCTATTGCTGAATATTTATTTTTTCTGTGTCACACAGTCAATTTGTTTACATTTCTCTCTTTTATAGATGTATTTTTCTTGAGTAGAGCTTTTTGCTCCATTGCTAAGTAGAAATTCTGCCTGACTTGCATGAAAAACAATCTCAGGGCTGTATGTGATGTGATGATTGTACTCTGTTAATAAATTTGAACTTTGAACCACCTGCCACAGGGGAACCAGGCTGACATGTTTTTGTTGCCAAAATATCAATGTAGCTGATTAAAAGGAGTTTCTGGATAATAGTGACCTCCCAGATATTGAAGATGTGTCTTGCAATGATAGTAATGTAATTAAATGTCCAGAGGTGGAATCAGGTTCTCTTTTGTTGGAATGGTCATTTCCTAATGTTTTGATGTGGGTCACATTTAAGATGCCACATTAGCTCACATATGAATGTTGTCTATATTCTACAAGATAAGGGCTGCTTCATTTACCAGGTTGCAAATAAAATTGACCATAGTGCAGTCAATGGATCAAAGTTTAGATATATTGATAGAATACATGTATAACATAACATATTACCCTGAGATTCTTTTTCCCACAGGCCAGGCTGAACTTCTACTTACACTGGACATGAAGATTTTACTTCCTGAGCATGTTTGGGTGTATTTTATGGATTTTGGGCTGTTGATTATGAAAATCATCTTAAAACTTTCCTATCACATGCCTGTTTGTTAGATATAACCTATTTTTGTGATTTCTTGTCATATATCAAGTCTACCAGTATAATGTCCACAAAGCAAGCTGTTTTGGTCAGTCCAAGCATGCTTGGGCATGCACCATGCAGCAGCTATGCAAATGTTGTCTTAAGCTTGGGCATGCTTAGTCAGAATAGATGCAGACAGGCTGTAAAAGCACTTCACATATACAGATGATGTGCATTACATTGATTATAGATTGAATATGTGTTGATGCACATGTTCTTCAAACAATAACCTAGTAAGAGTACTTAAAATAGCATTTATTGTTTTCAAGATACAATACAGCAGAAATGTCTCACCAATGTCACAAAAGCTGTGATACATTCCATTACATTTGTGGCGAATATATGCTTAAGGCTCAGCACCAAACTGCATCCAGCTGATTGACAACAGATTCCAAGCATAAGAAATCATGTTATTGAAAATTCGCACCTGGTCTTCCCTGCTGATCTTGGTGCTGTCAGTGACGAACATGGTGAAAGGTTTCACCAGGACATTGCAACCATAGAAAAATGGTATAAGGGCAACTGAAATCCATCAATGTTGGCGGACTATTGTGGGACACTGACACGAGAGGCATCAGATACTGAGTACAAATGAAAATCAGCGATAAAACATTTTTATATCTTAACTAATGCAATGTGTCAGCATCATTTTGCGATTAAACAGGCTTAATTCAATAAAAGTTAATTTAATGTTTCTCCAACTTACTACATGATACAGCAAATCTGAAATTATCTCTGAGTTCATCTTGAAGTTATCTATCATAATCCCAAATTTCTTTTCAGGAAGCAAACCATTTGGGGGAAAAAATTTTTGTCCAGTATTTACAGTAGTGCAAAAAAACTGTACTCAAGCAAAGATACATATACAAGAAAGAACTGTAAACAAAGAATGAAATGGAAACAAACTGTGCAATACAGAAAATAAATATTCAATAATAAATAATGTGCAAAGTAAGTGTCCTTAACTTCATTTTTTTGGATTTCAATGGTGGAGGGGTAGCAACTGTTCTTCTGGTCTTGTGACACCTAGACCTCTTTCCTGATGGCAGCTGCAAGAACAGAAAATGTCTTGGGTGGTGTGGATCCTTGATAATACCTGCTGCTCTCTAACAGCATCTTTCCATGTAGATTTTCTCAGTGGTGGGTAGAGTTCAGATTTATTGTCAGGGTGCATACATGACTTCACAGACAACCCTGAAATTCTTCTTCCTATGGGCAAGGCAGAATTACCCATTATTGGTAATGCAAAAAAATGTACAAAATGTATGTATGCATCAAATAAAGAAATGTAAACAGCTGTGCAATACAGAGAGGGGGAAGAAACAATAAAGTGCAAAAATAAGAGTCCTTAAATGAGTTCCTGATTGAGTTTATTGCTGAAGAGGCTGGTGGTGGAAGGGTAGCAGCTGTTCCTGAACCTGGTAGTGCATGTCTTGTGGTACCTAAACCTCTTTCCTGATGGTAGCATCAAGAACAGAGCATGTGCTGGGTGGTGTGGATCCTTGATGAGTGCTGCTGCTCTCCATCAGCTATGTTCCCTGTAGATGTTCTTGATGGTGGGGATGGTTTTGCCTGTGATGTCCTGTGCTGTGTTCACTACCTTTCAACACTTCCAGACCACAATCAGTGAGGCTTGGTAAGAACATCTTCTCAGACTTGAAAGAATAGGCAACGTGTCACCGACTTCATCGAGACCTGCATGGACGAGTGTGTGCCCACACACATATACCGGTTGTTCCCCAACCAGAAGCCTTGGATGAATCAGAGAATTCACAAGCTGTTGAGGGCAAGATCAAGGGTGTTTAAGACTGGGGGATCCAGATCTCTGCAAGAAGTCCAGGAATGACCCGTGGAAGGCTATCTCTGAAACAAAGTGGCAATTCTGGAGGAAGCTAGAGATAGACAGATATACGCCAGTATGGCAGGGAATGCAGGCCATTACACTCTACAAAGTGAGGGTGAACACCATAGATGATTGTGATGCTTCACGACCTGATGAGCTGAACACCTTATTTGTCTGCTTTAAGAAGGAGAACCCAACAGTGCCTATTAGAATCCCTGAAAAGGCTGAAGACCCTGTGATATCTGTCTCTGAGGCTGATGTCAGAACATCATTCAAGAGGGTTAACCCTCGCAAGGCATCAGGCTCTGATGGCATACCTGCCAGGGTACTGAAAATCTGTGCTAATCAACTGGTCAGAGTGTTCACAGACATTTTCAACCTCTTATTGCTGAAGTCAGAGGTTTCTTACCTGCTTCAAAAGGGCATCAACCATCCCGGTGCCCAAGAAAAGTAGTGTAAGCTTGCCTTGATGACTATCACCCAGTCGCACTAACATCTACTTTGATGAAATGCTTTGAAAGGTTGGTCATTGCCAGAATTAACACATACCTAAGAAAAGGTCTGGACCCACTGCAATTCGCCTAACTTAGCTCTTTATAGACTTACAATGCAGACTTCAACATCATTATTCCCTCAGTAGTGGTCAAGAAGCTTCAAACCCTAGGCCTCTGCACCCCCCGCTGCAATTGAATCCTTGACTTTCTCATCGGAAGAACACATTTCGAATTGGTTAAAGACATCTCCTCCTTACTGACTATCAACACAGATGCTCCTCAAGGATGCATGCTTAGCCCACTGCTCTACTCACTATGACTGTGTGGCATCAGACAATTCCAATGCTATGTACAAATTTGTCAATGACACCACATTTGTCAGCAGAATCACAAATGGCAATGAGGAAGGGTACAGGAGGGAGATAGATCAGCTCATTGAGTGGAGCCACATAAACAACCTTGCACTTAACCTTAGCAAAACCAAGGAGATGATTGTGGACTTCAGGAGGAAGTCAGGAGAACATAATCCAGTCATCATCGAAGGCTAAGTAGTGGAGAGGGTCAAGAACTTCAACCTCCTGGGTGTCAACATCTCTGAAGATCTGTCCTGAATCCTCCATGTTTATGCAATCACAAAGAAGTCTCTCCAATGTGAAAATCACCCTTATAGTTGGATAAACCAGTTGGTCTTCCTTTGCCCTTTGTATATTACCCTCATTCAGATTAGACAAGTTAGTCCTGGTGTCTCATTGATCTTGACAGCTTTTAACACTAGCCATGATGATTCCAATTATATTGTAAGGATGGAACTATGAATGTGCCCATTCATTGTGACATCCATCTGTTCCCTCACTGCCTCACTAAGCAAGAATCTGATCAAATAGATTGTGAACTCATATTTTCCCTATCTAGAATCTGGCTGAGCTTGGTTATTATTCATATGAGATTTTGGGCAATGTGTTAGCTGCTTCCTTTTTCAAGGAAGGATTACAGCTAAAGCTGCTACATATGGGACAGGAATTAAGAAACTCCCAAGCCACCTGTGCATACTTAGCTTAACGATATCCCCTTTCCCTGGTATACTGCACAATTGCTGCCCCATCTATGATTAGGTGGTGCTGAAATGTCCAAGGATAAAAACTGGTATTATTTTCTATGCCTTAATTTTACTGTAAGGTTTATCAAAGGAGTTAAATTATTAGAAGAAAATTGAATTTCTTTAACTATGCCAAAGTTGACAAAGATTTATGAATGTTGCAGAAAAACTTTGTTAATCAAACATGTTCAAAAATGATTAAAATCAAATTTAAAAAGGTTGAACATTAGGTTTCATGAGCTTTCTTAAACTCATTAGATCACTGGGAGATACAGCTCAGAAAGAGACCCTTTGAATCATTGAATCCATGTAGACCATCAGCAACTCACTTATATTAATCATATCTTTTTCTCCTCTCATTCTCATCATCTCCACTCATCTTACGTAAAATTGACTTGTTAATAATGCTGATATTGTTACAGATTGGTTTTATTTCAAATTTTATTTAAAAGATTTTTTTAAAAACAAAATACAATCAAATAACAGCAAGAAATTTTTAGATACATAAAGAAAACCTTTCCAGCCCTTCAGCCAGCTCCCTTAAGGGGAGCCAAATACAAAACCAAAACAGAATATATAGAATATTTCAAAGTATTTTCAAATTCATATATTCCAAATAAGAAGACCACATATTAACAAAGAAGGAATAATTATCATGCAAGTTACATGTAATTTTTTCCAACGGAATACAAGCTCTTAATTCATAATGCCAACGTGCTATATTAATCTCCACATTATCTTTCCAAGTACTAGCTACACATTTTTGTGCTACACTAAACGTATAAATGCAATTTGAAATTTATCCAACCCCAATCCCTTCAAAGAAACTATATAGCCCAACAAAAAAAATCGATGGGTCTAGTGGTAGTTTAATCTTAAATAATTTTCCCAGGACCAATCTAATTCCTTCCCAAAATGGTTGTACTTTAACACAAGACCAAACAGCGTGTAAAAAAAAAAAAAAAAAAAAAAGTTCCAGTACATAGTCCACATCGAAAACCAAAGTCCGAATTGCTAAACCCATATTTCTTCAATTTCTCTGGAGTCAAATATAACTGATGTAAAAAATTATAATTAACCATTCCATATCTTACATTCGTCAATTTAGTTACACTGTCATGACACATAACCTCCCAATTGTCTTCAGGAAAAATATAAGTTAAATTACTTTCCCATTTAAGCCTAGATTTCTCCCATTCCGGTTTATCCGTACTAGCTTGTAGCAATTTATTATATATTCGAAATATAACCTTTTTTTGGTATAGAGGAAATCAAAGACTCAAATTTCGTCAACATAGGTAAATTCATCTCTTTACCATAATTCTCTTTTATCAAAGCTCTGAGTTGAAAATACACAAATAAAGAATTTACAGACATATCAAATGTCTCCCTCAATTGATTAAAGGAAAGAAACTGTCCTCCTTCAAAACAATCCTGAACTTAGAATTCCATCTCTTTAAATGATTATTAAACATTGTAAAAGGAATAAGTTGATTATGATATAACAGAGTTTGAATTAATAGTTTACCCTTCGACCCTAAAACCATATTTCTTTTACTCCATATCTTTAACAACTGTTTTAATCCTGGCATATTACATTCCCACAATAAATTCATATTCCATTTAAATATGAACTAATGTACCCCAACTTCAGAAATACAAGCCATTTCCACCTTCGCCCAACTTGGAGGTTAGTCCATATCCATCATTCTACTAACAAATTTCAACTGAGCTTTTGAAAATGAGGTAATTGAAGACCACCCAATGCATATTTCCATGTAAGTTTATGTAAAGCTACTCGTGCTAATTACCCCTTCCATAAAAATCCTGAAAGAAACTCTTTGAAAGTAAATAAGGTATCGACTGAAACGAATATTGGATTTGAGGAAAGATATTCATTTTGATACAATTAACTTGACCAATTAACATTAACAGAAGATCTTTCCATGTAATCAAATCCATTTTAATCCTTTTTAATAAAGGAACATTAATTTATATAAAGATTGGTAATCCCCATTTACTATTACTCCCAAATATTTAATTCTATCTGACCATTTCAATTTTATGATATTTTTATATTCTGAATAGTCTCCTTCCCCAACTGGTAATATTTCACTCTTATCCCAATTTACCTTATATCCAGATAACTCCCCAAATTTCAGCAAGCAATCTTGCAAATATCTCAAAGACTGCTCCGGTTCTATCAAATAAACCAACACATCATCCGCAAATAAATTAATAATATATTCATCATCTGCAATTCTCATCCCTTTAATCTTATCATTCTGTCATATTGTCTGAGCTAACGGTTCAATAGCCAATGCAAACAAGGCTGGTGATAATGGACAACCTTGCCGAGTTGACCGTGTTAATTTAAATGGTAAAGTTTGACCATTTGTCACCACCCTAGCAATAAAATAAGGGGCAAAATTAAACTTCTCTAACACCTTGAATAAAAAAATTCCATTCAACCCTATCAAAAGCAATCACTATTGGGTGGTTGGGTTGATGTCTAGATGCATTGACCAATGTGATCAATCTAAGAATGTTATCAGACACATTTCTATTCTTAATAAAACCTGTTTGATCTACATGTATCAACTGAGTTAAATATTTAGCAAATCTATTCGCTAATACTTTTGCCATAATTTTATAATCTACATTTAGTAAAGAAATAGGCCTATACGAAGATACTTTCAATGGATCCCTATCTTTCTTTAAAATCACAGTAATTAAAGCACTCAAATAAGATTTCGGTACACCTGATCCTCAGTTTTTTGCTGTAGAACATCTCCAAATACCGGGGATAAATCTTCATAAAATACTTTATAAAATTCAGCTGAAAATCCATCATCCTCCGGTGACTTCCCATTCGGTATCTCTTGTATAGCTTCTTTAATCTTGAAATCTGTAAATGGAGCTTCTAGTTTCCTAACCTCCTCCTCCCCTAAAACAGGTAAATTTATTTAGATAAATAAGAATCAATAGAACCAGCTTCCTGCTTTCCCTCAGAAGTATATAATTGTTGATAAAATGAATAAAACTGGTCATTAATTTCCTGAGGTTTATAGGTAACTATTGAATTTTTTTAACAGCATTAATAAATCACGATGTCTGTTCTGTTTTTAATTGCCATGCTAATACCTTATGAGCCCTCTCACTTAATTCATAATAACGTGGCTTAGATCGATTGATTAAACACTCATACTGATAGGTTTGTAGTCTATTATAACGTAGTTTCAGCTTCACGAAAGCTGCCTCTTTTATCTTCTGTAACATCTTTCTGAAATTCCTTTTTCAACTCAGTAATTTGTTTCTCCAATGTTAAGCTTTCCGCCACATTTTAAAAAAAAAACTTTCATAGTATAACTAATAATTTGCCCACGCAAATATGCTTTCAAAGCATCCCGTAATACAAAAGTACTACTTACTATATTAATATTCTCAGCCAGAAATAAAGCAATCTGTTCCTTAACAAAAGTAACAAATTCTGGTTTCTTTAATAGCATTGTATTAAGCCGCCATCTATAAGACAATTGCACCACTTCCGGACTTGCACAAGAGAAAAACAACATAGAATGATCCGATATGACCCAGCTTTTATATTCGGCTTGGAGTACTCTACCTTGTAAATGTGCCGATACCAAAAAAAATCTATTGTAGAAAATGAATCATGTCTAAATGAATGAAAGGAGAAATCTTTCTCTGTAGGATTTACTCTCCAAATATCAATTAAATTCAAATCTTTCATCAAGGCCCCTATTTGTATTGCCGTCTTTGATTTCCTTATACTTTTTAAAGACCTATCCAACAAAGGATCTAAAACACATTTAAAATCTCCCCCAACCAAAATATTTTCCTTGGCCTGATTTAACAAGAAAAAAACCTCCGACATAAACCTTTCATCATTTACATTAGGTGCGTAGATATTTAACAAAGTCCATGATTCAGCAAAAATTTTACAATTCAACCTCAAGACCCTCCCTGCATTACCTTCAAAAGATTCTAATTCAAACGGTAATTTCTTATGAATTAAGATCGCTACATCTCTCGCCTTGAAATTGAAAGAAGAAATGACCAACCCAATCTCTCTTCAATTTCATATGTTCTTTTTCAGTCAAATGTGTCTCTTGCAAAAAAGCAATATCAACTTTCATTTTTTTTATAAAGCCAAAACCCGTTTACGCTTAATAGGATTATTCAATCCCTGGACATTAAAAGTTGCAAAGTTCAAATTAGAAATTTCAGTAAAAATTCTATTATAAAATATTACTCCCCTTTCTAATTCCCTAAATATTCTAAACTCTCCCCCTGTATAAAAATACCACAAAAGCAAAAAAAAAAACTTGCCCTCAGTAAACTACTAAAAAGTAGTAACTCCCTAAAAATCTTGGTGTGGTAAAACCCATTAGTGGCAGACGACTATCAGGTCTCAGTGTCATCCAGCCCCCCCCCCCCCCCCAATCAGACATTCACAAAGTAATTATTAAGACGTATTCAACCCAGTGATTCCAATCTCAATGATTGTTCCGGGTCTTCAATATCAAGAAGACTTTGCGTCAATTCAACCTTCTTTCCATTCTTTCCATGTTTCCCATTCTTTCCATTCCCATTTCCATTTACCCTCCTTTTAGGTGACGATAATGGCGACTGACCATTTCCTTGCAAAAAATTGAGACTGAAAATTTCCATAAAAAACTTTAAGTACAGTTGGGTAACGAAAGGCAAACTTGTAATCCTTTCGCTACAACACTTCTTTAGCTGAATTAAATTCTCGGCGCCTTCTAATTATTTCTTGAATCAAATCCGCATTGAAAAACATTGTTATTTTGAACCATCGTTGGAGTCTGATTTTGACATGCCTTCTGCACCGCAACTAGTAATATCATTTCTCTATCTTGATATTTCAAATGATGAATCTGAACTGCCCTCGGTGGTTGACCTGGAAATGGTTATTTTCCTTAATGCTCTAAGCGCTTGATCCAACTCTAGACCATCTGGAAAAAATTCCTTGCCCAATACCTCAGGAATCCATTTCTTAAAAATTTTTACCGGATCTGAACCTTCCATATCTTCTTGAAGACCTACTATTTTTACATTATTTCTTTGACCTTGATTCTCTAATGAATCAATCTTCTTCAATAATTCCTTCTTCTGAATCCCCCAGTCCATGAAAAAGTCCTCCACTTTTTCCATTTTTTCTCTATTATGCTCTACTTGATTCTTACATTCAAAAAAAAAGCGTCTTCAGTTTTAAAAAAAATTATCCTGTGCAGAATCTACTGTTTTTATACATCTATTAACATCACTTTTAACTACAGTCATATCTTTCTTCATAGAAGTCATCTCTTCACACATATTCATCTTAGTTTTCACTTCCATAAATCCTTGGTTTATCTGAGTGGACATCTGCATTGACATGTTTTCCATTTGATGAGCAATCCTTTCCAATATTGTAAACACAGAATCCAGTCCAGGTTCCATCACTTCCCCTTGAGGCCTATCTTTTCTTGTCTCAGTCCCCATTTCTTCCTGTGTTAATTCCAGTAAGTTGAGCTCTCTTCTTCCCCTAATGCAGTGGTTCCTCTTCCAGTGCGGCTGCGGGTCTGGACACCCACCGACAGCATGTCGACCTTGTCAGCCCGCCGTCTTTCGGGCTCCCCCACAGCCCACAGCTTTTCCAATAACTCACGGACCAGCAATGCCTGGCAAAGTCACTGACCACATAGGTGTATCTTCTGACACTATACTGCATGCCCCTGCACCACCAGGCAATACTGTGGGCTTGCGAGTCTGTCCTCACTTGGACGATCCGCCCGTGAATCCGGATTCACGGGCGCACAATTCATGGCCAGCCAAGCTCGTCAGCTTTTGCGAATGCGCGATCAGTGCCGGTGTAATACTTAGCTCAGCAGGAGTCCTCTGAGGCTTGGGAGCTCCAATCGACAACTACGTGGCTTCAACTTGGTAGGTAGGCCTCAATTCTTCAACACTTTTATAAGGTAATTTCTTTTGCAATTCAGCTTTTGATTTCTTCACGTTTGTAGCCAATTCAATCCTCCACTATTCCAAAGTCTGTAAATACTATTTTTAACCACTTTTACAAGTTTTAAAATCAGGTATTTATGTCTAACTGGGCAAAGGTGGAACTACACATCTCTCTACGCCATCTTGCCATGCCCCCTTGTTTTTACAGATTGTTATATACATTAACAATTTGGATGTGAATGTGGAAGGTATAATTACTTTACGGTTGACATGAAAATTGGTGTTTTTGATGTTGAGGAGGGATGGAGGGTGCTGGTTGTCTGAAACAAGGTGCCACAAGCAGTCATGGAGACAGACACAATTCCAACATTTGCAAGGCATTTGGACAAGTACCTGGATAGAAAAGGCATGGAGGGATATGGGTCTCATTACAGACAAATGGGATCAGCATGTATTGTTGAGTTGAAGAGGCCTTGTTTCTGTGTTGTATGTTGTTATGATTCGTCAGCTACAGGATGATGTTAATGAGTTGGTAAAATAGACAGGGCAATTACAGAAGTAGATTAATTCTGATGTGTAAGATTTCACACTTTGATTGGACTAGTAACACTAAGATGTACACAATGGTGGGGCTCAAGGAAATATTGAAGAATGGAGGGTCATTAGTGTTCAAGTCTAAAGAAGTCCTGAAGGTGGCAGCACAGTAGATAGTGTTTAAGAAGGCACACTGATATTTCTCCTCATTGGTTAGTGTGCAGAATGTCAGCGCAGTGAGAAAGTAGTTGAACTATATAAAGCATTGGTTAGGCTAGTGCTGGAGAATTGAGTGCAATTCCAGTTGCCACACTGCAGAAAGGATGTTATTGTCCTGGAAAGGGTGCAGAGCAGACTCAACAAGATGCTCCCCGGGCTAAAGCATTACAATTATGAGAGACTGGATAAGCAAAGTTTATTTTGCTTGGTGCAATGAAAGCTAAGAGAGACATGATTGGTGTACAAAATTATGAAGGCGAAATATAGGGAGGTATTAAGAAACTATACCCAAAAATGTATAAAAACTGAGGGAATAGATTTAAGGTGTGAGGTTCAAAGGGGATCTGAGGCATAGTCTCTCACAACATTTAATAAGCATTGAGATAGGCACTAGAAGACTAAAAACCAAGTGCTAGAAAATAGATGTAATGGAATTTGATGCTCAGTTTAGATGGTGGGCCAAGGAGCTTCCACACTATATGACTTTAGGACTCTACGGATTTATTGTTGGATAAAGAGAAAAAAAAATGTGCTAACTGCAACTGAATATTTATGATCTATACTGTGATATTTATCATCTCTTTTTTCTGTCTTGGCATATTGTAGTAAATATTGCAGTTGGTGTTTCTTACATACCTGTGTGGCTTCAGCAAGCAAGACCAGAATCGTCCTTGACAGATTCAGCCCCAAAAATTTAAGTAAGATTAGTGAAAAAGTATTTTGGATTGGTTTCATAAATAGCATTTCAAGAGAGCACCAGCTGGTCAATTACAGCAATAATTTAAGTAAGCCGTATTTAGGGAAGATTTTTTAATTTCATGTGTATTATTCATAAAAATATATAATGTTCAAGTCAACACCTTAATAACAAGTAACGTTATAACATTGCTTAACATGACAGCATTATCAGTTTCCTTCAATTACAAAACTAACTTAAACAATTTATTTTTTTTTGGGGGGGGGGTTAAATGTTTACTGATTTGTGTGAACCAAAACTAAAGGGCATAGACTCAAAGTGAAGGGGAAGATTTAAAGGAGCTTGAGCGGCACCTTTTACGCGCAGGATGATGGGTATATGGAACGAATTGCCGGAGGAAGTAGTGTATGCGGATATAATTATAACGTTTGAAAGACATTTAAACAATAACATGATAGGAATGTGGGCAAAACACAGGTAAATTGGCCCCCACCCAAAACGTCGTTAATTTTTTCTCCCACTCATGATTCTCGACCCTCTGAGTTCCTCCAGCAGATTGACTGGCTTCAGATTCCAGCATCTCGAGTCAAATAGAAGTAGCTCAGATAGGGACGGACACGGACGCGAAGGGCCGAAAGGTCTCCTGACTTCGTTCTTTGTGCTTTTGCTCCTGGTTGAGCAATTTTATTTGTTGGAACCTCATTTCTGTTTATAAATTCCTCCACCGTCCTTCTCCCCGGTAATCCCTTTTCCACTCTTCAGGTCACCCGATTCCAACAATTATACCGGCTGGGGCACCCCGTCGCTTTAATTCCCCCCCCCCCCCCCCCCCCGTCGCTGGGGAATGACAGACGCGTTGAGCTCCAGCATTTCCTCTTTGGGCGGTCTTCTCTCGGTCCCTCTTTAAATCGCCCCTAAAAAAAAGCGTCCTCTTCCACCATTACTTTTTGACCATCTTTCGTCTGGGGTAGTTTATTTTGTTTAATTTTTTTCGGGGGTGGGGGGTGTTCGGCGAATTGCAGGAGTCCGCAGTTGCGGTGCTGGCCCAGCATATTAAAGACCCAGCCCTCGGCTGCTTGACAGAAGTCCAGCTCCTTATAAGGAGGAACAGTGAATCACGTGGAGCGTTTACAGGCGGGCTCCCCGCGGCAGATTAGTGAAAGCGAGAGAGAAGGAAGAGATGAGGCAAAGTGACTTAAAGTGGGTGGGGACAGCATCGTGAGCAAACAAGCAGCGACATACAGCCCCTGAGAGAAGCCCCTGGGACTGCTGAGCCGAGGATGGAGGAGTTGTATGCCTCTTACACTCGGAGCCCTGTGTGGGAAGAGATGGTAGGTCGTTTTGTTGATTTGCAATGCTCCGTGCTCTGAGTCTTTGCCTGCCCACGCTTGTTGGGGCTGTCTCATCGTGCTATTTCCTGCTCGGTTTTCACACTTCGCAAAATGTTTGCGTTGTGGAAGGGGTTAATGTCCACCAGGGATGTGTGGGGGGTGCGTGTGTACTTGTATTTGCAGTTGTCGCTCGGGATGTAAAGCATTGAATATTCCGAATTATTAAAAAGTTGGGTCTCAAAGCCGAAAGAGCATCACTTACACAAGATCCAGGATGTCGGAGACGGGAGGGGTGGGGGTTGAAGCAGCTAGCCGGAGGTCCGGGAAGCAAATACAACAGGGGAACTGCTGGAAGTTGGCTGCGGGCTAAAACCCTTATTGTAGCATTGAAATCCCGACCCGGCTGTTGATGCTGCCATCTGTCAAGTAATGTGCAAACCAGGCGCAAGTGTTGCGCGGTCGACTGTGAGTTCATTCTCATGACAGGAACAACACATTGGAATTGTCGATGTGATGTCTGTCTTGTCATTTGCTTGATATCTAATCTTATTGTGGTGGAGATCCGTCATCCTTGCCTACAGATCGGTTGTATAACCCTTGAACGGAATCTTTCGCACAAGTTGGAAAAATCTGCAAGGATTCAAAAGGAAGGAAACATTTTTTTTAGAAGAGAAGTCTTCATTCCTCAAGGCCAGCGAACCCTGAGCTCCAGGGTGTATTTGTACAGTGTCATTTTTGTAATTTTGCCTGCCTCTGTCATTACTTCATTTCATGTCATTAACTCTCAGATCGATATTTGACTCTTCCAACGCATTCCTGATCTTTAAACCCCCAAATTCCTTGACGAATTTGATACCACGTTGATTTGGACACATCACAGTCGCTGTGTGTGTAGGAGTGTTTGCGTGCGCGTGTGCCTGTCGGTATGTCTGCGTGAAATCTGTTATTGTCTGCATGTGTGTGGGTGTACGTGTGTGACCATGTGTTTGTAAGTGTATGTAGAACAGAGTGTGTGGAAAGGAGAGGGAAAACCTTTATCGGTGTATCTGTGTTTGTGAAAATGCTTGTCAATCTCTCCCTGTGTTGGTGTCTGCGCTCCTATTTTATTCCCACGTTAATGAGCAAGCTTGAGCAGCGCGGAACTTGAGAATGCGCCGAAATTCTACATTTAATTCAGTTCGCTTTCTGTTCCATGTTCTTTTTGAAAATATGACCTCATAACACAGACAAAACACTTGGACGTTTCCATTTTATAAAATGCGATTTATAAAAATGGTCTGTTCTATTTAGACTGCCTGGCATAGTTGATGGGGGGAGCATGACGTAGCTCGATCCAGAGGCTGCTCGTCCTGCTGAATTCCCCCAACAGTTTTTTTTGCTCCAGATTCCAGCATCTGCAGTCTCTCATTTTAATGTTGCCATTTTGATATCCAAGTAGGAAGCCTGAGGCAAATTTTATTTTCTGGGTTTGAAATGTCGTTACTTAATAAAGTTGTCAAGAACAAGTTTTCCCCAAAGCTTTTTTTTTTGCTGATTTGTCAATTCTGACGAGCAGGAGGATTTCACTGAACCGTGTAAATAATTGGTTGGAGTTACAGCCAGAATGCGTGGATCTGAACTCAAAATCCATCCAGAGATCACCCGGAGCCGGCAGTTGTTGCTATCTCCCACACTTGTTCTGCAATTTCTTTTCTGTGCGTTTACCAGTTTTACCTCATACTCTCGGGGAAAATACTTTGGATCGTGTTGATGGAAAATGCACATTTCAAAGGACATAACAAAAAAGCTGATCTTGATGGGAGAATTGATCCATCTTAAATGACTTGATCTCTAGAATCAAATTACTTTAATTGTGGAAGGTAAGGTCAGATGGGGTCTCTGCTCTGATTGAAAAAAATCATCGCTCACCAACACTACCCGCAAAATACTGGGGGCACTGTTAATGAGAAGGATTTGACAGCTAAAACAAGGTTTTCATAAAACGAGCAGTCATGAAAGTTTAATATTAATTATTTAATGGCTTCTCTTGCGATAGGGACCAGCCGACAAATACACGCGCTTTAGTAATCAATTCTCCCAAAGGATGCACTGCCACCAGGAGATCGTGAGGAAAATCTGTCCGTGGAAGTCCGACGATCAGACATGCCGGTGTTTGAACTCTGAGAATCTCTCGCTTGCTGAAGTTTTGTCCCGACGTTAACGATCGACCTGTGGCAGTAGTGTTACTTCGATTGAACGATGCGTTCTGACAACTTGCGCGAGGGATTCATTTTTCCCCGTGCAGTTTGGTCATGTTTGCGGATTCTTTCCCTGCCAGTCACTGTGCGCATGTTGCCGATTGCCCTTTGACAGGTGGTGTGCTGATTGCCCTCTTACAATTCGTGGATGTGGAAAATAGCCTTTCCGATTGTGAGTTCATGTTAATTTTCTGACAGCAAGTTTGCAGCACCCGCTGACAGTTTGCATGTTGATTTGCTCTCTCAAACAATGCTCATTTTATGCTCGAACACCTAATTGCTTGTGTTGATTTGACTCTCACAGGCCATTTGTACTGAATTTATTGACCATATATTTGTACTGTTTGCCCTGATTATGTATATGTAATGATTTTAATCTGACTGTGTGCTTGTGTTTATTTAATCTGAGTCAGTTCGTGACTTTGTCTCTTTTTGTTGATGTTTCCTGAAAGTTATTTGTACTGATTTGCTGATCTGTCTTGCAAGTTCTTTTTATTCATAACATCATAAAATAGTCACTTTGGAACATCATCATACAGCTAGGGAACAGGCCATTCAGCCCGCTATATCCTTGCAGGCACCCCTCCACATTCATCCCAAGTTCCAGCATTTGGCTCAGAGCCTTCTATTCCAGGGGAATTCAAGTGCTCCTCTGGATGTCACTTAAAGGCCGTCAGAGATTCTACTTCCCCCAATCTTTCCAGCAGCGTGTTCCAGGTTCTCAACATTCTCAAAATCTCTTCACACTTGCCCTAAAATTGTATCTTCTAATTTTATTCACCTCTGGTTAGAGGAAAAGATTCATGCAGTTTATCCTATCAATGCCCCTCTTAATTATATATACTTCAATAATATCCCTTCTTAACCTCCATTCCATGGAAACAGACTATAAATAAAAAGTTCCACCCCAAACAACATCTTAGTGAATCTCCTCCACACCCTCTTCAGTACGATTACAATCTTTCTAAGGTGTCATGACCACACATTACTCAATGTGTTTGTTTCATGATTTTCATCTTTAAGGATTTCTATCGTGATTTTCTCACTAAAATGTTTGGAAGTTTTTTCCTCTCGGAATGATTATACTCAATCTTCTATCCTAGTTTTTTGTGGTTTGTCACTCTCCAGAACTAATGTGTGCAAGGTAACAATTCACAGTTGGTGTCATAGTTGATCCTGTGCTGAGCTCCAGGGTGTATTTGTACAGTGTCATTTTTGTAATTTTGCCTGCCTCTGTCATTACTTCATTTCATGTCATTAACTCTCAGATCGATATTTGACTCTTCCAACACATTCCTGATCTTTAAAAATCTGTTGTATATCCTAATTTGAAGCTAAACAAACTCTGCTGGAGGAACTCAGCAAGCAGCATGTGGGGGAAATAATAGAATAGTAGACATTTTGAGTCAAAATCCTCCGGTTCATCAAGTTTCTGTTTATTATTCTAAATGTCTCTTTATGCAGCTTAGTGTGAAATATCTTGACAGTTTCATTGTGAAGCATCTTGGAATATCTGTTACCTTAAAGTCACTATACAAATGCGTTGTTTTTTAATTACTTCCCTTTATGGGTGGGTGTGTGTATAGTCTTTGACCCATGGTTTGTTTTGGTGATTGCCTTTCCTGAGCTTCTATGCTCCTCTGGACTAAATTCTCAAACTCACACCTTTCTCTGGTTTCTCAAACTATATTTCAGTCCAAGCCTCCTCTAACCACATCATAAAATGTATCAGGGTTGTAGATCAATTGGGTGTAATTGGGCAGCGTGGGGTTGTGTGCCAAAAGGGCCTGTTACAGTGCTGTATGTCTAATTTTTTTTGAAAAAACCTAAAATTTATATCTATTTAGCCCCACATCCTGCTTTCTTGAACCAAAATCCACTTAACTTCAGACATCCTAATTATTTTTCCCCCAGCTCTGGGTTGGCTGATTTTGCACGTTGAGTATTTGCCATTTCTTTAAAATCTACCATCAAATCCCTCTCCTCAAAGAAAAACAAATATTGACCTCTCTGTTCTTGCAAATTACTTCTCAATCTTCAAATTCCCATTCCTTTTCAGGATATTTTAATACATAGCCTTTCAAAGTCGAGCTGAATTGAGCCACACTTTCCATGTTTGATTCTTTATCATCAGCCTTCGGTCCCAATCTCATGAGCAAAACAGCTCTGACCGGTCACAGATTACACATTCTATGATGTTGTGATAGAGAGCCTAAAACCTCTCATCTTTCTGAACTTTATTTAATCATTTTTCTATGAACAGTCTTGGGCTAATTTGTTCAATAAAGGGTATATTTTAAAAAGTTGTTGATTCTGTGTTTAGTGACATCTGTCCATGAAGGCTTTCACTTCTGATTCCCTACTTTGAAACGGTCAGTTGCGTGTTATGTATATTTTTAGCAATTCATCTTTCCTGAACATAGCATATGTATCTTAAACCCTATTTCCCCTGTCCCTAATTCACATAATATGTCTTTCCCCTGTCTCTCATGGGTTTTCTGATCTACACCAGCTCTCTAGTGAAGCAATATCTCAACTTTAGTTTAAGCTTTCCTTGAGATTTCAGTCTTTCTCAAATTCTGGAACCATGGTAGAATCTTAAAGCTTGGAAGATCATTATTAATGCTTCTACAATCTCTGCAGCTACTTTATTCAGAACCCAAGGGTGTATTCCATCTGGTTCAGGAGACCCTAGCTTCCAAAGCATCTGCACTCTGGTGATCGTGACTGCACTTGCCTCTCTTCCCTGATACCGTTGAAATTCAGTTATACTGCTAATCTCTTCCATAGTGAAAACTGATGCAAAATACACATTCAGTTCCTCAACCATTACTTGACTCCAATTATTTCTCTAATGTCATTTTCTATCAGTCCTTTATCTATTCTCACATTTTTAGTTATAATGTAGTACAAAAGCTTTTGGCATCCTTTTTGATATTAGTTGCTAGCTTCCCTTTAAAGTTCATATTTTCCTTTTTAATTATCTTCTTGGGTAACTTCTATGTCTCTTCCCACAATTTTTTGATTCCTTGTATGCCTTTCTTTTGCTTTGACTTCTCTTGTAGTCATCTGCATCATTTTTCCATTCAAATATTTCTTTTTTGGACTATTCTGTCCTGTACCTTCCTTATTTCTCGCAGAAACTCCAACCATTGCTGCTCTGCCATCCTCTGTGATTGTGTGCCTTTCTAATCAACTTTTGGCAGTTCCTCACTACCTCTTTAGTCCCCTTTATTCCACTGGTATACTGACATGACGTTTGCTTCTCCCTCTGAAACTGCAGGGTGAATTCTATCATATTATGATCACTACCTCCTAAGGGGGTTCCTTTACCTTTACCTCCCTAATCAAATCTGGTTCATTACACAATATCCAATTAAGAATTGCTATTTTCCTGGTCAGCTCAGCTAGAAGCTGCTCTTAGAAGCCATTCTGGACATTCAATAAATTCTTCCTCTTGGGAACCAGCACCAACTTGGTTTTCCTAATCAACCTGCATATTGAAATCCCTCATGACTATGTAACAATGCCCTTTTTGCGTGCCTTCTCTATCTCACTCTGTAGTTTTCATGCCACATCCTGGCTACTGTTTGGAAGGCTGTTTATAACTTCCATTGGGGTCCTTTTATTCTTACAGTTTCTTAATTCTATCTGCAGGGATTCTATAGCTTTGGATCCAATGTCTCCTCTCTCCGAAGATTTAATTCAATTTTTAACCAGCAGAACCACCCCAACCTCTCTACCTAACTTTCTGTTCAAGATAATGTACTAGTTAATGCCACTCTCTGTGTCTTGTTCAGTTACCTTTGTCCTTGCAGAATGGTTACCAGTTGTGTCTGATGTTTGATGGGTAGGTGCTATACTATCTATAAGTCGACCATAGGAAAATGGAAGTCAAGATGATGATTGATAAAGTGGAAGGAGATATGGATATATGAGGGCTGGATGTGTTCAAATCAGCCTTTAACGTAGCAGCTTTGAGATGTGACTGGTAACAACCATCTCTCTTGGAAAGACCCAAATGTCATTAACAGTTGACAATGTTGACAATTTTGATCAAAAGCTTACTGAGTTGGTCCAACTACAGACAAGTTGCTCAGACCAGCATGACTTCCAATTTCATGATATCAGATTAAATGGATGTAATACACAAAATTGCTGAACAAATGTAGCTGATCAGGCAAAAGCCATCAGAAGTAAAAACAATCAATATTTCAGGCCTGAGCCCTTTGTATTTAATCTGAAAAACAACAGGTAAACGCCTGAATAAAAAGGGAGGAGGGAGGAAGGGAAAGGGGGAGGAACACAGGCTTACAGGTGGATATGGGTGGGAGGTAGAAGAGGAAGAAGCTGAGAAATGATAGGGGTGTTTATTAGCTAATCAGGCAAAACTATGTGAAACAGAAATCATGCTCGACCAATGAAGTACTTTGAAAAAGTAATTTGCAGTGGATAATTGGGAAACCCGTGGATGTACAATCGTTTTATTTCCAAAATGTATTTTATAAAATTCTGAATTTAAGGTCATTATGGAGAATAAAAGTTCAAGTTATTGGGGTCAGTGGCAGGTGGTGGGGGCAATATATTGGGTTGGATGGATCTGCTGGCTAACTGGAAGCTGTATGGTATAATAGATATCTTCTTGTTCGTAAGATGAAACAAATAGTGTGCCACAAGGTTCAGTACCAGGGTCTCCATTTTTTAATGATTTATAAAAATGACTTGAATGAGGCAACAAATGTTTGGTTGTTAAATGACACAATGATAGGTAACAAAGTATGTTGCAGGCATTAGCTCAGTTAAGTGAGTAGATAAACATCTGACCAATGAAGGATTATTTGGGAAATGATCCAATTTGACAAATAATAAAGCATATTATCTTAATGATCAGGAATTTCTAATGTGTGGAGGGAGTTGAGTGTCCTAGTGCGTTCACAAAAAACATCTTCTGTGGTACTTCACTTAGTGGGAAACCAAACAGAATGCTGTAACTTATTGATTGAACAGAAAACTGAAGAGGTTATGGCAAGCTCACTTCCGGGATACTGGTCTCATTATATGAAGAAAGATATCGCTGCATTCAAAGCAGCTTAGAAAATACTTACGAAACTACCACCTGGATTTGGTGGGCTACCTCATTGGGAAAGGTTGGTCAGGCTGGGCTTGTATCCATTGTGTTCAAAAAGAGAGAAGTGGAATATACAAGATCCTGAAAGATCAACAAAATAGATGTGAGGAAGATCTAGAACTAAGGTTTGCTGTTTTAAAATAAGGGGACACACATTTATGACAAGGATCGGGAGTTTTCTTATTTTGCAAAGGATCATCAGTATTTGCAATTCTTTTTCTCAAAGGCTGGTGAAAGCAGAGTCTTTGAGTATTTTAAGGTAGAGTTAGATCGTTGATAAGCAAGGAGGTGAAATGTTACTGTGAGTAGTCAGGAATGCTCTGACTGGCTGACTTCTGTTGTCGCTCATGTGTCTCTACATTGGCAGTATATATTAAACAAAGAACAGTTTTTGTAGTCATGATAATACATCAAGTTAAGCATAATTTTACATAGGTTTTAGCATTCATCAGGCATCCAATTAAAAGAAACACATCTGTCCTTGAATATTTCACAGTTGTTACATGTATGGACTTCTCATGTTCTCTGCTTCATAATTATGCCTCACATGTACTTGGTACAACTTTGAATGACAACTTCAACATCTGTGGGTCTGTCCTCCTTTCTCAATGCCAGGCACCATCTCCACATCATCTTCATTCTTTCTTTACCCCACATCACTGCTAATCCAGACATTTTACTGTGCTATTTTAGCTAGCTCTATCATGAATCACTCATGTTTGGACATGTTTTGATTGGTAGAGAAACAGCTGGTCTGGCATAGATAATTTGTATATAAAATTCCAGTTTGTTTTTCTAAGCTTCTCATTTCCAAACTGAAACAAATTCACAACCAGCCTTGCTCAATCCACTTGACACAAACTGTGTCTTGTACTCTTTCAGTGTCCCCTTCCTAATTTTCTCTGAATATTTCTTATTCATACATGTGGCTTTGCCACATATTCCTCTGTTGTCCAAGACAATAGAACACAGAACATTACACCACAGGAACAGGCTCTTCAGCCCAAGTGTCTGTACTGAACCTTATGCCAAATTCAATGAAAACTCTCCAATTTGCACATGGCATCTGTCCCTCTCTTCCTCCATATTCAAGTGTCCACATACTCTTAAATGCTACTAAATGTATCTGCTTCCACAACTACTCCTGGCAGTCTGTTCCTGGCATCCACCACTCTGTGTAAAGTAACTTCCCTGCTCATCTTTAATCTTCCTTCCTCCGCCCCCCCCCCCCCCAACCACCCCCACATTAAATACATTTTCTCTATTATGTAAGATTTTTGCCCTTGGGAAAAAGATTCTCACTCTCTATTCTATCAATAGGTCTTATTATTTTGTAAACTTCTATCCAGTCTTCCCTCAGCCTCTGATGCTCTGGAGAAAACAACATAAGTTTGTACAACCTCTCGAGCCTTTTCTCTAATCCAAGTAGCATTTTGGTAAATCTCTATGGTACTCTTTCCAAAGCCTCCACTTTATTCTTGTAATGGGGATACCAGAGATCTACACAATACTCCAAGTGTGGCCAAAGATTTAAATAGATGCAACATGACTTTATTACTCTTCCTCTCATTGCCAAGACCAACAAAGTTAAGCCATTTGACTTCTATCCACTCTACCTACTTGCGAAGGCCACTTTAAACAAGCTATGGGATCCTGCCATCAACTATATACTTCTCTTACATTTGACCTCCCAAAGGGAAACACCTTACACTAATCTATATTAAATTCTTTTTGCCATTTAGATCCCCCACCTCGATTATTTCCATGCCACCCAACTGATTATTAGCTGGAGCACATCCATTAATGGCTTTACTTTCTATTCACAGCCACCAATTTTTTTCTTCAATCTCATTCATTCAGTACACATCTCTCAGTCTCGCGTAGTCCATGAACTTGTCTAACTCTTCTCCATATTTTCATTCAAAATGCTCATCATTCACTTACAAGCTTTTGATCATCTAATTTCTTACCTCTGTTTATGTATCTTTATTCTGTGTCTTCAGTCTTTGCATTTCTGAGAGTATGTTCCTCAGTCAGTATGAGCTTTTGTCTCCCATCACTACTTCTTTCCTTGGTGTGTTCCTCTTTATGCATCTCTTGTTATGTTTCTCCTTCAGAGTTTGTTTCTCTCTGTTGCACACTAGCTCTGTGATTGTTCTAAGCTCATTATCCATTTCACTATTTCTCCCATTTTCTTTATGCACCAGTTTCTCTCTGACACTGTTCTGTCTTCATGTATCCATATTTCTCTGACTTGCTGCTTTTCGATTCTTCATGCATCTCTTCCTTCTCTTTTGTGCCTTTGTCCATTTTCCTAGGTTAATTTTCCCTCTACTGTTAACAAATTTACCTCAACTCTTCTTGGTTTGTCTCCCCCTTTCTGTTCCTCACATTTTTTTTCCCGTGAATTTATCCCTATGTATAACAATTTTTCCATCCAATTACCTTTGGAATTTCTTTACTATTTCTCCATCTGTTTATATTTTCAATTAAATTTGGTTTATTAATTTCACTCATTATTACAGTGCCTCTTCTGACATCTTCTAGTTTTTAAGTTTTGTCTTGATCTTTTCTCTCTCTGATCACCTCTAGCTTTCTCTCATTGTGCTTCATCTGCATTTATCTATGCTTATTCCTATCCTTTTTGCCTCTTCCTATATGTGTGTTTTGGTCTTACTTTGGGCATCTGCTGGAATGTTTTGCTGTTCTCTGTCCATCCATCTGTCTTTCTTCTCCTCTACCCCCCCTCCATTTGATTATATGTGACTGTCCATCTCTGTCCTTGTTTCTCACTTTCACTGCTACTCTGCCCATCTCCCTCTCTATGCCCAAGCATCTATGAATCACTTACCAACTCCCACCCCTTCAAAAATCTGAGTCTATCTATCACCTATAGCACCAACCAGTTTTATCCCTCCCTCTCATTTCTGTATACTGTTTATCTTCCCTCCAAACTCTCAGTCGTGGTGCAGTCTCCACCCAAAACACCAACCACCTCTTTGCCTCCAGATGCTGCTAGACCCACAGTTATTGTAGAAGTTTTTACTCTAGCTTTCAGCATCCACCATGCATCCTTGTCTGTGTTCCGACTCTTTGTCCATCCCACATATCTCATAGAATCGTAATGTATAGGAAAAGCTCTTTGGCCCATTATGTCTGTGCTGACCATTAATACCAAAGCCATTCACCAGCATTTGGTCCAATGCATTAGTGATTCAAGTGTTTTTAAAAATTGTGACTCTGCCTATTTCCACCACCCACAAAGACAGTGCAATGCAGATTCCAACTGCCCTCTGGGTGAAAAAGTTCTTCTCAATCCTTTCTAAACCTCTTATACCTTACCCTGAACCAATGCTCTCATAGCTTAGATACTTTTGTTCAGGGTTAAGCTTCCCACTATCTCTGCTTTTCATAATTTGATTTACCTCACCCTCCCTTGCGCAAAGGAAAACAAACCCTCGAGTCTCTCCAGACTCTTCTCAGAAGTATTCAAAGCAAACATCCTAGTGAATCTCCTCCATATTATCTAATGCACTACCTTTTCTAGTGTGGCAACTAGAACTGTGTACATTGCCCAGCTGTGGCCTAACTAATGTTTTAAAGTTGTACTCTGTGCCTTGGCTATGAAGGCTAATATCCCATTTCCACCACCTTGCCTGCCTGTGCTGATACTTGTAAGGATTCTTGAAATTTTTTTATCAATCCATGTGGACTCCATGTACCTGAACAATCCCTCCGGCACCAACATTAATTGTGTATGTCATAACCTTAATAGTCCTCTTAATGTGCATCATTTCACACTTACTGGCATTAAATTCCATTGGACATTGATTTTCACATCCTGCATATTTCTGGTTATCAGGGTTCCCTAATCTTGCCAGCCTTGCTATTACTCTATCAGGAATGTGCTGTCCATGAACCCTACCCATCTCTTTTTTAAAGACTTTTATTTACTAGATGTCACTTTACCTGCGAACAAACTCTCCCAATCAGGCTTTGTACATTCCTGTCTAATGCCTTACTCAAATTTAAGACGTTTAATTGTGAACCAGCCCAATTTTTTTCAATAACCTAAACTGCTCTTCCACTGACACCTCAATCACTTGCCCTTCCTTGTTTCCAAAGAAGAGGTCCAGTGATGTACCTCTGTTTACAGCAAATTGTTGGAGGAACTTAACTGGTCAAACAGCATCCATAGGTAAAAATGAATAGTCAATGTAATAAAGGATTTGGACCAAAAATATTGATTGACCATTTCTAACCATGGATGCTATCTAACCTGCTGAGTTCCTCCATCAGTTTGTTGTTTACACAGGATTCCAGTAAATAGTTTTTGTTTCTCTATGACCAACTACACACTTGAGAGGGCACATTTTATAAATTCTTCTCCATCCAAGCACTTAGTGAGAGTCCCAGTCAATACAAGGAAAGTTGAAATTAACTACTATTACAACTATATTATATGTGTGATCTCCCTACACATTTGCTCCTCTAATTCTCACTATTAGGGGTCTATAATACAATTTCATCAAAGTGTCCATCCTTTATTATATGAACCCCATTCATATAGCCTCACTGAATGATTCCCCAAGAATATTGCACAAACTATTGTAGTGATGTTTTTCCTAATCAAAATTACATCACACTCTCTCACCTCCACCTCTATCTTGCTTGTAAGATATGCACATGGGAACATTGGGTTGCCACTCTTGTCTCTCACAGCTGTGTTTCTGCTATGGCTATAATATCCCAGTCCCATGTATCAACCCATCCAACCTCCTTTTTCCTTTCCAAAGTCTACTTCTCTCCCTTTCACTTTACAAGGGTTTGTCATTCTTATTGTCTGAATGATTGAATGCTTTTTCTCTCCCTTCTCCAAGTGCCTGACTCTCTCTTGCTACACCCAAATGTGTCTCCCTTTCTTTCTGTTCAAATGCATCCATCTTTCTCTCCCTCTCCTGACCCATGCATTAGCATCACCCTCTCTATCAACATGTACTTTTCTCTCTCATGTTTGCAAGCATCTGCATTTCCCTCTTCAAGCATCCATGTCTCTGTGCACAAGCAAATATATCATCCTCCTCTCATCAAAGAACCCATCTCTTTTTACCTCTGTCCAAGTGGCATCTTTCTCTCTGTTCACCATGCAGGTGTCTGCACTACTGTGTAGTGTATCTGTGTCTCCTTCTCACTGAACAAATGGCTACATCTCTTTCTCACCTGTCTCATCCTCTCTTCTCTATTTAAACATCTGTGTCCCTCTCCTCCTATTGAAACACTTGCATTCCTCCATCTCCAGATCAGTGTCTCTCTCCACCATTATCAGGCAACACACAACAGACTGCTTTTTGTTTTGCCACAGATTTCAACAACTGCAATCTGTTGGAGAAACTCAGTGTGTCAAACAACAACTGTGGGAGAAAAAGGACTGTCAATGTTTTGGCCATTGAATGCTTTATGTGGTCTTGATGAAGAATACAGACTCAATGTTGACAAATCTTTCTCTCCCACTGATGCTGGTTGACCCACTGAGTTCCTCTAGTATATATTTTTTCAGCTCTCTGCCCATTGCACTCTCTCTCTTCTCTCTCCCTCCAAAGTGCCTGCATCTCTTACTCCCTATTCAATCTTCAGTCGCTTATTCTTATCCAAGTGTAAGACTTTCTATCCAAGTTATTGCTTCTCTCCCTCACTCCCTTCCAAATGATTGTGTTCCTCTCACAATTTCTGTCCAATGTTTGCAAACCATACTTTCCAAACACACTGTCCAAATGTGCATCACATTCTATCTCTGTTCTTGTGCATGGGCTCACAAAGATGTTCCAGTGTCTGTGGCCCTTGTTAGATCCTGTCTCTTTGATTATACTCAATCTTTGTTGCTCTATTTCTTTTTCTCCTCTTCCCCCCCCCCCCCCCACAGGTAGGTGTGTGCGTTATGTATGTGTGTGTCTCTCTCTCTCTTCCCCCACCCCACAGGTAGGTGTGTGTTATGTGCGTGTCTCTCTCTCTCTCTTCCTCCATCCCCCGCCCCCCCCCCCACACCACCCATTACAGGTAGGTGTGTGTGTCTTCCCCCGTACAAATGCCCATGCCACTCTCACCTGCATCTCTTTGTCCATCTTGTGCTCTCTCTCTTTGTAACTGTCTGTCTTATTCTCTCAGTTTGTCCCTGTGCCCACCTGTCTTTTTCACATTCTCTTTGCGTTCCTCTCTTCTCACCTTCCATCTGTCTTACCGTCCACTTCGCTTTCTTGTCCTCTTTCTCACTGCATCTGTCTCTCCTCTTCTGCACTCTTTTCTTCCTCTGTTCACTTCTCTCGCTCTCCCCTCACTCTCTCCATTCCTCTTCCCATCTGTGACAAGCCTTTCTCCCTCTCTCTCTGGCCACCTTTCCCTTTATTTATACCTTTATCTCACCGTGTCCATCGTTCCACCTCGCTCTCCATCTTTCCCTCACCCCCTGCATCCATCTCCCTGTCTTCCTCGACTTGCCTCTTCGTCTCTGTCCAAGTGTTCGTCCCACTCTCGACCTCCCCTGTGTCTGAACTTTCTCCCTCACCCTTGCCCAGTCCAGCAGGAACATGGCGGCGAAGCCCGGAGGCGCCACTCTGCGCTGGGCTGGCGCCGACAGGAAAGCAGCCCAACCTCACGCCACTTCTTTCGTCTGCCTGCAGGAATCGGACAAGTCGGCGGCGGGGGCAATGGCGGGCCTGGGGCCGGGGGCTCAGCACCAGGGGCACGGAACCGGCCCTGGAGCAGCGGCGGCCGGAGACGAGTCCTCAGACAGCGATGGAGAGCACGAGGGGCCGCAGAAACTCATCCGGAAAGTGTCCACGTCCGGGCAGATCAGGAGCAAGGTAAGGTCAGGTGGGTGGGGGGGGAAGGACTGGAGGCTGAAAACTGGGCCCGGGTCGTGGACTCCAGCACAGCCGCTTGTTGCTAAGGCTCGGTTGCCAGGGAGCGGCCCTGTGGAACCCCGCCTTCCCCGTGGCGGCGGGAGGCGCTCCTGCCACAGGTCGGGCGGCTCGGGTGCCAGTCAAGGGGGGGCTTGCAGGTCAGCCGACAGCCCACAAAAGGGGAGGATCCAGCCCTGTCTCCACTCGCTCTGCAACTTGACCAACTTCAGGGTAGCAGTCATTTCAAGACGCGATGAATGGTGGGCACCGAGCTTGTGCCAAGGGACACATGTATGTGATGTTGGTTGGCGGTTAATGTCCAACCTCCAGAGTTGGAAAATGCCAAAGCGGAGTTCTGGAATGGTGTGCATGGATAGCAGTGCGAATAAAAGGTGCGTGCTGGATCTTCCATCTGACTTTCCATCAGTTTCTCTTTGGTTTTTATTTCAAATGATCACCTGGCCTTGTACATTGCCCTGTGAACAATTATAACGGAGGCAGATTGTGTCGAGTTGTCACAATGCCATCGTATACTCCCGTCATTGTTCATGGGACGCATTCCTTTCAAAGACATTCCCAATAATAATAATGTCAGGAATTTGTCTTCCTTTTTCAATATTTTTTATTAACTTGAAATTTCACACCCAAAAATGCGGAGAACATACGTGGATATAGGTTAAAAATTCAAAAAGATACTTGTATCACTTCATCCAAGGTACTCCGCATTTTAATTGTATTGATATTATATTATTATTTTAAAAAAAGGAAATCTAAACGCAGTGCCAAGAAAGAAGCTATTGGGCCAAAAAAAAGAAAAGAAAGTCAGAATTCTTATCCGAGTGATACATTAGTCCACCTTTCTGCCTTCATAATAAATCAAAGATTATAAAAGTTATTCGAAAAGTGTTTGAAAATGTAAATTCAAATCAGAAATTGAGCATCTAATCTCTAGAAGTTTAAACACGACATGACAGCCCATAACCATTGAACCTGATGAGGTGGGATAACATCACTCCACCTGAGCAACACTGTCTGCCTAGCCCTATGAGAAATAAAAGCTAAATCATGCATCTCAGGATGTCATTAATGTTATGTTACTCTCTCCAGTGATACCAAAGAAAGCAGTTAAGAGATTTAGTTTAAAATTAACTTTAAAAAGTGCAGAGAAAGTTTGAAAAACTTTGATCCAATATTTCTCAAGACTCTGACATGTCCAGAACATATGAATTAATCTCTTTTGTGGCATTTATCACAATGAGGAGGTACATCCATGTAAAAGTGAGATAGTTTGACTTTGGACGTGTGAGCCCTATTGTCTACTTTAAATTGTAGGAGAGAGTGGCGAGCACATTAAGAAGAGGTATTAACTAATTTGAAAATTACATTCCAAGTTTCTTCAGGAATTAAAAGCTGTAGGTCCTGTTCCCAGGCTTTTTAAATTTTATCTGAGAGAACCTCTCTTATTCCCAACAACATATCATAAATATTAGATATTGAACCATTATAGAAAGGTTGTAAATTTAAAAATTCATCATTTAAATTATTATCAGTCATCTTAGGAAATGGATGTAATTGAGATCATAAAAAATCTCTAATCTGTAGCTAATGAAAAAAAATGAGTATTTGATAGACAGTGTTTAATTGAAAGTTGTTCAAAGGAAGCGAGACTCCCCTTGACAAATAAATCTTTAAAACATTTAATGCCCAATCTATATCTTTAAAAGTTGTATCAATTTTGGAAGGTTAAAAGAAATAGTTAGAAAAAATAGGACTAGAATGAGAAAATCTCATTAAACCAAAATATTTTCTAAATTGTATCCAGATCCTCAAAGTATGTTTAACCACTACGTTATTAGTTAATTTATTTAGAGATATAGGAAGTGAGGATCCAAAAAAAGAAATGAGAGAAAAATTTGTAACAGAATTAGATTCCAGAGATATCCATATTGGACACTCTTCATAGTTATTATAACCAAAACGTAAGCTTTTGTATATTGACTGCCCAATAAGTTTGGTAAATCTAAACCTCCATTCTTTTTATGACTTTGTAAATGGACTTTATTTAGGTGGAATGTTTATTCTTCCATATATAGGAAGATGAGATTGAGTCGAGGAATCAAAAAAAAGAGGAAGAAAAGCAGGCAAGGCTTGGAAAAAAAAGTATAAAAATTTAGGTAATATATTCATTTTAATAGAGTTGATTCGACAAACCAATAATAAAGAAAGGGCTGACCAATTTGCTCACGCCTCTTTCACGTGTTTGATTAAGGTGAGAAAAATTTCTCTGAACAAGTTTTTATTGTTTTTGGTAATTGTTATACCTGAATAGATAAATTGATTTCTTATCATTTTAAAAGGGAGCTTAGACTGAAGTGAAAAATTAAAGAAAGCATAGAAGGCAATTAAATCTGAGGATTAGAAATAAAAAAGCAACAAACCATCAGCATAAAGTAAAACTTTGTGGGCAGCAAATTTAAAAATAAATATTTGATTGGTTGCTGTGCTCACAGTCAAAATGATGAATTTTTATTTAAAATTGATGAATTGTGTTCTCTAATTTAGAGTCACATTTGGTTAATTTGGATTCGAAGGGTACAATCTGGCATATCTATTTAATTGTTTAAATGCATATTAACTACATTACTTCACTACATCAATTCACTACATTACTTCATTCCTTAGATATAGTATTTGCATGATAAATGATTATTCATTCCCGGATAAAACTGTATTGTATTTTTTTGAAGTAATGTCATGTTCTTTTGAACGTGATTCAAATTTCAGTTGGTGTAATGTACCATGTATTAAGCCATTGAATTTATTTTATAATTGTAGAAATCTTTCCTTTGTCTCTAAGATCAAGCCATTAGTTTGATATAAAGTAATTCAGAACAGTATTTTGCATGCAATATTAGCTTTTGCTTTGTGTGTGGTAGAGTTATTGCCATTGTAGAGGAAACAAGGGCACCTGGGAGAAACAGTCACAGAGAGAATATGCCTGTTCCATACCGAATAGGGGTCACTGGAGTTGAGAAGCTTGTTGAGCGACTGCTTTACAGATCCATGGATGGTTTCAACTCTGACCTTGGATCCTGTCTATTTGTAGTTTTCATGTTTTCCCTGTGTCTGCTTGGTTTTCCCCTAGTGCTCCAGTTTCCTTCTACATCCCAAAGAAATATAGATTGATGAATTGGCAGCTGAAAATTGCCCTTAGTACATAGATAAATTGCCCTTAATACACAGTAGAACCTGGGAGGAATTGATGAGAATGTGAATAGAATACATTACAGGGGGATTGGTCTGTGAGTTGCATTAGACTTGGTGATCTAAAAGACATCCTATGTTGAATGAAAATATGAAGACCCTTTCCAATTGTTGGGCGAGTATAGCTTAGCAACTTTCAAGAAGCTCAAGCCAATGCAGGACAAAGGAACTATATTATCCTAGGAGTTAATTCCCCCATCACTAGCATACTTGAATTTCTTATGTATTACATGTTTTCCACAGGGACTGTAATGCCTCATAAAGGTGTCTTCCCTTTCCTCTGAAGGGGCTTGCCAACACCACATAGATGAAATGAATAAATAAAACAATATATGTAGGAGCCAATAATATTTTATTACTAGCAGGCTAGTCGGAAAGATTAGATCATATGGATTCCAAGGAAAACTGGCCAGTTGAATTCAAAACTGAGTCGGGGGTGGTAGTGGAGTGTTGCTTTTCTGAATGGAGGCCTATGACCAGGGGTATGCTGCAGGAGTCTGCTGTTGTTTGTTATCTATATTAATAATTTGGATGAAAATGTAATTAAAGTTAGTGGCCAATTTGCAGATGACACCAAAATTGGTGGTGTAGTGGACAGTGAGGAACGATATCAAAGTTTACAACAGGATTATAATCAAATGGGGAGGTAGGCCAGGAGTGGCAAATGGAATTTCATTCTGACAAGGGTGAGATGTTGCAATTTTGGTAAGTCAAATCATGGCAGAACTTGCACAGTAAATGGTGGAATTCTGGCCTGAATTGTAGAAGAGAAAGACTCGAGGTGGAAGTGCATACTTTCTGAAAGTTGCAACTTGGATAGGGTGGTGAAAAAGATGTTTGGCATGCTTGCCAACAATGGGTGAGGCATTGAGTGCTATGTTAGGATCTCATGATACAGCTGTAAGAGGCATTGGTGACATCACATTTGGAGCAATGTGTGCAATTCTGGTCTCCCAACTGTAGGAAGAATGTCAGTAAGTTGGAAAGGGTACAGAGAAAATTCACCAGGATGTTGCCAGGACGCAAGGGCATGAATTCTAGGGATCAGCTGGATAGGCTGGGATATTTATTCCCTGAAGCAAAGGTGGCTGACAAGGTGATTATGTAGTTTATAAAATAGTGAAAGGCAGGGATAAAGTGAATATTCAGTCTTTTTCCAGAGTAGACAATTGTAGAACTAGAGGACACAAATTTAATGTGTAATAATAGTTGATTGGGCAATTGAGGTCAACATTTGAAGACAGAGGAGCAGTTGATTGGGTAATTGAGGTCAACATTTGAAGACAGAGGAGCAGTTGGTAGGGCAATTGAGGTCATGTGACCCAACATCACTATAAAAGTGAGGGATTTTGTAGTGGAGCACTCATTGAGGGAGAGGGCTGAGTCAGAGTAGAGGGGCTTTGGTGAAGAGGCTGAGGTGATGGTTCAAGAATTGTAATAAGAAAGGGCCACCCTATTCAAGAAACAATAAGGATTTAGCAGGAAGGCACAGGTAAGGGCAGGTTTTAGATTTCATACTTTTTTTTTGCTCTAGTCATAAACAGGGGGAATAGCAGCCAAGACAGGGGAATGCTCCTCTTACAGAATCTGGGTTGTCAGTGAAGCCAACAGTATCCCTAATGACTTTATCTGCAAGAAGTTCATCCAGCTGCAGCTCCTGACTAGCTAAGTTAAGGAATTGGAGCTGGAGTTGGATGAATTCCAGATCATTTGGGAGACAGAGGGGGTGATAGATGGGAGTTATGGGTAAGCAGGCAGGTGCAGGAAACACAAGGTTGAGAGAGTAGAAGATTTTAATTTTCCAAATATTGACTGAGACTCCCATACTTTAAAAGGGCTGGAATGCTTGAAGTTTGTCAAATGTGTTCAGGAAAGTTTTCTAAATCAATATATAGAGGTATCAACTAGAGAGAGTGAAATACAAGGTCTCCTATTAGAGAATGAAACAGGACAGGTGACAGAAGTTTGTGTAGGGGAACATTTTGTGTCCAGTAATTATAATGCCATTAGTTTCAAGTTAATTATGGAGAAGGATCGTCTAGGCCTCTGGTTGAGATTTCTAAATTAGGGAAAGTCCAATTTTGAAGAAATGAGAAAGGGATTTGCATTGCATGGATTAGGACAAGTTGTTTTCAGGTGAGGATAGGCGAGGTAAGTGGAGGACTAGATAGTTTGTATGTTTCCGTTAGGATAAAAGGCAAAGTTAACAGGCATAGGGAATCTTTGTTTTCAAGGAATATTGGGGATCTGGCTCAGATGAAGAGAGGTGTATAATAGGTATAGGCAACTTGGAACAAATAAGCAACTTGAGGATATAAAAAATGCAATAAAAACCTCAAGAAAGAAATCAAGAAGACTAAAAGAAACTGAGATTGGCAGATAATATGAAGGAAAACCCTAAGGGTTTCTACAGGTATATAAAGAGCAAAAGTATAGTAAGGGACAAAATCGGTCCCTTGAAGATCAGAGAGGTCGCCTTTGTATGGAGCCAAAAGAGGTAGGAGACCTTAAATGTGTTTTTTACTTGCATTCACTCAGGAAAAAGGCAGAGAGTTGTAGGAAATGAGGAAAACAAACAGTGAGAGCATGGAAACTTTACAGATGAAAGAGGAGGAAGTGCTTGCTGTCTAAAAGCAAATAAAGTGGATAAATCTCCAGGGCCTGAAAAGATATTCCTTTGGCCCTTGAGGCTAGTGTAGAAATTGCAGGGGCTCTGGCAGAAATATTTAAAATTCCTTAGCCACAGGTGTGGTTGCAGAGGATTGGAGGGTAGCTCATTTTTTTAAAAAAAGGCTTCAAAAGTAACTCTAGAAATTATAGGGTATCAGTAGTAGATAAATTATTGAAAGGTGTTCTAAGAGATCGGATCTACAATTATTTGGATAGCCAGGGACTGATTAGGGATATGCTGTGGCTTGTCCCTAGTTTGCAACATGGTTTTGTTCATGGTAGGTTGTGTTTAACCAATCTTGTGGAGTTTTTCGAGGAGGTTACCAGGAAAATAGATGAAGGCAAGACTGTGAATGTTGTCTACATGGACTTTAATAAGGCCTTTGATAAGGTCCCACATGGAAGGTTGATCAGGAAGTTTCAGATGCTTGGTATTCATGGTGAAGTGAATTGGATTCGACGATGGATGGATGGGAGAAGCCATAGTAGTGGTGGATGATTGCTTTTCAAACTGGAGGCCTGTGATTAGTGGTGTGACTTGGGGATCAGTGCTGGGATCATTGTTGTTTGTCATCTATATCAATGATCTAGATGACAATGTGGTAAATTGGATTAGCAAGTTTACACATGACACTAAGATTGGAGGTGTTGTGGACAGCAAAAAAGGTTTTCAAAACTTGCAGAGGGATCTGGACCAGCTGTAAAAATGGCAGATGGAATTTAATGCAGACAAATGTGAGGTTTTGCATTTTGGATGGACAAACTAAGAAAGGACCTACACGGTAAATGGTAGGGCACTGAGGAGTGTGGTAGAACAGAGGGATCTGGGAATACAGATACAGACTTCCCTGAGAGTGGCGTGTGGATAGGACTGTATAGAGAACTTTTGACATATTGGCCTTGATAAATCAAAGTACTGAGTATAGAAGTTAGGATGTTATGGTAAAGTTGTATAAGACATTGGTGAGGTCAAATTTGGGGTATTGTGTGCACCTAACTACTGGAAAGATATCAAGCTAGAGTGAGGCAGAGAAGATTTACTATGATGTTGCCCAGACCTCAGGAACTGAGTTACAGGTAAAAATTAAACAAGTTAGGGCTTTCTTCATAGAAGAATGAGGGGAGACTGATAGAGGTATTTGAAATTGAGGGGAATAAACAGATTAAATGTAGATAGGCTTTTTCCACTGAGGGTAAGTGAGATACAAATCATAGGACATGGGTTAAGAGTGAAAAGGGAAAAGTTTAGAGGGAATGTGAGTGGAAACTTTTTCACACCGAGTGGTGGGAGAGTGGAACAAGTTGACAGCTGAAATGATGAATGTGGGCTCCATTTTAACATTTAAGAGAAATTTGGACAGATACATGGATGGGAGAGATATGGAGGGCTCTGGACTGGGTGCAGGACAGTGGGACAAGGCAAAAAACCCACTTTGGCACAAACTAGAAGGGCGAAAGGGGCCTGTTTCTGTGCTATAATCTGTTTCTAAGAGAAAATGTTAAGAGGGACCTGAGGGGCAATACTTTCACTCGGAGGATGGTCCATACTTTGGTTGAATTGCAGAGGAAGCATGAGAAGAAAGTACAATTATGGCGTTCAAAAGACATTTGACAGATATATGGATAGGAAGGGTTTTGAGGATATGGCCCAAATTCAGACAAATGGGACTAAATATCAGAATAACAACTTTTTTGGCATGGATGAGTTGGGCTGGATGGTCTGTTCTGTGCTGTATGGGCTCTGATTCTATTTTATTGGTCTTGGAGATTCCAGTTAAAGGCTGAGGAGTTGAGCATGGAATGAATTTTAACAATGGAGCAATTGTTTCAAGTGGCTGGAGCATGTTAATGATGGAGATCAGTATCTTGTTATGACAAAAGCAGGTGGAGATTTTCCTGGAGCAGAGAGCTTATTGTGGTTTTCCTGCCATTTTATTGCTGTTTTAACCTAGAAAATGTGTGCAAACTTCTCTGGCACTTTTGAGACATGAGCAGGGATAATGTAAGCTAAGCTCAAGAAGAGGATGCCTTTTTCAATATTTTTTATTGGATTTTACAGAAATAGTGCATAAAAGTCTCATTAATTAAAGGTAATGTACAAAGGAATACACAGAAAAAAGCTATATGGAAAAAATAAAACTATCATAATGGGCAAACAGGAAAAAAAGTTGCAAAACAAACAATTACAACATATGGCTAATTGAAAGATTTAAAAAAAACTCATTCTATACTACATATTCTAACCCCTTCCCTTTTGAAGATATCTGGTATGTACATATACCGTAATTTCACTATGATTTTGAAAGAAACTACAAACTCTCAAAGCAAGATCCAAGTGATCATATAAATTCCAAAAATAATTGACCTCATAAACTTAAAAAATTTTAAATCCATTACAGTGGAAGAACATCTGTTTTTTCCACCCACCCCCCCCCCCCCACAAAGTTATGCATGCAATCATATTGGATAGCCATTGAGTATAAGTAGTAAGGAGTGGATGCCTGATCCTGATCAGAAATTTAATCAATGAGCAGAGTCACACAATTATTTTGCGAAACATCTTTGCAGCTGCCTTTGTGCTTTAAGTGCTGTTAAGGCTTCATTCACCCTTTGGGGTATTTTCGCTGGGTTCAACTCTTTCCAAGTATCGAATACACAACCCCAGGTGACAGTTCAATTTAGTTGCGAAAGGTCTGAAGGTTTGTCAAATATGTTGCTAAACTGGGTTTGTTCCTATTTACTATTCAAAATGTCTTCTTTGGTTTGGCTTTGCGGATGAAGATTTACGGAGAGGTAATGTCCATGTCAGCTGCAGGCTCGTTTGTGGCTGTCAAGTCCGATGCGGGACAGGCAGACGCGGTTGCAAGGGAAAATTGGTTGGTTGGGGTTGGGTGTTAGGTTTTTCCTCCTTTGTCTTTTGTCAGTGAGTTGGGCTCTGCGGTCTTCTTCAAAGGAGGTTGCTGCCCGCCGAACTGTGAGGCGCCAAGATGCACAATTTGAGGCGATATCAGCCCACTGGCGGTGGTCAATGTGGCAGGCACCAAGAGATTTCTTTAGGCAGTCCTTGTACCTCTTCTTTGGTGCACCTCTGTCTCGGTGGTCAGTGGAGAGCTCGCCATATAACACGATCTTGGGAAGGCGATGGTCCTCCATTCTGGAGACGTGACCTACCCAGCGCAGTTGGATCTTCAGCAGCGTGGATTCGATACTGTCGGCCTCTGCCATCTCGAGTACTTCGATGTTGGTGATGAAGTCGCTCCAATAATGTTGAGGATGGAGCGGAGACAACACTGGTGGAAGCGTTCTAGGAGCTGTAGGTGATGCCGGTAGAGGACCCATGATTTGGAGTGTGGGTATGACAACGGCTCTGTATACGCTAATCTTTGTGAGGTTTTTCAGTTGGTTGTTTTTCCAGGCTCTTTTGTGTAGTCTTCCAAAGGCGCTATTTATCTTGATAAAATACAGAGTGCTGCCTTGAAAACATTCCAAACTTTGTAATCTGCAATGTTTGCAGTGGTATAAAGGATTTTTGGAACTATAATTATTATAAGGAGTTGATAAATGAATGAAGAGTTGGAGGAAAACATGTTTGTTAAGGTTTCAAGTATTTAAAAAAAAAAAGTCAACTCACTAGGGTAAATGTTGCATCTAGGGTAAATCACCCTCCACCCTCACCATTTTCCAATGAATTACATTGCTGTCTTGAACATTATTGAGTTTGGTAAGTCTACTGCCTCAGGGAGAAAGAGACAATCTATGTTGGAGATTCCCCAATACATTCACACCACTGCTTCAAAACTACAATACTTTTTTTGAAAAGTTTAAAAACTCCTGGTATATCAAATATAGTTTTTCAGTCAGGGACCACAGCATAGAAGGGAAATTATCCCCAAGACCTTCCGTGATTTAACGGTTTTCCATTTTGAACAAATGAAGAAGCTCTTGTATAAAAAGCAAAAGTATACCAAGTTATGACAGAAATGCAGGAAGAAATGGAAATAGAAAGGGCACACAGAGCATTAGCTCCAAAACCACAGGCATATCAAAAATCAAGATCCATCTTAGTAAAACTTTTGAGATATACGACAACCAGCGCATCGGTGGCATCATGAAGAGAGCCTCTGCTTCCTCAGGAGTTTGCGGAGGAGCTAGTGGAGTTGTTCATGTGAACTGGTACGGACATGAAGGGCCGACATGGCCTGTTTCCGTGCTGTAAACGGTTATATGGTTATATGTTGTCGTCTTCATTTAGGTGTGTTCTAAGCATTGTGTTAACACTGACCTCTGGAATTTAAGAGCAGTATACATTCTTTTTTTTTTAAAAAAAAACCTGAAATTTGAATTGAGAACAATTGTGATATTTTCCATAGAAAACCAATGCAAGATTAGATTTCTTTTATTTGAACTGAATTCGCAACATATATTAATGACATATTAAAGTGCTCAGCTACCTCTTTGTAATTTATTCCAGTACAGTTCTTCATGTACGTAAATATGACAATTACACTAAATGGTTGCTTCATTTAACTTCTATCCCATTGGAACACACAAGCCTTCATTGGTTTACATGTACTAAACCTCATGCCATGCTGGATTGTCATGGCTCACGTGACTCGATTGTTATTTAATCTGTTGATAATAAAAAAATTGCTTCTCCTTCCCTGATGCATTTCATCTAGGAACACCATTTGGGATTGCATACATTATTTTATTTCAAAATATTTTGTGGTAGAATTAGCATAGCATTCAGTAGCTAGTTCGCACAATTGCTTGTATTCCCTGCCAGTATTGTGTTTACCTGGTGACTTACTTTTGAAACTGTGTCATTCATCTCAAAAAGTAAACATGGAAAAATCAGGCATGTTGATTCCTAATATATAGATTTTAAAGAAAATAAAGTTTAATATAAAGTTATTGGCCACAGCAGATGTATTCTGACTGTCTATGAATAGAGCTGCCTTGAGTGAGGTTGTTCTCTGGTGTGGAGATAATTGTATATCAAGCTGTCATGACATATTCCATAATGTCAAAGTCCATCTTTTTTTTCCCCACAGTGATAGATACATTATTTTTGCCTGGATTAATTTATTGTGGAAAGCTTTTCTGTGCAAGTAAAGTCTTGGATTGAAATATTTTATGAAATTAATATGAACCCTGAAGTTGTGGACAACTTTTCTCTCATTTCAAATAGGGGAAATATCTGTGGAATAAATGTCATTAATGAAACTTGTGATTCACATTGAGCATTAATTATCCATCTTCCTGTCAAATATCTGTATTTGCTTATTTGTAATAGCACCATCCTTGCGAGAAGTGAACCAAAGTGCTGGACAAATTCACTAGGTGTGGTGTTGGGAATAGAATCAGGTTCGATGGGTTTACAGAGAGACCAGTCTGGACACAAGTGTTAAAATCAAAGTACACATGGGAATCAAGCAGGGGAAGACATCAGACAATACTTAATCACTCAACTACTCAATGACTATCCAGGTTGAACTCTGATTCCAGTGGCCATCTGCCCTCTACACGGTACGAGACTTCAATACTATAACAGTGTAAGGAAGCACATTAGGCACAAGAGTCATCTATACCATTGGCTGCTTACCCTACCACATTCTCCTGCACATGTGCGCACTCACAGACAGTGACTTACAAACACACTCCTGATTCCCTGTACCAATGGGGGGTGCAGATCCCTGTAAGCACTGGTGTGTCTCAGTACTATGGCCCAACTAAGTATAGTGCATGTCTTGCCCATGACTCCTCCAGCGATGGCCACAGTAGAGACCTGGCTTAGAGTAATGTTCATGGCTTAGACCAACAGGCTGATATCGCCTCAAACCGTGCATCTTGGCGCCTCACAGTTTGGCGGGCAGCAACCTCCTTTGAAGAAGACCGCAGAGCCTACCTCACTGACAAAAGGCAAAGGAGGAAAAACCCAACACCCAACCCCAACCCACCAATTTTCCCCTGCAACCGCTGCAATCGTGTCTGCCTGTCCCGCATCGGACTTGTCAGCCACAAACGAGCCTGCAGCTGACGTGGACTTTTTACCCCCTCCATAAATCTTCGTCCGCGAAGCCAAGCCAAAGAAGAAGAAGAAGACCAACAGGCAGAGAAAGCTAACTGTGGCCTGTGTCAGAATTTGCATGGTTCTGAGCTATGTGTCTGGCCAATAATGCTGTTGCATCATTCAAATGAGCCAGCGGTAAGATGTGCACTAATTAGTGGGTGGTGTCTAATCTTGATTTGGCAGGTGATGTAACTTTCAACTGGGTTCCAGACAGGAGGTCACGTGATCCTCTGGAATCCACATATGACAGGTTATGCAGCATTCCTCAGAATCCCAGTTGATCCTTCAGGCCTAAAACACTGAATGCCTTTTGCTTTCCATGGATGCTGCATGACCTGGTGAGATTCTCCAGCACTCCTGTGTACTGCACTGGACCACAGCATCTGTCAATTTATTTTTTGCCACCATTCCTTGAGAAATTTCACTGTACAATACCTGTACTTCTTGACCACTCTGCAACTTGATATTGCCAGCTTCCATGCACATTGGGTGACAGAAATGGGAAACATTAGGCTGCTACTCCATAAAAGAGCATCATAACCTGGGGACTTCAACTTGCACAAGACCAAAATGGAAGTAAGACTAAAATTTGGAAGCTTAAAGACCATATCCAAAGCTCTGCTTGGTGATTTAATGATACAGCTATAACATGGGATCTATCAGCCCAACTTAAAATCAGTTATTGCAGATATACATGTGAAATCCTGCATCTGCCAAATAAAAGATGAATATGCCCAAAATACTCTGCAGATTAGGCAGTATCTTTGGAGAGGGGAAACAGGGTTTCATCATTTAAATGGGAACTTTTGTCAGTACTGAATTTTCAAAATGACCTTTTGTCATAAATATTATTATCTTACAAACCAGGTTATCATTACCATGTCCAAAAGCTAATGAAAGAAAGAAGTTGACTATTGAAGGAGTTCTAAAAAATATTTTGAATGATTTCGGTTTAGTTTTTAGCAATTAGTTTATTGGTAGGTGTCATTTCACTGCTGATTTCCTAATTTTTGAAAGTGATTGGTTGTTGTGTCAATTTTTGATAAGTGGCTTTTTTAAAGCTATAATATTTGACTTGAATGGAAATGTGAAGCAAGCTTTTATGTCTTAATGAGAACCTTTAAAAATGGTTAATGACAGTGCTTCAGTGTAGATTGAACCTCTTTGAGTCTGATGAAATATTTGTCTAAAGTAATGAGTGAGGGATCTGAAATCACTAAAAACCTGAGTGTAATGATATCTGCAATGTCAGTTCTGGAATTCGCTCCAGAATTTGAATTCGCTCATTGCATCGTATTGAAAAACACCACAAAATCAATTAAATACTTAGACTTCTTGAAATGCATGTAACTGATTTTATTGAGACATTGAGTAAGAATTTCCTCAAAAGATGCGCATTATAAATGTTGTGGATATTTTTATTTCGCAATTGGAGCAATGCAGGAAACTACCTCTGTTATGGGGATATCATGTTCAAAATGGCTCTTCTCTTGGTCTGCGCAAAGCAGACACAGAAAAGGAATTAAGGGAATTAAATGGTTGTAGTCTGGATTATTGAATAAAATCCACATTAAATACATTGCTTTACAGAGGAATATAATACAATGTATTAACAACAACAACCTGTCACCCATTATTTTAATATAATTGTTTTGGTCCATTTTGGAATTTTATTGCAAGGTATTAAAGTTCTTCATAGTTTGCACAAATATTTCAAAGATCAAAATTATTGCATGACATCACATAACAGCACTGAGATTCTTTTTCCTGTGGGCCAGGCAGAATTTCTACTTATCAGTAGATTATACTCAAGAAAAATAAACACATACAAACAAAAGTGTAGATAAAGAAATAAATGTAAACAAACTGCAAAACAGAAAAATTATATATTCAGTAATAAATAATGTGCAAAGTAGGAGTTTTTAAATGAGTCTCTGAGTCTGTTGTTTAGGAACTTGATGGAGAGGTAGCAACTTAGTAATTGCTCCTAAACTTCGTGGCATGGGTCTTTCCTGATGGTAACAGTCAGAACCTAGAATATCCTGGGGTGGATGGATCCTCGATGATTGCTGCTGCTCTCTGATGGCAGCATTCATGTAGATTTTCTCGATGGTAGGGAGAGTTTTGACTTTAATGGCTGGGCTGTGTCCATTGCTTTATGCGGGGCTTTCTGCTCGGAGGTATTGGTATCTCCCTACCAGGCAGTGATATAGCTGGTCAGCACATTTTTCACTATGTCTGTAGGTTTCTAATGTCAGACTGAACCTCCACAAACTGCTGAGGAAGTAGATGTGCTTTTTGCATGGTGACATTCGATTGTTGGATCTAGGAAAGGTACTCTGAGATAGTGACTCCCAGGAGTTTAAATTTGTTCACCCTCTCCATTTCTGATCCCCAATGATCACTGGATTGTACACCTCTCAGTCAGCTCCTTGGGTTTGGGGACATTGAGTGAGAGGTTGTTGTTAGTACACCATTTAGCTGAATTTTCAATCTCCCACTATGGTATGTTGTCAGAAAATTTGTGAATGGTGTTGTTGTACAATCATAGGTGTAAAGGGAATAGAGCAGGTGGCTAAGTATGCAGCCCTATAGTTGGCCAATGTCGATGAGATTGTGGAGAAGATGTTCTTGCCAATTTCCATTGATTTGGGTCTGGAGGTGAGGAAATCTAGGATCCAATTACACAGTGGAGTATTGAAGACCAAGTCCTGGAGTTTGCTGATTAGTTTTGAGGGAATGATGTTGTTGAATGCTGAACTATAGTCAATAAAGAGCATCCTGATGTATGTATCTTCACAGTCCAGGTTTTCCAGGGCATTTTGTAGAGTCAAATGGCATTTGTTGCAGTAGGCAAATTTGGCATTCACATCTTAGATTTCTGCATTAATTGGTTTCTATCGAAAATCATAATTTCAATCAACCCTGCTATCATTCTCTAAACTCTTCATGTTATTAGCTTAACCTATCAAACCTTTCCTAATAAGATAACCCACCCATTTTGGGTATTAGTTTTATAAACCTTTGAGTTTATTGAAACACATGAACACACTTTCTTAAATAAAGACTAATACTGTACATGGTGTTCCGATGAGGTCTCACTAATGTTCTGTATCAATAAAGTACATTAGTGAGACCACAAATTTCTAGCAATAAACAATAACATTCTGATGGCTTAATTACACTCTTTAGTCATTTAGCGCATTAGCCATTTGTGAATCACAGGAGGATTTTGTTTCCCTTGCCATCTTTGTCTCTGCAATCTCTCACCATTCAGATGATGTATTTTATTTATTTTTGTCTGTCAAAATTTCCCATTTCCCATATTATACTCCATTTGCCAGATCTTTATCTAATATCTTCATCTGTTTATAACCTCTTTATACCCTCTTCATAAATTACTTTTTGACCTATCCCTATGTGATAAGCTGATTAGCAGCCATATCTTTAAAGCTTTCATTTATCTGTACAATGTTGAAGATCCAGCACTGATCCCTGAGGCATATTACTCCTTGCATCTTGTCAACCATACATAGAACAATGCAGCACAACAACAGGCCCTTCATCTTGATGATGTCCACCACCCCGAATGCCAATTTAAACTAATCCCACCTGCCTGCATATGTTCTATATCCTTCCATTCCCTGCAGTATCTTGCATCTTTCTCTGCTATTCCCACCTGGTTGCACATGTTCATGCGGCTCCATTTTCTGCAGACTCTTTTGTCCTTTTACATGTCCCTTATATGTCACTATCGTATCTTTTTCCAATACCCTCACCCCAACCTTTCTGACAGCCTGTTCCAGGTATTCACTCTCCCTATTTTTTTATATAAAATGCCTTGCACATTTTTCCTAAACCTTTCCTGTCTCACCTTAAATCCATCTCCTTATTCTTCAGAGGTGGATTTTTGTATTACTCTCTATGGCAATCACAAGTCCCAGCTCAGATCCAGCATCCAAACACTCTGAAGAGTAGTTTAGAGACAGGTTCTGAATGTACTAAATAACCCAAGGGTGAGTGGTCTGCAGGCTGGCCAAAAGGTGAGAGTAGGCAAGTAGAGATATTGGTAGTTTAAATATCTACTCCCCAGAAGACACTCTTTCATGGTAGTTCGGCTGTAGAAGATTTGTGCAAGATTAACAAAGCAGCAACTTCAAGGTAAAGACTGAAGCATGTGAACAGGGTCAGCCTGCTTTTGGTCTTACTCCTAACTTGCATGTGGCTTTATGAAAACTCTAGAGATCACTCTCTGCATTTGGCAAGTGGTAACTGTCTCCCTGTCAAAGCCCATAAAACCATTGATGGAACAACATCTTGCCAAATAAATATCCATGCTCTTTGTTTCCTGTCAGTCTGTCAATCTTCTATTCACACCAACATGGCCCCTCCTACATCATGGATTTTTACTTTCCACAATATCTTTTGATCCAGCACCCCTGATAAAATGCCTTCTGGAAATCTGTGTAGTGCATCCACCCATTTCCCTTCAAATGTTCCTTCTATCTACCAGGATAAGTCCTAGTGGTTAGGTATCTGGCACAGCAACAACCTTGCACTCAATGTTACTAAAACCAAGGAGCTGATTGTGGACTTCATGAGAAAATCAGAAGAACATAAACCAGTCCTCATTGAGGGATTGGCTTTGGAAGGGGTCATGAACTTCAAATTCTTAGGTGTCAACACATCTGAGGATCTGTCCCGGGGCCTCCATGTTGATGCAATCATGAAGAAGGCCAGCGGTTATACTTCATGAGGAATTTGAGGAGATTTGGTATGTCATCAAAAACTCAAATTTCTACAGGTCTATTGGGAGAGCATTCTGTCTGGTTTCATCACTGTATGGTAGAGAGGTGCCAATGAGCAGGACAGAAAAAAACCTCGAGGGTTGTTAACTTGGCCAGCAACATCACTGGCACCAAGCTTCACTCCATCGAGGGCATCTACAAAAGATGGTGTCTTAAGAAAGCAGCTTCTATCCTCAAGAATCCTCATCACCCAGGCCATGCCCTCCACACTGCAACTATCAGGATGGAGGTACAGGATCCTGAAGATGAGCACCCAGTAGCACAAGGACAATTTCTTCTCCTCTGCCATCAGATTTCTGAATGGACAATGAACCACAGACACAACCTCACTTTATCCTATTTTCTTGCACTATTTGTTTATTTTTAAAATGTAATTTATAGCAATATTTGCACTGTACAAATTGCACTGCCACAAAACAACTAATTTTGTGATGTTCATGACAATAAATTCTGGTCTGAATCTGTCCCTATGGCTAAGAAAGGAAGGGGGAGAGAGGAGAGCTATAGTGATTGGGGATTTGATAGTTGGGCGAATAGCTAGGAGGTTCTGTGAACAAAATCAAGACTACCAAATGGTGTGTTGCCTCTCAGGTGCTATGATCAGGTATGTTTCAGATGGAGTCCATAGCATTCTGAAGCAGGAAGGTGAGCAACCAGATGTGACCCAGATTGTTACCAAAGACATAGGATGTTAAGAAGGAAGCTGAAAAGCAGGACTTCAAGGGTGGTAATCTCAAGAATACTGCCTGTACCACATGCCTGTAACACAGTAGGAATAGGAAATTGTGGCAGATGAATATGTGGCTGAAGAGTTAGTGCAGGGGGCAGAGGTTCAGATTTGTGTATCATTGGGAATTCGTCTGGGGAATGTATGACCTGTGCAAAAAGGATGGGCTGCCTTGAACTAGAGAGGGACCAATATCCTGGCGGGCAGGTTTGCTAGAGCTGTGGGGAAGAGTTTAAATTAGTTTGGGAGTGGGATGGGAACCAAAATGTGAGGGTAGAGAATAGAGAAGGTAGAAAGGATGATGCAATGTGTTGTGGGTTTGTGAGGAAGGACAGGCAGGGGAAGAAGCAGAAATGTAGTCATTTGGAGGGTTTGAAATAATTCTATTTCAATGCAAGGCATACTAAGAATAAAGGAAATGAACTTAGAGCTTGAAACAATACGTAAATTACAGTGTAGGTGTTACAGAGACATGGCTGATGCAAGGTCAAAATTGGCTGATGAAGGTTTTGATGTTAAAAGGGATAGGGGGGTGGAAGTACCATTATTGGTCAAGAATGGTATCATGGCTATAGAAAGGGAAAATATGTGGAGAGAGTGTCTCCTGAGTTGGAGTGGATGGAAGTCAGAAATAGGAAGGGAGCAATCACTGTAATGGAAGTAGTTTATAACCCTTCCTAATAGCCCTAGGATCACTCTGGAACAGACATATAGGTGGATTTTGGAAAGGTGCAGAAATAACAGGGTTGTTGTTATGGGAGACTTCAACTTCCAAAATATTGACCAGCACCTCCTTACTTCAAAAGAGATGGATGGGGCAGAATTTGTAAGGGGTGGCTGAAGATTCCTGGCACAGTATATTGACTAACCAACTAGAGGAGAGGCCGTACTGGATCCCATACTGGGAAATAAACCTGGTCAGGAACATTTTGGAAATAGTGACCACACTTCCTGAGCTTTAGCATAGTTGTGGTCAAGGATAAAAGCAGACAAAATGGTAAAGTGTTTAATTAGGGAAGGGCAAATTATGATGGGAGGAGGCAAGAGCATGAGACAGTAAATTGAGAACAGATGTTCTCAGGAGAAAGCACTGAAATAATACAGAGGATGTTTAGGGACCATTTGCGCAGGGTTCTGGATAAGTTTGTCCCACTGAGACCAGGAAAAGATGATTGGAAAAGGAAACCGTGGTTGACAAAATAGGCGAGGCAGCTAGTTAAGATGAAGAAGGAAACATACTTTAAATTTAGGAAGCAAAATTCAGGAAGGGCTTATAAGTACTGTATATGGTAGTTAGGAAGGAACTTGAGAAAGGACGGGAGAGCTAGAAAGGGGCACGAGAAGGCCTTGGCGAGTAGGATTAAGGAAAAAACCCTAAGGCGTTCTATGCATATATGAAGAACAGAAGGATGATAAGAGTGAAGGTTGGGCCGCTTTAGGATAAAGGAGGCAACAGTGAAAGTGTTGAAGGTTGTAGATTTCAACAGGATATAGAAAGGATGCAGAGTTTGGGGGAAAAGTGGCAGATGGAGTTCAACTGGGATAAGTGTGAGGTGATACATTTTGGAAAGTCAAAGCTGAAGCCAGAGTATATGATTAATGGTAGGATACTTAACATTGTGGAAGAAAAGAGGGATGTTGGCATCCAAATCCATTCATTTTTCAAGGTTGCTGTGCAGATTGATAGGATAGCTAAGAAGGCCTTTTGGGCTGCTGGATTTTATTAGTTGGGGGATTGAGTTTAGGAGTCATGAGGTAATGTTACAGGTCTACTTTACCATAACATTCCATCTCCTATACGCAGTACTTTGATCTATGAAGGCCAATAAGTCAAAAGCTCTCTTTACAACCCTATCAACCTGTGATGCCATATTTAGGGAATTATGTATCTGTATTCTCAGATCCCTCTGATGTACCACACTCCTCAGTGCCTTACCATTTACCATGTATGTCCTTTCTTGGTTGGTCCTTCCAAAATGCCACACCTAACGCTTATCTGCATTGAATTCCATCTGCCATTTTTCCAGCTGGTCCAGATCCCTCTGCAAGCTTTGAAAAACTTCTTTGCTGTCCACAACACCCCCAATCTTAGTGTCATCTGCATACTTGGTGATCCAATTTACTAAAGTATCATCCAGATCAGTGATATAGATGACAAACAATGGTCCCAACACTGATCCCTGAGGCACATAACTAGTTACAGGCCTCCAGTCTGAGAAGCAATCATCCATCACCACTCTCTGGCAACATGTACAGTCTTTTCTTCATCAACTTTTCTGTTAACATCCTCAAAAAACTCTGTCGGTTTGGTTAAACATGATCTACCACGCAAAGAGCCATGTTGATTATCCCTAATCAGTTTCTAGCCATCCAAGTAATTGTATATCCAATCTCTCAGAATACCTTCCAAACATTTACCTACTACTGATGTCAGGCTCATCAGCCTATAATTTCTAGGGTTACTTTTGGAGCCATTTTTTAAACAATGGAATAATGTGAGGTACCCTCCAATCCTCTGGCACAAGACCCGTGGCTAAGGAAATTTTAAATATTCCTGCCAGAGTCCCTGCAATTTCTACACTAGCCTCCATCAAGGCCTGAAGAAATATCTTGTCAGGCCCTGGGGATTTATCCACCCTTAATTGCTTTAAAACAGTAAGCACTTCCTCCTCTGTAATCTGTATAGATTCTTTGACCTCACTGCTTGTTTTTCTTACTTTCCATGACTATGTGGCCATTTTCTGAGTAAATGCTGATGAAACAAAACCATTTAAGATCTCCCCCATCTCATTTGGCTCCATGCAAAAGCAGACTACTCTGATCTTCAAGGGGGTCAATTTGTTCCTTACTAACCATGTTTAGGGAATTATGTATCTGAATTCTCAGATCCCTCTGATGCACCACACTCCTCAGTGCCTTACCATTTACCAGTGCTCTTAATATACCTGTAGAAACCTATAGGAATTTCCTTTATATTGTCTGCAAAGTAACCTCATGTTTTCTTTTAGCCTTCCTGATTTCTTCCTTGTGGTTTTTCTTGCATTTTATATTCTCCTCAGGTACTGTACTTCATTTGCTCCATTTTGCCTATACCTGCTATGTACCGCTCCCTTCTTCCTAACCAGATCTTCAATATCCCTCAAAACCAAGGATCTCCCTGACAGCATACATATTCTTTATTCTCAAAATTGCACCTTTGAACATCCTCCACTTACCTCGCACAACCTTACCGAAAACAACTTGTATGGTTCGGTGCGGACTAGAAGGGCCTAATGGCCTGTTTCCGTGCTGTAAATTGTTATGTTATGTTATAATTCTGTGGTGAGACCACACTTAGAATATTGTGTTGAGTTTTCGTCACCTTATTACAGGAAGGATGTGGAAGCTTTGAAATGGGTACAGAGGAGATTTACCAGGTTGTTGCTTAGATTGGAAAAAATTGGTCTTATGAGGCAAGGTTAGCAGAACTAGGGCTTTTCTCTTTGGAGCAAAGAAGGATCAAAGGCGTCTTAATAGAGAGCTACAAGATTCTGAGAGACATAAACAAGGTAGACAGCCTGAACCTTATTCCAGAGTACAAAGTCAAGGGAGGAACATTTAGGGGAGACATCAAGGGTAAGTTTTTGTTTCCACAGAGTTGTGGGTGCCTGGAATGCATTGGCAGGGTGGTGGTGGCAGTGGCACATCTCGGGAAAATGGTGCCTATATCAAGTACTGAAATGGTGCCACTCTCCTATTAAGATTTACTTACTTCAACCCTTCACCCTGCAACCATCCCTCGCCGCCGCTACGCCATCCACTTTGCCTTCCCTACCTGTCCTCCAACCCCCTCTCTCTGCCTGTCAGTGGTTGCCATCTCTCCCTTCCTTCTCTCAGACTGCCTACCTGGGCAAGTGTGTGTATGTGCTGCCTGCTCAGTTTCTCTCCATTACAACAGGGACATTGCAGAGCACTTTAGGATGTCACCAGGATCCAAACAGGAATGTGTGTCATGGGATTAGGACTGTTACAAGAGCAGTTTCTGCCTGGGCTTTGACACCAGGCCCTTGGTCATGTGAATGATCCATGGAATGAGCAGGTAGGAGAGATTAAGCAGAACAGGCTAGTATTCCTGAAACACTGAGTGAGATGAATATCTCCACAATGTCAGATCCAAGGTAAGGTGAGGAGAGAGCAAGCTGGACGCTGGGGAGTGGGCACCCCATTGCTCCCAGGTTCACAGCAACAGCAGAGAGGTTGTTTACCTCCACAATCCCATCCCACTTTAAACGGCAGGCAATAAAACATGGAGCTTACATGAAAATCAGCTGTTGGCACTCTCACTCAGAAATACTGGAAACGCGAGTGTAGACGAATGGTAAAAGTGACAACCAACCTCCACTCACTCAGCACCACAGGTGGTCTGCTCACATTCACACAGCACTGCAGAGACGCTGAGCCCTTGTTGGTGAGAGGGGAGATGGCTGGTGATGCCGGTGGCAACTAGGATGTACACACATACAGAGGCCAAGTTGGCAATCATAGCCTGGCTCTCAGGTAGGGAGTGAGGGGTGACTGTGACGTTACTAACACAGGAACTAAGGCTGAGCTCTGTGGTGGAACACATGTCAGACGGCCTTCTGCTCCTCCATAACCAGCTGTACGTTGGGCTGCGGCACCCCAAACCCAGAATTGATCACCGAGGGAGCTCTGGTGGTGCCGCCCCTGGGTGCTGACAGGCCTGGGCTGCTGAGCAAATCAACGGGCAAGAAAAACCAAAACACCCTCCCCACAGAAAAACTCCATAGTCTGCAGACACCGTGATTAAATTAAAAACAATGCTGGAGAAATTCAGCACAGCAGGTCAAACTGAGCAAAGATATTGGGTGGGTGAGGCGAGAGAAGTGGCACCCCCTCTAGATACGCCTAAGGGTGGTGGAAGCTGGAACAACAGGGGCACAAGGATGAAAGAAAAATGGAGGGTTATGAGGTAGTTTTTGTTAGGTGTTTATATATAGGTTGACATAACATTGTGGGCCAAAGAGCCTGCATTGTGCTGTAATATTCTATAAAGAACTCCAGTAAATTATTCAAATATTTTTTCTTTCACAAAATCATTTTAACTTTTCATCATTGCCTTGAGATTTCCCAGGTGAACTTGTTCCAATGTCTTTAAAATAGCTTCTATCATTTTCCTTGAGCTAACTGGCATGCAGTTTCCTGCTTTCTGCCTTCCACTTTTTTGTGCCATTTCGATTTCAACATGAAAAACCATACTTTCCAAACCTACAATCTTCAAACAGAACACGAGATTTAAAAACATACTTGTGGATCGTGCAAAACAGGGGCTGCATTGACGATTGGATGGTATAAGGCTTCTTGCAATTAAATAACATTAAAGTATAATTTATTGAACAATTTAATTCCATGTGGTCATTAATAACATTTTTATAAAGATAAATTAACTAATTAAATAAAAAAGATGTTTAAGTTGTTTGTGCTTTTAACCTCTGAATATTCTAAACTGCTTTAAAGTTAATGAAGTATCATCGATGTGTTTTTACTGCTGATCTCCCGGAGGAATAAGTAACACTATGGTAACAAGTAGATGATCAATTTCATTGTTATTATTGATTTATGTTGGCAGGACTAAGGACCAAGCTTTATGAAATAATGCATGGGTTCTTTTTGTGTTCACCTGAGATATAGATGTGGCTTGTTTAATATCACACCCGGAAGGAGGCACCTGGGTCATTGCACCTCTCCTTCAGCACTGCACTGGAGTGTCAATAAAGACTTATGTTCAAAGTTTAGGAGTGGAACTTCTGCAAACTTATGATTTAGAGATGTGAGTGCCCCTGCCTGAACCACAACTGTCAATGCAGTAGTGTATCTGGCACCTATGAGGATTGCTGAGACTTTTTACAATGCCTAATAACTGTACACCTGCATTAAGAATAAACAGGTTAAAAGTCAAAAATTCTCTATTGTACTTGCACTAAACAAACTTCGCTTGCATGAATATAATAAACCTTAAAGCATTTTACTTGATTTTCAGTCACATTCTTTGAAAACATTTAACCATTGCTGCAGCTACAGGTTCCTTCCCCCTCCAAGGAGCTGCCCAAAAGATGAACAATAGCATTATAGATAATTAAACTCCCCCACCAAGTTTACAGATAAAGCTTCTTATTAAGCAGGGATAAGGAGACACTTTAAGAGAGTTACCCCAACAGCGAGTAGCATCATCGTGGGCCACCATGTCTGTTTCACAGCTTTATTCAAACAGCTGCTATGAGCAAAGCATGACCATATTTGCTCCCATCTTCACCAAAGGCTATGTCTTACTTCAGAGAATACTTACTTTTACAATTTTAAATGCATATTTTTTGCAATTGTTTTTTTTAAATTTATTTTTATTTTTTGTATTTATTTTCCCTTTTTTTGCCAATTGCCTAGGCTGCCAGTTGCTTGAATTCCGATACTGCGAGTTTTGCTGTTAGTAAGGTCAACACTAGTATTGGCTGATTGGTCTCAGTGGTTGTTTTCAAAGTTCAATGTTAAAATTTATTGTTCAAAATTATTGAGTTATGTATATTGAGTATATACATAACATTGCATACAACTCTTGAGATTCTATTTCCTGCAGGCGAGGCAGAATTTCTACTTACCAGTAGCTATAGACTGTACTCGAAGAAATATACATACAAAGAGAGAAATGTAAAGAAGGAAATTGGAAGAATACTGTGGAAATACAGAAAAAAATATTCACTAATTAATAATATGCAAAGTAACAAACCTTAAATGAGTCTTTGAGTCTGTTGTTTAGGTGTCTGATGGTTGAGAGGTAGCAACTGTTTCTGAACCTGATGGTACAAGTCCTCTGGCACTTGTATCTCTTTCCTGAAGGCAGCTTCAAGAACAGAGCATGTCCTGCGTCACTTGGATCCTTGATGATTGGTGCTGCCCTCCAACAGTAGAGTTCTATGTCGATTTTCTCGATGGTGTGGAGAGTTTTGTCTGTGATGTACTGGGCTGCGCCCACTACCTTTTGCAGGACTTAACACCTCAGAGGTATTAGTGTCCCTGTACCAGGCCATGATGCAGATAATTAGCACACTTTTCTCTACACATCTGTAGATATTTGCCAAGGTTTCTGATGACATCCTGAACCTCCACAAACTCCTGAGGAAGTTGAAGCTCTGACGTGCTTTCTGCACAATAAAATTGTTAATGATGGATCCAGGAAAGGTCCTCTGAGATAGTGCCTCTCAGGAATTTAAATATGCTGACCCTCTCCATCTCTGATCTCCCAATGGTCATTGGGTCATACACCTCTCATTTTCCCTTTAAAAGCACCAATGAGCTCCTTGGTTTTGATGACATTGAGTGAGAGGTTTTTGTTGGTACACCATCCAGCCAAATTTTCAATCTCTCTCCTGTATTATGATTCATTGTCCCTTTTTTATACAGCCCATTACAGTGGTATTGTCAGCAAATTTGAGCCTCAGTCATAGTTGTAAAGTGAATAGAACACGAGGTTAAGTACAGAACCCTGTGGTACTCAAGTGCTGATGGAAATTGTGGAGGAGATGTTCTTGGCAATCTGCACTGATTTGGGTATGGAGGTGAGGAAATCGAGGATCCAATTGCACTTTGAGGTATTAATGCCCAAGTCCTGGAGTTTGCTGATTAGTTTTGAAAGGATGATGGTGTTGAATGCTGAACTGTAGTCAAAAAGGGCATTCTTATGTATGCATCTTTGCTGGTCAGGTGTTTTGTGTAGAGCCAGTTCTGTGGAAAGCAAATTTGAACAGATCCATGTGGCTGCTCAGATAGAAGCTGATATGCTTTAACAACAGCCTCTTCATCACTATGGATGTGAGGGCTACTGGTTGTAGTCATTTACACAGGTTACCACACTCTTCTTGGGTCCAGGTACGTTTGAGGTCTGTTTGAAACAGGTGGGTGAGATGGTGAAGATGGCTCTGGATACATTGGCTAGTTGGTCAGTTTAGGTTTTGAGTTCTTGGCTTGATACTCTGTCCGAACCAGATGCTTTCCTTGGATTCACTCTCCTGAAGGCAGCCTGCACTATTGACCATTGAGGGACGTGGTGGTGCGCAGTGGTTCTTCCCTGTTCTGGAGGTTAAAATGGGCAGAGAAGGCAATGAATTCTTCGGGGAATGAAGCTTTGCTGTCTCATGTTGCACCATGCTTTAACTTCAGAATATTTCTTGTATATGTTTCAGGATTCAAACTGCAATTCTGTTTCTTATGCCATTATGTTTATTACCTTTTTTTTTTCACGTCTCATTATTCGAACAAACTTTTTAAAAATATAAACATAGATTGTGAGTGTTTGTAGTTTAAAAATATGCAGAGGCTGAAAGAGTGCTAAATTTTAATAATTACCATGGAAACAAATCTGCTAATATCGATAAATGTTTCAGTTCAGTGGCAGACATGGAGAAATTTTTTTAAAGTTGAAATATAAATCTAATGGAAAATATAACATTTGAGAGGGGAGAATGGGGTGAAGCAATGTAAACTACATGGTACAAATCAGGTGTATGATGAAATACTCTCTATTTGGTTGAATCAATATGGCACCAACAATATTCAAGAAGGTTGTCACCATCCTGCACCGAGCAGCCCATTTAATTGGCACCCATGCTCCAGCCTATTCCTATTAATTCCCTCTGTGGCTACGAAATGCAATGCAGTTACCTGTCCAAGCTACTGCAATAGCACGACAAGTTCAAGTTTTTCGTCATCCGATTGTACCAGTACAACCCAACGAAACAACATTCTCCCGTCCATAGTACAAAACAGTGCAAAACATCTGTACAGCCATAACATACAAACAAACAAATTAATCATATACACACTACATATCTACTTATATTAAAATAAATATTCTTAATAAATAGTAGAATCACAGAGTTGTTTCAGCATCTCACTGCCCATGTGAAGAACTGTTCCTCAGCCTGGTGGTTCTGGCTCTGCTACTTCTGTATTTTTTTTCTTTTGATGAGAGCAGCTGGAAGATGTTGTGGATGGGGTGGTAGAAGTCCTCCCTGGTCGAAGTCCTTCCTGATTTTGCGAGCCTTCTTCGAACAGTGATCCCGGTAAATCCCATCAATGTAGGGTGGTGGGAGAGTGTGACCCCCAGTGATTCTCTCACACAAAGAGTATTGCAGCAGGCTCGTCTCAAAGTCACACACATTCTTCACTGGAAATGTACCATTATTTTTACTTCTGGAGCATCCAGCCAACAATGCTGTTAGCATACTGTTCTAGTGATACCAAAGGATCACAGTGATTTGAGAAAGTGGCTCTCCACGACTTTCTCATGGGCCCTTGGGAATAGGTGCAAGAGCTGGCTTTGCCAATGATGTACATTGGGACAATATTTAATGGGGTGCAGGAACAGAGGGATTTGGGGATTTACTTGCAGAAATATTCAAAATAATCAATTAATAATTCCATTAAAAAAACTTATTGACCTTGTTTGCATATTTATTACATTTCAATATTTAATTTATTGTCATGTAATAAACACAGTGCAACATTACACAAAATTGCCTTTTGTTTGCTATAAGGCAGACAGATTAGTCATTGGGAGAAATTGCCTGAAGCGCCTCTTACAGTCAGAAAAAGAGAAGCAAAAGAGAGTCCCCTCAGAGTCATCAAGTGCCCGTGGATTCGCCTCTAGTGCTCCCGCAGCCACAGAGTCCAGTCCAAACCATCAGCAGCCTGAGCTCCTGATCTGAACCTTCAAGATGATTAGGAGGTTCAGCACCCTTGCACCCTCTCGCATCCCAGTTCTAATACCTGGTACCCTTTCAGGCAGTCGAGCCAGTTTCCAGCAGTCAGCAGGCTGGTGAGAATCCCTTGCTTCGAGTTGCCAACAGCCCACCTCCTGTGCATTCTTCAGTCTTGGAGGCCTCACTGGTCGGCCGCCGTGGTCACCATCTGTGGGTCATCTCCTCTGCTTCTTCTCAAACGGGATGTTCTCGTCATTTTCTGGTGCCCTGCACTAGTCCTCTGCTTCCCCAGAGTCTGTAGCCCCACGTGGCTTTTGACAATCACTGGCACCGCCATTTTGGGTGCAGAACTGGCGGTCGCAATATTTTTAAATAAAACCATCGGCTCCATTTATAGGCTGTTTAAAGCCTGTTCAGAGTTGATGGCAGTTGGACCCCACGGGAGCAATGTGACTCTGCTCCCTGTTCTCAGCAAGTCCACACCAGTGGCAGCCATTTTTCAATTTCAATGAATTCAACAAGGGATTTGCCTAAAATTTAGTAAATTACCTTTTAGTCTCATTCAATATACTGCCTAATTCAAGAATTGTGAGGATGTAGAGGTTGCATTCAGTGGAATACTATCTGTGTGGAGTTTGCTTGTCTCCCTGTGATTGCGTGGGTTTCCTCCGGATGTTCTGATCTCCTTCCACATCCTAAAGACGTGCCACATTGTGAAGTTAGTTAAACATCATAAGTTTCCCTTGGTATTTATGTGAGTGAAAGAACCTAGATCGAGTTGATGGAAACAAGGGGAGATTAAGGACTTAAATAATTTGGATAGAAGAGAAGTTGGCATTGTTCTCCCAATGTTAAGGAAGTTTAAGGAGAGATTGATTGGGAATATTTCACATTTGAGGGGCTCTGAAGAATGTAGGAAATAAATGTTTTTTCTTTCAGGAAGATGGTAACCAAAAGTGACAGGGAGATGATATTTGGCAAAATGACCAGAACCAACTCGTATTTAATATCAAAACATTCCTAAAGTACTTAGCAGAAATATTGTTAATCTGACACTGAATGATTTGAACAAAAAGAGGAAGCTTTGAAGGAGTGTGTAAAAGTTGGGAAGAAAGGGATTGATGCAACAAGGTTCAGATGTAATTTACTGTACTAAAGGTTCCAGCATTGTTACCAGTGGCAGGACAATTAAATGTTTAAGGGAGATGTGTGGGCAAACTTTTGAAGAATAGTGGTGGATGCTTGGAAAGGGCAGACCAAGAGTAGTGTTGAAAGCAGATAGAATGGTGGCATACAAGAGGCTTTGAGATAGACACATGAAGGGAATGGAGGGATATTGATCAAGTGCAAGCAGCTAAGTTTTAGTTTGATTTGGACTTCATGTTCAGCACATGTACATGGGCCAAAGAGCCTCTTCCTGTGCAGTGCCGTTTTGTGTAGGTAGTTTAAACGGAGGAGATTACAAATATAGTGAGCCACCAATGTAATTCAAGCAAAAATGTGAATTTTTAAATTGATATGTTACTTGTAAGTCGAGGTGTAATGAGACTTCTTATCTTGTACATAAGCACAATGTACAGATGCACCAAAATTCTTATGTGCTGCCGCCATATAGATATGTAAGATACACCAGCTACAATAGTTTACATTAAATTACTACAATATGCCTGGACAGAAAAAAATCATAAACAGAAAAATATCGGTACGTTAATATACAGGAGCAGAGTTTTGAATACTATAAATTCATGAAATGGTGGAAGCTGTCCAGGACCTACTTCTGAATAACCCTAACAAAGGCATAGATAAGAGTTTCAGCATTAGATGAGCTGAATTGTGGTGAAAAGTCAAGTGCATCCACAGGAGAGGATGTACATGATCTTACAAGGTCATCTTGCAGTAAAATGCGAGAGAGATCACTGGGGTTGAACTCGCCCTACATTGATAGCAGAGAGTATTACTGGGGTCCCCTCCTTTCTACCTCCCTCCAGCCATTGATGGCAGAAAGGATCACTGGGGTCCCCTCCTTCCTTCCCTTCCCCCTCATTGTTGATAGAGAGGATAATTGGAACCCCTTCCCTCCCCCCACCCCCCATTGATGGCAGAGAGGATCAGTTGAGTCACCCTCTATCCAAATCGATAAGATTTATTAGGGTTGTTGTTTAAAGAGGGATCGCAAAATCTGGGAGGACCCCATCACTCCGCATGCAGCATTTTCCAGCTACCCCTGTCGAGAAAAAGATCTAGAAATATCCGGGTTAGATCCACCAGGCTGAGGAACAGCTTCTTCCCAAGGGCAGTGAGAATATTGAATGACTGCTGAAACAACTCTTCTTCGTGACTCTACTATTTGTTAAATGTATTTATTTTAATATGTGCATGTATACTGCATATATGCATTAATCTGTGTGTGTGTATTATGTTTGTACTCATTTTACACTGTTCTGCACCATGGACCAGAGAACACTGTATTGTTGGGTTGAATTAGTACAATTGGATGTAAAATAAATTTGAACTTGACATGTGATATCAATTTGTAAACTTAATGTGGTGATATCAGTTGCCAGTGAGTACAATTTATGGTGAAAACCAAATATTATGTCTTTGATCTTCCCAGTATTTAATTGTTCGTAATCTCTACTCATTCATTTTTGGATATTGGACAAGCAGATTACAACTGGTGTAGAATGGATGGGGTCAAGAGAAGATATGGTGCTTTTGAGCTAAAGGTTACTTGACACAGAGGTTTTGGGGAACATGTGCAATTTATTGATTAATGGGTGACCAAAGAAAAATTCTTGTGGAGATCAGAAGTGATGGTTTGTGGAGAAATGTCAGTTCTCTCATTGATCCTGGATACTTGAGAATTGAAGCAGATGAGAGCATTCCTAGACGGCTGATGGTTGGAAGAAGAATAATATAGGCAGCCATAAAAAGGGACAGTCATATTGGATATAATTTGATGCTTTTACATGTTGTTTCGATATCAAATTGGAGGCTTTCAAACATGGAGCTCTGGGAAAAATGTACGTGAATTGATAAAACTGCAAAATATTCAGTGACTTTATGTGAACGCAGCACTCTAATCGTAGTGTACTCTTGAAGTCCTGGGATTCATAGTCAAGATGAAAATGCAAAGGGACCCGAAGAGTGGATGAAAGTTGACGGTATGATGAATTTTGGTAACATCACATGTGGCAAGTTGCCATTATGTTGTTTCAAAGAATTGTGCACTCTTCACGAGTCCTTTAATGTATTACAGATTACATTCTGTAACCAGTTTATTCACTTCAGTAAATTTAAACGGTTAATGGTTAAACCATGTGAGTTATTTTAAGAAATTATAGTGAAGATTTGTACTGAATCAATTTCTGTACATTTGTTAAAATGACTAAAAATCGGAGTTCTGTAATCATTTAATAAAAACAGTGAATTTAATTTGAAGTGACATCATTGTAGACATTGACCTCATTTTTAAAGCCAAACCCATGACAATTAGAAACAGCTGAAATGGCTGACCTAATCTGAACTCTGGCTGTATCTCACCTTGCCTCAGTTGTATCCATCCTGCTGTGAGCTACTGTTAAACATGCATGATCTCACATACCCATGTTATCTGGCATTCTGCTGCCCAGGAGTGCCTTGAATCCATCAGTAGATGTATGATAGATAGAGGACAACAGAGTATTTCCCATGCTTTAGTCCACCTTGAGGGCTTAAAAATATTTAAAGAACTAGATGCTATTTAAAGCTGCCATATTTTGGACAAATGTTACTAAATTGTTTTTCAATTCTATGGGCTTATTTTCAACCATTTAATGTGAGTGAACAGCATCAAGTTTGATTTTAGATAGCACCTTCATTGGAGGGAATGTTTCCAGCTCCTTCCTGAGGCATGAAAGTACACTACATCTAAAGAGAAATAGAAATTGGAGGGGGCTTTGATATAGTGTGTTGTGTCACAGTATAAAGCTTGAGAAGCTTTCTATACACCAACACAACATTGGACATTTTGTGTTGGTGTATAGAAAAAAGCGCTTTGGAGATTGGTGGGACAAAGCATGACAGTCTTGTAAAGAAAGTTGAGTATTCAATTCAGTTTTTTTGGGCATGGAAAGGTTAGACATGGAAATATGGGAATTATAAGGAAGTGGGATAGGCAACATTGGGTCAGACAACATTAGTGAAGGATGCAGCTTCTGATCCCAATGAGGATATTGCTGATAACGGGAAAGTGAGGGAGGATTTCAATCCTTATTAAGGATATTTAGAAAAATTGTGTCCACATATACAGCATGAACTTAGTGGCCATAAATAGGGGATTACTATCAATAAATGGATGAATAAATCAGGACAAATATGGGGCACATCACTATCACATTTATGTGGAAGCTAGACAAGGTAGAAAGGAATAGATACAATGAGATGATTTAAGATGGGAGGAGGGTGATTTGGAGTTTAAATTTAGGGTCTGAATGAACTGGATGTGCTGGATTCAGAGTAATTTTAACCCTCCCCTATCCAGCAGTTAGAATGGAGGTGGAGAATATGAAGTAAGGAGTGTATGTGAAGGATAGGATATCTGATTGATAAAGGTTGCTTTTTATTACACAAGACTGCAAGTATCTAATGATAAAGTTTAGTTAATGGCCATTTTTCTGTTTAACTTTTTGTGAACACCATTAACAATTGTCAATGACGAGTCTCATATTTTGCCAATTCTATTACAATTACACTGGAGTACACCTCAGTTCTCTGGAGGGAGTAAATTAAATTTAGTCATTCCTGATCTGCTTTTTGAATCAATAATTCAATTTCAACTTAGTATTGAACCTGAAGAAATTATATTGGATTACACCATCAGACAGCTCCACTAGTCAAAGAATATTCACAGTTTTAATTAATTATAAAATGAAATATGAAATTCTTCCCTAAAGCAGATCATTTTTGTGAACTGTGAACTGAATTTTGATTAGATATGCAACATTTACACAAACATGATAAATCTGTGTAATTAATGCAACTTACAAAATTCATTACCATCATATGTGAGCTTATTAAGGCTTCATTCTTTTCTTTGGCTTGGCTTCGCGGACGAAGATTTATGGAGGGGGTAAAAAGTCCACGTCAGCTGCAGGCTCGTTTGTGGCTGACAAGTCCGATGCGGGACAGGCAGACACGATTGCAGCGGTTGCAGGGGAAAATTGGTTGGTTGGGGTTGGTGTTGGGTTTTTCCTCCTTTGCCTTTTGTCAGTGAGGTAGGCTCTGCGGTCTTCTTCAAAGGAGGTTGCTGCCCGCCAAACTGTGAGGCGCCAAGATGCACGGTTTGAGGCGTTATCAGCCCACTGGCGGTGGTCAATGTGGCAGGCACCAAGAGATTTCTTTAGGCAGTCCTTGTACCTTTTCTTTGGTGCACCTCTGTCACGGTGGCCAGTGGAGAGCTCGCCATATAACACGATCTTGGGAAGGCGATGGTCCTCCATTCTGGAGACGTGACCCATCCAGCGCAGCTGGATCTTCAGCAGCGTGGACTCGATGCTGTCGACCTCTGCCATCTTGAGTACTTCGACGTTAGGGATGAAAGCGCTCCAATGGATGTTGAGGATGGAGCGGAGACAACGCTGGTGGAAGCGTTCTAGGAGCCGTAGGTGGTGCCGGTAGAGGACCCATGATTCGGAGCCGAACAGGAGTGTGGGTATGACAACGGCTCTGTATACGCTTATCTTTGTGAGGTTTTTCAGTTGGTTGTTTTTCCAGACTCTTTTGTGTAGTCTTCCAAAGGCGCTATTTGCCTTGGCGAGTCTGTTGTCTATCTCATTGTCGATCCTTGCATCTGATGAAATGGTGCAGCCGAGATAGGTAAACTGGTTGACCGTTTTGAGTTTTGTGTGCCCGATGGAGATGTGGTGGGGCTGGTAATCATGGTGGGGAGCTGGCTGATGGAGGACCTCAGTTTTCTTCAGGCTGACTTCCAGGCCAAACATTTTGGCAGTTTCCGCAAAGCAGGACGTCAAGCGCTGAAGAGCTGGCTCTGAATGGGCAACTAAAGCGGCATCGTCTGCAAAGAGTAGTTCACGGCCCCTCACCCCAAGTCCAAAGCCCGCTGCGCAGCTCAGACGGCAAAGTAAGGCTTCATTAAACATTTAAGAAATATCATAAAGCTGAAATACCTGGAAGAGGGATAACACTTTCGAACAACTTCTAGCAGTGTGTTTTATTGGTTACATGCTGTATAAATTAGGACAGGATCGATTCAATGATGCATGGTATTGCTTGCTTGTGTGGTATGCACTTTTTATTTATGTGGAAAATAACACTTAAGGCATGCACACTTTAAGAAGATTGGATGTAAAAATTGGGGAGCAGCATAGTTCTCAATGAATTATTGTTGCAGCACAAATTTAGAGCATCGATTTAAAGACAGAGGTGTTTTCAGCCTGTGGCCTTTGATCAGTCAGTTCCATTGCACCCCAATGCTCGATTTGAGTTTCTTTCAAAATCCTCTCCTGTCTGACAGGCATTCCACATGTACAAAATGTCTCAAAGTAATTATTTCAAATAAGTAATGAATTTTGATATTGCAGGTTCTGTTCTGTCTCCACATCTTGTTTTGCACCAATACAAAGCATTATTACAAATCTTACAAAATGGTACAGTCAGCAAAATGACCTGATTCTCTTTCAGTCATGGCCAAAATACCTCATAGAAATCACTTGCTCTTCTTGTCTGAGGATCTTTTTAAGAGATAAAATCAAATCTCATTCAATAGTGGGGGGGGGGGGGGGGGGGGGTTGTCATGTGATGCCGTAGGATCGACATGTAGGCTCCTGACTCCCTTGGGAAATTAGTTTAAAACAGTGCTTATTTAAAACTTTTTAATCATAAAAATATTTTAAAAGTGTATTTCAACCTTCTTACCTTCCATGATGCCTCCAAACAAGAAAAAGTAACAGCAATGACCTATGGAACCCGATGGGAAGATGAGAAGAAAGAAGGTTTGAGGCCTACCTGGATGATGAAACAGGGTGCTGGACTCCATTCTGCTTTTGGAGGGGATTCCTGCCGGTGCCTCTCGGCCACTAATGTGGAGAAATGTTGTCAGTGAGGAACCTGTAAGTGAACTGCACGTGTGAGAAATCGCGCATGTGCGGTACAACAAAGCTCAAGGGCACCAACCCTTTATAGAAAAGTCAGGGACCTCGACTTCGGTACCAGAGGAGGAAGAATCGAGCTTAAGAGGAGGTTCATCAGCTGAAGGTGAGGAAGAAGGGATAGAAGAAGAAGAGATAATGGAAGAAATTAAATTTAATCCTAAAATCAAGACAAAAGAGTTATCTGTAATGATAATGCAGCAGATTAAAGCAATGAAAGGGGAAATGAGAGGATTAAAGGATGTTAAGGCTGAAATTAAAGAGATAAAAGAAGAAACTGATATGGTATTAGATGTTGTAAACAAAATGAAAAAGAAATTAGAGAAAATGAAAGAAACAATCACTGGAGTACAGGATGATGTCATGTTGAAGACAAGGTATCTAATGTGGAAAATGCAACTACTGGTTTAATTACAGTAAATGAAAAGCTTTCTAATAAAGTGGATATTTTGGAGAATTTTAGCAGAAGAAATAACATTGAAATAGTAGGTCTGTCAGAAGGGAAAGAGGTCCAGATGCAACTCGCTTCATTCGAGATTGGATTCCTGAAGTATTGGGAGAAGATCACTTTGAGAAACAAATTGAAATTGAAAGAGGCTAAGACCTAAACCTCTCCCTAATCAAAAACTATGTTCTATATTAATAAAGTTTTTGCATTATTAAGACAGAAAGTTCTAAGGAACGACAAGGTCCTTTGTCATGGGAAAGGGATAGGACCTTATTTTATCCCATTTTGAGTGAAGATTTGTTGAGAAGAAGGAAAGAATTTAATTCCGCTAAGAAAATTTTATACGATAAAGATTACAAGTTTGCCCTTCGATACCCTGCGACTTTGAAGAATTTTGTTCTGGGACAACACAGATTCTTTACAAATTTTGCTCAAGTGAAAGAATATGCTTGGAGTCTTCCTGAAGCTCAGCAATTACTACGGACTTTATTTTAATTTCATAATTGAGATGAAAGAATTTGGCTGTGTATTTTTTTCTTTTATGCCCTTTTGATTTTTGAATTGCTATCTTTAATTATGATTAATTAATTGATTTTCTTTTATTAGCTAATTGATTAAAGCTTGTATATTGAATGTACCAAGGGAGTTGATTTCTGCGGGATTATGTGTGTGTTTGTGACTTTAATCACAACTTATAAAATGGAGGGAATTAGTGTTGTATTAGACAACAATTATTGGGAGGGATTTTTTCTATATTATTATAGGTATGAACTTGTACACATATAATTTTTTTCCTACTTTTGATTTTTCTTCTTCTTTTGGATTGCTAGAGGAGGTGCGTACGCATACACAGATTTTTGTTGGATTTGGAGGAGACTTGCAGGATGAAGAGGGAGAGGGATTGATAAATATTTGATCTAGATGAGTAAGGTAAATAAGTTTATAAATTTTAAAGTTAATGGACCGAACTGACAAATATAAAGAAAGAGTGTTAACATCTATTAAGAAATGGGAGTTGCTGAGGCAGAACTTATTAGGAGTGGGATTGTTAAAGAATTTACTTCTTTGATATATTCATTGTGACAGGCAGAAACTCTTAAATTAGGATTACAGATCTAGACAGAGATGGGAAACAGATTTGAATATTATAATAGATCAACAAATGTGGGAAAATTTTATGTAGGGATTGTATGACTAATACTGTCAATAGATTCATTCAATACAATTTTTTCATCAATTATATCTTATACCACAGAAGTTAAAGAGATTGAAATCAGACCAATATTTTAGGAGTGGGTCTTTTATACATTCAACGTGGTCTTGTCCCAATGTGAGACCTTTTTGAAGAGCTTTATGTAAATTTCTGGAACAAGTTCCAGAAATTGCTTTTTGTCCAAGTCCTGATTTTTTTTTAGGAAATATTGAAGGTACAAGTCCTAAATTGAAACTTTCAATTTAAATTTGTTAAATTAAATTAAATTACTTGGAAATTGGATATATCTTTAACTGGCATGTGAAATTCAAAGTTGTATTCCTTTTGAAAAAATTCCTTATAATTTAGGAAATAAAATTTTTTTTTACTAATTTGGTGCCCGTACACTCAAATAATGGGATTGAATTTGTTGTGATATCCTTCTTGTCCCTCTCGCCCTGCGAGATTCTCCTTTGTATGTTTAGGTTAGGATAGATGAGTTGTGGGTATGACAACGGCTCTGTATACGCTTATCTTTGTGAGGTTTTTCAGTTGGTTGTTTTTCCAGACTCTTTTGTGTAGTCTTCCAAAGGCGCTATTTGCCTTGGCGAGTCTGTTGTCTATCTCATTGTCGATCCTTGCATCTGATGAAATGGTGCAGCCGAGATAGGTAAACTGGTTGACCGTTTTGAGTTTTGTGTGCCCGATGGAGATGTGGGGGGGCTGGTAGTCATGGTGGGGAGCTGGCTGATGGAGGACCTCAGTTTTCTTCAGGCTGACTTCCAGGCCAAACATTTTGGCAGTTTCCGCAAAGCAGGACGTCAAGCGCTGAAGAGCTGGCTCTGAATGGGCAACTAAAGCGGCATCATCTGCAAAGAGTAGTTCACGGACAAGTTTCTCTTGTGTCTTGGTGTGAGCTTGCACACTCCTGTTCGGCTCCGAATCATGGGTCCTCTACCGGCACCACCTACGGCTCCTAGAACGCTTCCACCAGCGTTGTCTCCACTCCATCCTCAAAATCCATTGGAGCGCTTTCATCCCTAACGTCGAAGTACTCGAGATGGCAGAGGTCGACAGCATCGAGTCCACGCTGCTGAAGATCCAGCTGCGCTGGATGGGTCACGTCTCCAGAATGGAGGACCATCGCCTTCCCAAGATCGTGTTATATGGCGAGCTCTCCACTGGCCACCGTGACAGAGGTGCACCAAAGAAAAGGTACAAGGACTGCCTAAAGAAATCTCTTGGTGCCTGCCACATTGACCACCGCCAGTGGGCTGATATCGCCTCAAACCGTGCATCTTGGCGCCTCACAGTTTGGCGGGCAGCAACCTCCTTTGAAGAAGACCGCAGAGCCCACCTCACTGACAAAAGGCAAAGGAGGAAAAACCCAACACCCAACCCCAACCAACCAATTTTCCCTTGCAACCGCTGCAATCGTGTCTGCCTGTCCCGCATCGGACTTGTCAGCCACAAACGAGCCTGCAGCTGACGTGGACTTCTTACCCCCTTCATAAATCTTCGTCCGTGAAGCCAAGCCAAAGAAAGAAGAGATGAGTTGTACTGGATGATATCTCTTTCTGTAATCCAAAGATTTCTTTTTTTCTTTTTTCTTCTTTTTTTATATTCCTATAAAGTTTTTTTTTCAATTTGTGTATTGTTTCTTTGAGGGGTTGGGTGGGAGGGAGGGGTTTTTGAGGTGGGGTGAAAACCATCATGTATATAATCAATTTGTTCCTTTTTTGATATCTGTAGTATTGTAATAATTATAGTTACTGCATGAATGAAATATTAAATAAAATATACAAAAATAATCTCTGATTCAATCAACTGATTTTTGTCAAGCGGTTTGACACCTATTTCTTCTACCTTTTGATGGGCTTGTTCTCAATGATGTCAGTTAACTTCTGATTTTGGAATTGCATGCATCAATATTTACAGGAAGGCGGATGGACAGAAGTGTCACATCACAACAGCTAAATCAAGTGTAAGTTCTGGGAATGAGCAGGAAGGAAGTATAGGAATCAGGCCCCAGTGAGTGGCAATGGAGTGCAGGAACTCAACCTTGTTGAGTGGGAATGGAGCAAGGGAACTGGGGTCCTAGTGGATCGAAAGGGAGCATGGGATCTGAGTCTGCAGTAGGGTGGAAGTGAGTGCTGGAACCAGAGCCCCATTAAATGAGAAAAGAGCATGACAAATCTTTCATGATGAGCCAGATGCCAAAGCATTGGAATTTCCAAATAGTCACATAGTGGAATGTTTGAGTGTACTCTTGTTTGTTTTGATGCCTCCTTTTTGTTTGCAAGTTTTTAAAAATCAAGTTTGATTTTTCATTTCCTGGATATTATTTATCCACTCTCTTCCTTGTGTTTTGATTTTTCTTTTGCTCTTTTGGATTTATTTTTTTTCTTCACCAGCTATTGCTGTCAACATTTTTGCACTCAAATGATGCAAGCAGCATTAAGCCCTGCAGTTTCGGCTGTCTGGAGAAAATTATTTTTTTCTGCTTCATTTATTCACTATGTTTCTTTTGTTAAGCTTCTCCTTTAATGATTGCACTGTTTTGGATTCATTAAATTGTCATATTAGCAAATGGAGCTCTTATTTAGGCCAAATCTTTGCCACTTCTGGAGGTTGCCTCAGTTCGATATATCCTTTATTATAAAGTTACACATTGTGCAAGCTATGCTCTTAGCAACATCTCTTCCAAAAGTTATTGGAAATTAACTTAAATTTAGACTTAACTTTCACAGTAACTCTCACATGTTGAACTCTCCTTCTTGGTGATGTTGCTTACAGTGGAAAGCCCAGAAATCTCAGGAATTTAGACATAAAATTTATGGTCACAGTGATGAAGTCAGAGATTTGTTTGAGGGGTGAATGGAGCACTTATCCACAGAAAGTGAATTATCTCTCTATCTTCTCTCTTTGGCTTGGCTTCGCGGACGAAGATTTATGGAGGGGGTATGATTGCTATTAAAATGCCCCACTTTCCTATTAAAGATGACGTACATAGGTACATTTAATATTAATTTTTAGTACTATTGATGCATTTGGATTCATCAACACCAGAGCTTTGTCAAACACTTGGAGAGTTATTGATTGATTGATTGAACTAAAAACTGAAATGTTTCTTTCCTACCTAACTTTGCCTGGCCACAAAATATTAATTGTTCAATCAATATTTATATCATCAAGAACAAAGAAAATTTCTGCTGGTTGACGAATTGCTCAATAAGTTGTGAAAACTGTGTGGTAGTGACCAATTACCATTGTGTTGTGATAATTTTATCAATTCCCTCTTTCTTCCATCTTCTCAACTTTGGTTCTACCCTTTTTAAAACACTTAGTTGATCTTTGTGCCTCTGGCACACATATCTGACATCCTTGCAACACTTTAGGTAAATACCATATATACTCATGTAATTGTTGAATTTTTTGGACTACCTTTTTAGACTAAAAAAGTGTGTGGGGGGGGGGTGTTGACTTTTACACAGGTCGAACTTTGACCTCTTTAAGTACCTGTGTCATTCAAGGGAATGGGAGCTTCGATAACCGGGGCAGGTGGCCAGGGCGTCGGGAGTTCGGATGGGCAGGCAGCTGGGATGAGGATTCACAGTCAGGAGCACAAATGGGCAGAAGACTGGGGCAAGGATCTGCAGTTGGGAGTTTGAATGGGCGGACAGCTGGAGTGAGGATCTGTGGTCAGGAGCTTGGATGGGTGGACGGTCAAGGTGAGGATCCGCTGTCGGGACCTTGGATGGGCAGGTGGCCGAGGCATTGGAAGCTTCGATCAGCGGGTGGTTGGGGTGAGAGTCCACAGTCGGGTCTTCAGGAGCTCCAAGAGGCGGACGGCCAGGATGTCAGGAGCTCCAATAGGGTGGGGGGGGAGACCAGGCAAGAGTCTGCTTTCGGGATGGCGGGAACTTAGATAGGAGGGCAGTCAAGACCAAAAATAGGGGGATGACTTTACATAGGTTATAGAAAAACACTGGATTTTTAGGCCAAAATCGTGCAGGTGGTGGTGGGGGTGGATCAACTATTACAAGGTACTGTATCGACAATTATACAAGCATATATGGTACGTTATTTTCCTGAATATTCTTTTATTGAACTTCAGATGATGGGCCATTGAATCATATTAAAATTTGATAGCTCCTTTCAATATTTTGAACTACAATTGGATTATTACTTAACATACCCATCTTCAGAGAATATAATCCATATTTATTTGTTACAGATTTCACCTATCTCATAAAAGGACAAGTAAGATATTGGAGCAGAAATAGGCCATTCACCCCATTGAATCTGCCTCACCATTTTATCATGGCTGATTTCAACTACCTTCTCCCCATAATCCTTTATTCCTTAACTAATCAACAATCTATCTACCTCTTAAATATACCCAATGGCTTGTCCTCCACAGTTGCCAGCAGCAGTTAATTCCATGGATTTGCCACCCCATGGGCAAAGAAGTTCTCTTGATTTCTGTTCTAAATAAACCTTTTTGTATTCTGAGGCTGTGCCCTCTGGTTCCAGATGCCCTCACCATAGGAAACATTGTCTTTATGTCCAGTCTATCCAGGCTTTTCAGTATTTGATTGGTTTCAATGAGATTTCCCCCCCCCCCCCCCCAACCCCCTGCCTCATACTTCGAAACTCCAGCAAGTGCAGTCCCAGATCTATCAAACGCACCTCATAAGATAACCCATTCATTACAACAATCATTCTCATGAACCTCCTCTGGACCTTCTTCAATGCCAACACAACCTTCCTTTGATAAGGAGGTCAAAACTGCTCGTAATATTTCAAGTGCAGTCTGACTAAAGCTTCAACAAGACCTCTACTTTTGAATTTGCCTTCCTTACCACTAACTACACGCAGGTTAAACTTTAGGAAATCTTGCACTGAAGACTCCCAAGTCCCTCTGCACCTCTGATTCTGAACTCGTTGCCCTTTTAATAAATAGTCTCCTTCCATCTGCCATTTCTTTGCCTATCTCCTAACATGTCCTCTGTTGACTTGGTGCTTCTTTAAACTGCCCCTCCTCATATTTTTGTATCATCCACAAACTTGCCACAAAGTCATCAATTCGATCATCCAAGGACTGAACCTGATAACTCCTAACATCCAATGGCAACGTAGTTATCAAAGGATAGGTGCAGTCATTATGTGCAGGACAGAGTGCCACTGGTATTGGTCAAATATTTCTGTTCTGGATGATGATTGAAAGATAAATTTTGGCCAGGACTTTGCAGGAAAGCCTTCTGCTCTTTGAAGAATTGTTGATGTTCTTTTATATTGACCTCACATGGCAAATAAGGTCTATGTTATAAATCTCATCCTGCAAAGCAGCATGGTCCTGGAGGGTTGGTCTGAACTTTTGTGTTTTGGCCTCCAAAACAGGAGATCAACCCCAACATCTCTCAGAGATTATTAGTGAGTCATGATTGGCTGCAGTATAGATTTTTTAAAAGATTATTTCAGATTTATTATCAGAGTACATTACAGGACATCACATACAACCCTGAGATTGCCTTTTCCTGCGAGTGCAGTAGAATTACCACTGATTGGTTCTGCCAAAAAAATCTGTACAAAGCGTGAACAAAGAACTGTAATAGATAATGAATGTAAACAAACTGTGCAATACAGAGAGAACAAACGAAAATCAATAAAGTGCACAAGTAAGAGTCCTTAAATGAGTCTCTGATTGAGATTGCCATTGAGGAATCTGATGGTGGAGGGGTAGCAGCTGTTCCTGAACCTGGTGGTGTAAGTCTTGTGGCACCTATACCTCTTTCCTGATGGCAGCAGTGAGAACAGAGCGTGTGGTGGGTGATGTGGATCCTTGATGTTCGCTGCTGCTCTCCAACGGCAGCGTTCCCTGTAGATGTACTCAATAGTGGGGAGGGTTTTGCCTGTGATGTCCTGAACTGTGTCCATTACCCTTTTGGAGGGCTTTATGTTCAGGGGTATCGGTGTCCCCATACCAGTCCGTGATGCAGCCGGTCAGCACGCTTTCCACCACACCTCTGTAGATATTTGCCAGAGTTTCTGGTGTCATACCAAACCTCTGCAAACTCCTGAGGAAGTAGAGGTGCTGATGTGCTTTCTTCATAATGGCATTGGTGCGTTGGATCCAGGAAAGATCCTCTGAGATAGTGACTCCCAAGAACTTAAATAGACTGTTTCCTTGTGTGTGATATTTGAAAGTAAAAGAAAATATGATCTGGCATTTTGCATATAGCCAAGGTTCCTTTATGGTCACATACATAAATATACTAAATCTGTCTGTAAAGGTGAACAAAGAGGCCCCACTAGTCCAGTGTCCCTACCAAGAAGAGACAGAGAAGCAAAAGAGTGTACCTTCAGTGACATCGAATGTCCTTGGGTCCCACCATCTCTTCTGATGCCGCCACCTCCTGTGCTTCCACAATCTCTGCAACCGCACAATATTCTGTCTGTAAAATTTCCTTGCTTTCGATTCTATTTTGCTAGGATGCATATTCTATTCTTTATGTATATATCTATTGTACTCTATGAATGTATATACCTTTTTGTGTAGTAATATAGTTTTTAATGACAAAACTAATCATTCTAAATCTTTCCACTTAGTTATCCCTTTAGTTCCTGCCCTGTTTGTTGGTACACCCATCTTCTGACATGTTAGGTGGCACAAGATCACATTTTAAGATAATCTTCAAGTGTTGGTATAATCTTTGCCATTTTTGTAATCTGCACAATTCACGACAGCTCCCTGACATCATAGAATTTTGAAGTCTGGATATATTTTCCCCAGCCTCTTCCCCATTGTTTCTAAATCTGGTTTGCATTATATATTTCACTGAAAACATACAATGAAAATATAATACAAATCGTACTGTTGGGATAAGAGTCATGTTTTTTATGAGTGAGAGGATGTGATGGGAAATTGTTTGAACAATTAGAATTTAGTGACTGGAAGATAAAGGGATATTGCACAAAATTGCATGTTTTATGCTTTTTGACTGTTTCAGTCAAGAAAGCAGTAACATCAATTCTGTTGCAAAAATAAAAATGTTACACTTGTGTAGTATGGAGAATACTCCTGTGTTTAGGACATTTGTACAGCAGCCCTTGTTTCTTAACACTTAATAATTTTTCATATCCAGTAATTGTTTTTAATCAAAAATTAGGTTCAATACTCAAATAAAGGAAGTTGCTATTTTATCACCAAAATATGTCACCATTTAAACATCTGTAATTTTGAGAGAATATTATTGTTCATTACCTTGGAGGATCTACCCGGCATTATCTGAAGAGTGTAATGGAATTATTTATATCTACTTGAACACGTGGAGGCAATTTAAAGCCCTATTTTGAAATACGGTATAATGTTGATTATCCAAAATGGTCGGGACCGGGCCTATTCTCAGATAATTTTTTTTTGGAGAACTGGTCATTTTTAAAAAAATAGGCTAATAGTAACAGCAAATCATTTGTATCAGCGTTTAAACAACAAGGGAAAGCTTTTTAAGCATTAAAACGTTTAATTCTCACCAAAAAAAATGCTGATTACCGCCGATCACCGACACTTCCCCACCGAGGCCCTGCTCGTGCCGGGACCTCAAGGGTCCCGCTCCTGCCTGGGAGCTTGAGGTCCACTGCTGCCACCGCCGGGAGCCGGAGGTCCACTGCTGGGAGCCCAAGATTCCCGCTACCGCTGGGGGTCCAACGTCTGCTGCTGCTTCTGCTGGGAGCCTGACGTTCCCACTTCCTTTGGGGGCCTTGGGTCTGCTGCTATCGCCGGGGGCCCAACGTCCCTTTTCAGTTTGGCTCTGAAAAATTTTGGATAAATGAGAATTTCTGATTTATTTCGGATATCCTCGTTTTTAAAAAAAATATTCAGATAACTGAGGACTTTGGAGAATCCAATTTTGGATAATCAGAGTTATTCTGTCCTGAGCCGTTCTATCTGATCTGGGAATGATTCAAAACACCAAGGAAGGTGACTGATACAATCTTTATCTGTGTTGAATAAAATAATTTCAGCCAAGCTGAGTTGGTGAGCCTTGGCTCTATTCGTAAGATATGTTAGCAATTGATATGAGTTTCCATCTGTTTGGTGACTTGTGCGAAAATGGGATGAGAACAGGATGAAAATAAACTGTGATTGCTGACATCTTTCACTGCTGGACCAATAAAAAACTCAGGCCTTTTCTTGATACCATTTTCTTCCTGTTTCAGGAAAATATAAACAGGCTTATTGAAGAAATTCAAGATTCAGGATTCCTTTATTGTGATGCAATAAAACAGGTGTAATATGAAATTTGTTTTATTCTGCTGTGAGGCAGATTCACCATCAGCAGATTTTGCCTCTTATAGTCAGAGAAAGAGAAACAAAAGAGAATCCCTCCAGAGTCACTGAGTGTCTGTAGATTGGCCTCCAGCGCTCCTGCAACCCCCGCAGTCACACAGAATCCAGTCCAAACCATCAGCAAACCAAGCTTCAAATCCGAAATTCTGACACAATCAAGAACCCTTTAGCACCCAGGAACACCAGGCACTATAGGTTTCTGTGAGGGGCACTGGACAAAGTGGCGACTCTCTCTGCCTTACGGTAGATAAAAGTTAAAACATTTCATGTATGTTACATTTTAAATGTAGTTTTATGTGACAGTAATGGAATCTTTACCCTCTCGCATCCTGTTTCTGATACCTAGTACCCCTTCCACCAGTCTCGAGCAGTCCACAGCCTGGTGTGTGTCTTTTGACCGGAGTCACCAGCAGCCTGCATCCTGTCTGGATTCCTCATCAGCTGCAAAGCCCCTCATTGGTCTGTCACCGTAATCACTGTCCCATGGGTCGTCTCCTCTCCCTCTCCTTCTTAAATGGGGTGTGTTCTCCCCATTTTCTGGTGCCCTACACCAGACTTCTGCTTCCTCGGAGTCTGCACCCCTCAAGATGCTGCCATCTTGAGCTCTGACCCCGCAGTTGCATGATTTTAAAGTAAGCCACAGTTGGCTTCTTTAACAGGATATTTAGCCTGTACGGAGTCATCCATAGTTGGATTGGGTGGTCGAACTCTGCGGAGAAGTGCCGCATCTCCTCTCTTCGTTCTCTGCTGGTTGACACCAGCAGCAATGTTGCCATTGCAGCACCCCTATTTTAGTGCCATCTATCCATTTTCATGGTATGTTGCAAGAAGCATTTGTTTTAATTTTATACATCTGAATTTTAAATTAGATGCTGATTATTTCAAAATAATTTATAGAATGCTCTCCACTTGCTGGGATAAGTCCAACTTCAATAACACTCCAGAAATTTAACAGAACCCAGGACAAAGCAGCCTGTGGTCTGGCACACTGACACCACCTTAAACATTCATCCTCTCCATCATCTGCATGCAATGGCCTCCATGTGTGGCTTCTAGAACATATGCAGAGTTATTGTGACAGCTTCTTCCAAACCTATACCCTCTACCAACAAAGAAAAAATGGACAGGAGGCACATATCATTGTCCACTAATTTCCACCCATGTCGCAAGCTATTCTGAAATCACTTGTTTATTGTCCGTGGGTTTAAATTCTTGAAAGCCCTACCTAGCAACACTGGTAGGAATCATCTTCGAACATAAGAAATAGGAGCAAAAGTAGGCCATCTTGCCCTTTGAGTCTGCTCTGCCATTCAATAAGATCATGATTGGTCTGACTGTGGACTCAGCACCACCTACCTGTCTTTTTTCTGAACCCATAATTCCCTTAATATGCAAAAATCTACCGAACTTTGCCTTAAATATAAGAGGCAACCTTTACTGCTTCCTTTGGCAGAGAATTCCACAGATTCTTTCCTCTGGGAAAAGTAGTTCCTTCTCATCTCTGTCCTAAACCTACTTCCCTAGTTTTAGTCTCATCTAACAGTGGAAACAAGTTTCCTGCCTCTATCATAATTTTATATGTTTGTATGAGATTAATTTTTCTGAACTTCAGTGAGTGTACAGTCCCTGAAAACTTGATCTTTCCTCATAGGTTAACTCCCTCAACTCTAGAACCAACACCTCTGCACCGCTTCCAGATCCAGTTTACATTTTCTCTGTCTTTACAATAAAGTCAAAGTCTTTCAGGAAAGAAGTTTGCCATCTTGTAAAAGCAGTTGGGGCTGGGCAGTGAATTCTGACACTGTTTACAAAGCTCACAAGGTACAATTTAACTTAATTTATAGTATTTTTAAATTAATCAATATTTACGTACTCTACTAAATTGGAACCATCCATGTCAAAAGCCATTTGTTATTCATCTTTAAAGTTTGCCAACATCAATAATTCTTAACAACTGAACTATTAAGCTTTATACTAAAATTTTTGTCAGCTCTATAAATCTTCAGCTTTTCTTCTCCCCACTTCTTTATTTTGTTTAATATTTTTGTCATAATACTCAAACTTTTGTTTAATTAATTGATTTGTATGTTGTTATGGTTGGCAGTTTTGTACCTACTTCTCCAAATGGCCTGAAAATTAAATTGACTCTGTAAGGGCACCAAAAATCACATGACTGTCAACAATCTCTGATAATTTTCCTATCTCTTTCACATACAGTGAATCATCTTCTGTTGAGCTGGTGAGATTTTAGGGCTTAACCCACTCCCATCACTACCTTTCAACTGCCTAATGACAATACTTAGGATAGAAATAAACCCTTGTACAAGATAAGAGGAAAATGTAAAATATATACATGGAAATGTCCTGTCCAGTTGAAAAAGGAAGAGGGGGGGGCAACATGAGTGAGAGAAAGAGGTCGTAGAAAGCACATTGGTAGGAAAAGCAACCAAAGTAGGACATTGAGGTTCTTTATGATGGCTACCGATGGAATGGGCTGAATGGTCCAATGATGCTTGTGACCTCAGGTCATTCAAAAGGACATTAGTGTCCACTAAAGACTAAGCAGAATTGTAAGCACTTGATTAAACAGAGCAGCTAATAGTGCCCTGCAAGGCTCTTCAAATTGCAATGAGTTAAATGATCAGAAGACCTGTTTCAGGGCTGCAGTAATTGATTTTTTTTCTTCTGTCTTTTTTCACTTTCTAATTTTTTAAAAATTTTTTTTATTTTTCACACTATAAACCACATTGATCAAGATACATACATTTTTCTTTTCAAATATATAGTGTGGTTTTCTCCCCCCACCTCTTCCCATCCCACCCTCCCTACCTCCCCTCCCATTCATTTAAAGTTCAGAATCTAAGATACATTAAACCCGTCAAACAATGTTGTCACTCAATAAAAATAAACAAGAAGTTCCACTGAGTCAATTCTTTTCATTTCTTTCTCCTTCTGTCATTTTAGGTGGTAGATGTCCCCGGTAGGTTTTCTCTATTGTGTTTCATGTATGGCTCCCATATTTGTTCAAATATTGTAATATCATTTCTTAAATTATATGTTATTTTTTCTAGTGGAATACATTTATTCATTTCTATATACCATTGTTGTATTCTCAAGTTATCTTCTAATTTCCAGGCTGACACAATACATTTTTTTGCTACAGCTAGGGCTATCCTAACAAATCTTTTTTGTGCCCCATCCAAATCAAGTCCAAATTCTTTGTTTTTTATGTTACTTAGGAGGAAGATCTCTGGGTTTTTTGGTATATTGCTTTTTGTGATTTTATTTAATATCTGGTTTAGATCTTCCCAAAATTTTTCACTTTCTCACATGTCCAAATTGCATGAATTGTTGTTCCCATTTCCTTTTTACAGTGAAAACATCTGTCAGATACTGTTGGGTCCCATTTATTTAACTTTTGAGGTGTAATGTATAGCCTGTGTATACAGTTATATTGCATCATACGTAACCTCGTGTTTATTGTATTTCTCATAGTTCCAGAGAATAATTTCTCCCATGTTTCCTTCTTTATCTTTATGTTTAAATCTTGTTCCCATTTTTGTTTAGTTTTACCATTTGTTTCCTCATTCTCCTTTTCTTGCAGTTTAATATACATATTTGTTGTAAATTTTTTGATTATCATTGTGTCTGTAATCACATATTCAAAATTACTTCCCTCTGGTAACCTCAGACTGCTTCCCAATTTGTCCTTCAAGTAGGATTTCAGTTGGTAGTATGCCAACACTGTATCTTGAGTTATATTATATTTATCCTTCATTTGTTCAAAGGATAGTAATTTATTTCCTGAAAAGCAATTTTCTATTCTTTTGATCCCTTTTTTCTCCCATTCTCTAAAGGAAAGGTTATCTATTGTAAAAGGGATTAGCTGATTTTGCGTCAGTATTAGTTTTGGTAATTGGTCATTTGTTTTATTCCTTTCTACATGAATCTTCTTCCAAATATTGAGCAGATGATGTAATACTGGAGAATTCCTACGTTGTACCAATTTTTCATCCCATTTATATAATATATGTTCAGGTATCTTCTCCCCTATTTTATCTAGTTCTAATCTAGTCCAATCTGGCTTTTCCCTTGTTTGATAAAAATCTGATAGGTATCTTAATTGTGCGGCTCTATAATAATTTTTAAAGTTTGGCAGTTGTAAGCCTCCTTGTTTATCCCATTCTGTTAATTTATCTAGTGCTATCCTCGGTTTCCCCCCTTTCCATAAAAATTTCCTTATTATTTTCTTTAACTCCTTGAAGAATTTCTCCGTTAAGTGTATTAGCAATGCCTGAAATAGGTATTGTATCCTTGGGAAAATGTTCATTTTAAAACAGTTTATCCTTCCTATTAGTGTTAGTGGTAAGTCTTTACAATGCTCTAAGTCGTCCTGTAATTTTTTCATTAGTGGATAATAATTGAGTTTATATAGATGGCCGAGATTTTTATTTATTTGTATACCTAGGTAATGTATTGCTTGCATTTACCATCTGAATGGTGATTCTTTCTTAAATTTTGAGAAATCCGCATTATTCATTGGCATTGCTTCACTTTTATTTGCGTTAATTTTGTAACCCGACACTTCTCCATATTCCTTCAATTTCTTATGTAATTCTTTTATTGATATTTCTGGTTCTGTTAAGTATACTATAACGTCATCTGCAAATAAACTGATTTTATATTCCTTGTCTTTTATTTTATTTTCTGTTCTTATCAATTCTGCTAGTGGTTCTATAGCTAACACGAACAATAAGGGTGATAGTGGGCATCCCTGCCTTGTTGATCTGCTTAAGTTAAATTGCTTTGATATATATCCATTTACTGTCACTTTCGCCAATGGCCCCTTATATAATGCTTTAATCCAATTAATATACTTCTCTGGTAAACTGAATTTTTGTAATACTTTGAATAAATAATTCCATTCTACTCTGTCAAAGGCCTTCTTTGCGTCTAAAGCAAATGCTACTGTTGGAGCTTTATTCCCTTCTACTGCATGAATTAAGTTAATAAATTTGCAAATATTGTCTGTTGTTCGTCTTTTTTTAATAAATCCAGTTTGGTCTAGATTTACTATTTTTGGTACATAGTCGGCTAATCTGTTTGCTAATAGTTTAGCTATTATCTTATAATCTGCGTTAAGTAAAGATATTGGTCTATATGACGCTGGTGAGAGTGGATCTTTCCCTTGCTTTAGTATTACTGTAATTATTGCTGTTTTACATGAATCTGGTAAGCTTTGTGTTTCATCAATCTGGTTGATTACTTCCAGGAGGGGCGGAATTAATAAGTCTTTAAATGTTTTGTAGAATTCTATTGCCTCTCCTGGTGTCTTATTATTTGGTAATTTTTTTTATTATCTCTTGTATTTCTACTATTCCAAATGGCTCTGTTAATTTATTTTGTTCCTCTATTTGTAGTTTTGGTAGTTCAATTTTAGTCAGAAATTCATCTATTTTCCCTTCTTTCCCTTCGTTTTCAGTTCGGTATAATTGTTCATAGAATTCTCTAAAGTTTTCCTTAATTTCTTTTGGATTATATGTAATTTGTTTGTCTTTTTTCCTTGATGCCAATACCATTTTCTTAGCTTGTTCTGTCTTAAGCTGCCATGCTAGAATTTTGTGCGTTTTTTCTCCTAGTTCATAATATTTCTGTTTTGTCTTCATTATGTTCTTCTCCACCTTATATGTTTGTAGTGTTTCATATTTTATTTTTTTATCTGCCAATTCTCCTCTTCTGGTTGTGTCTTCCTTCATTGCTAATTCTTTATCTATATTTACTATTTCCCTTTCCAACTGCTGTTTCCTGATTGTAATCCTTCTTCATCTTTGTTACATAACTTATTATTTGCCCTCTGATGAACGCTTTCATTGCGTCCCATAGTATAAACTTATCTTTCACTGATTCCGTATTTATTTCAAAGTACATTTTAATTTGTCTTTCAATGAATTCTCTAAAATCCTGCCTTTTAAGTAGCATGGAGTTTAATCTCCATCTATACATTCTTGGAGGGATGTCCTCTAACTCTATTGTCAATATCAGGGGTGAGTGGTCCGATAATATTCTAGCTTTATATTCTGTTTTTCTTACTCTGTCTTGCATACGAGCTGATAACAGGAATAGGTCTATTCTTGAGTATCTTTTATGTCTACCTGAATAATATGAATATTCCTTTTCCTTTGGGTGTTGTTTCCTTCATATATCCAAAAGTTGCATTTCTTGCATCGATTTAATTATAAATTTGGTTACTTTGTTGTTTCTGTTAATTTTTTTCCCAGTTTTGTCCATGTTTGAATCCAAATTAAGGTTGAAATCCCCTCCTATGTTCCCTTGCGTGTCTGCTATCTTCAAAAAAATATCTTGCATAAATTTTTGATCTTCTTCGTTAGGTGAATATACATTGAGTAAATTCCAAAACTCCGAATATATCTGACATTTTATCATAACATATCTCCATGCTGGATCTATTATTTCCTCTTCTATTTTAATTGGTATATTTTTACTGATTAATAAAGCTACTCCTCCTGCTTTTGAATTATACGACGCTGCTGTTACATGTCCTACCCAATCTCTCTTTAATTTCTTGTGCTCCATTTCAGTTAAATGTGTTTCTTGCACGAATGCTATATCAATTTTTTCTTTTTTCCGTAAATTTAGCAGTTTCTTCCTTTTGATTTGGTTATGTATTCTGTTGATATTTAATGTCATATAGTTCAACGTAGCCATTTCATACTTTGTTTATCTTTCCTTTCCGTTTCCTCATCATCTCCTTTCCTTCTTATCCATGTCTGCTTTCTTGTTTTGAACACTTTATAAGACATTTCTAAAACATCAAACATTTCCCTTATTCTCCTATCTAAAATTTCTTTAATCCCACTCTCCCCTCCCCTTCCTGAGTTGCCCTTTATCCCTTGTCGGGCAACCACATCTCCCCTCTCCATTTGGATTTGCGAATTCACTCACAAGCGTCAACTTATTTCGCAGTGACCGTAACTCCTCCCCACCCAGCCCCCCCAGAAAAGATTTCAATTTTCATTTATAACAAAGGTCACTCTCTTAATTCCCTCCTTACTTCCTTACTTCCCTTTCTTTCCCTTATTAATTCTTATTTATACTCTATATATTTTCCTTTAAATACGGATACACTCACGTACACACACACACATATATATATATATATATATATCTTTATATATATATATATATCTTTTTATATATATATATCTATATATATATATATATCTTTATATATCTATATATATATATATCTATATATATATATATCTTTTTATATATATATATATCTTTATATATATATCTTTATATATATATCTTTATATATATATATCTTTATATATATATATCTTTATATATATATATATATTTATCTTCATATATATATATATATATATATATTTATCTTCATATATATATATATATATATATACTTATTTATATATATATATACCCATATACACACATACATATAGTTTGAGGTCATTTTTACTCTCGTTACATGTCTTCATATCTCTGCCTGTTTTGTAGTTGTTCTGCAAATTTTCATGCTTCCTCCGGATCCGAGAATAGTCTGTTTTGCTGCCCTGGAATAACTATTTTAAGTACCGCTGGGTACTTTAGCATAAATTTATATCCTTTTTTCCATAGGATCGCTTTTGCTGTATTAAACTACTTTCTCTTCTTCAGGAGTTCAAAACTTATGTCTGGATAGAAAAAAAAATTTTGACCTTTGTATTCCAGTGGCTTTTTGTCTTCTCTTATTTTCTTCATTGCTTTCTCCAATATATTTTCTCTTGTTGTATTTCTTAAGAATTTTACTAAAATGGATCTTGGTTTTTGTTGTGGCTGTGGTTTCGGGGCTAATGTTCTATGTGCCCTTTCTATTTACATTTCTTCCTGTAATTCTGGTCTTCCTAGGACCCTGGGGATCCAATCTTTTATAAATTCTCTCATATTCTTGCCTTCTTCATCTTCCTTAAGGCCCACTATCTTTATATTATTTCTTCTATTATAATTTTCCATTATATCTATCTTCTGAGCTAACAGCTCTTGTGTCTCTAACTTTTTTATTAGATTCTTCTAATTTCTTTTTTAAGTCATCTACTTCCATTTCTATGGCTGTTTCTCGTTCTTCCACCTTGTCCACTCTTTTTCCTATATCTGACATGACCATCTCTAATCTATTCATTTTTTCTTCTGCACTTTTAATTCTTTTTATTTCACTAAATTCTTGTAATTGCCATTTTTTTACTGATTCCATATATTCTTTAAAAAAATATATATCCATTGTCTTGCCTTTCCCTTCTTCTTCCATTTCTCTGTGTTCTTCTTCTTCCTCTGGGTTGGTCATCTGTTGATTCTTTTTACTCTCTTCTTTCTTGTTCTCTTTATTTTCTATGTTCTCTTCCTGTTGTTGTGCTGTGGCTGTCATTCTCAGCTGTGGAGATCGACTCCTCAGCTGGTCCCCCCTCCCGTCAGTGTTTTTTTTGTCATGCGCATGCGCGGTTGCGCACCTTTACTTGGCTCCGCGAGCCATTTTTGTAGTCCCGAGTTCGGGACTTCGACTGACCTTAGGGAGCGGGCTTCTCTCTCCGCGGCGGGCCTCCTCGGACAGGTAAGGCCTTCACCTTCTTCTTCCGACGTTCTTTCTTCTTCTCTTCTTCCCGTTGCTTTCGACTTTTCTTTCTTCGCTGCCATTTTCTTCCCACCTTTACTTTCACTTTGTTTTAATTTTTATGTTTGTGCCTTTGTGTTTTGTGTTGTTTTTTTTTAAACTTTTCCGGAGAGGGCTGGAGTTCCCTGACCGGCCACTACTCCATCACGTGACTCCTCCTTCACTTTCTAATCTAATGTAATAAATAGCAATAAAAATGTTTTGAAATGGCTGATTGCATTTTGGACCCACTTGGAAATTTTTGCTGCAGAGCTGGAAGACTCACCAACACCTGATTACTGCACTAACCTATCTGATGAGAACATAGTTGTTCTCTGCAGTAGTTAACACAAATACTCACCTAAACCGAATGAGTTTGTGGAGATGTAGACTGTTTTAAAAACTGATATAATCTGCACAATCCAAATTTTACTTTCAAAGCACAAGCAAGAAAGCAGCAGCATCAAGATTGTTTTGAATGTGGTTGAGTGAAAATGTCAGTCAACAGGCGTGCTTCAGTTGCAGGAAGCCCCTCTCAATCCTCATGTTCCAAGATCCACTTTTTAAGTGGGTCACTGACAACACAAATAATCCCAGTCCTCCAAAATTACCTAACGCTCCTGTTGATTCCTTGATCCCATAACAGCTGAAGTAGTGGATGCGGGCTCAATATTAACATTTAAGAAGAATTTGGACAGGTGCATGGATGAGAAAGTAACAGAGGGCTATGGACTGAGGGTAAGTCAGTGGGACTAGGCAAAAAAAAAATGGTTCAGCACTAGACTAGAAGGGCCCTTTTTCTGTACTGTAATGTTCTATGGTTCTAACATGCCTCAGTAATTAACTATGAGTTGTTCTTAGCAATGTTGTTTAATCATGGCCACAAGAAGGTGGGCATCCTAATGCTGATATATCAGTGCTTGTAATTATAACAAAATATTTTTGCTTCATTATGAACTTCACCAGTATATTTAAACTCTGTATAGTTGACTGGGATATATTAATAATATGGATATATTAATATTGAAAAGGAACAGTACTTTGATTATAATGGGAGATATTAATCTTTGCATTGAGTTTCATTTTCATTTTACTGAGAGAGATTTGAGCAATTTAGTGATTTTTTTCTCTGATAGCTGAAGATTTAGTGGATTTCACAGATGATACTCAAAGTTCCTGGAGCCAATGGGATAGATTCTCTTTCACCTACCATAATTGAAGAGCTGTTTAATGCCATTAAGAGTTGCCCTAATTCCCTGAATATCATCTATGCAGGGAATAAGAGCAGCACAGGACCACTAACCCATTGCAGGCAGATTAATGTAACACTGAGGGTGACTAAGCTCTTCTCTAGCCCTAACCAAATCATCATACCTTTCTCTGCTAAGCTGCAATGACATTTTTCATATTAACTGTTACCATAGAAACTGGTAGGAATATCTATTCTTATTATTTTTGGCCTCTGAAGATACTGTGGGATTACCTTTCTAATTGAATTCGCTGTCATGGAAGATTAAAAATTAAGCTTCCACATATAAAAACCTTTTTTAAGACTCGGTTGTAAACAACAATTTCTGGGGTAGGAGGGGTGAATATTATTAGCACTAGAAAGAAATATTATGTATCTATGAAAACTTTTTGTTGATTGCAACATAGGCTAAACTGATGTAGCAGAGTCACAAATTAGGGAGAGAAAAGCCATATGGAGACCCAGTTATCAAATAAAACACAACACTGTACCTGCAGTAAGATTGAATTGTGCCTTAAATGATCAAATCTATCCTGCTATTCTTGCTTAAAATAATTTATCATGATTTGATTTCAGCTTAAATTAACTTCATCTTCTTGTTTTGATCTGATGCTCATGTGAGGTCATTTATCTTTTCCTTCTGCTTTTCCACATCATGTTATGATATGGCAAAGTATTTTTTTAATCCATGAATTTCTTTTGAAGGAAGTTACAGTCGTTTTGTAGCAGAGTGCTGCAAGCCAATTTGAACATCATGAGTAATGATGTCCATGTCTAGATACTAAGGCAGAATTGAGAGAGCACTGTGTTTTCTAACCTGAAGCTAATCAAAGGTCTTGAGTATTACTGTGAAAAGGAAAATAAGGTACTGATTTTCAAAATCTGCCAGTTCTGCAATCACCATTGTAATCTTACTTGTATCTGTTGTTCGTTGGCCACTTTTTCTTGATAGATCTGCAACTATAGGATCTTAATAATTTATTCTTAGTCATTTTATGATGATGACTTTTTAGATTTTCTCTTCACGTAATTTATTGTTATCAGAATAAGAACATGAGAAATAGGAGCAGGAGTTGGCCATCCTACCCTTTGAGCCTGCTCCACCATTCAATAACATCATGGCTGATCTGATCATTGACTCAACTCCCTCTACCTACCTTTTCCCCAAATCCCTAAATTCCTTTTTTAAATAGAAGTCTATCCAACGGAACCTTAAATATATTTAATGAAGTAGCCTCAACTGCTTTCCTGGGCAGAGAATTCCACAGATTCACTGCTCTCTGGGGAAAAACAGTTTTTCCTAACCTCCATCTTAAATCTACCCTCCTGAATCTTGAGGCTGTGTACCCTAGTTCTGGTCTCACCAATCTACTGCTGTTTCTTGCAATGGTGTAGATTTTTGTATTCATCCTTTTTGACCCATGCTCAAGCACATACTCTCACACAGCCTTGCACACACTCACACAGCCTTGCACACACTCACACAGCCTTGCACACACTCACACAGCTTTGCACACACTCACACAGCCTTGCACACACTCACACAGCCTTGCACACACTCACACAGCCTTGCACACACTCACACAGCCTTGCACACACTCACACAGCCTTGCACACACTCACACAGCCTTGCACACACTCACACAGCCTTGCACACGCTCACACAGCCTTGCACACGCTCACACAGCCTTGCACACGCTCACACAGCCTTGCACACGCTCACACAGCCTTGCACACGCTCACACAGCCTTGCACACGCTCACACAGCCTTGCACACGCTCACACAGCCTTGCACACGCTCACACAGCCTTGCACACGCTCACACAGCCTTGCACACGCTCACACAGCCTTGCACACGCTCACACAGCCTTGCACACGCTCACACAGCCTTGCACACGCTCACACAGCCTTGCACACGCTCACACAGCCTTGCACACGCTCACACAGCCTTGCACACGCTCACACAGCCTTGCACACGCTCAAACAGCCTTGCACACGCTCACACAGCCTTGCACACACTCACACAGCCTTGCACACACTCACACAGCCTTGCACACACTCACACAGCCTTGCACACACTCACACAGCCTTGCACACACTCACACAGCCTTGCACACACGCTCCACAGCCTTGCACACACGCTCCACAGCCTTGCACACACGCTCCACAGCCTTGCACACACGCCCCACAGCCTTGCACACACGTCCCGCAGCCTTGCACACACGCCCCGCAGCCTTGCACACACGCCCAGCAGCCTTGCACACACGCCAGCAGCCTTGCACACACGCCCAGCAGCCTTGCACACACGCCCAGCAGCCTTGCACACACGCCCAGCAGCCTTGCACACACGCCCAGCAGCCTTGCACACACGCCCAGCAGCCTTGCACACACGCCCAGCAGCCTTGCACACACGCCCAGCAGCCTTGCACACACGCCCAGCAGCCTTGCACACACGCCCAGCGGCCTTGCACACACGCCCAGCGGCCTTGCACACACGCCCAGCGGCCTTGCACACACGCCCAGCGGCCTTGCACACACGCCCAGCGGCCTTGCACACACGCCCAGCGGCCTTGCACACACGCCCAGCGGCCTTGCACACACGCCCAGCGGCCTTGCACACACGCCCAGCGGCCTTGCACACACGCCCAGCAGCCTTGCACACACGCCCAGCAGCCTTGCACACACGCCCAGCAGCCTTGCACACACGCCCAGCAGCCTTGCACACACGCCCAGCAGCCTTGCACACACGCCCAGCAGCCTTGCACACACGCCCAGCAGCCTTGCACACACGCCCAGCAGCCTTGCACACACGCCCAGCAGCCTTGCACACACGCCCAGCAGCCTTGCACACACGCCCAGCAGCCTTGCACACACGCCCAGCAGCCTTGCACACACGCCCAGCAGCCTTGCACTCACGCCCAGCAGCCTTGCACTCACGCCCAGCAGCCTTGCACTCACGCCCAGCAGCCTTGCACACACGCCCAGCAGCCTTGCACACACGCCCAGCAGCCTTGCACACACGCCCAGCAGCCTTGCACACACGCCCAGCAGCCTTGCACACACGCCCAGCAGCCTTGCACACACGCCCAGCAGCCTTGCACACACGCCCAGCAGCCTTGCACTCACGCCCAGCAGCCTTGCACTCACGCCCAGCAGCCTTGCACTCACGCCCAGCAGCCTTGCACTCACGCCCAGCAGCCTTGCACTCACGCCCAGCAGCCTTGCACTCACGCCCAGCAGCCTTGCACTCACGCCCAGCAGCCTTGCACTCACGCCCAGCAGCCTTGCACTCACGCCCAGCAGCCTTGCACTCACGCCCAGCAGCCTTGCACACACGCCCAGCAGCCTTGCACTCACGCCCAGCAGCCTTGCACTCACGCCCAGCAGCCTTGCACTCACGCCCAGCAGCCTTGCACTCACGCCCAGCAGCCTTGCACACACGCCCAGCAGCCTTGCACACACGCCCAGCAGCCTTGCACACACGCCCAGCAGCCTTGCACACACGCCCAGCAGCCTTGCACACACGCCCAGCAGCCTTGCACACACGCCCAGCAGCCTTGCACACACGCCCAGCAGCCTTGCACACACGCCCAGCAGCCTTGCACACACGCCCAGCAGCCTTGCACACACGCCCAGCAGCCTTGCACACACGCCCAGCAGCCTTGCACACACGCCCAGCAGCCTTGCACACACGCCCAGCAGCCTTGCACACACGCCCAGCAGCCTTGCACACACGCCCAGCAGCCTTGCACACACGCCCAGCAGCCTTGCACACACGCCCAGCAGCCTTGCACTCACGCCCAGCAGCCTTGCACTCACGCCCAGCAGCCTTGCACTCACGCCCAGCAGCCTTGCACTCACGCCCAGCAGCCTTGCACTCACGCCCAGCAGCCTTGCACTCACGCCCAGCAGCCTTGCACTCACGCCCAGCAGCCTTGCACTCACGCCCAGCAGCCTTGCACTCACGCCCAGCAGCCTTGCACTCACGCCCAGCAGCCTTGCACTCACGCCCAGCAGCCTTGCACTCACGCCCAGCAGCCTTGCACTCACGCCCAGCAGCCTTGCACTCACGCCCAGCAGCCTTGCACTCACGCCCAGCAGCCTTGCACTCACGCCCAGCAGCCTTGCACTCACGCCCAGCAGCCTTGCACTCACGCCCAGCAGCCTTGCACTCACGCCCAGCAGCCTTGCACTCACGCCCAGCAGCCTTGCACTCACGCCCAGCAGCCTTGCACTCACGCCCAGCAGCCTTGCACTCACGCCCAGCAGCCTTGCACTCACGCCCAACAGCCTTGCACTCACGCCCAACAGCCTTGCACTCACGCCCAACAGCCTTGCACTCACGCCCAACAGCCTTGCACTCACGCCCAACAGCCTTGCACTCACGCCCAACAGCCTTGCACTCACGCCCAACAGCCTTGCACTCACGCCCAACAGCCTTGCACTCACGCCCAACAGCCTTGCACTCACGCCCAACAGCCTTGCACTCACGCCCAACAGCCTTGCACTCACGCCCAACAGCCTTGCACTCACGCCCAACAGCCTTGCACTCACGCCCAACAGCCTTGCACTCACGCCCAACAGCCTTGCACTCACGCCCAACAGCCTTGCACTCACGCCCAACAGCCTTGCACTCACGCCCAACAGCCTTGCACTCACGCCCAACAGCCTTGCACTCACGCCCAACAGCCTTGCACTCACGCCCAACAGCCTTGCACTCACGCCCAACAGCCTTGCACTCACGCCCAACAGCCTTGCACTCACGCCCAACAGCCTTGCACTCACGCCCAACAGCCTTGCACTCACGCCCAACAGCCTTGCACTCACGCCCAACAGCCTTGCACTCACGCCCAACAGCCTTGCACTCACGCCCAACAGCCTTGCACACACGCCCAACAGCCTTGCACACACGCCCAACAGCCTTGCACACACGCCCAACAGCCTTGCACACACGCCCAACAGCCTTGCACACACGCCCAACAGCCTTGCACACACGCCCAACAGCCTTGCACACACGCCCAACAGCCTTGCACACACGCCCAACAGCCTTGCACACACGCCCAACAGCCTTGCACACACTCTCACTCTCGTTTACACAGTCACATGCACATAAACACCAACATTTTCAGTTCTTTGGACATATCTGACTTCTTCATTACTCCAAAAGTGTCTAATGAGCTCTCTTGATTGTAATAACTCCAGGCAGATGGATTGGCAACCAAAGTCATAAACTCTGATTCCTAAAACATTTAATCTCTTTTTCATCCTTTATCATGCTACTTAAGATTTCACCAAAAGCTTGTAGAAATCTCTGCTAAAGGAAACAGTAGATAAATTTTTGCATAGCAAATTAATTAGGATTTTGGGGAAGCTGAGTCCTTGGCAAGATCAGCCATGATCTTATTGAATGGCTCAACAGCCTGACAGCTAACTCCTGCTCCTATTTGTATGTTCCTAAGATGCTCTGATCACTGTGGTACAGGGATTTTAACTCTTGTTTCTTATCACTCGCGTATTACCTTCTACTGCCATGTTATTAAATGGTAATCTTTCCTTTTCCGAGAATGTTATCTTGTGCTTTTGTACTTGAATCTTTAAAATTTTGCCTCTTTATTGATTTTTACAATTACTTTTGAGTTTAGTGTCTTTCTTTTGAAATACCCATTAAAATGAGAAGGGTTCTTCTGCAAGCAGACTGACAGGATATCTCTAACTTTCATACAGCCATGCATAGAGCACAATTTACAGAGTATGAGATTAAATGAAAAGGAAGATCAATGAAAATGAAGCAAAGATGCTAAGAGAGTACTTTTATGGAGTTCATTCAGTAGTCTGATGGCTGCAGGGAACAAACGGTCTTTAAGCCTGTGGGTGTGTTCTTTCATTTTCCCGAGGGAGGATAGAAAAGAAAGTGTTTATGGGGTGTGATGGGTTTTTCCAATGCATTGACTATCTTTCCTAGGCAGCAAGAGACATAGATGAAGTCCATGAAGGGGAGGGGGAGTTTGCATCATGTTCTGAGCTGCATTCTCCACCTTCTGCAGCTTCTTCCAATCTTGAGCAGAGCAGCTTCTGTACGAAGCTCTGATGTATTCAGTAAATAATCTTTCAATAGTGCACCTGAAGAGTTGTCATTATCTATCTTCTATACTTCTTTGCTTCTATGCCAAGTTGTGAATTTTGTCCTTTTTATTTATGTTCTTATGATTTATCTCTCCTCCTGTAACTTAAAATGTTAGCTGTTTTTGAATCCAGAATTTAATATTGTTTAGAATCTGTTAGAATTCTGATGCTGATGCCCCCCCAGCACCAAATTGTCTCACCTTGTCATAACTCCACGGGGCTTGATATTTTCTCAGGTGGTGTCTATTGAGAATTTTGCAGTATTATTCTCATCATGTTGGATTTTGTAGAAAAGCAATCAGACTGAATATTCAACTGAGGGCTAGTAATCAGAATGTAATGTAGAACAGCATGGTACAGCACCATAGAATCCGAAATTTCACCTCCAGAGAATACAAAACAGCTTGTGGAATTTGCACTTCACAACATAGCTTTTGTCATGATTCTGTTGTCTTTGTGTGGCAGAAAATTGTTTAACTCCTGACCTCCTCTCTTGTAAGTCACATTGCAAAGTTTACCCCTTTGACTACGAGTTTGGTCCTATTCCCTCACATGTCCCAAGTAGCATTTGCATCATAATGCTTCTGTGAATTAATTTAGGATATTTTGCTCTGTCAAATGGGCCATATGATAATTAGGCAATACGAATTGCAGTTGTATTGTTATTACAGAGTTTTAGGGTCAATGATGTTGGGGAAGAACCACTTTGAGTTTTGAAAGATTGGAAATTGAGCACTATGGGGAACAGGCAGAGTAGAGGCCTAGACTGATCAGCAATGATCAGATTGAATGGCAGGACAGCCTTGTGTTTCTGCAGAATAATATTCAGGATGAACTGTAAATTTAAAACAGATTTTTATTCTATGTTCAACCAATTTAATGAGTAGCTATTCAGCTTTGATTTTATCATTTTCAATAATGCATTTACTCTCAAATTGTTAGCTTTTACTGCTTTTTGTTTTTTCTTTATTTGACAGGATTTATTGGATACAAGCCTTTATATTCTTTGGTATTATTCCAACTTCTGCTAACCCTCAGTTCCTTCCTCTCTATTTCTCTTCTACTTGGGACCTCCTTCTTTCTAACTTCACCCAATCCAAACTCCCACTTTCTTTCCCCTTCACCACCTGGCTCCACACATTCCTCCACTGGTTCTCCTATCCCCTCCCCTACTGTTCCCATCTGCCCAGCTTCCCTCCCTTATTTGGTTCCACTTATCACTCCTTATCAGATTCCATAATCTGCAGTCCTTTGTTCCCTCCACATCACATCCCAGGTTCTGTCACCTGACTCCATCTTCCTTATCTCACCTGGGCTCCTTTATCTCTTGTCCACCCTGCCCCTCACCTATTTAAACTGGCTTTCTCTTTACTCTTTCTGTCCAGATGAAGCATCTTTTTAAAAATTAAAAAATTTTTTTTCATACTATGAACCATACTGACCAAAACACACACAAACATTTCCCTCTTGAATATACACAGTTTCATTTTCTCCCCTTTTCCCCCTCCCTTCCCTCCCTCCTTCACCCCCCGTCTCCCCACTCACTCAACGTTCAACCTATATGATACATTAAACCCATTAAACAATGTCATCACACAATGAAAATAAACAAGAAATTTGTGTCTTCTACTTTTACATACTGGGTCAGTTCATTTCGTCTTCTTCTCCTTCTGTCATTTTAGGCGGTGGAGGTCCGCGGTAGGACTTCTCTGTTGTGTTCCATGTATGGTTCCCAAATTTGTTCGAATACTGTGATGTTATTTCTTAAATTATATGTTATTTTTTCCAATGGAATACATTTAGTCATTTCTATGTACCATTGCTGTATTCTCAGGTTATCTTCTAATTTCCAGGTTGACATAATAGATTTTTTTGCTACAGCTAAGGCTATCATAATAAATCTTTTTTGTGCTCCATCCAAATCGAGTCCAAGTTCTTTACTTCTTATATTACTTAGAAGAATGATCTCTGGATTTTTTGGTATGTTGCTTTTTGTGATTTTATTTAATACCTGATTTAGATCTTCCCAAAACTTTTTCACTTTCTCACATGCCCAAATTGCATGTATTGTTTTTTCCCGTTTCCTTCTTACAGTGAAAACATCTGTCTGATACTGTTGGGTCCCATTTATTTAACTTTTGGGGCGTGGTGTATAACCTGTGTAACCAATTATATTGTATCATGCGTAAGCTTGTATTTATTGTATTTCTCATAGTTCCAGAGCATAGCTTTTCCCATGTTTCATTCTTTATCTTTATGTTTAGATCTTGTTCCCATTTTTGTTTGGGTTTACAGCTTGTTTCCTCATTCTCTTTCTCTTGCAGTTTGATGTACATGTTTGTTATAAATCTTTTAATTATCATTGTGTCTGTAATTACATATTCAAAACTGCTTCCTTCTGGTAACCTCAGCCTGCTTCCCAATTTGTCCTTCAAGTAGGTTTCAAGTTGGTGGTATGCAAACATTGTACCGTGAGTTATTATCTTGATGTAGAACGGTGAATGTCCATTTCTCTCCATATATACTGCGTGACCCACTGGGTTCCTTCAGTTTTTTTTGGGGGGTCCAGATTTCTGTAGGCCATTTCATGCCGGGCCTCTGCCTGGAGGCTGGCTACATGCACGGAGGGAAAACATAAAATGTACCTTTCATATGTACCTTTCATATATCAGCCCTAAAAGGCTGCTCCAGCATAGCATTCACATTGGCACCTCGTAGTGCCCTCTGGATCTGTCATAAATACTTGCCAAAAACTCACTTTAAAACCCTATCCACCTGTGATGCCACTTTTGGGAAATTATGTATGTGTATTGCCAGATCCCTCTGATCTATTGCACGTCTCAGTGCCCTACCATTTACCATGTATGTCCTTTCTTGGTTTGTCCTTCCAAAATGCAACACCTCACACTTGTCTGCATTAAATTTCATCGGCCATTTTTCAGTCCATTTTTCCATCCATTTTTCCAGCTGGTCCACATCCCTCTGCAAGCTTTGAAAACCTTCTTTGCTGTCCACCATGCCTCTAATCTTAGTGTCATCTGGAAAATTGCTGATCCATTTTACCACATTATCATCCAGATCATTGATATAGATGACAAACAACAATGGTCCCAGCACCATTCCCTGAGGCACAGCACTATCACGCCTCCAGTCTGAAATGCAGTCATCCACCACAACTCTCTGGCTTCTCCTGTCCTGCCATTGTCAAATCCAATTCACTACTTCACCATGAATACCTAGTGTCTGAACCTTCCTGACTAATTTTCCATGTGGGACCTTTTCAAAGGCCGTACTAAAGTCCATATAGACAACATCCTCAACTTTCCTGGTAACTTCCTTGAAAAACTCCATAAACACAACCTACCATGCACAAAGCCATGTTGACTATCCCTAATCAGTCCCTGGCTATCCAGATAATTGTATATTCGATCTCTTAGAACACTTTCCAATAATTCACCTGCTACTCATGTCAAGCTCACTCGCCTAAAATTTCCAGGGTTACTTTTAGAGCATTTTCTAAAAACCTCCAGCACCTCACCCATGGCTAAGGACATTTTAAATCCTTCTGCCAGAACCCCAGTAATTTCTACAATATCCTCCCTCAAGGTCCAAGGGAATATCTTATCAAGCCCTGAGTATTTATCCACCCGTATTTGCTCTTCCTCCTCTTTAATCTGTATAAGTTCCATGTCCTCACTAATTGTTTCCCTTACTTTACAGAACTCTGTGCCTGTTTCCTGAGTGAATACTAATGAAAAAATTTTAAAGATCTCCCCCATTTCTATTAGCCACTATGAGCTTCAAGGGGACTAATTTTGACCCTTTTGCTTTCAATATATCTATAGAAACCCTTAGAATTTTCTTTCACATTATCTGGCAAAGCAATCTCATGTCTTCTTTTAGCCTTCCTGATATCCTTCATGAGGTTTATCTTGTGTTTTTTATACTCCTCAAGAAAATCATTTCCTCCATGTCGTGTATGCACCTCTCTTCTAAACCAGATCCCCAATATCCCTCGAAAACCAAGATTCCCTATGCCTGCTAACCTTGTCTTTAATCCTGACAGGAATAGACAAACTATGTTCTCTCAAAATTTCACTTTTGAAGGTCCTCCACTTACCTCGCACATCCTTGCCTGAAAACAACTTTTCCCAATCCATGCATTCTAGATCTTTTCTCATTTTCTCAGAATTAGCCTTTCTCCAATTTAGAATCTCAACCCGAGGCCCAGACCTGCCTATCTCCATAATTAACTTGAATCTAATGGCATTATGATCACTGGACCAAAAATGTTCCCCAACACATGCCTCTGTCACCTGTCCTGGTCTTGTTCCCCAATATAAGATCGAGTATTGCACTCTCTGTATCTCCATGTATTGATTTGTAAAACTTTCCTGAACACATTTGACAAACTCCAAGCCATTCAGTCCTTTTACAGTATAGGTGCTTAACCTTTTATCCGGGATTGCCAGGACCGGACACCTGCCGTTGTTCAGAATCTTACGGATTTTGGAATCACTTTGATTTCCGTCCCTTTAAACCTGTCAGAGTTGCACTGCCATCTCCACCCCCACCCCACTCCCGAGTCGCACCGCTGTCTCTCTCCCCCCCCCACCAAGTTGTGCTGCCATTTCCACCCCCACCTCCTTCACGAGTCCTGCTGCCGTGTCTTCCCCTCACCCGACTGAGTCACGCTGCCATTTCTCTCCCCATCACCCCCCTGAGTCACGCTGCTGTCTTTTTCTCCCCCTCACCCCCAAGTCACGCTGCTGTCTTTTCCCCTCACCTGACTGAGTCACGCTGCCATCTCTCTCTTTCTCTTCCCACCTCCCACTGTACCAGCTCCAGGAGAACAGACCCTTTCTTGGTTCCCCTGCGCTGACGCTGGTGCAGCAATTTCAACTGCGTGGGTGATTATGGGTAGGACGGGCGTCAGTATAGGCAATTCGGAGGCACATATAAAATAGAGGAACGTGATGGTATACACAAGAGAAGAGCTAGGGTTGCGTTGGGTCGTGTTTGGTGCCAAACCGATCTTTGATGAGTAGATGCCATCTACCGAAAAAATGCCAATTTTTGGAAGGTGTCAGTTTTCGGAATTCCAGATAAAAGGTTAGGCACCTGTTTGGGAGTTCCAGTCAATATATGGAAAATTAAAATGTCCTATCACAATTTTATGTTTCCTGCAGCTGTCTGTTATCTCTCTACAGATTTGCTCTTCCAATTCTCATTGACTATTGGGCAGTCTATAATACAACCCCATGAATGTAGTCATACCTTTCCAGTTCCTCAGCTGCACTCATATAGCCTCAGTCGACCAGCCCTTAGATCTATCATGCCTGAGCCCAGCTGTGATATTTTCACTAATGAGCAATGCCACTCCTCTCCCTTTCATCTGCACCCCCCCCCCATTCTATTATATCGAAAGCAATAGAACCCCAGAACAGTGAGCTGCCAGTCCTACCCCTCCTGCAACCAAGTTTCACTCATGGCCATAATGTCATAATTCCATGTGCCATTCATGCTCTAAGATCATCTGCCTTTCCTACAATATTGCTTGCATTGAAATAGATGCGCCTGAGAATATTTCGACCACTTACAACCCTTTGACTTCTAATAGTGCTTGCAATTTTTACATCATCTTTTCCCTCCTCCACTCCTCTGTCTATCTTCTTTGGCACTCTGGTTCCCATCCCCCTGTAAATCTAGTTTAAATCCAGCGGAGCAGCAGCACTTGCAGTTCAGATGCAAACCCACCTTCACTGGAAGAGGGCCCAATGGTCCAGAAATCTAAAGCCCTCCTTCCTGCACCATGACTTTAGCCACATTAAGCTGCATTATCCTCCCATTTTTAACCTCACTAGCATGTGGCACAGGTAGCAGTCCTGACATCACAATCCTGGAGGTCCTGTCCTTCAACCTGGTGCCTAACTCCCTGAACTCTCCTTGCAAGACCTCCTTACCCTTCTTACTCACGTCATTGGTTCCTACATGGCTCATGACAACTGGCTGCTCACCCTCCCTCCTGAGAATGCTGTGAACTTGATCTGAAATAACTTGGACCCTGGCACCAGGGAGGCAACATATTATCCGAGATATCCAATCTCTTCCACAGAACCTCTTATCTATATCCCTAAATATGGAATCCCCATTCTACCAGTAATTCTGAAGTGGATTAGATTATACAATGAGTTGGGATTTTGTCATTATACACATACAGTAAGTACAAAGTACAGATGCACTGAAATTTAGTGAAATCTGAAATTCAGAAAAACAAGTATAGGTACATCTCCTGCAATAGTATACATTAAATTTAGGTAATTTAATGTATATATGGCAAAATGCTAAGATAGAAACAGCAATTATTATATATATATAAAAGGATAGATAAATAAATATTCATATTTGCATTTAGTGCAAGAAAAAAAAAGTTTCAATCATGCAGACAGATCTTTTGGTGGTTTCAAAGTAGTTAATAGTTTGGGTTAGAGTAGTACATGGAGTTTCAAGAGCCTGACACCTGTTGGATAAAAATTGTTCTTAAACCTAGCGATGTTGGACTTCAGATTTTTGTAGATTCTGTCTGAAGGAAGCAGTAAGAAGATGTTGCCACCAGGGTAATGGAGATCCTTTATGATGCTGGCTGCCTTCTTGGGCCAGTGCCTCATAGATATACAGGGCCCTCCATTATGTTTGGGACAAAGGCACTTTTTCTTTTATTTGTCCCTGTAATATTACAGTTTTAAGTTGTTCAGATTTTATTCAAGGTTATTTCCATACATTTTGGTTTGACCGTGTAGAAATGTTGACCATATTGACCTGTTTATGCTACTGACCCATAACTGCATCACCAGATCCAGCTCCAACAGCGTCGTCAAGTTTGCAGATGACACATCAGTTGTTGGCCTCATCAGCAACAACGATGAGTTGTGAAATGGTACGAGATTAACAACCTGAGTCTCTTATTGAATTTTATCATACAACCATACATTATAAGTCAATATAAATTAAATATAATATACCTTAGGATTGGTATCATACCATATAGAAATAATAATACTTGGACTTGTATTCCAATCTAAACATATAGTGAATAGCAAAAAAGAAAAGGAAATGAAAAAGAAAGGTTGAAATTGATATTCAAGCAGACTTGAAATCGAGCAACAGCTTCTGGAGATCCGACAAAACATACCCATTTACTGCATCCCTGGTCCTTGATCATTCCAATTATGAAAGAAAACTATAATGGACTCCAGGTCTTATCAAAAGAGATCTTAATCTTCCTAACATCATGTCTGATTTTTTCCAAACTTAGAAAGGACATAATCCAGTAACCATTATCCATGGGTGGGTGGAAAGTCCTCTTTCCATTTAAGCAATATTCCTCCTCTAGCCTGTAATGTAGAAAATGCTAAGACCTGTTTTTGTTTAGACCAGTGGTTCTCAACCTTCTTCTTTCCACTCACATACCACTTTAAGTAATCCCTATGCCGAAGGTGCTCTGTGATTAGTAAGGGATTACTTTAGGTGGGGCATGTGAGTGGAAAGAAAATTTTTGAAAACCACTGTTTTAATTGTATCTAATTAACTTGTTATGTGCATGGTTTCATAATTCCAATGACAATTTTTATAAAGCTAAATATTTCAGTAACAGTTGGGTCTAGAGCAGTGATTCTCAACCTTCCCTTTCCACTCACATACCACCTTAAGCAATCCTTTACTAATCACGGAGAACTTATGGCATAGGGATTACTTAAAGTGGTATGGTATGTACGTGGAAAGAAAAAGATTGAGAACCACTAGGTTAGACATTAAATATATGTTTACATCACTGGAGAAACCAAACATCGCAATCAATGGATATGATTCTAAATCGATCCCAAAAATGGCCAAAAATGTTCTGAAAATAGCTGTCCTATATTTTGCTAAATTGGGACAAAACCAAAACATATGTATCAAAGAGGTTTTAAATCTTTTACATTTGTCACACAATGAGTTGATAATCTGGGTAGATTTGAGCAAGCTTAACTCTATGAACCACTTTAAATTGAATCAAACTGTGCCAGCGGATTGAGATGATAAAATCACGTAAGAGCCAAAATTGAAATCCAATCTTCTTTAAAATAGACATATTAAGATCATTCTCCCATTCAATTTTGATCCAAATTAAAGAGACCGTTTTTAAATTCAATATTTTATAATATAAGGCAGATATTATACCTTTATGTGCAAATTGTAATTCAAAAAGTTTGTCTATGAAATTTGGAGTCTAAACATGGACAAGACAAAAGAGATAATCATGGACTTCAGGAGGACCAAGAATGGCCACCATCCACTACACATCAACAACTCTGTAGTAGAGAGCATCAAGTTCCTTGGAATTAACTTAACTAGTGACCCACTGTGGACACTCAACATCTTCTTACTTGTCAGGGAGGTGCAAGAGCAACTTCCTGAGAAGACTAAGTGGGGAAATCTACCGGCCACCATTACGTCAACCTTCTATCGAGAGCATCCTGGCCAGCTGCATCACAGTGTGGTATGGTTGCTACATAGAAATGGATCGGAGGTCAATCTGCAGGACCATAAGAGTCTACCTCTTCCCATCAACATGATTTACTGGGGTAGTTGTCTAAAGATACCACATAAAATCATTGAGGACCCTTCCACCCTGCACACAGCATCTTTCATCTGCTTCTGTTGGGGAAGAGATACAGGAATATCAGATCCAGCACCACCAGGCTGAGAAATAGATTCTTCCCACAGCCATTAAGAATGCTGAATGACCAAAGGAATTGCTCACATTAAACATCCGAGACTCTCACTTGTACAAAGCAATATTTATTTATTTATTTTTATGGATATAATACTTTTTCTGCATATGTATTATTTGTCTGTATGCGTGTTATGTCTGGTTGTTTGTCTGCGTGATTTTGCATCGAATACTGGAGAATACTGTTTTGTCAAGTCATGCTTGTACAAGCGCATGACAATAAATGACTTGAAAAATTACAGCACTTTTTATACATAATCCCCTCATTTCAGGACACCATAATATTTGGAACATTGCAATGGTATATATATTAAAGTAATCATGTTTAGTACTTTGTTGCATATCCCTTGCATCCAATGACTGCTTGAAGAGTCAGTAATTCATAGGCATCACCATTTACCCATTTTTAGCTTTAAAAACCTCCTTTGTTTCTTTAGCAGTATGTTTGGAATCATTGTCTTGCTGTAGGATGAAGCATTGTCCAGTGAGTTTGGAGACATTGGCTCGAACTTGAGCAGATAAGATGTTTCTATACATGTCAGAATTCATTTTGCTACTGCCATTAGCAGTTACATCATCAATAAAGATAAGGTGCCAGAACCTGTGACAGTCATAACATCCCTACCACCATGTTTCACATATGAGGTGGTATGGATCTTCAGCAGTTCCTTTACACCTCTACACTTTACTCTTGTTATCTCATCTGAAGGCAAACTGTAATCTGACCATCCTGTGTCTGTAGCTAACGAGTGGATTTGCATCTTGCAGTGTATCCTCTGTATTTCTGTTCATGAAATCTTCTGTGGATAGTATTCGTTGACACATCCATACCTGCCTCCTGAAGAGTGTTTCTGATCTGTCGGACAGACGTTTGGGGATTTTTCTTCATTATGATGAGAATTCATCTGCCATCAGAAGTGGAGGTCTTCCTTGGTTGACCAGTCAGTCCCTTTGCGATTACTGAGCTCACCATTAACCATTATACTCTTTCTTCTTAATGATGGTCCAAACAGTTGATTTTGGTAATCCTAAGGTTTGGGTCATGACTCTTAATTCTTGTTTTTCAGCCTTATGACAGCTTTTTTGACTTTTTTGGCACAACTCTGGTCCCCTTGTTGAAAAATGGCAACTGCAGACTATAAAGATGATCCAAAGCTTAGAAGCCTAGCTCTCTTATACCTGCACTAATGAAACAATTAAACATACCTGAGAACTCACAAACACCTGTGAAGGCAAATGTCCCAAATACTATGGTGCCCTGAAATGAGTGAATATGTATAAAAAGTGCTAGAATTTCTTCATGGTCAAGCCATCAGTCAGTATATTTTCCACATTGCATTTGTAGAGTATTTGACAAAACTCATCAGACGACTTAGAAAGCAGAGGGTTAGTGTGCCTTCTTCATGGTTGCCTCGAGGTGCTGACTCTAGGAAAGGTCATCCGATATGTGGACATCCAGGAACTTGAAGGTACTAATCCCCCTCCACCATTGTCCCATCAATGAAGACAGATGTGTGGTCCCTCAGCCCCCCCCTCCCCAAAATCCAAAACAAACTACTTGGTTTTGTTAACATTGAGAGGAAGATTGTCGTACTCGTACCACCCTAACCAGATTCTCGATCTCCATCCTGTATTTTGATTCATCATTTCCCATTATTTAGCCAACAACGGTGGTGTCGTCAGTAAATAGATTGTGCCAGAGCCAAACTTGGCTACACAATCTCAAGTGTATAGAGAATAATGAATACAACAGATTACTTTAACTCAAGGAATAAAGTGAAACAGATGGTCACTATCTTAACTTTAGTATATCTCCAGGAACAAACTCTGTGCTACACAAAACCTGAGTCATTCCTACATTCTCCATGACTTGACCTGCTGATCCCGCTCTTACCATGTCCTGCAATATACTTGATCCCTACACATCATAAGCTCCCCAAACAAGTTGTTTAAAAGAATTTTTTTTGTGTGTTTTGTGTAATTCTCTTAGTTTTTAAAAATATACCTTTGGAATCAGCAAATACATCTATGTTCATAAATTTTTGTGAGAAGTAAATTGCTGATCAAAGTGAGTTTGAATAAGAAACTAAGACATGGAGTAGCAACTAATTCACGAAAACTTGTTCAATTGAATTATTGATTTGGCCTTCAGTGCGTCTGATATTGTACTGGTGGTATCTGTAGTTCATTTTCATTTATTTGCTCATTGATGGACCTACTGGTTTATCATGTTGCTGACCTATTCAGCTGCATTAATGTTCATAGATGATGTCTTTAGCTCCACAATTTTCTTTAGATTCATTTACTTGTCACTGCCTGCATAACTGGTCCAATACTCATCATATATATGATGCACTGATATAATTGCATGGTACTCCCTGTGATTTGTGCTGGTGTCTGTGAGAGAAATGTTTCTTTATCAGCACATTTTACGGTAATCTAGTGTCTTCAAAGCATTCATTCACTTCTGAATAATTTTCCTGCAGAAGTCAGTTCCATTGTACATTATATTTTAGAAACTCGATGTAAACAATAGCGGAGGCTATTATCGTATTGCATATTATGGGAAGTTCGTATAAAATATTTGGTTTGACTGTAGGGAACAGAATATTGCTCTGCACCTATAAAATCAAAATGGTGGAAACAGCAAGTAAGGTAGCATTTATCCAAGATGCATACAAAAGACAAAGATACATAATAAGACAATGATTGCTACATTGTGTCATTTGGCCTCACTCTATTGGAGATATTCACTCTATTCAACCCACCTCTCCCCATCTCTGTTCCAGAAAAATAATTTATACCAAAGGATCATTCATGTAATAACCACTGAATTGCCAAATTGGATATTTACATTGAAGCCCAGGCATTCAATGAACTGAAATTGTAGAAATTGTTGCTACATTACCAGGCAAGGTGCTACCTCTTAAGCTTAGGACTCAAATTAATGGTGCAGGAGGACAAAAAGATCAAAGTGGAGTTGAAAGGAGAATATGGTGGGTTACTCATGAAGGTGATTCGCAAAGTGGACACCTAATCTGTGTTTGGTTTCTCCACTGTGGAGAAGGTGTCACTGTGGGAACCAAATACAGAATATTAGATTAGAAGGAGTGCAACTGAATCATTGCATCACCCGAAAAGATTTTTTGAGTCTCTTTATTTTGGAAAGGATAGAGGCGAAAGTACGCGTATGGAATCTCCTGCATTTGTGTGGGAACGTGCTCTAAGAAAGGGAGTCATGTAGGGAATAGTCACTTTGGAATGCTGAAAGGAGAGTAGAGGATACTGTGTGGCTCGTAGTGGAATCTCATTGAAGATGGTAGATCTTGTGAAGAGTAATCCATTGAGTACAACTGCTAGGAGAGCAACAGAAAACTCTGTCCTTGCTCTATCCAGCAACTATAATTAGTTTTTCTTGTGTTGCAATTGTTCCTTTTCAAGTGATTATCGCTTTCTACTTTTGGTTTCCTTCTATCATCCTGCCACACAGAGCTTTTTAAATCATTAAAAGGTCCTTCAGTTCATTTTCAATATACCTTAATGTCTACTTCCACTGGTAACTGGCCCTTTTAACACCAATCTTTTTTTACTCTTGTACCTCAATGATTTTTGAACATTTCCATTAAATTTCCCTTGTCATGCACTCAACACACTGGGGAACCTTCCCTATTGTTCCCATCTATTCAATACATCTCTCTCCGGTTCCACACAGAAAGTTCCTTTCTTATCAGATTCCATAATCTGCAGACCTTTGTTTTCTGCATTTACTACCTTCCAGCCTCCATCACAGTCTCCATTTTCCCTTCCTCCATCTCTCTTCATCTGTCCATCAATATCTCCACCTATCGCTCTCCCGCCCATCTCACCACCCTGCCTCCCTTCACATCTCTGTGCTGGCTAATCCCCTCTCATTACTGAGGCAGGGTCTTGAACTGAAACATCGATTATCCATTTGCTGCCACAGATCCTGCCTGATCTGCTGACTTCCTCAAACAGCTGACTTCCTCCAAATTTCTCCTTAAACTTTTCTGCTCCGTAGAAAATAGCCCTGTCCTTCCCACCTTTGCATGATGATGTTGAAGCTCCCAATCTCTCACAGTGATAAATCTCTTCTCTGCATTTTCTCAGAGTGGATAATTACTATCAGGGGTTCACTTACTGAAATGGTGGCAGAATAGATAGTTATGGCTTTCAAAGTATGAAAAAAGAAAAGAAATTGAAGGGCTGTGGACAAAATGTCAGATAATGGAATTAACTAGATAGCTCATTCAAAAAGATAGCATAGGCTTAATGGACCAAATGTTGCCCACTCCCTCTTCATATTGAAAGAGGTCTGTGCACTGGGACAAATGAGAAACATCAAGTCATGCACTCACCTGCTTCATTTGTTTTAGAGATAAAAGCTGAGTCTGGCTAATAATATCTTGTAAGCATGAACTTGTTCTTCTGTTCATGTTTTTCCAGCCAAGTGTCACCTCTAAAATGTGATTTTAATGAGCCAGGCCTCGGTGACTAGATCAGAGACAGAAACCGATGTCTTATTTCATTTGTAAATGTGACAGGAATGATAAGTAACATACAATGAATGATCTGCCAGAGATTTTATTAGCAACATGCTTGTACTTTAGCAGGTATCTGTTGGTAAAATATGGTCTTTTCGCATATGTTTTCCAATAATGATTACACAGTTTTATTACTGAAATATAAAGAGAGCCCTCTCCAAATAATTATAGCAGATGAAAAGAGATAGCAATTAAATAAACTCATAATCTGACTCATTAGTGTATAATCTATTTTGTTGATTTGGAAATGTATTTGTAACTGCATAGGAGAAGAGATAAAGTGGGTAAAATGGACTTTGAAAGCATAAATAAATGACTTATTCATAGTTTCCATTCCAACCAGGCCACAAGGTACTATTGAAGTGGGAAGCAAGCCAAATGAGCAGAATTTCACCTTTGGCGTGTTTTAAGGGAGTATGCCTTAATTCTGATTTATTATCAGCCAAGTAACTAATTGAGTGACCACTACTGATTTCCAGATCAGTGAGTATGTATAAAATGTACAGAGCATAGAAATGAATCTTCCCTAGCTTCCTCCTGGGTCTACCTTTCATCTTCCAAAAAAGTCTTCAACTATCAACCTATTTCAGAATATAAGATGGGGTATAGGTGATGGGAGTTAAAAGTACGAATCATGGCATCACCTTGAATTTATAATTCAGAAACAGGCCATTAGCTGCTCTATACCAGAGTTTATGTTCCCCACAAACTTCTTCCTGGCTTACATTTCCCACTATATTAACATATCCTTCCATTCCTTTCTTATCCTATTTTACAGTTTACTTTTATCTATTTTTATGCCTTTCTCCTCAGCCACAAATTTTGGTGGCTTATTTTGCCTTCCATTTAAATCATTATTTGCTTTCAAGTGTGCATCCCTATCTTTTCAAGTACAAGTTCTTCCCGACTTGCAACCTAGGCAACTTGCATTCATCCGTACATACGACTGAAAATATATTATATTAAAAAAAAATAATTTACATGGTTTGTGTTGCATTTGACAAAATATAACAAGGATACAGGGTATGTAAGAACCAAAATGCATGTACTTACCTTATTAGTCAGTGTCCTGGGGTCCATAGGCTAGGTGTGGGCATCTTGAATCCTCTGCGCATGCGCGACTCATCGGTTGGCGCATGTGCAGTTCACATATTGGAGTTTGGTTGGAGCATGTGCAAGAGTTAAGGGCACGAATTCAATATCGTTAGGACACTTAACTATCATGCGTGCGCCAACTGAATTCCAGTACGCAAACCCACCGCGCATGCGCCAACCGAAGACTCACGCATGTGCACAGGAATCTGCTCAGCTGCGGATCCCGGGATGCCAACGTACACAATTCCGACATATGTCCATTCTGAGATACGACCAATCCTTTGGTTTGAATTACATTTGGAAGTCGGGGATTACCTGTATATCTATTTCAAGTCTGTCATTTTTGATTATTATCCACATTGCCACAATGATTACACATAAAAATGATGAAAGCACAATAAGTCTAAGTTTGTGAAGACACCATTAAATGTAAATATATCTTTTTTTAAATTTCTGAAGCTTTTTACATTGAAAATAAATTTAAAAGAATTCAAAAGAATTAAGTTCACAAGAAAAAGGAGCAGAAGTAGGCCATTTGGTCCATTGAGTTTGCTGCACAAATCCATCCTGAGCTAAACTGTTCTCACATCTAGATCCAAAATCCAGCCTTTACCCCATAATCCCTTGATACCTTGACCAATTAGATACCTATCGATCTTCTTAGCTCCCCCAATGATCGGGTCTCCACAGCTGTATGTGCCAACGAATTCCACAAATCCACAACTCTGGCTAAAGAAATTTCACTTCATCTCTGCTTTAAATGGGTACCTTTGAATTTTAAGATTGTACCCTCTTGTCCTGGACTCACCCAACAAGAGAAACATCTTGTTCACATTTACTCTGTCCAATTCTTTCAGCATTCGAAATGTTTCTATGAGGTCCCCTCTCATCTATACGCCAATGAATAGAGTCCAAGAGCCACTAAGCGTTCCTCTCATGTTAGCCCTTGCATTCCAAGAATCATCCTGCTTAATCTTCTCTGTTCTCTCTCTAACATTATTACATCCTTTTGAAGATAAGGGGCCCGAAACTGCACACAGTACTCCAAATGAGGTCTCACCAATGCCCCATAGAGCCTCATCAACATCTCTTTACTCTTATACACTATTCCTCTTGAAATGAATGCCAACGTAGTATTCACTTTCTTTAGTGCCGATCCACCCTGGTGGTTAACCTTTAGGGTTTCCTGCATGAGGACCCCCAAGTCCCTTTGCACTTCTGAATTTTGAATTTTGTCCCCATCCAAATAATAATCTGCCTATTTATTTCCTCTTCCAAAATGTACAGCAGTACCTTTTGCCACATTATATCTCATCTGCCATTTTTTCCCCACTCTTCTAAACTGTCCAAGTCTCTCTCCAACCTTTTGGTTTCTTCAACACTTCCTATTCCATTGCTTATCTTGGTGTCATCTGCAAACAGCCACAAAACCATACAAAACCATAATCTAAATCATCAATATACCTTGTTAAAAGAAGAGGCCCCAATACCGACCGACCCCTACAGAACACCACTAGTAAATGGCCACCAACCAGAACAGGATCCCTTTATTCTTTTAGGGAGTTCCTCAGGGTCTAGTTCTGTGGGTTCTTGGGCAGCTGATGAAGCCAACTGGGATCCAACAGTTCTGCCACAGATTGCAAATGCCTTATCTCTGCACTCAAGGGTTAAGGTTGTTGTGCTTTGGGGCAAAGATATTTTTGGAGTTTTCTCTTACTGCTGGCTGTTTAATCACCCATGCTCTCAAAGCCAGGTTGTGGCAGGAGTGAACAGTTTTGATCTGATCCATTGGTTGTGAAATCATTTAACTGTATCTAGGTTGCTGCTTTCACCCTATGCATATTTATTCCTGAATTTCAGCTTCACTGGTCTAGTGTTTCATTTTCATGTTTGTTTGATGCTGCTCTTATCCTTCTCCACTTGTCATTGCACCAGATGCCAACTATGATGTTATAGCTGATGGTGAATCACAATTCTGTTGTTGCTGATTGCCTCATAGTTTCTCAGTTTTGAGCAGCTAAATCTGTTGTTAATTTAGCCCAGATGCGCAGTGAAAGTACCACACAAGATATCACCATCTTTATGTTTGCCACCTTCGAAGCTATTGAGACATTTGGTCAAACTGCGTCAATAAAGTGGCCATGAAATGTGAGATATCTTATATCCTGCAGCAAAATAATTTCCTCCAGGGTAGTACAGTTAGCGTAATGGTTAGCGGAATGCTATTACAGCACCAGTGACCCAGTTTGAATCCGGCACTGTCTGTAAGGAGTTTGTACATTCTCTCAATGTCTGCCTGGGTTTCCTCTGGGTGCTCCTTTTCCCTCGCACCCTTCAAAATGTACGGGGATTGTAGTTTAATTGGGGTATTTGCGCAGCATGAGCTTGTAGGCCGGAAGGGCCTGTTATCATGCTATGTGTTGAAATTAAATTAATATACAAAAACTGCTTCCTTTTTACAAACGGACTGTGAGGAAGTATTTTCCTGTGTTCTTCTGGCTATCAATCCCATAGCATGATGACAGTTCCTTTCAGTCAGTTGTGGGGTTTGATAGGAGGATACCCCACTCCTCAGAAAGGAACAGCACGTGCGTGAATGGATTTAGGTGAGTAGGGGTTGCCCAGGTCCAGACCCACCCTCTCGTCGTTCCCTCCCAGATCCAGTGGCATGGTGAGGTCCAAGATGGCTGGGGAAGTTCTGTTGCAGTGAATGGCCAGTCCAAGCTTCGATGCAAGGGATGCCCTTTCTGTGCTTTATGGCATGTGTTTGCTAAATGGCTGATGACCCTACAAGAATGTTTGCCTGCCCTTCTTCTTTATGGCTCCAACTGCAAGAGCAGTCACTAAATTCAGCATCATCTTGACAAATACAGCTTGGTAGTTTGCACTCAATCCACTATTTAAGAATCCATCCTCTCCGTTGCACTTAGGCCCGCTGAATCCGCACTGACCATCAAACACTCATTTATTACTAAACCCATTTTGTTATCCCATATTCCCATCAACTTCACTCCTGATTCTACCACTCACTGACTCACCTTGCAGCAATTTACAGTGGCAACTTGCACATCATTGGAACATGGAGGAAACAAAAGCATCGAGGAGAAATCCTTGTCGCAACAGGGAGAATATGCAAACTTCACACTGATAGGACCAGACATCAGGATTTGACAGGGTCTCTGGAATTGTGAGGTAGCTGCAGCTTGATGCCACTCTATATAGCAGGTGCATGGGAACACCACAATAGGTATGCAGGTACTCCCTAAACATCATACAGCATTCTGAGTAAGACACATTCTTTCACTAGTACAGGCCATTTTCTCATTTTGTTTGATTTTGTTTCTTGGAAATATTTCGCCATTGAAACTGCCTTGTTCTAATTATAGCACAGGATTTATTTTTGGATATTAATTGTCGCAGATCATGAGATGAGCACACAAAATTATTTTTAAAAAAACCACTGAAAATGCATTAAGCACTCAACATTCTGGGGAGCATTTGCAGATGGAGAAATTATGGTAATGCAGAAATTATGACTTTTACATATAGATTCAGATGGTCAATGACATTTTTTTTGATCTGGTTGGTTGGGAGATAGAGATGATCTTAGTAGGGATAAAGATGGAATCTATAACTGCTCCCTTATCTGTTGTTGTCCCTGGGTGGATAGTGGTTGATTATATTGACTCCATGCTCAAACTGAGTGGCAGCAGTTAACTGACCAAATAAACTTCACCCCTATTTTGCACCTTTGTCTTGATTTTCTTGTCTCTTGGTCTGCATTGAATAAGTCTCCTCCTCACTCTCACATGGATTATATTCCACTTGTCCTCCATAAACCTCTTATTTCGATACATAACTTTGCAAGCAATATTCACAGCCATCTTGTATCATCCTTTCTCACTCGACCTCTGTAATTCCACAAAATAAAAAAATATTGCTATCTCCTCATTCCACCATATAATTTTTCTTTTTTCTGCATTCAGCCCAAGAAAACTGTGTAATTGAACTTTTAAACTTCCAAGAGTATATCCTCTGGTTTTTCCATTTGCAGAATATTGCAGTAGATATTTAGCTTCCCCCAAACTGCCATTTCCATCATAGGTACTCTTGCCTCCACTAAATCTTCGCTATTTTGCATTCCATCCTTGGTGTGGCTCAATCTTCCCTCCATCACCAAGCAGAGTAACTGCAGTTAGTTTCTGCAGTTTATTTAGTTCATGACTCCAGGATCAAGGAAAGCAAAATATATTTGTCCAGACTCTTACAGTCTTATCACTAACAGATACAAGGACGTCATGAATTTCTTTATCTTTGAAACTGCAACTCCCTATTTCTTATGTGGATTTTCACTTACTATTCTCCATCATTGTAAATGAGTGTCTGGACGCAGGCACTGTATCTTGAAATAAAGCACTTCATCATGGTTAGTGTAGGCTTTAGTGCACGCTATTACAGTGCCAGCAACCCGGGTTCGAATCCGGTGTGTTTGTAGGAGTTTGTATGCTCTCCCCGTGTCTGTTGGGGTTTCTTCCAGGTGCATAGATTTCCTCCCACCCTTCAAAAAAATACAGGAGTTGTAGTTTAATTGGAGTATTTGGATGCCAGAAGGGTCTGTTACTGAGCTGAATATGTAAATTTAAATATAAAAATAATTAATTTAAAAAAAATTAAATTGAGGTTTAAAAAATTAAACATTTAATCATACAATTCATTTCTTATTTCAACTGTTCTGCTACCCTCTATGTCTGTAGAAGCTTTTCCTCTTCATGCCAGCCACTAGGTTCAATCCTGACCTCAGGTGCTCTCTGTGTGGACTTTGTACATTCTCCTCTTGAGTTTCTTCAGTGTGCTCTGGTTTTCATTCATATTCAGGTTAGTGGATAAATTGGTTGCTGTCTATTGGCCTGAATGTATAGTTGAATGGTAGAATCTGGAGGAGTTGATGAGAATGTGAGGAGAATAAAAATGAGAATTAACACAAAATTAGAGTAAATGGTGATCAGTATGGTAAGGTGAAAGTCCTGTTTTTGCATTGCATTTTTCCTGTCTCTATGAGCATGCTGCCTGCAAATAAATGTGTACTTCCCAACATATTCACATTTCAGTTTCTCCCATTAAACTTCCCACCAATGCAATCTTTAGTCCTAGCATTTTGTTGTCAGCTCACACAGAGAAGGGCAGTTAGAATGGAGAACTAGTGGGCAGTGGGGACACACTGTATCTTCAGCTTGATGCAGTCATGAGAAGGCCAGGTTTCTGTCCCATCACTATGTTGCTGGCCTTCCCGAGAGTGAGTATTAGATGCTAAAAGGGAGCAGCACTTGACATCCACAGTCAAAAAGAAATTTTATGGCCTATTCCTTAACATGTTAAAGTTTCCATTGCATAGAATTGAAAATAATTACAACAAAATTAAAATGTTATTTTAAATTCAGCGCAACCCGCTATTTCTTGCTGTACAGTGTGATTTTTGTGACTTTTTTGATTGTTTTTAAAACATCATTGGATAATAATCAAGTATAAGATTGGTGGTGCCTTACTGAACAAATATCCCACCATTAAGTGAGTTGGATGCATGAGAAAGCCTAACTTCAAAGGCTAAATACCAGGCCCTTGTCTAACCTCATTAAACATACATACTCCAGAAATGTACAGCAGGTGGTTAACTACCATCCATTTCCAAATGAAGTTAAATGATAACATCATTGCAAAGGGATAAAAACAGGAACATTATTGGATTAACTCTTAAAACATGTGCAAGACATTGCTTTCTGCACAGAAAACAAATGTTGCCTGCACAGGTCTAGAGCTTGTTACTGGTCTCTGAAATGAGAAATGTTTTAGCTGTACTCTTCATGATCCTGCCGTAACCAACTCTTTGCTTCTCTTGATGGAAGGTTCTTCAAATCCTGCCACTGAATGAAGCTGAAGACTTTTTAAGCATCCCATGCCATACTATTGTAGCAAACTTCAAATATTTTAAAGATCTAAAGGTATTGCCAGTTCTGTCAAATTAGAAGGTTTAATTAAGTAAAAACCATGGCTGAGCAGTTGAATGTACTTTGGACTCAAGTGGTCAGATATGAAATGTTTGTCTGAAGAATTGGGACGAGAAGATGAAGTGCTAGGCGAAGAAAGATACAGCAGTGAACTAACAGAAGATGTGCTCTTGGTATGTGTGAATGTATTTGTGTCTATTTATGTGAATATATGTTAAGTGCACTCAATGTATATGTCTATAGTTGTGTATAAGGAACAAATGCCTAGATCAGATAAATAGTGCTGGAATAAGGTTTGAACCAAGCCTGTTTCCTTGACATTTGGATATCAGCAGCAAGCTTTGCCTTTATTCCCATGCCTTGGTTCAGCAGAAATGTGGGGAGGCTCCTGGAAGCCTTGCCTGAATGGGGGCAATGATAGAACTGGAATCATAAGTCTCAGGCTGCCAAAACAATTTTTTTAGAATTATACAGCAAAGATTCAGTCCCTATGGTTCGCTGAGTCTATCCTGACCATCACGTTGCTGATAGGTATTCATGAACCACTGTCCAGTCAGGTGTATTGTACTTCATCTCTGCAAGAATAGCAACTCGATGGCGAATATGAACTCAGTGGATCGAAGGGGCTATTTTTGTGCTGTGTAACTCTAGAAAAATTATTTGCTCTATTATGGCATTCTTAAAGCAGTACAAAGTCACACGATACTTCACAGATTCAAGATTCTTTTATTGTCATGTAATAAAACAGAAAATGTAATATTACATGAAATTTCCTTCGGTCTACCATAAGGCAGACAAGATTTGCCATCAGCAGAAATTGCCTGACACTCCTCACAGTCAAAGAAAGAGAAACAAAACTGAGTCCCCCAGATTCCCTGAGTGATCATGGATTTGTCTCCAGCAGTCTGCAGCCACATGGCCTTCAGTCCAAACAATTGGCAACCCGAGCTCAAGATCCAAACCTCCAACATGATCAGGAAGCCTTCAGTGTCCTTGGCACTGTCTCACACCTCGGTTCTGATACCTGGTACCTCTTCAGCCAGTCTCAAGCCAGTCTCCAGCAGTCCGCAGCCTGGTGTGAGTCTTTGACCGAAGTCGCCCTCAGCCTGTGTGGGTTCCTCACCTCGAGTCATCGACACCCTGTCACCTATGCCTTTACAGCCTCAGATCCCCTCACTGATCCGCTGCCGTGGTCACCGACCCGTGGGTCGTCTCCTTCACAAACGGGAAGGGGGTTGTTCTTCCCATTTTCTGGTGTGTTACGAGCCCAGAGGACCTCAAGACCCAACAGCAATAGATATTCACCAAGACATATGGTTACCTAAATAAAAGTTGCTTTTAATTAATTTTAAAAATGAAAACAGGATCAAGCTCTAACTTATTACTATTAACTTACTTAACCTAACTTAACCCCCTTTTAATTCTAAGCACACATGCATGTAATGTATGTTTAAGTTTAGAAAAGTTCTTTATCTCACTTCTCATTCCTCCAATTTCACTGGTTGCAGGCAATTTATATACCATGCATAGAATTTAACATTTATGAATTTGACTGGACTTTGGTGCTTGAAAGGTAAATGGTTACCGCTCAGGAAGGTATTTGTCAGTTTTCAGAGAGAGATTTGTTGTTTGCTGGACACAAACTGATCCCTCCGATCAGCCACGTCAGTGTCTTTCCGAAGAAACTTGCCCCATCAGGGTTTTCCAGATGATAACCTCTTTCTTTCAGATCACCACAGTGATCCTTTTTCTTCCTTATTGTTTCTTGGGCCCAGACCCCATGGTCGCAGATTTTAAAATAAACCCTTAATAGTTGCTTTAACAGGCTGTTTAAAGCCTATACAGAGCCGATGGCAGTCGGATTGTGTGCTTGGACCATGCAGAGGAACACTGTGTCTCCTCTCTCCGCAGATCTGCACCGGTGGCAATGCTACTGTTACAGCGATTCTGATAGTGCTGTCATTTTTAATACATTTTTTACAGAAGAATTAAACAACATTTAATTGTAAGCCACAAAATGAAAACAGTGAGATGAGCTGGTTTAAAAAAATTCTTAAAAGGAGCTGAGACACAGGCAGTTTTAGGAAAAAAAATCCTAGCATTCGGGGCAGAGGCAGATGGGGACCAGTGATAAAGTGAGGCAAAAGGGAGAAATGCACAGATTTATAGAGCTCATCCGTCACTTAACCGGAACAATGTTTGCCAATCCAGATCAGGTTGTACAATATCTGAAAATGTGTAACATCTGTACATGGCTAATACATTTCATTTTGAAGAATTCTCTGTTGGGATATTAAGAGAGGGTTAATCCATTTACTCAGGAGTTTTATGAATGCACAGCAAAATTTCCACTGGAGACAATAACCAGGAAAATTGATTCTGGTTATTGGCTGTTGCACATTTAGTTCAGATTTAATTTTATACAGATAGACCTGATTATTGACAATATGAAACGACTGAAGTTTTGCTCTGCTTGGTCAGAATGCCTTGTATTTCTCCCAAATATTGTATGAAGCAAAAGATAGGAAATGTGGGAGTTGTGTCTGTGTTTTAAATATGGATTTATCCTGAATGCAGGCAGTTATTGGAGACAAAGGTAGGAAATGGGATGGGGTGAGGATGCAGTGAGACTTTCTCATGCATGAAATTGAACTGTTGAAGGCTATTTCTTTCAGTGTGGTCTAATAGAATATTTTTCCACTATTATTCTGCCTACTCCCACTGACCTGCACCCCATCCATATCCCTTCATACCCCTCTAATCCATGCACCTGTCCAATTTTTTTTAAATTTTAAAATTGAGTCCACATCCATCACTTCAGATGTCAGCTTTTTCCATACTCCCACTTCTCTGTGTGGGAAGAAATTCCCCTAATGTTCCCCCTAAACTTCTTTCCTTTTACCCTTAACCCATGTCCTCTAGTTTGTATCTCACTTAGCCTTAGTGAAAAAAGCCTACTTGCATGTACTCTATCTACACCCATCATAATTTTGTATACCTCCATCAAATCTCCCCTTATTCTTCTATGCTCCAGAGAATAAAGTTCTAACCTGTTTAATCTTTCCTGTAACTCAGTTCCTCAAGTTCTGGCAATATCCCAGTAAAGATTCTCTGCACTTTTTCAATTTTATGCATGTCTTTCCTGCAGTTAGGTAACCAAACATCTTTGGCCTCACCAATGTCTTATACAACTTTACCATAACATCTCAACTCCTATACTCAGTACCATGATTAATGAAGGCCAATGTGCCAAAATTCCTCTTGTTGACCCTTTCTAACTGTGATACCACTTTCAGAGAATTATGTATTTGTATTCCCAGATCCCTCTGTTATACCACACTCCTCAGTGCCCTACCATTTACTGTGGCTGTCCTACATTGGTTTGTCCTTCCAAAATACCATACCCCATTTAATTCCATCTGCCATTTTGTAGCCCAGTGTCCATCTGGTCCAGATCAAAGCCTTCCTTGCTGTCCACTATATCTTAAATCTTTGTGTCATCTGCGTATATACTGATCTAATTTCCCACATTATCATTCTAGATCATTGATATAGGTGACAAACAACAATAGAGCCATCATCGATCCTTGAGCCACGGCACTAGTCACAGGCCTCCATTTGGAGAGGCAATCATTCACTACCACTCTCTGACTTCCCCCATAAAGCTAATATCTAATGAAGTTTAGTACCTCACCATGAATACTGAGTGACTGGGCTTTCTTGAATAACCTCCCATGTGGGACCTTGTCAAAAGCCTTAGTAAAGTCCTTGTAGAGAACATCCACAGCCTTTCTTAGTCCCTGACTATCTAAATACTTATATATCCAATCTCTTTGAACACCTTCCAGTAACTTACCTATTACTGATGTCCGGCTTACCAGCCTATAATTTTCTGGTTTATTTTTAGAGCCCTTTTTAAATAACAGAAAACATGGCAAAGGACATTTTAAGTATTTCTGCCAGAGCCTCCATAATTTCTACATTCACCTCCTTCAAGGTCCAAGAAAATAGCTTGTCAGGTCCTGGGGATTTATCCATCCTTATTCACTTTAAGATAGCAAACATCTCCTCCTCTTTAATCTGTATTAGTACTATAACCTCACTGCTTGTTTGCCTCACTTTCTTAGACTCTGTGCCAGTTTCCTGAGTAAATACAGATGGAAAAACCCATTTATAATCTCTCCTGGCTCCATAGATAACCAACCACTCTGATCTTCAATATGACCATTTTGTCTCTATCCATCCTTTTGCTCTTCATATACCTGTGGAGGCCCTTAGGATTTCCTTTGCATTGTCTGCCAAAGAAACTTCATGTTTTCTTTTCTCCCTCATGATTTCAGTGTTTTCCTGCATTTTAAAGCTCCTCGTTTGCTCCCTGTTGCTTACATTTGCTGAATACCCCCTTCTTAACCAGATCCTCAATATCCCTCAAAAACCAATGTTCCTTATGCCTGTTAACATTGCCTTTGATCCTTACAGGAACATACAAACTATGTATTCTCAAAGTTTTACCTTTGATGGCCTCTCACTTACTGAGCACATCCTAGCCAGAAAACAACCTATCCCAATCCATGCTTTCTAGATACTTTCTCATATCCTCAAAATCTAGTTTAACCACCCCTATCCCTGGAGCAGTCCAAGCAAACCTTACTGGAAGTATATTAGTCACCCTCCAGTTCAGATGCAAACCTCCTGCTGGTACCTGTCCCACCTTCCCTGGAAGAGAGCCCAATAATCCAGTTATCTGAACCCCCTCTCTCCTGCACCATCTCTTTAGCCACAGTTAAAACACATTATTCTCTTATTTCTAACCTCTCTACCATGTGGCATGGGTAGCAGTCCTGAGATCACAATCCCGGAGGTCCAGTCTTTTAACTTTACACCTAACTCCCTGAACTCTCTTTGCAAGACCTCATCACTCTTCCTATCCATATTATTGGTCCCTATGTAGACCATGGCATCCTACTCCTCACTCTTTCTCTTGACAATGCCGTTAACTTGATCTGAGATATCCCAGAGCCTGGCATATGGCAGGAAACACACTATCATAGATTCTCAAACTCCTCCACAGAATCTCCTATCTGTTCCCTCACTATTGAATCCCCTATCACTACAGCTCACTTCTTCTCCTCCCTCACTTTCTTAGTTATAGGGCCAGACTTTGTGCTAGAGACCTGACTGATGTGGCTTGTCCCTGGTAGGTCGTCCCCCTCAATGTTCAGTTTCTGTTCCAAGTTGCCTTTAAAAATGTTTGTGATGTATGACTGTGAGCAATTGGAGTTTTCCTGTCAGTGATGGTGGTCATCTGCTATGGGAGTCTCTCATGGTTGAGGAAGTCTTACTCCCTGTCTTTTTCTGACTGAGCATTCTGAGGTAGCTGATAAGGTTAGAATGAGGCTTGCTGTCTTGGTCACAGATGAGATTGGAGGCGTTTGGTGGGGGAACACACAAAGTGGTGGAGGAACTCAACAGCGCAGGCAGCATCCATGGGAACCAATAGAGACATTTTTGGCCCAAGACATCTTTGTTGCTTTCCACAGATGCTACCAGCTGAGTTCCTCCACCACATTATGATCTGTTTCAGTTTTCAGCATCTGCAGACGACTTGTTTGCACCAAATGTTCGATGGGACAGGCTGGTAGAGATAAAAACACACAAATACATAACTAATGTTTTGGACTTCAGCCCTTCATCAAGGTATGGAAAAATATCGGCAGGCGTCCAAGCAAAAGAGTAAGTGGTGGGGGGAGCTGTGGTTGCAAAGGCAGGAAGTGACAGATGGAGAAGGGAGGGAGGAGACAGCAGCAAGCAAGGAGTGGAGGGATAGCTAAGTGAAGGGAGGGGGAAGGGAGGGAGGAGAACTGGAAGGGAAGAAGAAGAGGAGAGCAGGTTAGCCAAAACCGGAAAAGTCAATGTTAATGTCATCTGGTTGGAGAGTGCCCAGACATAAAATCAGGTGTTATTCCTTCAGTTTGCGGTGGTTTTGGTGGGATAGTACATGTGAGTATGGGAATGTGAAACAGAACTGAAATGATTGGCTACCGGGAGGTCTCTGTCATTGTTGCGGAAAAGGTGCTCAGCAAGGCGATCTCCCAATCTGTATGCAGTCTCTCCAATGTAGAGAATTATCTAGCAAAGGATTTACCTTTGCGATATTATGGACACTGTTTGACCTGCTGAGTTTCTCCACCTTTGTGTGTTTTTATTGCAACCACGTTGACTACAGATTTTCGTGTTTTACTTCTTATAAGCTGGTAAAAAGTTTGGGAAATGATACCTTTAACTTTACAGCTACTTTCCTGCTATTTATCCTGAGCTTCTGTCTACTTCTGGCTCAAGGTTCTCAATGCCATCTGCAATGTACCCATCTTTGTAAAAATGCAATATTTTTACTGCAATGTATCTATACCATTTTGTGCATTTATGGGCAAGGGATTCCCACAAGATTGGTGGGGATATAACACATCATTTCAGAAGCTTTAAAAAACCTTTTGGAATATTGCCATTATTAAGAATCGTGTGTTTGTTTCAGAAGTCTGTGTCAGATGAGAAGGTGACTCAGTGGTTGATATGTGTGTGTACAGCGGGGACTTGCTGGTCAAGATCTTTGTTTTGAAGATATTAAATTTAAGGCAGGTTCTATCTGAACATTGATGAAATGTTATAAAAATTTCAAGCTCGATCCCTCGGGCATGTCTGTCCAAGCTTTTATTTCTGTGACTATTCAAAAACTGAATAAAATTGGTCCTGAAGTGTAGGTGATGTGTCATAACACTCTCCCGTTTGTCATGTAGATTAGCTTAATCTGTGAATGTGACCTTGAACTTCTAGTGTCCCAACCATTAGTTCTGCCCTTCTCGCACAGAGCTTCCCAATAATTCTCTTCATCATTACTTCCAATGAATTCTATCAGGTGGTTCTATTTGCCCTGCAAAACAAACTTATTACATGCACTCATCCACCACTAGCACCTTCCTCTCATTTCTCTGCTGCCTCTCCTCATATCCTCTTCAAGCTCTTCTTGTCCACAGGGTACATCTGGTGCTCTATTGATCCTATTCTTGTTAAATGGGTGATCACTGAACTTCCCTTTCAGGCTTTCATTCTGACTGGTGGAATTGATCCCTCTTCTCCATGAAACTCCTCCATTTCAAATTAGCCATTATCGGGATTGAAAGTGCTGAGGGCCAGACAAAAGATGGTGTCAGGATTTGGGCATTGGCTGGATGGCTCTTCAGGTGATTGAGTTTGGATTGGGGAAGTGACAATGGTTTGGAGAGTTTGGTTTGTGGGGGGGACATCAGCAGTAATGGGAAGGGAGACTGAAAGTGAAAATCAGGTTGTCCAAGCTATTACATGATGGACAACTACGACTTCACAGCATTATATCAGGTATGGTCAAGATCTGTCCACAAAATGCCCAGGAAGGCCTTGACTTTTTAATGGCCAATATAATGCGCAGTCCTCAGATTGCCACACAAATTGTGGATGAAGTTAAATGCATTGTCATCTGTTTGAGATCACAGTATATATTTATCTGTAATTGTATGGGTAAAATTGAAGTGCAACTAAACATTATGCTCCTTGAGAAAATATCTAATCCATATGGTCATTAAGGACTGTAAATGGTGCAAAGGTGACTGCAGTTCCTGAGAAGACTGAAGGGGCCAAGGCCACCTGCCATTATCATGTCAATAGGAGCTCTACTGAGAGCATCCTGGCTGGCTGCATCAGTGTGGTATGGTTGCTACAGAGATGTGGATCGGAGGTCAATCCACCACCTGTTGTATGAAGAGGGCACGTAAAATCATTGAGGGCCCCTTCCACCCTGCAAACAGCATCTTTCACCTACTCCCATTGGGAAAGAGATCCAGGAGTATCAGAGCCAGCAACACCAGGCTGAGCAACAGCTTCTTTCCACGAGCATTGAAAATGCTGAATGACCAGAGGAACTGATCACACTTAACATCCTAGACTCTCATATTTATGAAACAATATTTATTTATTTATCTGTTTGCATGTGATTAATTGCCTCTTCTGGCAACTGATGCCCACATCTGATTCAGGTCAGCCTAAAGGATGTACTAATTTGACTTGAATAAATACATCTAATGTACTGGGTGGTCCTGGTGATCTCACCACCTGTAAATGAAAGATTGTCACCAATAACAGTGGCATGGTTGGGATAGCGGTTAGTGCAACTCCTTTACAGCACCAGAGATCGGAACCGGACCTGGGTTTGAATCCTGTGCTGTCTATAAAGAGTTTGTATGTTCTCCCCGTGTCTGCATGGGTTTCTCTCAGGGCTTCGGTTTCCTCCCACCCTTCAAAAACGTACTGGGGTGTAGGTTAATGAGGTATAAATTGGGTGGCATGGACTCGTAGGGCTGAAATGGTTTGTTACCGAGTTGTATGTCTAAATTTAAATTTAACAGGCTACAACATGGAAACTTGCTGCTTTAGACTTTTGTTCACTTTATTGCATGGTAACTGTAAAGCACATCAGCCACTGTATTTTATTTTAAGATACAGAATCTTACTGATTAATCACATTCTGGGACAAACACAGTCTATCATAACCATGACCAATTTTGGGGCAAAGATGACCAATAGCATTTACAGTCAGTGACCAGGGTTATAAAACTGAAAAATTATTCCTGAAATGATTGTCAGGGTCTCCTCCTCAAGCTTGCTCCAGGCTAAAAGATAACTGAATTGCATTGCTCTTCTTGGTGGCCTCTCTTAATCTACCATTCAGTGAACCTGAGGGCTGAAAGGAATATTAAGTGGTTACTCTTCCAGAGTGTGGCAATATTCCAAGATGCTACCACATTGTTTCTTTCCCCATTCATTCATTGACATGCAAGGAATAACTGGGCTAGTCTAATTCAGTGTTGACGCTACCTATGGAGGATGACAGCCATGTGTTTGTGCCCCCCGCCCCCCATCCCCCAACACTGCTTCATAGTGACAACCATAGGACCAAGGTGCTCTTTCTATATTCATGACTTATCACTTCAGACTTCTTCTGATGAGTGGACCAAAGTGCAATTGAGGAATTGTTGCAATTGCATGATGAAGAGATCACAGCTGAGGATGTTAGAGCTTGTGCAACTCACAGGAAAATCAAGAAGCCATCTCCATAGGACCACTATCACCACTGCCAAAATGCTGTGAATGCAAATGCTGTCAGAGACGTATAACCATGATGAATAATTGATACCCATCTTTATAGCTTCTGACGCAGAGGCCAACATTAGGTGTGGCCACGTGATGGAAAGTATCATGCTTTGCTACAAAGAGCATTGCCAAATAAACACAAATCTGTCCAAGTGTCTGTCAACACTTTCCTTTAGCCTCATTCAGGAACAATCACAGGAAGGACCCTCTCTTATTGTATCAGAGCTCCATCAAGCACAGATTCACGAGCTCTTCCATCATCAGAGCATCAGAAACAACTCTTGATTCTTATCTACCATCCTGCCACCTTGACTGGAAAGCCATCACGAATAGGAGCAGGAATAAACCACTTAACACGTCCATCATTTACAAAGATCATGGCAGACCTGATTTCAGCCTCAAGTCTGCATTCCTATCTCCTTGTAATCCTTTGCTTCTCAAAAATGTGCCTCAAAGAAAATGATGCTACCACTGGCCTTGAAACAAGGCAATTCCTGGCTCTTTCTTAAATGCTAAATATGCCAGCTTTTTGCTCATACCTTGATGAAGGGCTCAGGCTTGAAATATTGAAACTATCTTTACCTCCTATGGACAGTGCAAGATCTCTTGAGTTCCTCCAATATTTCTGTGTTTTTGTTACAATCAGGATGTCTGCGGACTTTCATGTTTTACTCATTAAATGGGTACTCCTTATCTTGACCTCATTTTGGAATTTCTCTTGGGAGCACATGTACACCATGTCAAGTCCACTTTCGACCTTTTCTATTTCACTTGTTGACTTTAAGGGTACATTATCATTTTCATTATCTTAATTGAAGATTAGATTGTTATTAGACAAGAGTGTGGCACTTCAGACACTTGAGTTGATTGAAGTATTTTTGAGTGTTTAGGGTTTCTTTCACCAAGATTCTGGAACTCTTGAAAGCTTTTGCAATTCAAGTAGTTTACGTCGAAGCTCATGGGGAATGCATTTTTGATAGCTGAACTTTTGCTCCTGCATTATTATCCTTTCAAAAATAAAAGAATATTTGCATTCACATACTAAGCCTATCAGTGCTGGTTATGTTTAAAGTTATCATACAGCAGAACTGCTCATAATTGAAAGATCTGTGGTCTCCTCAGAAAGGTAAACTCAAGGAATTAGATTGTTTTCCTCTTCCATTCTTACTGTGATAAAATTGACCCATGACCTCTGCATTTTACAGTCCTTTGTTGAATTTCCTTTCAGCATGACGTTCCTTTTCCTCTTCATTTTTTTTATTTCACTTTGAAAATCATTCCATAGTTCTTAGGAACAAATCCCTGTGGACATGTTATTTTTTTCCCATTTCTATAGGATGCCTCACAGTCTGTATATCTGGAAATTGAAACTTCAGGGCCTCTAAATTTTCATAAGGTGGAGAGGCAGAACAAAATGAAGGTAAACACAAAGTGTGGAATTAGAATATTATATATCGGGAATGGCAAATTAGCAATGGTCATCATATCAGTAATTTTAGGTTCCAAGGCAGGGGAATCAAAATGGGAAGATAAGGATATTAAGTATAGCTGAGAAAAAAATAATTAAAAACAGGATCACTGCCTATTTTACGATAGAAAAATCAATTTAATATACATGGGAATGGAGTTATACAGCCATATCGCTAGAGTTAAAGTAATCAGTAATGGCAAAATAATACAATGGACTGGAGGCATCAATAATGGAGCAACCAATTTATATTATGAGCGCAGAAATCAGTGACCACAAAACAATTAAGTAAATGGGTTTATTCTTCCTCTCCTCTGGTGCATCTGGTTAAAAAAAAATTGTCTAAATATTTCCTGACAGAAGTTGTAGAAAAAGTTTACCTTCATAAAATTAGATACCCCACAAGGGTTTTATTCGTCTACACCTCTGCACAAGCTTCTTCTTCCGCTGCTATGTGCTTGATTCTTATTCATGCATTCATTTATTATAGCCACAAGCTGATCACCCCTTTCGCCAGAATTTCTGTCCCTCCTTGTCTTAGCCTGTTCACAAGAAGGTGCATGTGTGCAGCTGGGCTGACAAGCTGCAGTGAATTCCTTGAACAAAACAATGAGCTGCTGGAGAATCTCAGCAGATCAGGCAGCATCAGTAGAAATGATCAATCAACATTTCAGGTCGAGAGCCTTTCTCGAGAATAAAGTCATGTGGTCGGTCAACGTTCTGGTCTCTTTACTGAGACCAGCTCATTATTTGCTCAAGATTCCAGCAACTGCAGCCTTTGTGTTTCTCTGCAGGGAATTCACTTACTGTTTCTAGGTTAATGCTGTATCTTTGATGCAGCCCATCACCCAGAAAGATTTGGCAGAGATTAGGAAACCCACCACAATTGATATTGCTAAATTTGAATTTCAGATCATTTGAATTATTTTCTCACTTAAGACGGTTTTAAATGAACAGATGTTACATGTGCTTCATGATCTCAATGATTTCAAATTGCAAGTGACCAAATTGCATTCTGTTTGGTGGTGCTTCTGAAGGATTAATTGAAGAATTTGTGTTGATACACTGTCCTGCACCTCAGCACTACGGGCCACTGAAATGTTTATTCCCACAACCTGCACTGAGGCAGTTCAGAAGAGATATTACTGAGGTGGTGTTCTCAGATTCTGTTGACACAACCCTGTGAGAAAGCTGAACTGACTAAAGGAAATATATGTTTAAAATGCCTCATTAACAGCTTGCTTTTAAGAAAATAGATGTCAGAATAATCATGAAAGATCAAGTAACCTGTAAATTATTTTCCCAGTCAGATATTTTTATCTGCCTTTGTCATTGTTTCATATAACATTTTAATAACACTACATCAAAGAAAATTCTTTGTGACTGTCCCCAACTTCTTTTGCCAATTAAGTTAAATCTGTGTACCAACAACACATCTTACACTGGGCAAGTTTTCTCACCGATTCTACCAAGATTTTGAGCACCTTCAATGGATTGCCTCAACGTTCTGCGTTCTAGGGAAAACATTCTCGGGTTTCACCAAGAATCACCCATCATCTCTGCTGCTTGTGCAGTAAATCACATTCTCTCGAGGTCTTCATTATCTATGTTTACTTGTTGGTAAGTGCAATCTACCAATTCATTTGAAATTTTAACCAGCTGCAGCAATGCAGGTACATAATGTACATTAACAATAAGTATAAATTAAATGACCAGTTTGCCATGAAAGAAATAAAGAAAACAAACATTTAAAAGATGAATAAATATTTGCATTTGTAGTTAGTGCAAAAAATGTGTTGTTATAATAGCCCAGACATAATAACAGTATCATGGAGCTTTTTGGACTTGAGTGGTACGAATATGTTTCTATCACTGATGTTGTTAGTTTCAAATTTCCATGAAGTGTAAATAATGGAAGAAACCTACTCATTGTGAGTCTTTCAATCCAGAGTATTCTGGTCATATTATCAGTGAAAAAGGTAACGTTTACTTGTAGTTGCTAAAATAGTGGTAGACAATGACATACAATGCACCTGGATATTTGGCTGTGAGACATCACTACTATTTGGCACTGAAAATTTCCTAGTTAACTGCTGTGTGTTTGATATTGTAGATTTGATGTTTGGAATCACCAGGAATTTGGCATGATGGCAAACAGAGCAGCTGAACGTTTGGTTATATAGTTGGAAAGCACAATTTTTGGATAAATAGGGAATCAGAATCAGAATTTATTGTCTTGAATATGTCACAAAATTCGTTGTTAATTCTGGCAACATCACAGTGCAAACATTTCTATAAACCACATTACAAAATAAATAAAAACAGTGCAAAAAAAAAAGGAAAAGACCAAGTAAGGCAGTGTCTGTGGTTCATTGATTATTCAGGAATCTAATGGCAGCGGGGAAGAAGTTGTCCGCTGAGTGCTCATTTTCAGGCTTCTGTACCTTTTTCCTCATGGTGGCAGAGTGAAGAGGGCCTGGGTGGTGGGGGTCCTTGATGATAGGGGCTGCTTTCTTTAGACACCACCTCTTGTAGGTGTCCTCAATGAAGTGAAGACTGGTGCCTATGATGTCACAGGCCGAGTTAAGAACCCTCTAGATTGTTTTTTCTTGTCCTGAGTGTTGGCACTTCCATACCAGACAATGATGCAACCAGCTTGAATGTTCTCCATGGTACACCTGTAGAAGTTTCTGAGAGTCCTCGGTGACATTTTAAATCCCCTCAAACTCCTTATAAAGTATAGCCGCTGGAGAGCCTTCGTGATTGCATCAACATGGAGTCTCCAGAACGTCACTCCATCAAGCCTAAGAGATGTTGACACCCAGGAATTTGAAGTTCTTGACCCACTCCACTGCTGACCCCTCGATGAGAACTGGATTATGTTCTGATGATTCTCTGGAAAGAGCAGGAACTGGGGGTTCTGAGCAAGCTCCTCCAAAGAGCTGGCGCAGGCACGATGGGCTGAATAGCCTGCTCTGCTGAGTGATTTTCTGATGGTGTCAGAGCTGCTGTTCAGTTGACATTGCCAGGAATTGTCCTCAGCTGCAACAGGAAGGATACCCATCAGACAGGACCTCATGACGGAAGAACATTCTAAGAGCAGCGGGTTTCCCTTCTACAGGGCATTCTGAGTTCAAAAGCCCAGCTGGGACTCTTGAGCTTCAGTTATGCAGCTTTTGGGCTTTCTAACCCAAGCATTTTAACTGAGTGTGCCCAAAATAAAAACTGGAAAAATCTGTCAGATGTGCCCTTTTCAACAGCAGTGAGATGAATTGATAAGGTTTCTCAGTTACTCTGCAGTTGTGAAATCTTTTCATTTGATTGCATGTACACAACCCGATTTAAGAAATAATCAGCTGGTTTTAACAAATGTTGCAGGGAGCATTGTGGCTGCGACTCAGGCAGTGCAGCAGTCAGACAGGATATGCTATGAGGAGGCAGCCTGTCAAAAGATTGGACTTGAGCTTTGTGCCTGAGAGTTTACTGAACATTGAATAAAGTCATTGGATTAGATGGCAGAGAGTTGAATTCACAAAAATAAAATTATAGCATCTTAAAATGTGGCATGGTAATTGGCCAGTTTGTGAGCAAGAGCATAATAAGGTTATCAGATTAATAATGGATTATCCTATTATGTTTGAAACATTGTCTGACAAATTGAGTTGTACCTGATCATGCTTTCTAGTTCAAACATGTTTCTGGTGAAGAGATTAGTGCAAACTGCCTTCAGTGTGATCAGATATACTGAGCAGAGGGAAGTATTAGAAATATACAACAGGTCCTTGAAATTGTTGAGCTAAATGACAGCATACTAATTATGCAATAAATTGTTTACCAGAATTATTTCTCAACACCATTGATGCTGGCATCTTAAGATCTGAAATTGTGGGAGTGTTAACTCTGTATGCTTGTGAGATCTGCTGGTTCAAATTACACTTTGTTTGCACAATACCTTAGATACCTTGATGACTATTGTTCAAAAGTTTTATGAAGGTAAGTATGGGCTAAAAGGAGACTTTGACAAATTCCCTTTTGCCTGAACAAATTATTACAATTAATTGACCTATTGATGTTATCCTTATATGCCTTTGTAGTATATGAAACTTGGATTGATCTTGAAGGTGCAAATAAGTGAAAAGCCCCTGTCCATAAGCTGCCGTAACAAGCTTCAAGGAATGCAAATGAAAATGGTAAATTTGGATCCAAATCTGGCTCAGTGACAGGAAACAGGATAATAATTGAAGATTGGGAGTAATATGCTTTAATGGTTTAACTCTGCTTGTGACATCACGGGCACCAAACTTCACTCCATCGAGGACATCTACAAGAGGTGATGTCTTAAGAAAGCAGCCTCTATCCTCAAGGACCCCCACCACTCGGGCTATGACCTCTTCACTCTGCTACCAGAGGGAAAAAGGTACAGGAGCATGAAGAGGAGCACTCAGCAACACAAGGAGAGCTTCTTCCCTGCTGCCATCAGATTCCTGAATGATCAATGAGCCAAAGACACTGCCTCACTTTGACTTTTTCTTGTACTAATTTTATTTATTTTTGTAAGGTAGTTTATATGAATGTTTGGACTGTGATGTGGCTGCAAAACAACAAATTTTGCAACTTGTTCATGACAATTGATTCTGATTCCAATTCTGGTGTGAAGTTGATGGTGGTACTGTGACATGGTTAGAGAAGACCACAAGAAAATAAGTGCAGGAGAAGACCACTTGGTCCCTCTAGCCTGCCTTGCCATTCAGTATGATCATGGCTGATCTATCTCAGGCCTCAATTTCCCAACCTTACAAAAATGTATTTACTTCCACTAAATATTTCCTGTGAGCTAGAGTCACAGTTCTATGGGACAGAAGATTCCAATGATTCCCCAACCTCTGCAAGAACTTTTTTATAAATCTTGGTTTAAATTGACCTTCCTCTTATCTTATTGGACACTATGCCCACATTTGAGGCTAATAACGTAAAACAGGATAAATCAGACATTTTTATTTTGGTAATCAATAGCTTATGGCAGTCGAAGGGCTCACATGAGGCTGACGACTGGCTTCTGGGAACCAGGTATTGAAACCAAGAGTCTTGCGGGTGGTAATGGTGAGTAAAGGCCTCAGGCACTGACAGCTCTTTTATTGCACTGGGGGTTTGGAACCAAAGACTGTGGAAGGTGACTTGGATGCCTGGAGCTCAGGTTCACCACTGGAACGGACAGGAAGCTACACAACTAAAGAGATTACAAGAGCGCAGGATATGATGGTATCGGAGGAAGTTGTGGGGGTGGGGGAAGGTGGTGAAATCCAGGGACACTCAATGTCTCAAAAAATTCTCTCTTTTGCTTCTCTTTCTTGTCTTGATAGTGGTGCCTCTATGTGTGCCTTTACATGCAAACAAATTGTGTGTCTTGTGAAGATGTCAATAAAGGAATTTTGACTATATTGAAGTCCCAGAGGAATAGTTGCTGGGACTTGATTCTCAGATCCGTGACTTGGTTGAAGGCTCTGTGTGTACATAGTGTGGCCAAATTTTCTGAAACTTTCTGAGGACAGAAACAGCTTGCAAATTCTCATTGATAGGTTTAATAGGTGAGCAAGAAGTGGGCTGACAGAGTATAATGTGGGAAAATGTGAGATTATCCATTTTGGAAGGAAGAATGAAAAAACACGTTATTAAAAAAGTTCACTCCAAAACCTTTTGATTTGTTAGAAAATAGATACCAGCAGCCACAGTGATGAAGACATAACCTTTGACAGACATGTATCTTTACATGACCATGAAAAAGAAAGAGTGCTCTTTGGTTGCAGCTCTGGTTCTCCAAACCGGGATTGCACATGATATTCCTCCCTTCACATAGAAACTGTTTTGATCAATTAAAAAAAGAAAGAAAAGCTTGCATTTAAAAATTTTTAATTTAGAGATACGGTACGGCAACAGGCCCTTCAGGTTCACAAGCAAAATTACACCCATGTGATCAATTAACCTACTAAACCTGTCTGTCTTTGAAACATGGGAACACCTGGATGAACCCTACGCAGCCACAGGGAGAACATACAAAATCACTCCAGACAATGGCGGTTTCGAACCTGGGTAACTGGCGCTATCGTAGTGTTACACTGACGGTAATGCTAACTTTTACAACTTCACTCAAGATCTCAATACATCCTGAAAAACCTGTAACTTCGGAATTGCAGCACCCAATTTTGAACACAGTGAGTTATGACCAATAAGAGCAAAATCCCAACCAGCTAACATGCTTTAATAGGGTTCAATTGAAGGACAATTATGGTCTAGGACACCTGGTGTCAGTATAGAGCCACTAGATTTGGCCCATTAACATGAGAAAGTCATCTGAAGCACAGAACCTCCAGCAGTGTGAAGCTTCCTCAGAGCTGCAGTTCAGGTTTTTGTTCTCCAAATTCTGGATTAGGTCTTTTATCTAGTGCCTTTCAGTTGTAATGCTGAATGAGAACATTTTCATTATTTTACCTAGACATGCTTAAAAGCATCTGAACTAATTCTAGAAATGTACTGTCCATGTACCTGACCTACTGTGTGTGTTTTAGTTGCTGAATGACAAGAAAAGTCAGTAGGAAGTTTCAATTCCTCAGCTTTATTGTCTCTGGAATTGAATATGCCTGAAAATCGATTTCATGTAGTCAGCTAAAATATTTATCTTTGATAGCAAGTTAGTCCAATTCCAAAAGAAATCACAAAGTTGGTCAAAAACATGTTGATGTTAGGTGGTTTACACCCAGAAATATATGCTGAGGAATGATGGTGGGGTTTTCCACAGGCCACACCCAACTCTGAGCAGCTGCTTGCAAAGAAGGGAGTCATCCCTTAAAGGCACTATTGACTTTGGCACCCACGGAGGGAAAGGGTTTGGCTAGGAGAGGGCAAGAGCTCCCTGATGCACTGTTAATAAGAAAGATACATGTTGGGAAGAAGGTGCTGTATGCTGTGGATAGGGGTGTTGCTTGGCCAGAAGACCTGCCAAAAACAATACAAGAGGCAGATCTCTTCCAGGACAAAAAAATCCCCACAGAGTGGAGAAACTACGCAGGATCGTTCATGCCCTCACAAATATGACAACTTGAACATATTGTGTGAAGGTATGGATGACCCTGTGTTATTTCTCCATTCTGCAGGGATTCTTGACGCAGGAGGAGTCAAGGCTCTTGTGTTGACTCTGGCAGATCTTATGGCCCCGAAACTCACCCCACCACCACACATCACCTTCTTTATAACGTGTCAGACAGTAAAACTCCGATGATGTGGAATCCGACCATTTGGAAGTCCTAAAGATTCGGTGTGCGATTAGCCAAATTTGCTAAGCTCACTTGAAATTGACGAAGACCCCATCTCCTGCACTCTTTAAACTCACTGGGGCCCCAGTCCTGCACGGTTTTTAAACTTTCTGAGATTATTGGAAAACTAATAACTTTCAATTTATTTGTGATAATAATAAGAATAACATCCATGAATGTGGAAAATCTTTCAGTCTAGCACCGGCAAAGGCTATGGTTTTGAAGTTCCACAGTGATAATAAAAGGGAGAAGAGGGATTGGGAGGAACTTCTTTTCACAGAAAGTGGTTGAATCATTGAAAATCAAAACTCTTGATGATAATGGAAATTAAAATAAAAAATAGAAGATGTTGGAGATACTCAGCAGTTCAGGTAGCATCTGTGGAGGAAGAGATAGAATAATTGTTTCATGTCAATATCTTTTCTTAAACTGAAAAGTAATGGAAATATTGTCCTGAGCATTTCCAACATGTTCCATTTTCATTGTTGGATCATCAAATGTTTTTCCATAGAGCCACAGTGTGTGCTATGTCTGAAACCATTACATTATTTTCTTTTCTTTGGCTTGGCTTCATGGACGAAATTAATGGAGGGGTAATGTCCACGTCAGCTGCAGGCTTGTTTGTGGCTGACAAGTCCGATGCGGGACAGGCAGACACGGTTGTAGCGGTTGCAGGGGAAAATTGGTTGGTTGGGGTTGGGTGTTGGGTTTTTCCTCCTCTTCTTTATTATTTATTTATTATTTCTGATACTTGGTAATGTGGGAAACCAATAGAGTGAGATTGATTTCAGATTGGTGTTTTCCTTTTTGAAAATAATACCAATCAAATGTTGGTGTCAGAACAGATGTGCGGCCTTATTTACAGTACAACTCTGATTATCTGAAATGGTGGGTACTGGGCCTATGTTGGATAAACATTTTTGGGAGAACTAGTAATTTTTTTAAAAACAATCCAGTAGCAACATAAAAATTACTTGTAACAGTGTTTAAACGATAACAAACAACAAGGGGAGACTTTTTAAGCATTTAAATAATTTTAATGCTCACCAAAAAATGCCGACCAAGGTCCACGCTGCCACTGGGAGCCCAAGGTCGACGCTGCCGCTGGGAGCCCAAGGACTACACTGTTGCCAGGAGCCCGAGGTCTGCACTGCCGCCTGAAGCCTGAGGTCCCCAGTCAGTTTGGCTCTGAAAAAAAATTTGGATAAATGAGGATTTCTGGTTTGTTTTAGATATCCTCATTTATCCGAATGACATCAAAAACCTTGTCAGACCTCCATAGATGTGTTGTGGAAAGAGTGCTAATTGACAGCATCATGGCCTAGTAAGGGGGAACCAATACCTCTAAGCGGAAAGCCCTGCAAAGGTAGTAGATGCAGTCCAGTACATCAAAGGCAAAACTCTGCCCACCATTGAGAACATTTAAATGGAAAGACTAACATTGGAGAGCAGCAACAATCATTAAAGATCCACACCACCCAGCACACGATCTGCTGCTATCAGGAAAGAGATATAGGTACCACCAGGTTTAGGAACATTTGCTATCCCTCCACCACCAGACGTCTAAATAACAAACTCAGTCAAAAGCCTCTTTCAGGTGGCCAGAATACCTGACTGTGAAGCCGGCTATTCTACCCCAATGCGGCTGTCAGGTGGCCACCTGAAAGTGGAGAACCTGGCCAGGAGGAGCACTTACCTAACTCTCCTCCTGTAGGTATATTCTCCAGCTCGGAGAAATCCCCGTTGAACCTGAAAACAGCAGTGGAACTACGGCCACAGTCCACAGGAGCCAGTGTTCACTTGGATGCGGCTCTCCTTCAGCCAGCATGTTCAGGTGACAGAAAGGCGTCTTCTCCGCGGCCACCTGAACGTCCCAGCTGGTGCATTATCTGCGTCCGAGCACCTGAAAGCGGCTAAAGACTCCTTTAAGAACTCTTTACTTTGCATATTATTTTTTGCTGAATGCTTATTCTTTTCTGTGTGGCAGAGTGTTTGTTTGCATTTCAATTTTGTTTACATTTCTCTCTTGTATATGTATTTTTTTTGAATATAGTTTTTCTTCCACTACTGATAGGTAGAAATTCTGTCTGGCTGCAGAAAAAAGAATCTCAGGGTTGTATGTGATATCATGTATGTATTCTGACGATAAACCTGTACTTGCCTCGCAGGAGTTATGATGCAGGAATGTAGACAACCAAATCACCTGTCTGTGACGATCATGGGATTTGAACCCATATATGCAATGTACAGTTGATGAGCTGCCCATCACCTTAATGTCTCAGCCACCTTGTCAATCAGGTGTGATTATGTAGAAATTAGGCTGAAATCCTTCTCTGGTTTTGCAGCATATTGACATTAAATGTTAGTAGATTTTTATCTTTTACTTATTGGATTACAGCAGTAGCTGATTGTAATTATGATTAAAATGGAAGAATGTTGGAGAAGAAATTGTGTGTGAATGCAGTGGTCACTTTTCTGCCGTGAGCTGCCTCCCACAAATCACTCAATATCCTGCAGGTCAATAATTCTACCATGCACAAGCTTGGAAAGTGACAGCTATAATTGCTAGCTTTTCTCCAGGTAGCAGAGAAAAATAGCTCCATGTCACTGGAAAGATCAATATGATTTCAGGTGATGCTTTATAATTATTCCTTTACTGCTAACTTTGTGTTTAGAAGTAGAAGATCTAATGTAAACAGATTAGAGGCTAATTGTCCTCAATTCTTCCAGTAATTAGTAATCATGGTTGGCTTAGTGGTTAGCACAACGCTGTTATAGTGCTGGAGATCGGGACTTAAGTTCGAATCCTGCACTGTCTATAAGGAGTTTGTATGATCTCCCCGTATCCGCATCAGTGGGTTTCTTCCGGGGGCTCCAATTTACTCCCATTGTTCAAAACATACCGGGGTCTGTAGGGTGTAATTGAGCAGCATGGGCTCGTGGGCCAAAATGGCCTGTTACCATGTTGTATGTCTAAATTTACAAAGAAATAAAGTTCTTTTTGCATTTAGTACATTTATGAACAATATGAGAATTACTGGTGTTATGAAGAGCAAGGAATGTTGTCTAAGGCTACAAAAAGATAGAGATCAGATCGAAAGTTGGGCAGAACATTGGAAAATGGAATTTAATTCTGAAGTCAAAATATTTTTACGGGGCGGCAAGGGTTAGCATAGCAGTTCATGCAATGCTGTTCATAGGGTCGGAATTTGAATCCCGCACTGTGTTAAGGAGTTGGTACATTCTCCCCGTGTCTGTGTGGGTTTCCTCAGGATGGTCTGGTTTCATCCCACTGTTCAAAGCATACTGGGGATTGTTGGTTTATTGGAAGTAAATTGGGTGGCACGGGCTCGTGGGCCGAAGGGGCCTGCACTGTGCTGTATGTATACATCAAAAAAAATTAAAAATGCAGTGAATGGTATGCAACTGAGGAATGTTAATGTACTAAGAAAGTGGAGTCAATATCCATATTTCTCTAAATGTAGCAATACTGGTTGAAAGAGTGCTGAAGAAGTCGTATAGCATGTTTGACTGAATAGATATGGCCATAAAATGTAAGAATTAGGATGTTATGTTGCAGCTTTACACGTCACTGTTTAAGCCATCATGGGAGTATTTTATTGCCACACTACAGAAGGATGATATTGTGCTGGAGAGAGTGTAGAGGAGATTCACCAGGATGTTGCCTGGATTGGAGGACTTTGGTTACGAGGAAAGATTGGAGAGGCTGGGCTTGTTTTCCCTGAAGCAAAGGAGGCTGATGATATGTTACCTGATAGAAGGATAGAAGATTATGAGAAGCATGGACATGAAACTCCTGAATAAACCCCAGAATAGTAAGACTGCACACCTTTGCTCTGTACCAATTGATCTCTCTCTGTAACCCTGTTGACCTGCTGAGCTTCTTGAGCATTTTGTGTTTTTTTTTTGTTGCACTATGTCTGACACATCTACTGGTTTGCTCACAAAGGAACCTCTATCACTGTATTTTCGATACATGTGACAGTACATTTGAAATTGAGACAGCCAAAATATTTTTCCCTTGGTACAAGTATCAGAATCAAGACATCATAGCGCAACGCTGTAATAGCACCAGCGGTCGAGACTAGGGTACAAATCCCGCACTCTCTGTAAGGAGTTTGTACTTCCTCCCCGTGTTTGTGTGGGCTTCCTCCGGGTACTCCAGTTTCCTCCCACCCTTCAAAATGCTTGGGGGTTGTAATTGGGCGGCATGGGTTCGTGGGCCAAAAGAACCGTGCTGTATGTCTAAATTTGTTTTAAATTTACTAGGTTTAAGGTGAGAGGAAGGAGTTTTAAAGGGGATTTCAGGGATATTTGGAACTGCATACAATTACTATGTTTAAGAGGCATGATGGCCAAAGCAGAGAAGGATACAGTTCTAATGTTAGAAAATTGAATCAGTGTAGGTGTGCAAAAAAAAGTCATGACAGGCCAAAGGATCCTTTTCTGTGCTCTATCTCAATTGTAACTTCTTTCACAATCTAAAAATAAAAATGTTGAGTTGTGAATGTGGAGATTTGTGTGAAGCCTTATCCCTCAGAAATGAATTGATGTTGTGCTCCATTGTTTAGATTGCACAGCACAGATTCATTAAAATGTTAAACACAATCTGGCAGAGGAACCTAGCAGTACAGAAACGTGCTGGAGAAGCTAAGCAGGTCACACCACATCCATAGAAAGTAAAATGCAGTGGACATTTCAGCCAGCAGATTATGTTTAGTTTCAGGATCTGGCATCTGCAGTCTCCTGTGCATCTTCATTCGGGTACTATTTAAAATAAATTAACTCACAGGTGTAGTTGTCGCTAGTAAATCAGCATTTATTGCCCACCATTAAATATCATTGAGTAGATAACAACATGTTCCTGAACTGCATTCTCTTGGTGAGTGTGCATTAACAGTGTTACAACAAATCTCAATGTAAGTTTGAGGCACATTATAACCTTTCTCAGCATTAAAATCAACATATTCAGATAATAAGTATCAATAGCAGTTTCTGTTCTTATTTCACATTACCTGTTGATTGTTCCTTCATAATTTCAGATAACTCTTCCCACATTTAGACCTACTCTGGACTTTTTTCCTTCTCACATTACTCCCCTCTTTCACCTGACATTAATATCCCAATTGGTTCATAATTTCTTCCTATTACCAGGCAATTTCTGTTCCACCCATTGCCCTTTTCACTTTTTCTGCTACTTAGACAAATTTCTTTTTTTAGTTCTGAGGAAGGATCTTCATCCTGAAACATTAACTGTTTTATTTTTCCACAGAGGCAGCCTGACTGGCTGAGTTCTTCCAGTGCCTCTATTTTTGTTTCAGACCCCATCATTCGCAGTTCTATTTGGTTTACGCCCCTTTTAACATATTATAAACTCTCCTTCAGACTCCATCAACATCACTTGCTGCCCGAGAAAACCAGCCAACATACTGAAGGATCCATCACACCCTGGACACACACTCTTTCCCCTCCTCCCATCAGGGAGGAAGCACACACCAACAGGCTTGAAGACAAATTCTTCTCTGTAGATATCAGACTGTGAATGAACCCCACAATGTTGCCCTTGCTTGGTTTTTTTTTCATTGTAACTCTATAGTTTGTAAATTGTATTCTCTTACTTTATATGGCTGTGTGAATGTTAGAGTTACTTGTTAGACTGCTCACAGAAGAAGTATTATCATTATACTAGGTTTAATATGATAAATTAACTTAAAGGATCCTGGCCTGAAACATTGACTGACCATTTCTTCCCATGAATGCTGCCTGACTCACTGAGTCAAGTAGCTTATTGTTTGTTGCAAGGTTCCATAATCTGCAGATCTTGTGTTTCTCTTTCACAAGCCTTCCCTGTAGTTCCCCCACCACCTGCCTCTTCCTTATCTCTGCATCTTCAACCTCTTTCTCTATAACATTTCCCAATTCTAATGAAAGGTCGTTGATCTGATTTATTAGCTGTCATTCACGGGAATGCTGGTTGGCATGTGGTCAGCCAATGACGCAGTTGGACAAAGGGACTCAAGTTGGCAAGTTGAGGAATGTATCCACTTCTTGTTGCAGCCATAATCTCAGCTGGAGTAATACAAACAAAAAAAGGATGGTGGAACTCATCTCGCAGCATCCATAGGAAGATATAACCAATGTTCCGGGTGTTGGGCACTATCAGTTGCCTCAATAATGCACAGACAAAGACTGAGGAGAACAATAGGCTTTATTACACTAGAGATTGCTGGCCCAGGTTAAGGCTAGGAAAATGAGGAGAGGAAGAGGAGACTTGACCTTTATGGCCTGGGTCACATGGGAGGAGTCCAGGTAGGAGTCTAGGAAAGGATGTCATCAGGAGGGTGGGCCAGGTGGTACATACAATCATATCATCACACCGGGCCTGAGCCCCTCTTCAAGGTATACGCAAAAAGCAAGGAGGCACCTGAACAAAAAGATTTGGAGAGGAGGGAAGAAAGGGCAGGGGAGAAGCACAAGCCAACCAACAAAAGGTGATGTTTGAACATGGATAGGAGGATGGGGAGGAAAGGTGAGAATTGATCAAGGGGAGGAGATGGCTCTGTTAATGTAGAGGTAGAGGGAAGGAGAAATATGGATAGGGGAAGGGGAGAGAGAGGTGGGAGTGACACAGGAAGTCCACATATCTACCCTGGCCCTCTCCATCCCTACGTGCAATAAAAACAGGATTCCCCTTGCCCTCACCTACCATCCCACTAGCTTTTGCATCCAACACATTCACTATTTCTGCCAAGTACTTCATGATCTCACCACCAGATACATCTTCCCCTCTCCTCCCCTCTCCACATTCCACCGGGGCCTCTCCCTCAGTGACACCTTTGTTCACTCCTCCCTTCCCACCAATCGTCCCCTTTGCCCCTACCCCTATGTCCAAGGAAATGCTATATTTGCGGCTATCTTGACTATACCTCTTCACACCCTTTCCCCTTTAAGGATTCCATTCCTTACTCGCAATTCCTCTGCCTCCATTGCACCTGGTCTCAGGATGAGGTCTTCCCAAGATATCCTCCTTCTTCAAAAAAATATGATTTCCTCTCCACTATTATTAACTCAGTCCTCAACTGTATATCCTTCATTACCCGCACATTTGCTCTGGCTCCTTCCCCCCTAAATGCAACAACTACAGGATTCCCCTTGTCTTTACCTACCATTCCGCTAGCCTCCACATCCACTATTTCTGCCACCTACCAGACTTATCTTCCCCTCTCCTGCCCTCTCTGCCTTCTGCAGCAACCGCTCCATTTATGTCTCCCTTGTTCAGTCCTCCATTTCCATTAATCACTCTGGTGCCTTATCTTGTGACCACATGAAGTGCTATAGCTGCAGCTTTACATCTTCCTTCACCTTGATTTGGGGTCCCAAAAAGTCCTTTCAAGTGAAGCCACACTTCACTTGTGAATCTGCAGGGGTCATCTGCATCTCCTGTTGTGATTTGACACAAACTGGGAAATCACTTCATTCAGTACCTTAGCTCTGTCTGCTGCCCAGTGGCAACCCATTTCAATTCCCCACCCCATTACCATGCCTTATGCACTGCCAGACTGAGACCACCCACAAATTGGAGGAACAGTACCTCATCTTCTGTCTGGGCATCCTCCAACCATATGGCATGAACATGAACTTCTCTGGTTTTTGTTTGCCCCCTCCCTTCTGTCTCCACCCTTCTCCTCTCCTTATTTCTTCTTTCATCTCACGCGCTCTCTCTCTTTCCCTTGTTCTCCTTTCCTCCAGATCTGCATTCACAGAGCCATGTCCAATTGTTACATTTTGTCTTTTGGCCTGTATCCCATCCCTGCCCTTTCTTCCTTTCTCCCCCAGTCTGCCTGCTTTTTGCTTCTACCTTGAAGAAGGGCTCAAGCTTGAAATTTCAGTTATATGTCTTTACCTCCAATGAACACTGTGAGACCTGTTGAGTTCCAGCAGCATATTTGTGTTTTTATGACTGTCATCATGTTTCATGCTTCATTCTACCTGAAAAAGCTGGGGATAATTTAACATCCTGTACAAATTTGCTAAACAGTGAAGATGATGGAGATGTACTGATTAAGAAATCATTGAATTGAGAAGTAGTATGGAACCAGGAACCATTTTACAATTCTGGAACTTTACATGATTTATTTTCCCCAGATTTTTATTTCCTTATTGTGCTTTGTGTTTTTGTGGCAACTGGAAGTTTAAGACCATTGATCTGTCAGTAAGACAAAACCACTGTCATGGTTAATGGAGCTTGCTGAATTTTGCACAGGCACACGATCATGTTTCACCAGGTTGACCTCACCTTATTTGGATTACATTTTTTTCAGCCAGTTCATATATCACATCTCTGGCAATTAAACTGGTGACTAAAAATATGTTTTGTGTTTGTTGTTTTTGTGGAAATACTGCCAGGTTTTTTTTGCAGAGGGGAAGCATGGGTGTATGTGTTTCATGTCATGCCTAGACTTGTTTGAATTTAAAGCAACTTATAGCTAAGTTCCAGAAGGGAAGAACTGAATGATCACAGTTTTTTTTCCCTTATTAATGTAAAAATGTATAAAGCACTGGTTATTATGTTTTTACTTGCTGGTTGCACTGCCTGTCATCAATCATACAAACACATGATCAAACCATTTGGCCTACGATGTCTGTGCCGAACACCATGCATATCATCCACATCCTCAATTCCCTGCCTGTTCATGTGCCTGTCTGAATGATGTTTAAACATTGCTCATATCTACTTCCGCCACTTCCCCAGTGGTGGATTCTGATCACTTACCACTTTAAGCATAAAAAAGCCTCCTAAATCTCTTTTAAGCATTTCCCCTCTCTCATATAAGCTAAAGGAACATTTCTACCCCTAGGAAAATCCACTGACCATCTCCCCTATCTTGGCCTGTCATAATTTTATATATTTCTCTCTGATTATCCCTTAGCCTCTGATGCTCCAGAGAAAGACAACAATTTTATCAGACTTCTTCTTAGACCTAATGCCCTCTCGTCCAGGCAACATTCTGGGGAACCTCTTCTATACTCTCTCCAAAACCTCCACATCCTTTTGGTCCTGCATCCAAAATGCACGCAAATCTCCTAATATGGCCAAAACAAATTTTTATCCAGCTGCAATATGACTTCCTGACTTTTAAAGCAACACCCAGATCTATGCAGTCAGGTAAGCCATAAACTCATTTTTAACTAACCAATCTATTTGTGTTGCCACTTTCAGAGAGTTATGGATTTGCACTCAAAGATCCCTCTGTACATCCATGCTCCTTAGAGTCTTGCCTGCCATTTGTTGTATATTTTTCCCCTTGATTTTACCTCCCAGATGCAATACCTCACACTTGTCTAGATTAAATCCCACCAGCCATTTCTCTGCCCAATACCCTGCTGAATCCTTCTACGTTATTCACAACTCTGCCAAAATTTTTGTTGAAGTATTATATATACAGTATCTATCTATCTCTATATATCATTTAATTGACGCCCATGTCATGTCGAGATAAGGTAATAGGCACAAAGAAATGCCTTGTGTCCATTAAATCTGCAGCGTTCTCTCCTACAAATATCCATGTCGTCTCCAAACTAATGCGCTTTCATGTTTGCAATAAATCAATGACAGAAGACTTCCAGATCCTTCTCTTCAAGAAAATATTGTTATACTCCATGTTCCAAAATGCACAAATGCTTGGAATTCCATCATGTGTTACTTCAAAGTTAAGATTTATTGTTTGAGTATATACATGACATCACATACAACTCTGAGATTCTTTTTCCTTTGGGCCAGGCAGAATTTCTACTTATTGGTAGTGCAAAAAAAATCTGTACTCAAGAAAAGATACACAAAAGAGAGAAATATAAATAAAGAAATGTGAAAAAAACTGCAATAGAGAAAAAAAATTCAATAATAAATAATGTGTAAAGTAAGAGAACTTAAACAAGTTTCTGATTGAGTTTGTTGTTTAGGAGTCTGGTGATGGAGGAATACCAACTCTTCCTGAACTTGGTGGTGTGATTCTTTTGACAACTATATCTCTTTCCTGACGGCAGCAGCGAGAACAGATCATGTGGATCCTTGATGATGGCAGCTGCTCTCTGATGGCAGCAATCCATGTAGATTTTCTCGGTGGGGAGAATTTAGCCTGTAATATACTGCGCAATGTCCACCACCTTCTGCAGGGCTTTCCGCTCAGAGGTATTGGTGCCTCCATACCAGGCCATGATTCTGTGTTTGCTGAAACTTTTTGAGAATTAGAGCTGTTCATCTACAAATACACATGTGGAAATTTGACTTGTCAGAAACAATTTCATGGGCCTGTGGGAAGAGGAATTTTCCAATTCTGTATGTTGATCTTTATCTTCCCAATGGTGATCATGAACATAAATCTCTCTACTGCAATGTCTGGACACTCCAAGGCACTTCACAGAGTGTATTAGTTTCAAAATACTGCACACTCATTGCTTTGTTGGCAAATATCTGCGCTGTGTACTCCCACAAGCAGCAGAAGACATAAACTGTCTCCTGTGCGCGTAAGAGAAAGATAAATACAGTAATGTGTTTTAAAGAGCCTTTTGCAGCCTCAGGATATCCTAAAACATTTTCTGGCCTCAAAAAATTCTTTTAGTGGCATTACTTGAGAGATACATATTGGTCAGAGCACCAGCCACAGTGCTCTTCTTTTTATTCATACAGTGAAATATTTTACATCTATTTGAGAGAACAGATATTTCAGCTGAATATCCAATTAGGTTTCCTAACATGTAGCATATGAGAGTTGCTGGAGATGCCAGCATTTCCAATTCCCAAGTGCCCTTGTGAATCAGTTGGTGAATAGCTGTAATCATTCTGGTAGGAAGCTCCAGGATCTGGATATGTACACAGTGACAAAAAAAGGAACAAAGATAAATTTCCAAGTTAGGGTAGTGTGTGAATTAAGAGCTAACCGCTGCTTGGGAAGGTTGTGAGTTCAAGTCCCACTCTGGACAAGTGAGCATGGTCCATTGCAATATTCATAAAATTGCACTGGCAAAAGGTCCTGGCTGAGAAATGGTTGTGCAAATGGTGATCCACTTTTAAGGCAAGTGGCCATTAACTTGTTGCAAAATGGTTGCAATGATTGCAAAGGAATATACAGTGTTGAGAACTGTCAGTGGGTGCAGGGGTCAGAGGCACTGGAAGCTGAGATGGGAGATCCCACTCATAGTTGGTGGGAAGGGGTGGGGGGGCAGAAGGTGGCACTGGCTGAGGATTGGCACCATACAGAGAGGAGGAGATTCAGGCAGTGGTGAGGTGATAGCACATGATATGCTCTGAGCTGGTCAAAGAATAAATGGTCCAACTCTGGGAGATTAGCTTGGGATGTACACTTTGGATAACAAGGGAGGAACCGACTGAAGACTGGAAGAAATTACACGAACATACACATTCAACAGTCAGAATCAAGGTGATACTATGTGTCCCCACCCCTTGACCCGTATGGGCATGGCGTTTTCTACCTAACCTCGGGACTCACCCCAATCCAGTGTGAAAGGTGCTACTTAGATCATGAGGAGTCCAAAAGAGGCACATAGTCCTTTATAGTTCTTCAGGCAGTACTGGGGGGGCCAATCACTTGGGGCAGGCTGGGCCCTGTTGGCTGCTGTGGCCAATGGCTCCGAAACCAAGTGCAGGGGCTCAGCAGGGGTCAGCCGAGGTGATTCACCTGGGCCAATTAGGTGAAGGCCGGGGCTGAGTCTGGGCAGGTTGCCTGGACTGCAGCACCTGGTGATATAAGTGGGCCAATCTCAAGGGTCACCTTGATGGCTTGGGGTGAGTCTTTGACCTTGATTGGCAGGTAGTGTGACCTCTGAACAGGAGTGCAGCAGCACCACCAAGTGGTGGATGCTGCCTGTCCATTATGTGTGGCCTCACCAATGTCCTGCATAACTTAACGGTATGTCCCACACTTGTATTTAATGCCCTGACACTCTTTAGGCCCTTGCGTTAAGAGAGCAAGTCCTGCCTTGATTCGATTTACCCAAATGTGGCATCTCACACTTCTTTGAGTTGAAATGAATCTGCCATTTCTTAGCCCAATTCCCCAACTGGTCTCAAACAAATAAAATTGCAGGCAAAGAATCTGAATCAAAAGCAGAACTGCTGGAAGAACTCAGCTGATCAAGCAGCAACTGTGGAAAGACAAATCAGTCAACATTTCAGGTTGAAGAAACTTCAGAATTAGAATCCACTGGAGATTCAAGAAAGACAAAACAAATGGTTTCATTAGGAGCTTGGAGAGAGAGAGAAAAAATTAAGGGATCTGCATCAACAATTACTTACACTTGGTGAATAGATACAAAAAGAAGCCTAAATAATGTTAATGTTTGTCTCAAGGGAGCTGCAATGTGAAGTGGAGGAAGCTATTCAATTATATTGTTCAGTTCCCCTTCTGTAAGATTGTATTTAGACTTGGCACTACATCTTCAGGAAGATTTATCAGCTTTAGAAATGAGACAACAAAAATCCATCGAGCTAAAAATGAATTAAAGGTGACCAGATTACATAAATGTTGCATGAGTTTGAGCTGCAGCTAAGTGGTGATCTAAAAATGATGTAACTGAAAAAATGTGTACAAACTACTTACTCTCATGGAGCTCTCAAGATCACGAGGGCATGATTGGGGCCCAGTTAATGCCATCAGTCCTCAACCAACTATAGACCCTGATGATCTCAAATCAAAAACCTCCCTCATCAACAATCTGGACAAAATTCATGAAATAGCCTTTGACTTATTTTTCTATGAAGTGATATCGTGTAAGGTGGTTTAAGTACAACTCCATCCATAAAATGAGAAGGAAAACTGTTGAGAATAATAAATGCCTGAGCTACTTAGAAACAGTATTTAAATTTCAAAAAATTAGGAGCATAAAGAAATGTGAAATAATAATCTGCAGGAAAGAATTATAAAAATCTTGAATTTTCTTTATTTTCTAATCACCTTGTTCTTCTAATTTTAAGGCTCTCTGAATTCAAGGTCCAATATCCCTTTGATCCTGTACACAATTATGTCCTTCTATTTACTCATTTAGAAACACATGATTATTCCACTGCCATCTTACATCTATCTAAATGCAGAAGCTCACACTTTCAAATATGTCACTTTTTTGACCAATTAATCAGGTCATCTCTTAATTCTGACAGTTGGAAGACTTCCTATGCATGACCAATCAGTTGATTTATATTATCTGCAACATTTTGAGTCTGAATCATTAACATATACAGGTAACCCCCTGCATTCCAGCTATTGGGTTACAATAAATTGCCATAGAATATAAGAGCTGCACTGGTAACACTCTTCCAATGATGAACAGTTAGTAGATAATAATGGTTGTTTTTTTTCAAGTTAGTCAGACATAACTTTCCTTTTAATGATTCCTTATTGATTGCTCCGGATTAGTCTGTGTCTTTCTCATGGAAAGTTTACAACATCCCTTGGAATTAATTTCAACAATTTTCCCACCATTGAAATGCAACCATCATTTGTTGGTAAAACACAGGACTCTGTTGACACTGTGGTTAAATGAAAAAAAAACACACAAATGCTGGAGAAACTCACCTAGCAAAGGTCAAGATACATCACCAACGTTTCGGGCTTCAACCCTTCATCAAGGTGTGGGGGAACATGAGAGATGTCTGAACAAAAAGGGGCTCAGCCTTCTGTAGGGAGGAGATGATAGGTCGGGGGGAAGGAGTCTAGGCTAGGTGAAGAGAGAAAGGAAGTAGGAACTGGAATAACTAATTAAAGGGAGTGGGGGGGGGGGGGGGGAAGGCAAGCTGATTAGTGGAATGCAGTGAACTCAATGTTCATGCCCTGGGGTTGGAGAGTGCCCAGACAAAAAATGAGGTGTTGTTCCTCCAATCTGTGGGTGGTAAAGATGGGGTAGTATGAAAGGCCATGGACAGACATGTGAGCTTGAGAGTGAGACTCAGAATCTTAACGATTGATGTCCAATCCCTTTACACCGCCATTCCCCATATAAAAGGCCTCAAAGCACTTTGCTTTTTCCTAGACCTCAGACCTGAGCAGTCATCTTCCACCACCACCTTTCTCCACCTGGCAGAACTTGTCCTCACCCAAGAAAATTTTTCCTTTAACTTATCTCACTACCTCCAGATTAAAGGAGTAGCCATGGGTACCCACATGGGTCCCAGCCATGCCTGCCTATTTGTGGGTTTTGTGGAGCAAAACATGCTCCAAGCCTATACAGACAGGACCTCCAACTCTTCCTCTGGTACATCAATGACTACATCAGGGCGGCCTCATGCACATGCGATGACCTCGTGAATTTCATCAAATTTGTGGCCGATTTCCACCCCGACAAATTCACCTGGTCCATCTCCGATGACTCTCTCCCTTTTCTGGATCTTTCTGTCTCCGACACAGGAGACAGACTCTCCACTGACATTTATTACTACCCTCTAACTCCCACAACTACCTGGACTACTCGTCCCCACATCCTGTCCCCTGCAAGGACTCTATTCCCTTCTCTCAATTTCTTAGTCTCTGCCACATCTGCTCCCAAGATGAGGTCTTCCAGTCCAGAGTCTCTGAAATGTCTGCCTTCTTCCACAAATGTGGCTTCCCCTCCACCACTTCTAACTCGGCCTTCACCCGCATCTCCTCCATTCCCCATTCCCCCCCGCCCCTGGAAACAATAAATACAGAATCCTCCTCGTCCTCACCTACCACCCCATCAGCCTCCGCATCCAACACATTATCCACCAAAATTTCCAGCACTTACTACAGGACCCCACCAACAGACACATTTTTCCTTCTCCTCCCCGCTCAGCCTTCCGTAGGGACTGCTCCCTCCATGACTCCCTTGTGCACTCTTCTCTCCCCACCCCCCCTCCCAGCACCTTTCACTGTGGACGTAGGAGGTGTAATGCCTGCACCCACACCTCCTCCCTCAGGTTGGTCCAAGGTCCCAAACAGAGCTTTCAGGTGAAGCAACACTTCACCTCAACCTCCAAAGAACTCATTTACTGCATCCGGTGCACCCTCTATGGCCTCTCTGTCCGCAACAAAAGCGATCTTCCCGTAGCCAACCATTTCAATTCCAAGTCACACTCTCAAGCTCACATATCTGTCCATGGCCTTTCGCACTACCCCACATTGACCACCCACAGATTGGAGGAACAACACCTCATTTTTCGTCTGGGCACTCTCCCACCCCAGGGCATGAACAATGAGTTCACTGCATCCACTAATCAGCTTGTTTTTTTTCCACAACCCCCCCCCCCTTTAACTATTCATTCCAGTTCCTACTTCCTTTCTCTCTCCACCCTAGCCTAGACTCCTCCCCCCACTGCAGTGTTTTCCCCCCCCTCCACCTATCATTTCCCACCCTCACCACCCCCCTCCCCTTCCCCCCTCCACCTATCATCTCCCACCCTCACCACCCCCTTCCCCCTTTTGTTCAGACATCTCTCATATTCCCCCACACCTTGAAGAAGGGCTCAAGCCCAAAACGTTGGTGATGTATCTTCACCTTTGCTACTTAAAGGCACTGTTTGACCTGTTGAGTTTCTCCAGCATTTGTGGTTTTTTTCAACTATCATTTGTTGATTGATTGATTTATTAATTAATTTCTTAAAGGTGCAATGTTTACTATCCTGCAGTCCTCTGATTGTATCCAGAGAGGTTGGAAAAATTGTAGTTAAAGAATTTTTAGTTTTGGAATAAGAGCATTGTTCTTTTCAAGAAAGGTTAGGCCTTTATTCTTCATAGTTTAAAAGAATGAGGGCTGATCTTGTGGAAGCATGCAAGATCCTAAAGGGGCACATCAGGGTAGCTGTTGAAATGTTTTCACTAGTGGAAGTGACTTGAACAAGAGGTCAATCATTTAACAGTGAGATATAAAAAAACGCTGGGTGGGTCACGTCTCCAGAATGGAGGACCATCGCCTTCCCAAGATCGTGTTATATGGCGAGCTCTCCACTGGCCACCGAGACAGAGATGCACCAAAGAAGAGGTACAAGGACTGCTTAAAGAAATCTCTTGGTGCCTGCCACATTGACCACCACCAGTGGGCTGATATCGCCTCCAACCGTGCATCTTGGCGCCTCACGGTTCGGCGGGCAGCAACCTCCTTTGAAGAAGACCGCAGAGCCCACCTCACTGACAAAAGACAAAGGAGGGAAAACCCAACACCCAACCCCAACCAACCAATTTTCCCTTGCAACCGCTGCAACCATGCCTGCCTGTCCCGCATTGGACTTGTCAGTCACCAATGAGCCTGCAGCAGACGTGGACATACCCCTCCATAAATCTTCGTCCGCAAAGCCAAGCCAAAGAAGATATAGAAATACCTCTCATAGATGGTGGTGAATTGTGGAGGCAAGCTTATTGGAAATATTTAAAGTTTGAGGAACTGGCACAGAAAAGTTGATCCCTGGGTAGATCAGTCATGATCATATTAATGGAAGAGTCCTTCTTTTAACAGCCTGAGATGTATTTCATCCAAACCTAGTGATTTATCCACTTTCTAAGAAGATACACTCTTAAAACTTCATCTTTAACTAAGTCTATCACCTCCAATATTGCACACTCATCCCCCCAAAGCCATGATACTATACTATTCTCCTCTTCTGTGAAGTAAAAGTATTAATTAAGAACCCTACCCAGTCCCTCCAGCTCCATGGACAGTTTCTATCGCTTTTCCAACAGTCCATTTTTCCCTGTTGTCCTCTTGCTATTTTTTTAAATTGTCTTTTGATTTCCTTTGCTTTAATTTACCTGCATTTATGTTTTCATAAATTCTTGTTTTTCAAATTTCTCTTTTAATTTCACTCCTGTACTTTCCACCCTTATTTGGTTTATAATACTCTTCATGCTCCTTGTCACCCAGAACTCCCACCCTTGTTGTTTGCTGGAACATATTTATGTGGAATACCTTGATTTTCCTAAATGTCACTCATTTTCCTCGATTAGTCTTTGTCCTTTGAAGTGAAAGTTTACACTGTCCATTAAAATTAATTCCAATGAGTAATTAAAAAAAAGGCATTTACATAAGTACATGGAAAGGAAAGGTTAAGATGGATATGTGTAGAAAGCAGTCAAATAGGACTAGATTGGATAAATTGTCCTTCCAAGTGAAGCAACACTCCACTTGTGAATCTGTGGAGGTCATCTACTGCATCCAGTTCTCCCATTGTGGTCTCCTCTACATTGGGGAGATTGGAGATCACTTAATTGAGCACCTTCACTCTGTTGACATCAATGATAGGGATCTCCCAGTAGCCAATTATTTCAGTTCTGCGCCCCTCTCCCGCACCATGGCTCCTGCAATGCCAAACCAAGCCCCCCCCTTCCCCCCCCCCCCGTAAATATTCCATCTGGGTACTCTCCAACCCTGATGGCATTAATATTGACTTCTCTGGCTTCTGTTAGACCACTCTCCACCCTCCTTCTCTTCCATATCCCTCTGTCTCCTTTCCTCCAGCTCTCTACATCCTTCCCATTTTCTCTTGTTCCTATTTTATCTTTGTTCTAGTCTACAACAATGCTAAATTTAACATAATTACTGCCATAAATATGCTCTCCCACTGATACTCCTGCCACCTACCCAGCCTTATGACTTAAAATTAAATCTAGAATTATTCCTTTCAATTCTTGTTTACAGATTGTTACACATCAGCTAAATAAAAAGGAATTATTATCAGGAAATTTAAAGTCTGCTGCCCTCCTCAGTCAGCTGTTTTTCTTCTAGTCAGGGAAAACACTCACCTTGTTTCTTTTTGACTTGGTGCCATCTTCAGCTTATTTATCTTGATGAGAAATGAGCATTTTGTCTAATTTCATGCTGCCTTGTGGATCTCCATGTTAATATCAGCATTAGACTGCAAAGACATTCTGAGGTGTAGTTAGTGGGATTTCGTCTTTAAATCACGCATAACTGGAAATCCCTTTGTTGCTGCTTCACTGAGTAATGATGAAAAAGCAAGGATATTTAAATTAAATCAGTAAGCATATTATTTTATTTTACAAATGGTAGTGAAATTCCAAAACTCTCTCCCCTTAGAAACTGGGCAAAATGAACCTTTAAAGACTGCAATTGATAAATGTTATTTGGAATTTATCTCAAGAAATGTGAGTAAAGTAGAGATAGAATGACTTCGATTGGAAATATATTAACTTGCTCTGGCTGAGGCAGAACTCTTGCCTTAATCAGATTTAAGGCCTGTTGCAGAAATCAGCAATTTATCCAGGATATGTGAATTCAATCCTATCTAACCAGCAGGACCTCTCTGAATCTCTATAATTTCAAAGGACCCCTTCCTGTACCACCCAAGTCTTAGAATAAAGTGTGCACCCTGAATTCAGTTCAAGATCCATTTGAAAGGCGACTGGGCTTTATGGATATGGGGGTGATGCACAATGGAACAACTGGTCGAGTCATGAGATCCTGATTTCAGGTGCTGTTTGCATGGAGTATTCACAGTCATCGTCCTGTCCCCCCCCCCCCCCCCCCCGACTGTGTGAGTTTCCTCCTATATACCAAAAATGTTGGGGTTGGTGGAGTAATTAGTCACTGTAAAATTGGCCTTTGTGTCTAGATGAGTAGTAGAATCTAGAGGTGTGGGGAGAATAAAATGGAATTATTGGTGGGCAGAAGGGCTTCTCTCCGTGCTGTATCTCTCTATGACTTGATAAATGTTCTCAGGAAAGATCATGCACTCATTTATGACCTCATTAAAATGAATAGTGTTCCAGATGCACACTAAAAGATAAAGAAAAATCTATGGCAATACTCCAGTGCAGTATGTTCTGCTGTTTCAGGTTGCACTTTTAGAAGAGACATGGAAATAATTATTGATCTGTCCTCCTGGGTGGATGTGTGAGATCTCATGGCACCATCTTCAAAACAGCATGTGTAAAGGCAAGAGTCCAGGTAGAATCAACCAATGCCACTGAAATATATAATCTGGCTTTGTGAGATCTTGTCCTATATAAGATATTTGTTGCATTTTGCTGCAAAGAAATCTAAGTTGGAAGTCTAGAATCGAGGGAAATCCTTTGGTTATTACAACCACAGTGCAAGTATTTTCTGAAATACATGGCAATTTTCTCTCAAGGATAAATTATTATTTTGTTCCGAATATTTAGTCTAAAATATTTGAAAATCAAACAATTATTTTCTTCACTTCAGATCATTCTCTCTGTCATAGAAAAAAATCTTATGAGATGTCAACCTTTCAAGATGAAGTTATTGGACTTTGGCCACAATTATCTGCCTTTCATTTGTGCTGCTTTTTATATTTATCTGTAAGAATTACTTAAAGTTCTAGTGAAATTGAAAGTGGTTAATGTCTGTCACAACATTACTCTGTGGCTTCTAATCCTTCAGATATTAAATATAAAATTCTATGCACACACCAACAATTCTATTTTTGTTTCTGACCTCTTTTAGTTCCATAAAATTCCTGAGTCTTGGCTTCCTCTCCTTGTGATTTGAATCATTCTGTTACCGTGGACATGAGCTCATCTCCTGGGCTTTCTCAGTGTCAAATGTTTTCTAAATTATCTTTTTTATCAAAGAATGGGTAGACACCATTTGGGGAAGCTATAATAAGGGCATGCTAATTTCACTCACTCTAGCCCTCTTATTGAGGTTACATCCAAGAATAATCCTTATAACTATATAACCATATAACCACTTACAGCACAGAACAGGCCAGTTCGACCCTACTAGTCCATGCTGTAACAAATCCCCACCCTCCTAGTCCCACTGACCAGCACCCGGTCCATACCCCTCCAGTCCTCTCCTCTCCATGTAACTATCCAGTCTATCCTTAAATGTAACCAATGATCCCGCCTCAACCACGTCTTCCGGAAGCTCATTCCACATCCCTACAACCCTTTGCGTAAAGAAATTTCCCCTCATGTTCTCCTTATAATTTTCCCCCTTCAATCTTAAACCATGCCCTCTAGTTTGAATCTCCCCCACTCTTAACTGAAAAAGCCTATCCACATTTACTCTGTCTGTCCCTTTTAAAATCTTAAACACCTCTATCAAGTCCCCCCTCAATCTTCTACGCTCCAGAGAAAAAAGCCCTAGTCTGCACAACTTTTCCCTGTAACTTAAACCTTGAAATCCTGTCAACATTCTCGTGAACCTTCTCTGTACTCTCCCTATTTTGTTTATATCTTTCCTATAATTTGGTGACCAAAACTGTACACAGTACTCCAAATTTGGCCTCACCAATGCCTTGTACAATTTCATCATAACCTCCCTACTCTTGAATTCAATACTCCGATTTATGAAGGCCAACATTCCAAATGCCTTCTTCACCACACCATCTACCTGAGTATCAGCCTTGAGGGTACTATTTACCATCACTCCTAAATCCCTTTGTTGCTCTGCACATATCAATATTTTTTCTTTTTTCTTTGGCTTAGCTTCGCGGACGAAGATTTATGGAGGGTTAATGTCCGCGTCAGCTGCAGGCTCGTTTGTGGCTGACAAGTCCGATGTGGGACAGGCAGACACAGTTGCAAGGGAAAATTGGTTGGTTGGGGTTGGGTGTTGGGTTTTTCCTCCTTTGTCCTTTGTCAGTGAGGTGGGCTCTGCGGTCTTCTTCAAAGGAGGTTGCTGCCCGCCGAACTGTGAGGCGCCAAGATGCACAGCTTGAGGCGATATCAGCCCACTGGCAGTCGTCAATGTGGCAGGCAGCAAGAGATTTCTTTAGGCAGTCCTTGTACCTCTGGAGAGCTCGCCATATAACACGATCTTGGGAAGGCGATGGTCCTCCATTCTGGAGACGTGACCTACCCAGCGCAGTTGGATCTTCAGCAGCGTGGATTCGATGCTGTCGGCCTCTGCCATCTCGAGTACTTCAATGTTGGTGATGAAGTCGCTCCAATGAATGTTGAGGATGGAGCGGAGACAACGCTGGTGGAAGCGTTCTAGGAGCCGTAGGTGGTGCCGGTAGAGGACCCATGATTCGGAGCTGAACAAGAGTGTGGGTATGACAACGGCTCTGTATACGCTAACCTTTGTGAGATTTTTCAGGTGGTTGTTTTTCCAGACTCTTTTGTGCAGTCTTCCAAAGGCGCTATTTGCCTTGGCGAGTCTGTTGTCTATCTCGTTGTCGATCCTTGCATCCGATGAAATGGTGCAGCCGAGATAGATAAACTGGTTGACTGTTTTGAATTTTGTGTGCCCGATGGAGATGTCGGGGGGCTGGTAGTCATGGTGGGGAGCTAGCTGATGGAGGACCTCTGTTTTCTTCAGGCTGACGTCCAGGCCAAACATTTTGGCAGTTTCCGTAAAACAGGACGTCAAGCGCTGAAAATCTTCGCTAGGATTATCCTAAATAGAATAATACCTAGTGTCACCAAAAATGTTCTCCCAGAACCACAGTGCGGCTTTCGCGCAAACAGAGGAACTACTGACATGGTCTTTGCCCTCAGACAGCTCCAAGAAAAGTGCAGAGAACCAAACAAAGAACTCTACATCACCTTTGTTGACCTCACCAAAGCCTTCGACACCGTGAGTAGGAAAGGGCTTTGGCAAATACTAGAGCGCCTCGGATGCCCCCCAAAGTTCCTCAACATGGTTATCTAACATCTCAATAGCCTACCATTTAATGCATATGACCTATTTAGATTTGCCTTTCCAAAATGTAACACCTCACAGTTATCTGTATTAAATTCCATCAACCATTTCTCAGCCCACACCTCCAGCCTTCCTAAATCACCTTTTAATCTACGGTAATCTTCCTCACTGTCCACAACACCACCAATCTTTGTATCATCCACAAACTTGCTTATCCAATTCTCCACCCCTACTTCCAGATCGTTAATATATATAACAAACAATAGTGGACCCAGGACCGATTCCTGAGGAACTCCACTAGTCACCGGCCTCCAATTTGACAAACAATTTTCTACCACTACTCTCTGACACCTCCCATCCAATCATTGCTGAATCCATTTCACTACTTCCTTATTTATACCTAAATTTATACCACCTTTTTTCCTAACCTCCTGTGGGGAACTTTGTCAAAAGCTTTACTAAAGTCTAAATAGACAACATCCACAGCTTTCCCTTCATCAACCTTTTTTGTAACCCCTTTGAAAAACTCAATCAGGTTTGTCAAGCATGATCTACCCCTGACAAAACCATGCTGATTGCTCCCTATCAATCCCTGTACCTCCAAATATTTGTAAATACCATCCCTCAGAATACTTTCCATCAACTTACCCACCACAGACGTCAGACTCACGGGCCTATAATTCCCATGTTTACATTTGGACCCTTTCTTAAACAGAGGAACCACATGTGCCACCCTCCAATCCTTTGGTACCACCCCCGTGGCCAGTGACATCCTAAATATCTCTGTTAATGGCCCCACTATCTGTCCACTAGCCTCCCTGAGTGTCCTTGGGAATATTTTGTCTGGTCCCGGAGATTTATCCACCTTTATCTTTTTCAACACAGCCATCACTACCTCCTCGGTTATCCTTATATGCTTCCTGACCTCCCCACTATTTTTCTTTACTTCAACTGGTTCAATATTTTTTTCCCTAGTGAATACCGAGGCAAAGAAATCATTCAAAATTTCCCCCATTCCCTCTGACTTCTCACTCAGCCTACCTTCGCTATCTACAAATGGTCCAATTTTATCCATCACTGATCTTTTACTTTTAATGTACCTATAGAAACCCTTTGGATTTATTTTTACTCTGTCTGCCAAAGCCTCTTCGTGCCTTTTTTTGGCCTTTCTAATTTCTTTCTTAAGATTCCTTTTACACTCCTTGTAGTCCTCCTTCAAACTCTCAGCTCCCTGCTCTTTATACCTCTTGTACACCTCCCTTTTTCTCCTAACCAAATTTCCAATATTCCTCGAAAACCAAGCCTCCCTATGACTTCCAGCCTTTCCTTTGATCCTCACTGGGACATATCTACTCTGTACCCTCAAAATTTCTTTTTTGAATATCCTCCATTTTTCATTTACATCCTTACCTGAAAATATCCTGTCCCACTCAATACTTCCCAAATCCCTTCTCATTCCTTCGAAATTTGCTTTTCTCCAATCCAGAACCTCAACTTTAGGCCCCTCCTTGCTCTTCTGTAAAACTACCCGAAAACTAACAGAGTTATGATCACTAGACCCAATTTGTTCTCCAACATTAATGTCCGATACCTGACCTAGCTCATTCCCTAACAGGAGATCTAGTATTACACCGTCTCGAGTCGGTTCTTCTACTAATTGATTTAGAAAACAATCTTGAACACATTTAACGAACTCTAGCCCATCCAGGCCTCTAACTGTATGGGTATCCCAATCAAAGTGTGGGAAGTTAAAATCTCCCCTGATCACTACCTTATGATTCTCACACATATACATTATCTCCCTACAAATTTGTTCCTCTAATTTTCTTGGCCCATTTGGTGGTCTGTAATATACCCCTATTAGCACCCTCATGCCTCCTTCACCCCTCAATTCCACCGAAACATCCTCACTGGACGATCTCTCCAGACCATCCTGCCACCTAATGGTCATGTTATGCTTCAAAATATCTGAGAGCTGAGCACTGGGGCAGCAGGGCAATGGGTACTGAATCAAAGAGAAGATCTGAGAGCAAATGAAAGGCACAGTTGAAGCAGAAAATGTTAAGTGGGTTTTTATAAAGGGATAGAAAGTGACAAAATGCTGGCAATATGTTGCAGGTAGTAGATGAATGAGTAGTCTTCTCTGTGAAATGACCTCAGGATGCTCTGACACACTTTGTGGCAAAAGAGGAATAAGAATAAATTATTTGACCCCACCAAGCCTCTTCAGTCTGTGACCTCACCCCATAAGTATATCTTCCTTCATACAAGTAAAGTTTATTTGATTTAAATAATCCTTACATGCCTTTGATGAATAAGAATCCCTCAGTTTCCCCACTGATCTTGATTGCACAAAAAGAAGACTGTGGAACCCTGTTCCATTTACTGACCATAGAGAGAGAAAATAGTCCGTTAAATGAATAAATGTGGTATACAGGAATCAGTAACTTTATTATGTAACACGTGCTCGCTCAAGATTCAGAAGGCAGACTCAAAACAGCATTCATTTGCTCCTGTAAAAATTAGAAGGTGGATTTGAAACACTCCTCATCTTCTAGAAATGGAGCAGTAAATCACATGCTCAAAATTTTTCATTGATGCATGTTCCCACTTGCTTCAAATAGACATCTGCCAAAGAAGAAGAAAGAAAAAAAGAAGTGAACCGGTGTGGACTCGAAAGGCCAATATGGCCTGTTTCCGCTCCGGAAATGTTTATATGGGTGCACCTTCATTGTGTCGCACTATTGTTCAGCATGCGTGTAGCTTAGTGCAACAGCCTTGTTAGGCCAGAAATTGTAGTGGTGGCTATAATATGGAAAATGTGACAGCCAATTTGCTTGCAACACAACTCCCCCAACACCTCCCAACAGCTTTGTAATAATGACTGCATATTCTTTTTTTTTGGGATGCTGAATGAGGAGGTCTCTGCTGTTTGTATTGCCACATAGCTTTTGTATCCACCTCAGGGAGAAGGGTTGGGGCTAAAAATATTTCACTCCCTTAGTTTGTTTACACAAACGTAATGGGATTTTTATTTAAATTGATGATTATTCTTATACATTTAAATATAGTTTTTGACAGTGATCCAAAAGTGTAGTCAGTCAATTAAGTTCTCCAAAGGGTGTTTTAATTCAGCAAATATGAGAGCCACTTTAGCAATTTGCACTCAGTTGGTTCCCAGAATTGTGTCATAATTCTAGATTAACCAGTTTGCTCAATGTAGGTTTGGAGAAATTTCAGCAAAGTTATTGGAAACTAAAGCTGTTGAAACTTGTCATGCCAATTCCATTGCAAACTATTACAGGAGTGTAACAAAGTAGAACGTCTGTGGTGGTACACCACCAGCCTACTGCAGGGGGCAACACCTGTATCTGCAGGAGTGTACCGCCGGTCTACTGCAGGGGGCAACCTCTGTACCTGCAGGAGTGTAAAGGGACAGGACAACACTTGGCCAGCTGTCAATCAGTCGGCCTGAAGGGATCAAGCCCCACCTGATGTCAATCACCCTCTGGGATATAGGCCTGTGCCGGCCTCCCGAAGCTCATTCAGAGTTACTCCAGCTACAGCCAGTCTGGCTCTGTGGAAGTCTTTGTGGATTAAAGCCTGTTGTACAGTCTTTACCTTGTGTGTGTCTGATTCTGGCCAACAGCGCACCACAGCTTGTTTACCACGTCACTGACGTGGACAGAGCCAATATGCTCAGTGAAGCAATCTCCCAGTCTGCACCCAGTCTCTCCAACGTGGAGAAGGCCACAAAGGGAACACCAAATAGAGCAGAAAACTCCCATGGATATACAACTTAAGTGTTGATTCACTTGAAAGGGCTGTGTAGGTCTCAAAAGGTGGTGAGGGTGGAGGTGTGGGCACATGTGGTGCTTCCTGCAGCCACATGGGAAGGTGCTGGGGGGGGGGGGATTGGTGGGAAGGGTTGAATGTACAAGGGAGTTACGGAGGGAATGGTTCCTACAGAAGGGGAAGAGGGGAGGAGAGGTGAAGATGTGTCTAGTGGTGGGATCCTGTTGTAGGTGGCATAAATTATGGAGGAAATTGATTAAATTTTTTTTGAGTAAGTTGATGAGGGAAGTCCATTTAATACAGTCCACATTAACATTAGAGAGGCTTTTAACAAGGTCCTACATTGGTACATCAGGTAGAAAATTACAGCTAATGGCAACAAAGATGAGTGACAAATTAGACATGGGATTATCTCATTGATGGAATGCAGAGGGTGATGGTTGACAAATGTTTCTGTAGTGGAAAGGCATTGCCAATGAGGTTAGAACATATGGCATCGGGATTACTTAAGGTGGTATGTGAGTGGAAAGAAAAAGTTTGAAAATCACTGGTGTAGACTGAAATGTAAGGAATGTGATTTAAAAAGTGTCAGATGATACCGAAATTGGCTTTAGAGTTGACAGTGAGGAGGAAACATTAAATTAGATGGTCTGGTCAATCAAACAGAACAGTGGCAAATGGCATTTCAGCCAGAAAAATGCCTGGTAATAAACTTGGGAATAAGAGAATTCATTCATTCATTCCCTGTTGATATGAGAAGGCAGGGGAATATACCTGGTGGTTTGTAGATATAGTAGGACCTTTCAATGTTTGTCTCGAGATGCTTTAAGGTGGCACAAATGCTGATTAAGATTATTAAAAAGGCATATGGGATGATTTACTGAGTCACAGAATATAAGCGGAAAGAGGTTATTAAAGAATGATACACAATGCCTGTTTGGGAACTCCCTGACAATCTACTCATATTACAGAGAAACATAATTGTGCTGCAGAAGGTGAGGAGAAGGTTTATGAGGATATTAGCAGAATTGGCAAATTGTGGCCAAGAAGAAAGGTTGGATCAGTTGAGGCTGGCTGGAACACTTTGTCAGCCATTTCAATACCTTTGGCTGCCCTTAAACAAATCTGTTTGTCCTTAGCTTCATCCATTGCCAAGGTGAGGTCAATGTAAACATATATTATGTCTGCGTAGCCAAAAACCTGATGGCATGAATACTGGAATTTCTAATTTCAGTTAACCCACAGCCCATCCCACCTTCCGTCTGTCCTTTACCTACTCCTGTATTCACATTACACTCAAACCACATTCTCCATCCCCAGGAGTCTTTCCCCCTATCCATTTATTATCTTTCTGTATGATCATTTAATCTGTTCTGTTGGAGTTGGTTTTGCTTCATTCAATACTTGTTTATCTGCAGCAAGTAAGAATTCTGGTGTGTGCGTACGTGGCACTTATTTGTCCGACAATATGCTCATTATTATTTCCCCTTCCTATTCTATTCTACGTAAAGGATTCCAACCCAAAACATTGACTCTTCATTTCTCTCCATGGATGCCACCTGACCTGCATCTCATTGTTTGTTCAAGATTCCAGCATCTGGAGTTCTTGTGTTTCTCTTATTAGGCTAAACTTTGACTTTTTAAATTTAATTTTTTTAAATTTAAATTTTAAATTTTGACATACAGCATGGTAATAGGGCCTTTTAGCCCACAGGCCCTTGCTGCCAAATTACAACCAATTAACCAACAGCCTTCGTACGTTTTGAAGGATGGGAGGAAACTGGAGCACCCGGAGGCATCCCCCATGAAGACATGGGGAGAACGTACAAACTTCTTATAGACAGGGCCAGATTTGTACCATTGTTGCTGGCACTGTAATGCACTATCTGCTACACTAACTATGCCACCCATGAAACTAAAGAGGCTGAGGGAAGAATTAGCTAGGCACTTGAAAAGCTGTGGTCTGCAAATCTGTAGATCCAGTGCTGTAAGGTTGAATTTGGCCTGTTTGCAGTTACTTAGCAGCGTAGACATTAGGAGCTGAATGTCCAATTTCCATGTCCTGAACACTGCGATTCAATACTGAACATACCCGTGTAATATTTAATACTGTGTAAAAGTCGATCGCCTCTATTTTTGGCTTCAAAATCCAATATTATCGCATGTAAAAGTCGACCCCTCATTTTTTATACAGTCCACTACTGTGGTATGGTCTGCAAATTTGTAAATGGTGTCGTAGTAACAAGTTATGCAGTTGTAGGTGTAAGAATAGAGCAGGGGGCTAAGAACACAGCCCTGTGGTGCTCCATTGCCGATGGAAATTGTGGAGGAGATGTTCTTGTCAGTCTGCACTGATTGGGGTCTGGAGGTTATCAGTTCCAAGAAAGCTAAGCCAGAAGCTGACAGGAGAGCCATTGGGAGGGAGCAGGTTTTATCTCTGTAGTTAAGTGGTTCAAATTGTGGTTAGCTGTCAGATGAAGCACTGGTTGTACCTATGTATGATCACATGGAGAAATTAGGATGAATTTAATTGAATTATTCCTTACCATATGTACTAAAATACAGTGAAAAATTTTATCTTGCATACTGCCCAGACAAGGGTCCTGGGTAAACTTGTACCTCTTCACTTTGTTCGTTTTAGATTGGTCACAGTGTTTGAGCTACCGAAAGAAAATGGACACACATGCCGAGAGCACTTCAGTTTATACAAATCTTTATTACAAATTCTAAAGCTGATATCAAACTACAATATGCAAGCCCTTCCCAATTATACTTATCAACGCCTGGACTGGTCCCAACTGCCGAGGCGAGGCAACGACTGCACACTTGGAGTAAAATTCCACCGGGGAAGTTCTTGCTGAGAGATGTTGGCACCTCTCAGAGAGTCTGAAACTTCAGCAGCTTATATTTCCCAAAAACTACTTACCCAAGCACCTATTCCCAGCACAGAAAGAAAGATAAGCGAGCAAGCTAGCATGGCTAGGCTTCTATTGAATAACACGACTTTGTAGCTTATCAATTTGAATACAATGGTTTATTTTGCTTCAAGGTTAGGTCGCTGTCTGACAGTTTGTGACCAATATACTAACAAGCAGGAAGATTAAAAGTTCTTGGTGCACAGATGTCTTTTTGTCAGATAACTGCATCTCTGGGCCCCACGGTGGAATTTAGCTGATGTCTTCTGATTCTTACATTCTTCTCAAAGTAGGTACTGATACCCAGCCTTACATAAGCAAAAGCAGGGTCTAAATCCTCCATTACAACAAGTCAGTCTTTACATGATACAGCAGATAGTGTAAGAGTAAAGATATAGTGTTTCAAAAGTGCAGAGGCATGACAGCTCTTTTAGCACCAATGATCTTGTAAGCAGTGGAACTGATCTGCAATAAATCAGAATGTGGCTGACTGCCAATCAACAATAATAATCAAATTGAATTTATATACCACCTGAGTAAAATTGCTGAAGGTTCTGTCAGTCTCTGATTATTGGCAAAAATATGGTTACAGTAGAGATGGGTTTATTGTCATATTCATAAGTACAACGTACAGATGCACCAGAATCTTGTTGCAGCCAACCTGGCACATAAGATAGCCAACTACAATTGTATAAATTAAATTACCATAATATGCCAAGACAAAAATGTAGATACAAATATCAAAGGATAAATAAATATTCACAATTGTAGTTAGTGCAAGAAAATAATGTGCCGTTTCAATCATGCAGACAGATCTTTTGATTGTGCCAAATTGTTTAGGCAAAGAACATGGTTGAAGCTAAATTTAATTATTCTCCTGTAAACCTTAAATTGTTGTTTTTAATTTTTTTCACCAAATAATGAAACTTCATTTGAATGGCCAGTTTCATAAATGTTTTCTCTGACCAGACTGAGGCTGAATCTGCAATCACTCTCATGTTTATCACTCCCACAAATGTTGCTCAAAGAAATTTCAAGTCAACAATGACCATGAGATGCCAACAAAGTTCACCTTTCTTGTCATACCCTATCTCTTTTGAAGCATCTCTTTTGTCTTTCTCTACCTCCCTTGCAATAATCTCACTGAATTGAAACTCAGCCCTTTAGTCAACTTCCCAGTCTAGTTTCAAATTGAAAATTAGTCATTTGACTTTGTTTTCAAATGATTGCCATGTAATAAATATAAAACATGTACTCAACTAGAATGTCACATGTTATATTTTACTCCAGAGTGTGTGCTAAAGTAAAAATCCATTAGAATCAAAACTGCCCTGTCACACTCAACTTTTCAATCCTGAACTATCAGTTACTATTTGTTTTGTCTGCAGTTTCTCATTGAAAATTATCCCGATACGACCATATGGGATCTTTTGTAACCTGATGACATACAAGTCAAATTGTCAGCAAAATAACTTCTCACTGGTACCTTTGGGCAGAAGCCTGAAGAATACCACCTCCAGGTTCAATAACAGTTGCTATCTAATAGCAATCAGACTCTTGAATCTTACTGTGCTATCCTAACCCTAATCATAAGCAAGTCTGGGATGTCCAAATTATCTTAGAAACATCACTTATTTTTTTAATTGTACTAACTGCAACTGCCAATATCCTTTGATATTTATTATCTCTTTTGATGCCTTTCATTTGTGGTAAGAAAGGCTGGATGTTGCTCTATTCTCACCATTACCACATCACACATCCAACAAGTTGCAGTATTAAATATCTTTTGGAGTTGAGGGAAAGCATCGAATGGGGATAACTGTGATGGACTCAGTGAGGTTTGCTACTTTGTACAGCCTTCTGCATTCCTGGGCACTCAAGTTTTCAAACTAGCAAGTAGCTTAGAGCAGCCATTTTCAATTTTATTTTGGCTATAACCCCCTTAGGACTCTGCTCAACGTTTATGGGCCCCCTTTCCTGTGAAGCAGTCAAGTTTAGTTGTTTTTTTCTGTACTTCTTTCCTACAACTACATAACAAGCATTAAAAAATTTTTTTATGATTTTAGTCTGTGCCGCCCCCCCCCCCCCAATGTGCTGTGGCCCTGGGGGGGGGGGCATAGTGCACCCATTGAAATTGGTTGGTTTAGAGGGATGGAGGTGGATACAGAATGGAGGGAGATGCGATTATGAGATGTGAACACATAGAGCAGACATATTTTGGAAAGGTGTTGAAATGGTGATTTCAACTTCCTTAATATTGATTGGCATTTCCTTAGTACAAAAAGGTTAGATGGAGCAGGATTTGTTTGATGTGTTCAACAAGATTTCCTGGCATAGTATGTAGACAGGGCAACTTGAGGAGACGCCATACTGGCAATGAACCTGATCGGGTGACAGACCACTTTATGGGTGACCATTTTGGAGATAATGACCAAACTTCTTGACCTTTAGCATTGCCATCAACAAGGATAAGAGCAAATAATATGGGAAAATATTTAATTGAGGGAGAGTTGATTATGATATTAGACAGGAACTTGGGAGCATTAATTAGGAACAGGTATTCTGAAATAAATGGATCACTTGTATTGGAGTTCTGGATAAGTTTGTCCCACTGAGACAGTGAAACGATGGTAGGCTGAAGGAACAATGTTTGACAAGATAGTTGAAATGGTTAGTCAAGAGAAAGAATTAAGGTTTAGGAAGCAAAAATCTTGAGACGTAAGGGACTTAAGAGAGTTAGAAGAGGATTTGAGGACTTGACAAGTAGGATTATGGAAAACTCCAAGGCAGTGGCTTATACAAGAGGACATCTGCTTTAAGGTGAGTGAGGAAAGTTTAAGGGATGTCAGAGGTAAGTTTTTACACACAGCGGTGGATGCTTGGAACACACTGCCCAGAGAGGTGGTGGAGGCTGATACAGTAGGGACATTTTAAAAAGTCTTAGGAAGGCACATGGATAAAAGAAAAATAGAGGGTTATGAGTTGTGAGAAGGGAAAAGTTAAGATTGATGTGGAGTAGGTTTATGTAGGTCAACACAATGAAAAACTTAAACTGAAGTTGTTCTCATTCAAACGCCATCCGACAAGCACTTTCTGATCTGCCTATGTCACACACTCAACTTAGTTTTAATAGTATTATGTGTGTGGAAGAAAGTGTTTGCAGCAATGAAATGGATAAGGGGTCAAAAGCCGAGCATAACAATGTATGATAATGGCATAACAGACAGTTTGGTTCAATCTTTGAGAAATGGGTAAGGAATTGTGCCCTGAGATTGGGTTTTGTGGTGGGAAATGAAGATGCCATCTGCGACTTACCCATGTAAAAGGCAATGACTAGGTGACCTGGCAAGGTTAAGAGGGATAGAATGTGAGAGGAAGAGTTGATCTGTTGAGAGAGATTCAGGATTGGCAGGAAGACAGATGATGCGTGGAACATTTTCTGCAAGGTTATTGAAACCAGGTCACTCAAAAATATCAAATCCAAGATTGATTATCATTTTTTAATTTGGGAAGCATATTAATGGATTAAGAACCAAAGCAGATAAGTGGAGTTAAAATACCATGCCCTAATGGAATGGCAAACAGGTCAGAGACATTGAGTGACTTACTCATGTCCCTTTTTTACCCATGCTATTATTAATTATGTTAAGTGGAAAGTTTTATTGAAATGTTCTTTTAGCTATTTGTTTAATTCTTTCTCCTCTACAGCAGTGCAATAGTGTAAATTGATTCAGTTCTGATTCTGATCCATTTAATTCATCAGATGTTAAATGAAGCTTTTAGCTTCACTTTGGTATATGCAGAAACTTTGAAATGCAAGATCTACAAAATAAATTTTAGGACACCACCATATTCATCAGTAACTTAACCCTGGCAATGCCACTACAACATATTTTTTTGGTTGATTAAGCACCATGTGGTCCATTTAAGGGAGGACTACCATGAGGTGATCAAACGTACATTGGGTGTAGGTGCTTGGAGAATTTTGACTTCATTTCCTGCTGCTGAACCTTGAATCCCAGTTTTATTGTTTATAAAGAATACAACCAGAAATAGATCAGTTACAGATATGATGAGAGAAATGAAGGTGGAATTTAATTCTGGTAAGTGGATGGCTCAGTTAGTGTAGCAATTAGCGCAACACTGTTACAGTGCCCTTAAAAAGATTGAATCTGCTGCTGTTTGTAAGGAGTTTGTGCATTCTCCCCATGTCTACATTTCCCCTGGGTGCTCCAGTCTTCCCTCGTGTTCCAAGGATGTGTGGAGTTAGTAGGTTAATTGGTCACATGGATGTAACTATATGTCACAGGCTCGTGAGCCTGAAGGGCCCTGTTACTGTGCTGTGTCTCTATATCTAAATCTCTAAAAAATTTTGAGGTGTTGTACTTTGCGAGATTAAAGATAAAGGGACTGTGTACCGTTAGTGGGAGGGTTCTTAAAAACATTGATATGTGGAGGGATTCTGGCATCTGACTGAATGGTGCACCAACAACAACTCAATGTCACTAAAACCAAGGAGCTGATTGTTGACTTCAAGAAAGTAAAGCCAGAGGTGGACAATCCATTGATCAATGGGGGATCAGAGGTGGAGAGGATGAGCAAATGTAGGTTCTTGGGAGTCACTATCTCGGAAGATCTTTCCTGGAACCAACACACCAATGGCATCATGAAGAAAGCCTCTACTTCTTCAGGAGTTTGCAGAGGAGCTAGTGGAGTTGTTCAAGTGAACCGGTACAGGCTTGAAGGGCCGACATGGCCCGTTTCCGTGCTGTAAACGGTTATATGGTTATTCTTTGTCTTTCTTTTCTTTGGCTTGGCTTCGCGGATGAAGATTTATGGAGGGGGTAAAAGTCCATGTATTGTGGCTGACAAGTCCGATGCGGGACAGGCAGACACGGTTGCAGCGGTTGCAGGGGAAAATTGGTGGGTTGGTGTTGGGTGTTGGGTTTTTCCTCCTTTGCCTTTTGTCAGTGAGGTGGGCTCTGCGGTCTTCTTTAAAGGAGGTTGCTGCCCGCCGAACTGTGAGGCGCCAAGATGCACGGTTTGAGGCGATATCAGCCCACTGGCGGTGGTCAATGTGGCAGGCACCAAGAGATTTCTTTAGACAGTCCTTGTACCTCTTCTTTGGTGCACCTCTGTCACGGTGGCCAGTGGAGAGCTCGCCAAATAACACGATCTTTGGAAGGCGATGGTCCTCCATTCTGGAGACGTGACCCACCCAGCGCAGCTGGATCTTCAGCAGCGTGGACTCGATGCTGTCGGCCTCTGCCATCTCGAGTACTTCGATGTTGGAGATGAAGTCGCTCCAATGAATTTTGAGGATGGAGCGGAGACAACGCTGGTGGAAGCGTTCTAGGAGCCGTAGGCTCCTTATACGGTTATATGGTTATCAAATACCCTGAGTCACCGATCATGGTATAACATGAAAACCAGTGGTCAGATCAAGATGTTCAATAATACCTTAATTAAAAGAGATGCTGTTTGCCCAACAATACTAATTACTACTCTCCTTATTTCTACTGATACATTCACATATGTAAGTTAATACAAAGATGCCCAATGATTCCGGGGCCTATTACACAGTCTCTATCTCTCCTTGCTCCCAGCACATACTAAAATGCTAGGCCTCTCTCAAGAACATGTCTCTGTTTCGTAATAAATGATATCTTTATAATTCATTAGCCTGTCTAAAAAGTCTGACTAGAATCCTTGCTAGTGCACTTTCTCACAGAATTGCATTTAAGCATTTTAACTCTCAGTATACCGTAACTTCCATGAGTACCTTTTCTGTAATACCATGGGCTCTGATCTTGTTTAGCAGCTTAGTCTGATCTAATTGGGTAGATCTTGTGCAGCATCTTATTAGAGCCCTTCTGAAAATCCAACTCATCAACATCCACTGACTGACTCTCCTTTGTCTATCCTGCTCGTTACTTCCTCAAAGAACTCCCAGCAGATTTGTTAGGCAAGGTCTCCCCTGAAGCAAACCATGATGACTTCGGTCTATTTTATCATGTGCTTCGAAGTACCCCAGCACCTTATCTTTAAAACTTTAGAATCTTACCAACTACTGAAAGTCTGGTGAACCAGCCTCTAATTTCCTGGTTTTTGGCTCTCTCCCTTCTTAAATAGTGGAGTGACATTTGCTCAACTCTTCTGGAACCATTCTTTCCTGATTTACTGCTGAGTCTTTTGCTTCCCACACCCCAAATTCTGGAATTCCATCCCAAACCAAACCAACTTCCTCCTTCTCATCTCTTAAGGCATAAGAGCCTAGAAATAATAGTTCATCTAAAAGATTGTGTCAGATGGGTGAACAGTAGCTTATTAACTTAGCCCTCCTCTGATACCAAGCAAAGTTTAAAAATGTGCCTCAGCACTGTTCAAGGGTCAAATGGGGTTGGGAGGAGTAGGATGATGGTTGATCAGAGGACAGTCTGATCTAATTGGGTAGGTGCTGCAGCTAGTGCTGAGTGCAGGGAAGCATCAGAGCCCAGCACTGATGGGTAGAGAGTATTGAATCCAAGCTCTGATGGATTGAGGGGCTCAGAGCCCAGCACTGATGGATGGAGGGGGATCAGAGCCCATTGCCAATGGGTGAGGGGGCTCAGAGCCCAGCACTAATGGGTGGAGGGGGATTGGAGCCCAGGCCTGATGGATGAGGGGCTTAGAGTGCAGCACTCATGGGTGGAGGGGGCGCAGAGCCCAGTACGGATGGGTGGATGGGGAATGGAGTCCACGATTGTTGGGTGGAGGGGAAAAGGGAAGGACTAGAATGGGGTTGGTGATGATGGCTGATTGGGATATTGGGATAGGGAGAGGATTAGAAGATGGCAGGGTTGTCTGGGTTTGGAACCAGGAATTAATGAACATTAGGTCATTGGTCTGGGTGAGTGAGGATCTACAGATGAACTGATCATGAGAGTCACCTCACTTTGAAAATCCATGCTCCAATAGGACATTTCATGGGGCACTAGCGATTCACCCTCAGGAGTGTCTGATCAAATTTACAACACACTAGAAGATGATTCCGGGCATTTAAACCTATGCTACCCAATTACACCCAAAGAAACCTATAACCCTGTACATTTTGGAGGGTAAAAGGAAACCAGACCACTTGGAGGAAACCCACATGAACACAGGGAGAACATACAAATTCCTTACATACAGTGGTGGATTTGAACCCGGGTCATTGGCAATGTAATTGTGTTGCGCTAACCATTATACTAACTGTGCCACCAATAATGCAGAATGGTCATCATTGCATTTCACACTGGGATGGTAAGAAAATCAGTAATCAGTCACACTACACTGACATCAAACAGCATTTTTGCCCTTGAAATTCTGGACAGCTCTGTTTAAGCTTTTGGATATTTGTCCTGATATCTCCCATGTTAGCATCAAATGTTCCTATGAACTGAAAGGAGCCATTAATGACAGGAGCCATTACTGGTGAAATTGCTCCAGATATGCAGATTGATACAATTCATGTTCTTCAATTCCTCCTCAGCACACCTAATGAGTCTGTATGAAGTCACTTGTGACATTTAAGTTTGAAGTTCACATCTGTCATGAGACAACAGGACTTTGTTTGATTAAGGTGAAATGTTATTGTCAATGTCACCATTTTCAAGTATATTTCAGGTGGCTTTTGATCCATACATTAAATACCATCAAATTGTGTCATTCGTTAATGTGAGAAAACCTCCAAGATTGCTTTTTCCTTTAAAAGTTCTGGGCTACATAACTAATTGTTGATGTGATGTGGTCTACTTATGCCCTTGCCTGTTAGGTGTCAGGATAATGTCTCGATCCTCATTATTCATTGTTAGTCACAATGGATTTATCTGATGAAATATCCTTTTGAAAGGAAGGCTCTCTTCTGACCCTTATTCAGAGACAATTCTATCAATTTGTTTTGTGTTTCTTTATGATTCCTTCTTCCCCTTTGAACCTACATCCTTATTAAAAACTGATATAAATTTCAAATTCTTTCAGATTCTTTCTTGGCGACGATTGATGTTTCTAGCATTCTAAGATACTTGCAGGGTGGACATGTGTAAACAGACAAACATGGTAAATAATGTTGTTGAGCCATAGGCACAATTAACTGAATGGAAATATGATGTGTGACAATAACAGACATTAGGTTTATGAAAGGGCAGGATTGGATGTTAATTGGTCGTGGCAACATGATATTTGAGAATGAAAGGGAAGGAAGGAAAAGAGGAGATATAGCAGTTTTAAGAAAGAAAACAATAAAAAGATGTTTTAAATTATTCAAGGATGGAAGGTATGTGCTTTGAGTTGGAAACATTTGAAGTGCTATTTCATCTTTTGATTGCAAATGTAGGCAACAAACTAATTGGAGGAACATGCAGGAACAAATCTACAGAACAGTGTGCAGAGATGCAAGGACTGTAGAGCAGAGTTCATTGTTCCTTTCATTATCCTAACCTAGACTGGCAAATAAGAGTAAAGGCCAACAGAGAAATAATTTATGAACACGGATGTATCGGATCCTTTTATTAGTTCAGTAAGGGTTAATAGAAATGCTGCAGGAAGAATCTACGATTAAAAATTCATCATGGGGGATCAGAGGTGGAGAGGATGAGCAAATGTAGGTTCTTGGGCTTCACTATCTCGGCAGATCTTTCCTGGGACCAACACACCAATGGCATCATGAAGAAAGCCTCTACTTCCTCAGGAGTTTGTGGAGGAGCTAGTGGAGTTGTTCAAGTGAACTGGTACGGACTTGAAGGGCCGACATGGCCTGTTTCCGTGCTGTAAACAGTTATATGGTTATGGTTAAAAGCAATAAGGAGAGCAGTCTTGATAATTTAAAAAGCACAGAGATGCTGCAGGAACTCAGTTGGTCTCACAGCATCTATAGAAGGTAAAGATATATTACCGATATAAGCACAGAACAGGAAGGCATCGGATCAATTCTTACCTCTCCGCTTATCATATCAAATTAACACTTTTTGGTCTGGACTCATCCCCCTGCCAATCTGCCGACTTTATTCTGACACCTTCCTGTTCTTTGCTTAAACCTTGAAAAAGGGCTCAGGCCCGAAATCTTTACCTCCTATGGATGCTGCAAGACTGGCTGAGTTTCTCCAGCATTTCGGTGCGTTTTTACTATATTTGCAGACTTTTGTGTTTCACTCAGTCTTGATTCAGTCCAGTAGTGCAGGAAACATTACAGAATCTGTTTCACAGAAGAGTTCCAGCACCGAAGGAAGCCTGGCAAGAGAATATCAGCCCAAAGAACAGTCCCATTGGTACTACTGATCCACCCTCCCTAAGGCTCTGCCAATTCTTTTTTTAATACAAAGTTCTCTTCTTCATGCAACAATTGAATCTTCCTGTGCCTCTCTACATAGCAGTGAATTCCAGCCTTTACCACTTGCTATGCCACAGGAATTTTCTGCATTTCATTATTGATTTTTTTTTTGCCAAACACTTTCTTTCTGTGTCCTGCAGTTCATGACACGTCCTCCACTGGGAAGAGTTTCTCTCTCCACCATGATTTTATTTATGTCCTCTCAGATGACTTCACCACCTAACCCCCCCGTTCGAAGAACAACTCCAACTTCACCAGTCTCAGTGTGTAACAAAGTCATACATCCTTGGGAATCGCTTCAGTCTCTTTAAAGCCTTTACATCTCTTTTCAAGAGCAATGCCTGAACCGGGCACAGCACTTCATTTGTGTCTAAACCATAAAGATCCACCATATACCTCCGCATATAAAGTGTAAAGTGGCTAAAGTGAAGCAGGCTTTCATGCAGAACCGTGATCAGAATATCACAGGATTAGCTATCAAGAAAAGACAAGATGCAAGCAAAAGTAAAATCCTTTATTACTGGAGAGAGATTGTTGTTGTTTGAACAGTGAAATCAAAGATTGGAAAATAAATCACCAGTTAAACAGCCTTTAAAGTGAAGATTATTTGGGTCCACTTGCTTTCAGGGATAGTAGTAAGACAATCAAAATGAGAGCTCCTAAGTTAACAAAGATGAAAAAAAAATGAATGACCAATGTTCAGTTAATGTCAGAGTCAGTCTGAATATGAGAAATAGGGGAGAAAGAAAAAAAAAGCGAGTGCGCTTAACGTGAAAGTGAGTTCTTAAATTTTTCATAGGCACATAAATACTAAGTAAGGCAGCAACAGGAGGGAGGTCAATTAAGAATTAAAATGTTGATTTATGAATTGGAGGCAGAGGATGTTATGAGTGGGATTATGTGGTCCCTTTGCTTCTGAATTTTATGAAGAAAGAAGCTGCTGCCAAGGTCACAGCCATTGAGACAGAAGTTCAGACACTGGGTGAGTTAAAAATAGTTAGGATTTTTCCCAGAAAACCTTGTACTACTGAAAGTAGATAAGATAAACCCAATTGCAGGGTCATTTATCTGTGCAATCTAAGGTTCATAGGGACGAAATTAATAGTTGCCAGGGTAACTATACATGACAAAAGATTTCATGTAATGAAACAGAAAATGTGATGTAACACAAAATTTCCTTTAGTCTACCGTAGAGCAGACAAAGATTTGCCATCAGCAGAAATTGCCCAGCGATTCTTAAAACCAGAGAAAGAGAAGCAAAAGTGAGTTTCCCCCAGAGCCACTGAGTGTCCGTGGCTTTGCTTCCAGCATACCTGCAGCCTCTGCAGCCACACAGCCTTCAGTCCCAAACCACCAGCAATCTAAGCTCCAGGCGCAAGCTTCTGACACAATCAGGAAGCCTCCGGCACCCCCTTGCATCTCGGTTACGATACCTGGAATCCCTTCAGCCAGTCTCGAGCAGTCTCCAACAGTCTACATGAGCCCTTTTACTGCAGTCGCCAGCAGCCCACAGCCTGCGTGGGTTCCTCACCTCGAGCCACCAACAGCTTGCAATCCTTTTTATGAAAAAACAGGGAATGTTCATGAGGGTAGTGCAGGTGATATTCTGAATATTTGGAATATATTTGGTAAAGTATTACCTTATTGGATTTTGAACAATAATGAATAAAGGTGACACTGTGAAGGAGTAGACTTTTATGCTTCTATCTGGAGGATGAGTAAAGTATTGTCTGTGCTGAAGCCGAGGAAACTCTATAATTCAAATGTTGGCGCAATTCAAATTTACCCGTGCCCTAAAACTTACAAATATGATGAAGGTGATGATAAGTTTTAGAAAATCTGTAATGGAATGGGGGACTTTGTGGGTGAAATCCAATACCAGAAAGTGCAGCATGATTCATCATTGTAGGGAGAATGAAGAGAGGCAATATAACATAAAAGAATGATTCTAAAGTGCAGATAGGTTGGAAGTGCGAGGATTGTTCAGAGTAGATTGACAGATGATTCAAGTGAAAAGCATTCATGATAAAGACAAAGAAAATAAAAGAGAAACTCTTTCCATTGACAGAAGTGTCAAGAATCGCAGTCCACAGATTTAAGGTGATTGGCAAAAGAACCAAACCATGAGGAAGAACTTTTTCATGCGGTGAGTAGCCATGATCTGGAATTCATTGCCTGAAGGGGTTGTGGAAGGAAATCCAATTGTGGCTTTTAAAAAGGAGGTAGATAGCAAGAAAAAAAGAAAGCTATGAGAAAGCAGCAAAGCTAGGGATCTCTCTTTGGAAAAGTCAGTGCAATATGCTGTATAGTTTCCATCTGGCTCTATTCAGTTCCATCTCAGATTAAAGGTTTGCAACATAACTGATATTCTCTGTGCTGGGAAGTCAAGTAATTGAATTATCTTTGTACTAAACAGTATCAAAATAGGTTATTCAGCTGCACCATTCCATGCTAAAATTTGTGCACCTGACCATGTGACCACTTTAACATATCCCTCTGTCCCTTTCACTTCTGTGTATTTATCTAGGTTTCCACAAATACATCCACGCTATACTTTTCAGCTGCTACTTGCTTTAGTGAGCTCCACATCTCACCTCTCTCCAGGACCATAGTTCTCTCCAGAAGGCTTCATTGACTGTCTTATGTTGATTGCCCATAGGAGAAGAAGGAGTAGGAGTAGGAGCAGGCCAACTGGCCCATCAAGCCTGCTCTCCCATTCAATAAGATCGTGGCTCTCCTGCTTCATTAGGCAAAGAATCTCATGGATTCCCTACTTTCTGTGAGAAACAGTTCCTCTTTATCTCTGTCTTAAATCTACTTCCCCAAATCTTTAGATCATGTCCCCAATTCTTGTCTCAGCGGCCAGTGGAAGAGATCTCCTTGCTTCTACCTTATTTATTTCTTTTGTAATTTTATTTGTTTTGTAAGATTGGCCCCTCGTCCTCCTAATTCCAATGAATAAGATATGATCATGTTTATTGTCATATACATTGTACAATGTATATATGCATTGACATCTAGACCTACCTTACTTGCTGTGGCTGAATAGGTATTTATTTTATAAAAAAACAATTACAATAGAATAGATTAGATTAAATGAAAAGAGATAATGACAAAAAAATATAAATGCTCAGGTCAAAACAATAGTTCAGTCAGCCCTTTAGTGGTGTATTGAGCAGTGCCCAATCAGAGTTCCAAGGGGAGGTTCAAGAGTCTGACAGCCATTGGAAAGGAACTGTTCTTGAACTTGGAGGTGCTGGAATCCAGGTTTCTTTATTTCCAACCCAAGGTACGATTGACAAGAGGTATAGTTACTCAGGCTTCTCGAGCTACTCCTCATAAGCTAGCCTCCTCACTTCCAGAATCAAACTGATGAACCCACAGTTTTCTGAACAAATCCAAACAATCTTCTCTGCATATAACCTACTAATGTGTAGATCTTCATCAGGTCATCTCAAGTCTTCACTTACAAGAGAAAAGAATCCCAGTCTTTACTGATAGTTCTGTCGTCACCTTTATAAAGATATGGTGCAATTCCACTAGTGCTTATAGGTCCTTTTACCCCCTCCATAAATCTTCGTCCGCGAAGCCAAGCCAAAGAAGATAGGTCCTTTAGTAATACAGAGCCTAGAACTGTGAACAGTACTCTCAATGTGGTTGAACTTCAGCATCTGTTTAGCTATATGATTAGCTCATTAGCAGAGAAGATGTAAAAAAAAGAATATTTAGTATTTAAACCACACCATAGCCATAAGGTTACATAAAATGTATACTTAGCACCAGCAGACATTTATACTCCATCCAAACCTCCTCATCTTTCCCCCAAGTCCATCTTTCTCTTCAGGATGATCCATTCCCTTCTCCCTCAATATACTTGCCTATCCTTCCCTTAACCATGGCTATATTATTCTCTGGTACTAAATTCCTCATTTTTTCCCACTCTTTCTTTCTGAACATTCTTCTGAAATTCCCCTGGATTTCTTAGTGATAATCAAATCTTAATAACTTTCAGTTTTGCTTCTCCTCAGGAGGAGAAATCCTTTCCCTGCACCATCACTCATTATGTCACCTTTCAGCCTTCTCTCCTCAAGAAAACAAAGATGTTTTAATATCGGCACATAATATTCCCGCAACAAATTTACATTCCATCAAAATATAAATTGATGCACCTCAACTTCAGAAATACAAGCCATCTCAACTTTAGCCCAACTCGGGGGTTGGTCCAAATCCATCAGTTTACTAATAAATTTCAACTGGGGTACTTCATAATAATTTTGAAAATGGGGTAATTGAAGCCCACCTAACTATTAAAGGAATGGACTAAAAAAAATAAGATTTTAGGATCAAAAGGTAAATTGTCAATATAACAATCAGCTTATTCCTTTTTCAATGTTTAATAATTATTTAAAGAGTTGGGACACTCAGGGTATAAAGATGTTACAAGATTGTTTTGTAAAAAGACATTCTTTCTTTCAATCAATTGAAAGAGCGTTTTGATATTCCTGAAAATTCTTTGTTTGTTTATTATCAACTTCGAGCTTTGGTGAAAGATATGTATGGTAGAGAATTCGAGTCTTTGATTTCTTCTCGACCAAAAAAAGGGTAATATTTCTGTTATGTACCAAGTATTACAAGACAATATGGATAAACCGGAATGGGAGAAGTCTAAGCTTAAATGGGAAAAAATGATTTAGCCTTTGTTTTTCCTGAAGATTATTGGGCAGATATGTGTCATGATAGTGTTAGTAAATTGACGAATGAGCGGTATGGAATGGTTAATTATAACTTTTTACATCAGTTGTATTTAACCCCAGAGAAATTGAAAAAAAATATGGTTTTACTAATTCGGACTCTTGTTTTAGATGTGGTGTATGCACTGGTACTTTTTTACATTCTGTTTGGTCTTGTGTTCATGTACAACCATTTTGGCAAGAAATTAGGTTAACTTTGGAAAAATTATATGACATTAAGTTACCACTAGATCTATCTATTTTTTTAATGGGTTATATGATTCCTTTAAAGGGGTTAGGGTTGGATAAATTTCAAATTGCATTTGTACACTTAACATTGTCTGTAGCTTGAAAATGTGTAGCAAGTACATGGAAAGATAACATAGTGATTAATATAAAGCGATGGCATAATGAATTGAAAGCTTGTATTGTTATGGAAAAAATTACATATAATCAGCATGATCATTATTCTTTTTTTGTTAATAAGTGGTTACCGTATTTGGAATATATGCATTTAGATGTATTTTGATTTATTATATATTCTTAGTTTCTGTTTATATATTTTTGGCTCTCCTTAAGAGAGCTGGCTGATGGGGTGGGAGGGAGGGTGGGGACTCATTTTTAAAAAAAGATTTTACATATATTTTTTCTGTTTTTTTTATTGTTTTTATATATACTTACATAAAATTGTCTTTATGGAATGTATGCTGTGTTATTACTAATGATCTTTCAAATAAATAAAGTTTTTTAAAAAAAAGAAAAGAAAGGTGCCAATATTGTCTTACCTTCCAGCTAAGTGTACCCCAACATTTATAGTGTCACCCTCGTATTTGTTGCACCCTTTCCTTTTGTCTCTATTGTCTCCTCTCCCACACTGAATGCAAGGAGTTTGTATGTTCTTCACGTGTTTGCGTGGGTTTCCCCCAGGGGTCCAGTTTCCTCCCACCATTCAAAACGTACTGGAGATGTGTAGGTTAATTGGGCGGCATGGACACATGGGCCGAAATGGCTGCATGTCTAAATTTTTTAAAAATGGTGACTATAATAAGGGATGAAAGTAAATCCATTTCCTTGCATTGAAGTAACCTGTATTATAGGAGGGAAGGGATAATGGATAGAAATTGGGAAGGGGATTGTCTGGAGGGTTAGTGGAAGAGGCATACTTTGAGGAAGCTCTGAATTTGCATTGAATGTTAGCCATAGAGCTTTATTTAAAGAATTCCACAATTCAAAGACAAAAAGGCTGGAAAAGGAGAGGGTTAGAGTCAGGATAGAAAATAGAAAAAGGAGGTGGAAAGATTTTGAAATTGATACTCAAGGGAACACTGAAACATGTTAACAATTGTTTGGAATAGAACAGTGAGTAGAATCGAGAATAAAAATAGTAGAAAATCGCACAGAAGGATTTCTCTAACATGTACGGCCTCAACTTTGCATCGACCGGCACCTAGTTAAACAAGAAAATGTGAAAATGGTGGGGTTAATACAATTCATAAATCTGCTGGAGAAACTCAGCAGCTATAGGAAGTAAAGGGAAAGCAACATTTTGGGCCCGGGCCCTTTGTCAGAAATCGGCTGAAAGTGTTGGTTGCTGTGTGACTTGCTGAGTTTCTTCAGTACATTTGTGATTGGACTGTCAACCACCCAGTTACACTAATTCTATAACAAACCTGTTTTACTCATCTCATATTCCTATCAACTTCCCATTCCCAGAAGGACATGGGAGCACCCAGAGGAAACCTACACAGTCACAGAGAGAGCAAACAAACTCCACACAGACAGCACCCAAAGCCAAGATTGAATCTGTGTCTCCAGAGCTGTGAGACAGCTGTTCTACCAGCTGCACCATAGTGCCCCTATTAGGTTTGAATAGCCATCTTCTGAGAGATGGGAGCGATCTTGCAGCGCATTTGAAAATTTGAATAATTATCCGAGAAGTAACATACTCATATCACACTTAGAAGATATTGGTCAATGCTTCACGTGAAAATTTGAACATGTGATCCTCGATGGTCTTATGTGCACCATTGAATGAATGCTACATTGTCAGGAAAAGTGTCTTTTAATGAAAGATTGAATCAAGTCTCCCTGTTATGTTGGATATAAAAAATATTTTTACATTGCTTAAAAATGAACAAAGACCTCTCCCAGTCTTTGAGATCGGTGATACTTTATGGGATGAGGTGATCAATTAGTTGGTTTTATAGCCACATTTCTGGAATTGTGCCGGAAGGTGCAGTTAGTAGGGGAATGGGCATAAATTTGAATCTCACAATAGCATATGGGGATTTAAATTAATACATCTGGAATTTAATTTTAGAAAGCTTCTGAATGGTAATAGAACAACTGATTGTTGTGAGAAACCCATACGACACATCCATCTGGATCCAACAATGTGGTTGACTTCCTTCACAGTTTGGAGACAATTAGGAATGGGTAATAAAAGGTGGTGTTGCAGCAGGCATATCCTACCGACAAATCTAAAGGAATATCAGCATTGTGCTCTGTACAATTAATTTATTGACTATCGAAGAGAATTGGACATATCTAGTGTAGCTGACATTTGTTCCCAGAGCAGTCATTATCCACCCAAAATAACTCAGTGGATGTAAATTGCTTCAGGAGGCAATGCTACATAATGCAGTTTAATTTTGGAATCTATCTGTGGGTATATATGCTACTATATTTCATATATCAGAAATTACATTGCAGAAGGCTTTTTGCATCAGATTTAGTTTCAAGCAGCTATCTGGCAAATCCTTATTCCTCCCCACATGTTATTATTTTTCCTTTAAATATGAAGACCATCTTTTAATTTTCTTTTTTTGGGGGATGACCACAGGTTTTATTCCTTCGTTGTGACAGTGACCATGCTTCAAAAAATGTAATTAGCTGTAAGTGGGACGTTCAGAGGACCTAGTTATTGTGCAGGTGAGCAATTAGGAATGTTGGCATTTATTGCAAGAGGGTGAACTACAAGAAAAGATGCTATACTGAAATTATATATAGTTTTGATGAGACAGCATGTGAAAAGATTGTACAAGTCTGGTCTCCATATCAAAGGAAGGGTATACTTGCAAAAGACAGGGTGGTATGGTTGGCGTAGCGGTTAGTGCATTGCCTTAGCAATTGGGACCAGGGTTCAAATCCTGCGCTGTCTGTAAGGAATTTGTACATTCTTCCCGTGTTTGCGTGGGATTTTCTTGAGGGCTCTGATTTCCTCCCACTGTTCCAAACGTGTAGGTTAATTGGGTGCAAGTTGGGCGGCACGGACTTGTGGGCCAAAATGGCAGATACCATGCTGCATGTCTAAATTTAAATTTAAAATTTAGAATATTGAGAGGTTTACCAGTTTGACTACAGTTTGCCTGGTTTTTCATCTGAAGAATTAAGCAGACTGAATCTATATTCTCTTGAATATTGAAGATTGAAAGATAATCTAATTGAAATGTTCAAAATTCTTATTGGTCATGACCTTGTATTTGTGGACATGGTGGGTGTTCAGAACCAGGGCATTACAATCTCAAGATAAGTGGTTGGCCATTCAAGAGGGTAGTGGATCTTTGGAATTTTTTATCCAAATGGGGCCTCAGAGACTAAGTGTATTCAAATCAGAGCTCAATAGATTTTTAGATATGAAGGGGCATACAGGAAAGTTCCATGGAGGTAAAAGATGAGCCATGAGCATCATGAACATCAGATACAGTACATTAAATTAAAAGAAGTACAAGTAGACAGTTCTTTCATCTGAAGAGAATTTTGGAACAATGGGTTTAAAAAAAAGAGCATGTTTTGCATCTGCTGATGTTGTGCAGGAAGGTTCGGTGAGAAGGGGAATTGATCGAGTTGGTGGATTAACCAAAAGAAAATAGTCCCTACACAAAGCTGAAAGAAGAGAGAGGAGTAATAGATATGTCGTGGACGTTTTGGAAAATGCAAAGGATTTTCCAGTGGTTGGCTTTATTTTTACTGACGTACTCATTGGGCCTGCTTCAAGTCAGTGATCTGGAAGAGTGGAAAAACAGCACAAGAGGAATTTTATTCTGGTTCTTCCAACCATGTCTGCTGTTTTCCATTGAGGATACCTTGTTTCTTGTCTATCCTTTGGACACATTTTTCTCCAGGACAGGTGCATTTCAACTGTCATGGGTTAACACCAGTAAAATCTTAGAATATCCTCAAGCAGGATCCTATCCAAACCATTCTTCATGGGGTATGTCTCCCGATAGTCACAGGTTTCAATTGTTCCTATTTTACTGAAGGACAAAGCTCCTGCTGCCCACAATATCCATGTTACAATGTTCCTCAGTACCTTAAGGATGCTGCTTAATGACTTTAGCCATTGGTCCACCACAGTGTGACTACCAATGATGTGTGGTTGGCGAGCCACTGCTCCTCTTTTGTCCAGTGGGATATTCAATTGGGGATATTCAATCTGTTGACGTTGATTTCTTTGAGGTGGCTTCAGAAGATTTTACTGCTGTCTTTTGCCAGTTAACTCATTTTCTTTGCACAGAAATATTCCCATTCCAGGTAAGTGTACTCAGCAAGGGTAACTGTGTTCGTCACAAAGAAATGTGAGAGCCAGTTTGTGCACAGCTATTGTGATAAAACTGTGCAATAACGACCAGATAATTTATTTTAATTATGCCAGGTAAGGGATAAGAATTTGTCAGAATCCACAAGATCACAAGATATAGGAGCAGAAGGAGGTCAATTGGCCCATCGAGTCTGCTCTGCCATTCTATCATGAGCTAATCCATCCTCCCATTTAGCTCCACTCTCTGGCCTTCTCCCCATAACCCTTGATGTTCTGATTAATCAAATACCTGTCAATCTCCAAATCCAGGGATAAGTTCTTACTTTTAGATTAAATAATGCTATGGAATTATTTGTCCATTAGAAGAGGCAGGTTGGACCTCAGTTTGATGTAGTCTCATCTCAGCTCATAAAGCACAATCTTTTGCCCAGAGTAAGGGAATCGAGGACCAGACATGATAGGTTTAAGGTGAAGGGGGGAAAGATTTAATAGGAACCTGAAGAATAGCTTTTTTACACACAGGTGTGTTGGATGTATGGAACAAGCTGATGGAGGAGGAGGTTGAAGCAGGTACTATTGCAATGTTTAAGGCAGATACATGGATAGAATAGGTTTAGAGAGCTATGGACCAAATGCAGGCAAGTGGGACTAGTGTGGCTGGTGCATTTTGGTCGGCATGGGTAATTTGAGCCAAAGGGCCTGTTGTCATGATGTATGACTCTATGACTGAATAGACACTACTTCAGCAGTGAAGCAACCCTTCAATACTGTATTGGAAAATATGCACCCAAAATTACATGATGAAGTCTTTCAAAAACTTTAGTCCAAGACTTTCTGACTCAGATAGGAAGCACTGGGCTCCAGTTAACACCTTGAAAATTTTGTGTTGATACTTTTACTGACATCACTATATGAAAAAAAATGTTATTTGCTTCATGAAATTGTATCTGCTCAGTTGTGCTCATTGCTGCGTTTTAATTTGTTTCTAGACAAGTATAAAAGAAGGATTTTTACTGAAGCAAACCAGCTCATTTCAGCGATGGAAAAGAAGATACTTCAAGTTACGGGGACGGACTCTTTACTATGCCAAGGATTCAAAGGTACACAAGCCATCTGAAAAGTCCATAACTGGCAAAAAAGATAAATTGATTTGGTCAACTTTCATATTTCATCTCAATTTTCCCATGGATTAGCCAATTCAAGTAGTCACAATCCTCCAAATTTGCCTTATTAATGTCTCATACAAGTTTTCTGTAATATCCCAAATCCTATAGTCAATACATTGATTTATGAAGGCCAATTTGCAAAAGGCTCTCGACCTTATGACCTATCTACCGATAATGCCACTTTCAGAGAATTGTGTATCTGTATTTGCAGGTCCCTCTGTTCTACCGGACTCCTCAATGCCCCATTCTTTACCATGTATGTCATACCTTGGTTTCCAAAATCCAACACCTCACACTTGTTTGCATTAAATTCCATCTGCCATTTTGCAGTCCACTTTTGCAACTGGCCTCGTCCAGATCCATTTGCAAGCCTTGAAAAAGTATCTTGTTGTCCACTCACCTCTAATCTTTGTGTCATCTGCAAACTTACTGATCAAATTTACCAAATTATCATCTATCTAGATCATTGATATGGATTAGAAACAACAATGAATCCAGCACTGATCTTTGAGACACAGGCCTCTAGTCAGAGAGATAAAAACTCACTACCACTTGTGCCTTCTCCCATAAAACCTCTGGAATTCAGTTTACTTCCTCACCATGAGTACCAAGTGACTGAACTTCCTGACTAACCTCCCATGTGAGGCCTTGTCAAAGACCTTACTACAGTTCATGTGGACAACATCTATTGCCTTTCCTCAGTAACTTTTCTGGGAGTCAGGATCACCGCCCTATAATTTCCTGGGTTATTTTTGGTGTCTTTTTAAAACAACAAACAACATGAGCTACCCTCCAATCCTCCAGCACCCTCACCAATGGCTGAGGAATTTCTGCACAAACCTCTCTCAAGGTCCAAGGGAATACCTTGTTGGGCCCTGGCAATTTATCCACCTTTATTTGCTTTAAGACAGCAAGCACTTCCTCGTTTTGAGTCTGTATACGGTCCATGTCTTACTGTTGTTTGCCTTACTTCCCTATACTCTGTGCCAGTTTCCTGAGTAAATACAGATCCAAAAAATCTCCCCCATTGCTTCTGGGCTCTATACATTGCTGACCACTCTGATCTTCAAGAGGACCAATTTTGTCCCTTACTATCCCTTTGCTCTTAATATACTTGTAGAAGCCCTTAGGTTTTTCTTTCATCTTCTCTGCCAAAGCAACCTCATATCTTCTTTTAGCCATCTTGATTTTGTTCTTAAGTTTTCTCTTGCATTTTTTATTCTCCTCAAGTACCACATTTGCTCCTTCTCACTTATATTGGTTATACAATATACAAGATCCCCAGTATCTTTTGAAATCCAAAGTTCCTTATGCCCGTTAACTTTGCCTTTAATCTTCACAGGAACAAACAAACTATGTATTCTCAAAATTTCACTTACTGAAATTTCACTCATTGGCTTTGCACTTACCTCGCACGTCCTTGTCAGAAAACAACTTATCCCAATCCACACTTTCTAGACCCTTTCACATTTCCTCAAAATTGACCTTTCTCTAATTTAGAATCTCAACTCGAGGACCAGGCCAATGCTTATCCATAATTATCTTGAAACTAATGCCATTATGATTACTGAACCAAAGTGTACTCCTATACATACTCTGTCACCTGTTTCCTGAGATCCAGTATTGCACTCTCCCTAGTTGGTACCATGATACATTGATCAGAAAACCTTCCTGAATTTCTGATAAACTCTAAGCCATCTATCCCTTTTACAGTATGAGAGTCGCAGTCAATATGTGGAAAGTTAAAATCATCTACTATCACAATGTTATGTTCCCTACAGCTATCTCTCTGCAAATTTGCTCCTCCAATTTTCTATAATAACCCATTAATATGGTCACACCTTTCCTGTTCCTCAGCTCCACCCTTCTAGCCTCAGTAGACGAGCTCTCTGGTCTATCCTTCCTGAGCACAGTGTGATAGTTTCCCTGATGAGCAATGCCACTTCTCTCCCTTTCATCCCTCCCCTAGAACATTGAACTGGCAATCCTGCCCAAGTTTCACTAATGGCCACAGTGTCATAATTCCATGTGCTAATCCATACTCTAAGCTCATCTGCCTTTCCTACAATGCTCCTTTCATTGAAAAACCCTTTGATGTCTATCTCTATATGCAGTCTTAACATAATCTTTTTCCCTCTCAACTCCATCATCTGTTCTGGCATTCTGGTTCCAATCCCCCTGCAAATCTAGTTTAAACCCTTTGGAGCAGCACGAGCAAACCTTCTCGCAAGGAAATTAATCCCCCTCCAATACAAATGCAAGTCACTGGTATAGATCCCACATCTGCTGGAAGAGAGCCCAGTGATCCGGAAACCTGAAGCCTTCCCTTCTGCGCCATCTCTTTAGCCACAAGTTAAGCTGTATTCTCCTCCACCACATAGCTTGGTAGCAATCCTGAGATCACAACCCTGGAGGTCCTGTCCTTCAACATCTAACTCCCTGAACTCTTTTTGCAGGACCTCATCACCCTTCCTACCCATGTTATTGACATCTGGACCTTGACCGTCTCTCTTGAAAATGCCATGAACTCAATCTGAGATACCCTGACATCTGGCAACATATCATCTGGGATTCTCGATCTCCTCCACAAAACTTCTTATCTGTTTCCCTCAATATTGAAACCCCTATCACTACAGCTCACCTCTTCTTGTCCCTCCCTTTCTTAGCCACAGGGCTCGACTCTGAGCTAGAGACCTGATCGCTATGGCTTGTCCCTGGTAGGTTGTCTCCCTCAACGTTATCCAAACTATAAACATAGGATTGAGAGGAATGGCCACAGGAGTACCCTGCACTGCCTCTCTGTTTCCTTTCCCTCTCCTGACTGTCATCCAGCTGCCTCCTAGGTGTGATTTCATCACTGTAACTCCTGTTTATCATCCCCTTAATGGCCCCACTGATTCGGAGTCCATCTAACTCCAGCTCCAATTTTCTAACTTGGTTTGTAAAGAGCTGGAGTTGGATGCATTTCTCACAGATGAAGGCACGAGAGATACTATCGGCTTCTCTGTCTAACCACATTCTGCAACACAACACTCACTGGTTGACACGCCATCCCTTCCCTTTTGTAAATATCCTTAAATTGCCTCCTTGATCTTTACTAAGATTTATTCCAGGGATGGGGAAAGGTTGAGAAGGTCAAGTCTATACTCATTAAACTTCAGAAGAATGAGAAGTGACCATATTGAAGCATTAAAAATTTTGAGGGGGGTTGGCATGGTCGATGTTGAGAGAATGTTTTCCCGAGTGTAAGTAGCACTAGGAACTGGGAAGCAAAGTTTCAGAATAGGGATGAAAATGAGAAGGAATTTCCTCTCTGAGGTTTGTGAATTTTAGAGTTCTCTGCCCCAAAGAAGGGCTGAGCCAAGGAATGCACTCAAATCTGATATCACTGGCTTATTGGAGAGTGAGCAGTTATCAAGAATAGGCAGGAAAGTGGAGCAAGACCCTGACTTGTGAACTGTTCAATGGGTCATGTTGGCATACTGCTGCTCATAATCATTAAACACATCACTAAAATTAATATTAAAAAATCTTAAAATACAAAACTTTAAAACAAACTTGTTTAAGTTATCTGAATTAAGTAAAACATTTTGCCCATGACCATTAGTTATTTAGTTAGTTGCTGTAAATATTAGACTCTGTTTGGTGTCAAATAAACTGGACTCTAGTTCCCTTTTTTTTGTATTTGCTTAGTTGTGAGGTTTTCCTGTTTCTTTATTTATTTTTTCTCTGATCTGTGCTTTTAGGAAGGATGTAATTCACTCTGCTGCAATGTGTACTTTCTATCCCTCATTATCTCTTATCTTCCACTCATTAATTCTATTTACTTGTTATTTGAAACTAAGATCTTTTCTCATAACTGTCATTGGATTTAAAAACACAAAAGCTGCAAATTCTGGGATATTGAGCAAAGAATTGCTGGAGGAACTCAGCAGGTCAGACAACATCCAAAGGAGAAATGGTCTTTAACTCTTGATAAAGGGTTCAGATCTAAAACATTGACTGACTATTTCTACCCACGGATGCTGCTGACCTGCTGAGTTCCTCCAGTAATTCTTTATTATTGAATTCCCCTTTATTTTCCTACTTCCCACCCCTTTTCCACTTTATCTGTCCTTTCCAAATATCATTGTATAGGTGAATTCTAGAACCTGGGAGTAGTGGATGAGATTGTGGGAAGAATTTTAAAAAGTGGGCTGAATGTAGACTAGTGTTAATGGATATTTGATGGTCAGTGCAGACTCAGTGTCCTGTTTCCACACTCTATCTCTCTATGACTCCATCAAATACCCTGGAATATTTAATTCTGAGTCTTGGTTTATTTCTTCATTGTTGCTGCTAGGTTGAACCCATTGGGTGTTAGTTTGTCTGTTTTGTTAAGATCATTTGTGCATTCAGGTGAATTACCTTCTTTTAATTATTTTACTGACTATTTATTTCTGTCTCACCCTGCTTTCATTAACTCATTTTTTCTTTCCTCTATGGCTTCAATCTGTAATCTCTACATAACAACATTCTGACACCTTTTATTTCCAGTTATAGAACACTGACTCCAGTATACTCATTGTAGCCCAGTTTAAGGGTAGTCCATCCAAAAGAAAATATTTTCCCCTTGAATCAAAACCACTCAGTAAGTTACATATTAAAATTTACTCTCTCACCATTGATTCTGAAATTACTGCTCAAAGTGACAGATACAACTTTCATTGAATGTACTGAGCTTTGCAGCTCCAACATGCTACAACTGCAATACATCTCCATCCCTGTTATTTCTTCATTTTTTTATATATTCAGTTCACAGAAGTTTCTACATATTCACTTTATATTTATTGGTTTTATTCATTCAAAGTTCAGGGAAAGGTTAGTCAGAGTTTCAAGGATAGGGGAGATTAAAATCAGAGGTCATAGATTTAAGGTGAGCAGGGACATCTTAAAGGGGGTGAGAGGAACCAGCTGCCAGAGTAAGTGGTAGAGGTGGGTATAATTGCTATGTTAAAAGGCATTTGGATAGGTACATAGAGAGGAAAGGTTTCGAGGGATATGGGGTGAACACCAGCAAATGAGAATAGATTAGAGAGATAACTTGGGGTTGTCTTGCGCAAATTGGGATAAAGGACCTGTTTCCATGCTGTATAACCCTAACCACCATACCTGGCTGATTACTGAAGGATATAGTTGTGAGCTGTTGGAAAAGGAACCAACGAGTGAGAAACCCATGCCTAAAAATTGGATCTTACCAATTTTGGGGGCACCACATGGTTGTGGTGTTTTGGCTTAATGGTAAATTTACTTTTTGGAAACCCTTATGGTGGTCGGCAATCATTTCCTTTGTTAAAGCTATATTTGTGGCTTTATGTCTCGTAGCTGTGAGTAGAGCTGACAGTGACCATGTCATTATCCATACTGACTGCTAGTGTGCAGAATATATAGTGGTGAAATTATGTTAATTAAACACCATGAAATTCAACAAAATATAGAACCGTAAATGCTCCGCACAAATCATCGTCCCAGCCTTGACTTGCTGCAGGAGTTGCTGTTAACTCAACTGAGAGTTAAAAATTATACTTGTTGGTTGAACATAATGGTCTACTTTTGTTGGTAAGGTAGAGCAAAGCATTGCATATGTTGACATTGGTAAGGTACTCACCAATCTACATCTTCCCTTGATAATATTGGTAGGTGTGGTCTTATGGCGATGAAGTGATACCTGCATTGTGTTGAATGGCACAATTATTATGGCTTACTTGGTATATGGTACTTTGCACAATTAGTTGAGGCAGAATTATATTCTTTTATCAGTCACCTTGTGGCTTGGCATATCCCTCAGTTTTCTATTATTGTCAATCATTAGGTTACCGTAGTTCAACGAACAACAAGGTAGAGCATGCTTGGAAGAGCATCAGGCTTGGAAGAGCATCAGGCTTGCATAAAAGTGAGCTGTATATCTGATCGAGTTACAACACAGAACTCACATGTAGAGCAGCTAAAGGACCATGCTGTTGACAAATCTAAATTATCTCTCAGCCAACAGATCAGTTATTGTCCTGCTGTCATAATCCAGTGTGAAATGTGGCAAATAGTTAAATTGCCAATGGAAGGATGAATCTTCATGAACCTTCCCATCTTCTACAGCGATTGATCCCAACACAAATACAAAGACCAGAACTGAGTGTCTATAATCATCTTCAGCCTGAAATGGACCTTGAAAGCCTCCTGCAGTTCCTACCAACAAAGAAGCCTGTTTAACCCAATTTGATTCACTCCGCATGATATCAGGAAATGGCTGTGTGCAAGATGAAGAAAAGGTGATGGGACCCAGAAAATGTTGTAGCTGAGGCGCTGAAGATTTGCGCATCTCACCAAAGTTTCCTTATACAGTGTGATCCCATTATAACATGATCGTTGAGGTCAAAAAATGTCATCACGAGAAAAACGGAGTTCCGCTGAATCTGGGTTCAAGAAAATCAGCGTTTTCAAGAACATTCAAGAATATTAGCTATCATCATTTACAGTTTATTTCTTTAAAAAAGTGATTGAGTGTTCGTTGCTTGAATGTAGACTCTTTTGAGGGTGGGGGTGGAGGCTCTTCATTATCATCTTCTTGTGGTTCGAGAACCAGTGCACTTTCCTCCACTGGTGCTATAGTTATGTTACGTATGATCTTGGAGTCATATGTTGGCATTCATCGTTGGCAGATTACCACTGTTGTAGCACTTCTTTGCTCCATTGATCCTTCTCCCAGAATTTCTCTACACATGATGAATTGACTGCTGAGTCCAATGAATCATCATGTTATATCCGAATTGGGGTGCGAAAAATCGGGGTTTCATTGTATCTACCACACTAACATCTGAAAAAATTTCTTGGGCATCTCCAGTTCACAAAAAGAAAATGAATCTAATTCAGTCAATATTTGCTCCATCAGTCCACACTCAATCACCAGCAATGTGATGAAAGATGTTGTTGGTAGTGTTGACAATCATCACTTCCTCACCAGTACTTTGCTCACTGAAGCTCAGCTAATGGCCCTTCAAATAATTACTCAAGGCTACTTTGCAGACCTGCTCAGAATATGGACCAAAGAACAGAATTCCAGAGGTCAAGGAGGCACTCAACCATATATAAGATGATGGAAATCAAGGAGAATCATACACAGAATAAAGGAAGATGCCTACAGCTTTTAGTTAATCATCACAGTGCCAGGACATCACTGCAGGAGTTCCTCAAGGAGTGACACTTCCCTCCGTTACTTCTTTCATTAGTGACCTTCATCACAAGGCCAGAGTGGAGGTATTTCCCAACTGTAACTAAAGTTACAGTTTCAAATCTTGATATGAAACATGCAACAATCATGGATATACTGATAAGCGGCAGATGATGTTTGCAGATTATAAGTGAAGACGCTGGCCATCTTCAACATGACTGAGTTTAACATTAAACCCGTCAGTGTGTATGACATTAAACTTCCCCGAATTTCATCAGCCTCATACTGAGAGATGGATTTCCATTGGCAGGAAGAAAATTGACTAGAGATATATTTCTGTGGTTATGATAGAAGGTTAGAAGTTGTTTATTCTGCTATGATTGGCTCACTTTGTGACTCTCTTTCCTTTTGATGGAAATACTTTATACTTACATGGTCACTTGCACCATACTGAAGACATTGAACTCAACTGGAGTCTGTGTGCAGCTTCAGAGACTGCGGGAGCACTGGAGGCGAATCCACGAACACTTGGTGATACTGGGGGTCTCTTTTTGGCTTCTCTTTCTCTGAACGCAGAGTCCCAGACAATGCTAATGGTGACTATTTGTTTGCCTTTTAGCAGACTAAAGGCAGTTTGGTGTAATATTACATTTCTATTTTATTACATATCAATGTAATGTTTATGATCTGATGTTATTTCAGTGGAACTCCATGCACCACCCTGAATTTTTACTCTCAGCATTGTCGCTGCAATATATACCATCTATAAAATGATGTTGCATAAATGTGCCATCTTTTTTTTATAAACAACCTTCCATTTTGGAAACCTCTACCACCAAGGAAACATAATGAGGGTAACAAGTACGTTAGACCGCCACCAGCTATAAGTTTGTCTCTAAGTTGCACATGCATCGTAACCTGCTGTTCCTTCTTAATTTCTGGATCAGAATTCCAGAATGCCTGAGTGAATGTAGCATGGAAGTGTGGATTGTGGTGGTGCAAGATGTGGTTTACCATCTTCTTGAGGGCTGTTCAGGATCAGCATTAAATGCTGAACTTGGCAGTGTCAGTCACATCTCATGAGGTAATAAACTGAAAACAAAATATCGAGGAATTCTAAATTCTCCTATCTTTACTGCTTTAAAAAAGATCTCTTCCTTTTTCTTTACCCTTAGGTTCAAGGATGACTTGCTTCCAGTCTAGTTCTATGGGTTCTGGGGTGACTAGTGACACCAATGTAAGAAGTGCAGACTCTCCCACACATGGGACAGCGAGTGCTTGAGAAGTGGGTGGGTGGTCAGGGAGTCAGGAAATCCCAGGTGCCAGAGGAGATATTGGATTTTTTTCAAGGAAGCTATTCAGCTTTGAGAGTCCATTCCTCAGCACACCTAGAAATCTTATTTCTGTGATAAGAGCATGGAGTAGTGTGTCCTGTTCCTCACCCCATAACACATTGCTCACACACTGAATGACAAAGCTGATGGAATTTTCTTGTTGGACAAGGATCCAATGAGGGCTAAATACTGTTTTGTAAAACCTAACCAAAATCAACACTGGAGAGATGTTGGAGCTAAAAATTTGTGCCAGGAGATGGAGAAGGGTAGATAAACAGCTAAAATGCACAGTGACAACATAGCATAGTTGTTTGGACCTAGAATGGAAATCATGGTTTTAATTTCAAAACACAATGAAGTGACCCAATTGCAATAGACTTTGAAATAGTATTTGAAAATCATCTGATATTAGTATTTTAGAAAAAGAATACCATGACATCTGTCAGATGAAACAATGCCTTAAATTGAAAGTAAATATAAAATTTGCATAACATTGAGTCATAACAGCCTTATACTTTGCTCTGGGAGACTTGGATACAAGCATTTAATGTGCTCCAGTTAAAATTCCTATCTGGTTCTTCAGCTGTTTGTTTAAGTTAGTTCATGCTAAGTTTTTCAGGTAACTATTGAGACTAAAGTAAAATCCAGGTAATTATTGAGACCAAGACTGTACCGAGTCTTTTTAATTTGCACAATGGGGTGACACTATATCAACTCATACCTCAAAACTTGAGAATGATCTGTCTGCAGGAGTCAAAGGATTGAATCTGTGGCTTTGGCAATATAATGGTTTAATTATCAGCTGGTATCAAGAAGCTTGGAGCATTGATCTAAAGTCCTAAATTTGGTTCCAACCACAGGATCTAAGGAATTTGGGTAATTAACTAAATCTTGAATAAAAAGCTAGTGTTAATGAATGGAAGCCTCGAAACAAGTAGCCAGGAGTACTGGGAAACTAATAGATTGGGAAAACCTTGCAAAGCAGCAAAAAAAGAGAAAGTAATAAAGAAAGGAAATATATTTTATGAAAGTAAATTAAAACAGAATATAAGAGCGGATCATAAGAGTTCTGATATATGTATAAAATGGAAAAGAATGCCAAATAAAATATAGGCCCCTGGGAGATGAGAAAGGCAATTAATAATGGTTAATGTAGTAAGGTAGATCAATCAATCCCGTGGTCTTTATGGAATTCATCCCAAGGTATTGAAAGAAATATTGGAAATTAAAGTAGATGCCTCAAACCATGCATCTTGGCGCCTCACAGTTCGGCGGGCAGCAACCTCCTTTGAAGAAGACCGCAGAGCCCACCTCACTGACAAAAGACAAAGGAGGAAAAACCCAAGACCCAACCCCAACCAACCAATTTTCCCTTGCAACCGCTGCAACCGTGTCTGCCTGTCCCGCATCGGACTTGTCAGCCACAAATGAGCCTGCAGCTGACGTGGACATTACCCCTCCATAAATCTTTGCCCAAGCCAAAGAAAAGAAGAAACAAAATTATGAAAGAGAGAAATATGGTAGGATAAAATCAAGGAGGCTGTTTCCACTGGCAGGTGAGACTGGAACTGGGGGACTGGACTGAAGATTCAAGGACTAGATTTAGGACAGAGATGAGGAGGAACTGCTTTTGCTAGGCAGCTGTGAATCTGTGGAATTCTTGGCCCCAGGAAGCAGCAGAAGCTACGCCATTGAATGCATTGAAGACACGCATGGGTAGATTTTTAAAGAATAGGGGAATTTAAGGTTCTGAGGTAAGTAGAGCTAAGTACACGGCCAGATCAGCCAAGTTATTTTTGAAGAACAGAGCAAGCTCAACAGGCTGGGTAGTTGACTTCTGTTCCTATTTCTTAGGTTCTTAAACCACTTGTTTAAACGCTTGTTGCAAGCTTTCGTCCCTCGCTTCTAAATAAAGCAACAAAATAGATGGGATCTTATCATTTCATACTATCACTTTTGGGACCTCAGTTTAAGTTTGTGCCCAGATTGATCAGATAGAATGCGTGTGTTTCCTGTGGCCTGTAAAACTCCAACAGAACTAAGTAAACCATCTTATTTGAGATCTGACTGAGTTTGAGTTTGTTTCTATGGTAGAAAATTAGCAATAATTTAGCACTAAATTGGAAATCCTGTTCACCTAAGAAAGCCATACAGAAAATTGAATTGTTGTATTATTTTGTTCAAATCAGTGGTTTTCTTTCTTTTTCAATATTTTTATTAACATCAAAAATTACAGAGTGCATGAGTATATATGTTAAAAGTCAGAAGGATACATTACACTTAACCATATAACCATTTACGGAGCCATGTTGGCCTTTCGAGTCCGCACTGGTTCACTGATTTTGTGCGCCCTCTTCAGGCATTGGTCCCGGTAGATCTTCATTCAATAACGATGGGCAAATTCAATGCAGGTGGAATCTTATTGTTAAATCATATCATTTCATCCAAGGTACCCCACATTTTAATCAAACAATTTGCTTTGATTTAATATTTTATTATTTTATTAGGAAAAGAAACTCTAAACCCACTACCAAGAAAGAAGCCGTTTGGCCAGAAAAAAGAGACAGTATTCTTATCAGTGATAAATTACCTCATTAGTCAATACTTCTATTTTCATAACAAATCAAAAATTATGAAAGTAATTTAAAAAGGGTCCCCACAGTGTTTGAAAATTTGAATTGAACCAGAAATTGAGCATCTAATCCTCTCTAAATTTAAACATGACATGACGAGCAATGTTCCTCTGTCTGAGCAGCACGACCCGCCTACCCATAAGAGAAATAAAAGATCAGATGCCATTAAAGTTATGTCACTCTCTCCAAAAATACCAAATAAAGCAGTTAAGAGATTAGATGCAAAATTCTCTTTAAAAAGTGCAGAGAAAATATGAAATACTTCATTCCAATGTCTCTCAAAACTCTGATGAAATAATGAAGCAACTCCATTGTTACATTTATCACAACACAGAGATACATCTGCATAAAAACAAGATAGTTTGATTTTGGACATGTGAGCCCTGTGGACTACTTTAAATTGTAGGAGAGAGTGGAGGGCACATAAAGATGAGCTATTAATCAATTTGAAATTGCTCTTATGTTACTATCCTTAACTTTTCCTGGTCTTCCTCAAATAAACCGATATTGCCATTTTAGATCAATCTTACCATCTGATAAGGAATTTTTAAAGTTATTGAACAAATAAATTACTCTCTTTTTTGAAAAAATACTGTGCAAGAGACTTCAAGTCTTATTGTATGGGACATTTTTAAGGCTTTTATTAGGGGACAAATAATTTCTTACACTGCAAGCATTAGGACAAAGGCTGTTTAAGAGAAAACTGACAGCTAATCAACTGAAACAATTAGATCAAAGGTATGCTCTGGTTCCAGATCCTGGTCTATATAAATGGCATATTGAAATTAAATCTAAATACTTCCTTCTTTTATCATATCCAACTTTTAAAAGCAAAAAAGTCAATTTTATGTCCATGGAGATAAAACAGGTAAATTATTGGCTAATCGATTAAAAGCTTTAACTTTAATATCAAATTAAAGAAATTTGCAAAGCTAATGGTGATATGATAACTGATCATTTAGAAATAAATAATACCTTTAAAGAATTTTATTCTGAACTGTATAGTTCTGATTCTCCTAAAGATAATATTGTAATGAATAATATTTTTTTAGATAAGTTGATTATTCCTGTATTATCAGCTGCTAATCAAAACCAATTGGATCAACCCATTTCCCATGAAGAAATTGTCGAGGCTGTATGTTCACTACACTCTGGGAAGTCACCAGATCCTGATAAATTTCCTGGATAATTTTATAAAGCTTTTTCCTCATTACTTTCACCTTATTTATGTCCTGTTCTTTCTGATTCTTTTAAACTTGGCAAGTTGTAACAGTTTTTATGAGATTTCTATCTTGCTAACTCATAAAAAGAATAAAAACCCAGTGGAATGTTCCTCATTTCTTTACTCAATATTGACACTAAAATTCTATCTAAAGCTTATATACTTGAAAATATTTTACCACTTATTATATCTGATGAGCAGACAGGATTTATTAAAAATCGGTACTCCCACTTTAATGTGTGCCATTTATTAAATATTATATACTCTCCTAAGGAGGTTTCAGAAGGTGGATGCAGAGAAGGGTTTTGATCACGTAGAATAGAATTACTTATTTAAGACTTTAGAAATTAGTGGTTTTCAAACTGCCTCTCTAAACTCACATTTCACCTTAAGCAATCCCTATGCCATAAGTGCTCTGTGATTGGTAAGGGATTGCTTAAGGTGGTATGTAATGTGTGCAAAAAGAGGTTAAGAACCACTACTCTAGACCCAATTTTTACTGAAATAATTTGCTTGAGAAAAATTGTCATTGGCCCATTTCCTAAGGAATTATGAAACCGTGCACAAAACAAGTCAATTAGGGACGATTAAAACAGTGGTTTTCAAAGCTTTTTCTTTCCACTCACAAACCATCTTCAGCAATCCCTTACTAATCACAGAGCACATGGCAGGGGGATTGCTTAAGGTGGAATGTGAGTCTAGGGGGCAGTTTGAAAACCACTGGTATAAATACTTCTTTTATTTTATGAACAAAAACATCTGGAATAGAATAAAATAGTTGAATGACTGGGTGGTCAATTCAGAATCAGGGGTAATGTACTGAAATCTTCAAGATGACCAAATTGACATTCCGACTTGGGGTCCTGAGCTTGTCCCTACTAACCTGTACCTCTCAGCTTGGTGAAGCAGGATGTGAGTGTCCACACCAGACTGGGAAATGCAGAAACTGCATGTGATTATAGACTTTTGAACAGGTATTGTCATACATGGCCATCAGCTGCTTCTATTGAATATCATTGACTAAAGGAAAAAGATTATTGCAGAATGAATTACCACTTTTATTAACACTGTGCTTTTTTTCCCTTTCACTTCACAGTCCCTTATATTTGATGAGGTGGACCTGTCCGATGCAAGTGTTGCTGAATCGAGCACAAAAAACGTTAACAACAGCTTTACGGTATGATTTCACTTATCTTTTCTCTTTGCATGTGGTTTATCTAACAAGTGACTGTAGGGACATTTTTGGCAACTTCTTTAAATTGCCGCACTGTTATCCAGAATCCTGAACTACTGATGTAGAGATGTTATTTTGAATCCCACTGCAGAAGAAAGGAAATTTAATTTTAAAAAATTAAATAAAATTGGATATAAATAAATAGATAAATAAGTAAATAAAGAGAGTCACACCCAGCCTTAGGATCATATTAGACTAATTACACTAACCTCTCCTATATCCTACAGTGTGATCCTCACTTCATGACAAAAAGAAGACATTGTCCACATTTCCTTCAGGCACAGTGGGCACAGGAATATTTTTTAATGAGTTTTTGTAGATTTCCCCAAAGAACAAGTATTCATAAAGAGTGCTCTGAGCATCATTTCTTCCAGACATTTCCCCCTTTTACCTAAGAACTGTTTGCCATCAGAATGTCCACCGTGTTTGAAAATTTGAATTCAAATCAAAAATTGAGCATTTAATCTTCTCTAAATTTAAACATGACATGTTCGTTCCTTCTTTCCATACATCCTTGAAGCATCATCCTCCAACACCCGGAAGTAAATTGTGCATGTTCCTTTAAGGGCTGACAAAACAAGGCTGCATCTGCAAGGCAGAGTGCTGGCCAGTGCGAGATCGTGTTATGTAAATAGAATTGAGATGCTGAAACTGTTACAGCACCTCCTTACACAGGATAAAGCAGTGTGGGGTACATACTTTGCCTTAATGCCATTAACGACGAGTAAAGCTATTTCCAGTTTATATATTTTGATCCCCGGATCTGCGAGTTTATTTGCACATGAATGACTGCATACATTGTGAACTCTCCAGTATTTTTCCATCAAGTTTGGCCAAGTATCAAAAGAAACATGCAAGCATTTCAGTGCAAATATAGGCTTTGTTTGTGTACATGTTATATGGTAACCTTCTGAGTTTGAGAGACATATTTAATGATACTTTTTTTTCCTAGTCATTTACTTTAAAAGACATTTTACTCTTCTTGCCTTCTTCAAAATGGGCAGGCTGTTTGTAGCCATTGGGATAAGACTACCTGATGATCCAAAAAAGTGCCATGTAAATGTTAATTTACAAGAACTTTTACATCTTGTTCACATCACATAGCAGTTTAATGGACCAGCGTGGCTCTGTTATTTTTCATCCATTGTAAAGAAATAACCAATACTATAACCACTATAAATCTTTCACATGCCATTACGTCTCTTCATTTATCTACTTAATGTGTAATAAATCTTAAAGCAGTTCTTGGACCTATGCCACCATCTAGTAAAATGTAGGTCTTTGCTAAGTTGAGGAAGACCACATGAAGGCATGTAATGTAACCAGTTGAAATCAAGTACAATGTCATCAATTTTGTCACATTGTTGTTTGGTAATGTTTTTCCCTTACACATTCCTACCTCCCTATACAATGCCATCATTATTTAAACCAATTCAGGCAGCTGCCAACCATCATCCTTCTTCCTGGTTCATCAATATCCTACTTGGCCCTGTCCAACCCTTCCCACCCCATCCACATGATACTGGCTCTCTCCTCTCTGCACGCTCAGTCTTGATTGAGAAAAATGTTGACCATTCTTTTTCTCTCTCCCATTGATGCTGCTCAACCCACGGAGTTCCTGCAGCAGCTTGTGTTTACAGTTTCATTGATAATATTTCTGATACTTGGTATTGGCCCTGGCAACAAATCATACTGTCAACTTGCTATTAGTATCCGATGTAATCAAATTGTCAAGCATTATCTTACTGCTTTGTAGTGTTATTTAAATGAGACATATAGCTGTTCATTCTTTGTGTACAATACGTTTGTAAAAAGAATCTCCCCAATATCCTGTGATTAAGGGGTGATTTGTCTGAAGTTACCAAGATGTAAAGACAAGCTGATTGGCAAGATTGACATCATTCCTCCTGGGTGATGGTGTCTGTGTTGAGGTGGGTATAGTCCAAAATCTAGAGCTATCTCTTCTGGAGTAAGTCCAAGATAACACAAAATACATTCAGACAGATACATGGATAGTTAAGTTTTAGAGGGATATGTGGCCATATCTAGGCAAGAGGAACTAGCTCAGGCAATTTGGTCAGCACGCAGACCAGTTGGGTTGAAGGACCTATTTCCCAGCTCTTAAGTTGTCAATTCCTAGTTTGCATCTGGAATCCTCAGAGACACGATGGTGATCCAGATTGACAGGTCAATTCAATACTGAGAGAGTGCTGCACTGTCAGAGATTATTTGAATGAATCACTGGGAGAGATAGCACAGGCAAAAGTTAATGAGGTAGCAGTAATTGTTTAAAAATAAGTTGTTTCCCTAATCAAGAGATAAAATGTTGGAAAATACCCAGCAGGTCGAAAAAATGTTCAGAGAAAGACACTGTGTTCATTTCTTCTTTCAATCCACTGAGAGTCGTATAACATTTTCTGAATTTATTTCAGCTTTTCAGATACTGCAATAATTTCCAATTATTTGGATACATTTCCCTGTTTTACTGAGCATTTACTAATATGTGGAAGCTGAAGTAATCTCCTATAAAATAATTATCATTTTTCTCTTCCTTAAGGAGTATTGCTAAAGTATGTTTCTAAAACGAATGAATAAACGATCAATAAAAATATAATACTTGAGAAAGGAATATGTTTAAGTTTCAATGATAAAATAGTGATCCAATTTGACACTCTTACAATCATGCTTTTTTAGTGTTAGGCTAAAAGTAACTCTAAAATGTGCAGTTGGAGATTTGTCAATTCATCCTGTACAATGGACAAGTACAATTGTAATGGTATCAGGGATATTCCTGATTTTCCCCGAGATCAGCAACCTATAGAGAAAATCCTGTCTTTCCTGTACAAAATTAATTTTATGAAAATGATCTTAATGTTGACATTTAGTAAATTCATCAATTTCCTTTGATATTGCAATTTGAATTATTGTCAAGACAAATTAAAACTGCATCATATCTGGGAGAGAGGGTAAGAAGATTGAGAGAGAAAGAGAGAACCTTGAGGTAAACTGTGACTTTTAGGAGTCCCATAACTTTGGAAGGGTTTCATCTTTAAGAAGTTATAGCCATGGCCAGAAAGAAGTAGTATTGCTTCATTAAATTATTGACCTTAATGGCTTTTAATCAGGAACAATTCAGAATCAGAATTTATTGCCATGAACATGTCACAAAATATGTTATTTTGTAGCAACATCAAAGTGCTACATTATAAATCACATTACAAATTAAATAAAAATAGTGCCAGAAAAAGAAAAAGACAAAGAAAGGTAGTGTAGATGGTTCATTGTTCATTCAAAAATCTGATGGCAGTGGGGAAGAAACTGTCCTTGTCATGTTGAGTGCTTGTTTTCAGAATCCTGTTCCTTTATCCTGATGGTAGCAGAGTGAAGAGGACATGGCCTGGGTGGTTGGGGCCCTTAAGGATAGAGGTTGCTTTCTTAAAACACTGCCTCTTGTAGATGTCCTCGATGGAGTGAAGTCTGGTGCCTGTGATGTCGCAGGCCAAGTTAACAACCCTCTGGAGTTTTTTCTTGTCCTGAGTGGAGGCAACCCCAAACCAGGCAGTGTTACAACCAGCCAGAATTCCAGAATTCTCTCCAAGGTGCACCTGTAGAAATTTTTGAGAGTCTTCAGTGACATACCGAATCTCCTCAAACACCTCACAAAGTGTAGTCATTGAGAGCCTTCTTTGTGATTGTATCAACATGGAGGCTCCAAGTCAGATCCTCAGAGATGTTGACACCTAGATATTTGAAGTTCTTGACCCTCTCCACCTCTGACCCCTTGATAAAGACTGGTTCATGTTCTCCCAGTCTGCGTAGAGAAAAGACAAGGAGTTATTTGAGGAGAGAAGTTAGTGGAGTTGAGCGTCATTCCTTGACCTCACTCTGGTTTTGAGATGATGAGCAATGCACATCCAGTACACTGATCAGCACCAACAGCTGCACTGATTACATTTCTACCAGCTTCCTCTATGTTCTATTCCCTATATTGTCTCTTGAATTAATTCTTTAATTTAATTATTTAAAAATGAATTTATAAATGCAGCACAGTAACAGGCACTTCTGGCCCACCAAACTGTGTCACCCATACAGAGTCGGTATCAGAAGAGATCTAATTGGAGGATGTTAGGGTTATCGTGAGGGGGACACAAATGGCCATTTGAGAATGGGGTGGGGGCAGAGCAGGTGCCATTCCTGCCATGGACTCCTCCGTCTGCCCTGTCATCACAATCCCCTCTCCCTCCGACGTTTCAGAGAAGCATGCGTGCTTATAGCACATGGAGACAAAACCACATGATTCATTCTGGTGACACCCTTTCTGATGGCGTCACCTGGAGCGGCCCACAACCCCCAGTGATGCTAGTGCAGCGGGTGGGTGGAGGGGGGGGAGGTCACAAGAACTCATTGGGGGGCCATGGCCCGCAAATGCCCCCCATGACACCGACCCTGTACCCATATACACCCATATGATGAATTAACCAACTAACTCCTTATGTCTTTAGAATGTCAGAGGAAATTAACATGGTCATGGGGAGAACGTAAAAACTCCTGACGGTCAGTGGCAGATTCTCCAAAATTGATGTCATCAGATATTTCAAAAGTCCATCTACTGAGTCATACAACATGGAAACAGTCCTTTTGGCCAATTTTTTTCCTGCCAACTAAGATAGCCCCATTTGCTTCTGTTCAGCCAAGGTCCTTCTAAACCTATCCTAACCATGTCCTTGCCTAAATGTCTTTTGAAGGGACATTTCCCTCTGAAATGCTCTGATTCGTTCTGTCATCTTAACCTCTACTGAAACCACTTTCCGTGCAACTGTGGGCGATGTGAGTTCTTTTGGCTCCCACCTTTCCATCATGCAGACATCCAAACTTCTTGTCCAGGTAAAATGGCACTTCTTCCATTGTTGAATTGAATTGTTTATTGTCACATGGATCACGATCCCATGAAAAGCTTTGTTTTGCATGCGCAATCATGAAACAAAAGCGCAGGGTATACTGTTAATAAAGCAAAGTTCAGGATAGACAGAAAAGAAGAGTAAACCAGTGCAGGGGCATCAGCTTTTATCAACGAGAGATCATCCAGAAGTCTTTCATATTTCTCCTTGACCAAATCTCTGCTGCTTGCCCACTCCTCCAGATTTCTGTCCTTAAGCTCCTGTGCTTTCTTCCTCCATCCGTTGATAATCAAACTCCCTCCCTGATCTCTGTGTGTAACTCACTGAGAGATAACAGTGAAATATTGTCAGTTATTTTACTCTGCAAAAGTTGCCAATAAAAGAGTATTAACTTGTTTGATAAATCTGCATTTCCTTGTTTTAATGTGCACTAATCTGAAATTGAAATATAACTCAGATTTCCAACTCTACCTATCACAATATTTATTATATGGATTGAAGGATTTGGCATCAGTGCTTAAATTGCACTTTGCTGTTGATATTAACAATCTCGCCTCCAGAAGCAAGATTTATATTACACTGACAGCAGTACACTCAATCGTGTTCTCCATGTCTAGAAACATGCAGCTCAAAAGAGAAAAGTGCACCTAATTGGATTTTGTATGACTTTTTAAAAGTCACCCTTGTTAGAAGCTGGAGTTGTTTCCTCAAGGTGGGCATTTAATTTGCAAGTGGGTTTTGGAAATTGACTTGTCCATTGAAAGAAAATATCATTAGATGCGAGAGAATAGAACTAACCAGCTCTGAATTGGAAGGTTGTGGGTTCAACCATACTCTTAGAACTTGATTATAAAAAGGAGGCAAGGGATTGTGGCAATGTTGGAAAAGCTGTGTTCCAGATGAACCATAAAACTGAGAGCCCATCAGTCCCCTCCACTGGTTGTAAAAAAAAATTTTGTGACACTATTTTGAAAAAAAATAGAGGGTCTGACGAGATAATGTCTAATATTTTATCTTCATCATAGAATGTAAATAGTGTCTGGGCCTTATTGTTTTGCATAGCTGTTGAAGCTTACAATGTATGAATTATTTCTGTGCTTCCAATATTACAACTGTGGTTGTACCTAAGCACTTCTTTGGCTCAAAAGAACTTTAGAATGTAATAAAAGGTGCTACATAAATGTTTCCCTACTCACCTTAAATCTATGACTTTCAGTTTGAGACCCTCCTACCCTGGGAAAAAGACTATGATCATTCACCTTATCTATACCCTCGTGATTTTATGTTTCTATATGGTCACCCCTCAGCTTCCTTGGGGAAACAGTCTCAGCCTATCTAGTTCTCTCCTTATAACTCCAACTCTTGAGTCCTGGTAGCTTCCTTGTGAATCTTTACTACACCATTTCCAGCTTAATGTCATCATTCCTATAGCTAGGTGGACAGAACTTCACACAACACTCAGTGTGGTCTCATCAATGTCTTGTTGGTTGTTATATGACGCCCCAACTATTGTACACAATGTCCTGACCATTTAAGTCAAGAATGTCAAGTGCCTTCTTCACAACAGCGTTTACTTGTGCTGCCACTTTCAGAGAATTATTTTCTGTACCCTGGAATTATACCCTGCGGCTCTGTTCTACAACACTCTCCAGGAGTCTGCCATTCACTGTTCAAGTCCTTCCCTCGTAAAAACACAACACTGGAGAAACTTAGCTGGTCAAACAGTGTCCTTTATGTAGCAAAGATAAAGATGCAGAACCAACATTTTAGAAAAATATCGGCAGGTGCTCAAATAAAATGGTAGAGGGGGCAGGGGCAGGGGGAAGAGCATGGTTCCAAAGGCAGGAGGTATTAGGTGGATAAGGGAGGGGGGGCGTACATCAGCAAGCAGGGGGAGGTAGGATGGCTCTGTGAATGGAGGGTGGAGAGCTGGAGGAAAGAAAACAAAGGGAAAGGGATAACCAAGTTCTGCCCTAGGTTCACTTCAAAAAATGCAACTTTTTTTTCCCAAAATGCAACACTATATTTGCCCTGAAACACAGGAAACAGAATGTCATCCTGACGTCTCATTTAGAGCCACAGTATCTCCTGTCTGTAACCCTAACTGTTGAGTTTCCTTTCACTGCAGCTCTTCTTGTCTCTACCCTCCCCTACTGTGCCACAGACCTGACTGCTACTACTGCATCTCACTGAAAGCCCATCTCCCCACCCCCCCCACTCTCCCCACCAACTAATCCAATATGATTTGCTTTGTAGTGAGAGGAAATGGCTATAGGGGAATCCTGCTCTCTGCCTACTCCTTCTATCTTTCCTGGCAACTTCCTTTGGTGTGACCACCTCACTAAACCTCCCCTCTATGATGTTAACAGATGCACCTGAGTGAATCCAATTCCGGTGACAGCAGCTCAGCACAGTCAGCGCAAAGCTGCATCTGGACACATTTCTGTAGTTTGAAGGAACATTGAAAGATTTCCTGATCTACTACATCCTGCATGAGGCACATATGATCCTATCTGCCATCTCAAAACTGCCAAAACTATAGAGGAAAGTGAGAGGTCTTAACTCATCTTACTTTCCCACTGCTCAGCCTCCTTGCTGCAGCTTCTTGAACCAAGGCCTCAGCCCTGCACATAGTTTAAAGGTGAGATAGGAAGGATTTAGGAGGGACCTGTATGTACTGACAATAACCACACCAGCAGTGTGAGTATAAGACAGCTTTAATAAACTAATACGTACACTAAGAGGTCTTGTCTCTCTGCAAGACGAACCTGGAAGGCTAGACTGTAGCTCTGGACTGCTTTATATACAAGGTTACCGGGATGATCCCTGGTGACCTAGTGGTATAATTACATATCACCATGTTGTGAGGCAATGTTTTCACTCTCCACATCTGGAATGAGGTGTCCAAGGAAACTAGAAGCAGGCACAATGACAACACTCAAAAGCATTTGGAAAGATTGGAGGGGTTTGGCAGGATATGAACAATCAAAGGCAAGTTGGATTAGACCAGAATACCAACTTATTCAAAATGGACTCACTGGCAGGAAGGGCCTGTTCTGTCTGTATAGTTTCATGCAGCCTTGAAGCAGCCACTTTTACAATGGCCGCTCTGTAATAGTTCAGCACATTTTAAAATCTTCCCACTGGGATCTGCTTGCTAGGCCTGTCGGAACCACAATCCATGGGAATTTTGCCCACTGCTAGCAAAGGAGCATCTGCAGTTATTCACTGTTGAGCAAGTGTTGACATAAATGAAGATCTCTTTGGTGAATGAACTACATAACTTGATTCTGGCAGTGTTACTGGATTCGCTGTGAGTGCTACTTGGTGCTTTGGAGGTAGGGACTACGATGAGAGCTCAGTGTTAAACAGGGATGCCAAGGATTCGGATTGTCCAGGAAGATGAAAAGTGTAGTATTCATGATGTTTTTATAGAAACAGGGAAAAAATAAAAACTCCATATTCATTACTGACACAGATAAATGTAGCTCAATATCTTTCATCAGCAGACAAACTCATGAGTTCACAGGAAAGGCCACTCAGCCCCTCAAACCTATTCTGCCATTTGGCTGGAATGTAGCTGATCTTAAATCAAGGATCCTCTCTCCACAGAGCAACCTTTCAGCCTTTGGTTATCATGTTTATCTGTCTTTGCCTTAAAATTATTCAAAAACTCGCGGGCACTCCCTTCTGAGAAAGAAAGTATGAAACTTTCAAGATGCTCTGAGAGAGAAAAAATATTCATCATATCTGGTTTAAATCATTTCTTATTTTTAAACAGTCACCACTAAATCCTACAATAGCAACATCCTCTTTACGTCCACCCTGTTAAGTACCCTCAAGTGTTTCAATCAAATCATCTCTCATTCTATTAAGTTTATGTGGATGGAAGACTGTCCTTCATAAGTCAACCTTCTCATTCCATTTACTAGCTTAGTGAACTGTCTCTGGACGACTTCCAATGCATCAACATCCTTTTTTTTGTCAGGAGACTAATGGGTTAACTTTTATTTACGCAGAGAGTGGTTGGTGTATGGAACAGGCTGCCAGAGGAGGTAGTTGAGGCAGATAACATAACAACATTTAGGAAAAATTGGACGATACATGGATTGGTTTTGAGGGATATGGGCCAAACGAGGCAGGTGAGACTAGTGTGGTTGGGAGATTTTGCTCAATGTTGGCAAGTTGAGCTGAAGAGCCTGTTTCTATGCTGTATGTCTCTCTTTGTATAATAATGCAGACAGTACTCTGAATTTCATCTCACTAATGTCTTATATAACTGAAGTATTAACTCCCTTCTTTTATATTCAATTCCCCCTGCAATAAACAAGAATATTACACTAGCTTGATATTGTTTTGCAGCAACTGCAAACTAACCCATTGTGAACAATGCAAAAGGACACCCTGATCCTTCTGCATCTCACAGTTCTGCAATCCCTCGCCATATGCTTCTTTTTTTCTAGTCGAAGTGAAGATTTTTCCATATTCCCATTTTATGTTCCATTTGCTAGAGCTTTGTCTACTAGCTAAACCTCTCTCTATCCCTTCATAGCATTCTTAGGTTCAATTTGTTACCTGCCATCAACAAATTTAGTGACTATATCCTTTATCCAAGTCATTTATATAAATCTTGCAAATATACATATAATTTTGTCTATCCAAATGGAAAAAGGCCCATTTATGCCTCCACACTGTTTCCTTTCTTCCAGCTAATTTTTGACCCACACCAATATATTGACTCATCCCCTTTGAGCTTTTACTTTCCACAATGTTTGAAGTGTTACCTTATTCAGTACCTTGTGGAAATCCAAGAATATGCAGCACACCGTATTTTTTTCCAAAGAACTCCAATAAATCAAAAGGAAAGTAAGTTTTTACTCATACCTCCAAAATGCAGGAATGAGTTTATGAAAGTACGATGTAGCCTTGTGGCTTAAGTATTGGATCAATAAAGTCAAAATCAGAAAATGACGTCTGTTTTACACAAAGTATAGATGGCAGGAAATTGTATGACAACTTGAATTTTTACATGGGAATTCATCATATGAGATGTAGAATTACATGGAAATTTCAGTACTAAGGTAGTTCATTTGGCCTATTTGATGTACCAATGTTTATCCCACACCAGTCTCCTTACTTTGTTCAACTATATCTATTTTCTTTTTTCTCTAAGTTCGCACCCAGTAATTTTGGATTTCTTAAATGTGAATTACTTGTATTTGCATCCACTTGCATCCAGAGGCTCTAATAGCTCAGTGGTTAGAGCTCTGGTCTTGTAAACCAGGGGTCCTGAGTTTGTTCCTTGTTGGGGCCTCTTTTCTGTGAGGGGTGCTTGACAAAATGGCAACTCTCTATCTTCATTAAGGTAGATAAAAGTTAAAGAATTTCATCTATGTTACATTCTAAATGTAGTATTACATGACAATAATGGAACCTTTACCTTTTACCTTTCACTTTATGACATAATGTCATAATTTTAATATGGTAAGCTCCACTTAATTTTACAATTGCCAGTTGGTATATGTGTCTTTCTTGAAAGCCTTAGACCATCTGAAAATCCCTGTTTAGGCCTGAGGTGAAACTGATTGATGTGCAGTATTAACTTGAGAGCCTGAGACTGATTTACAGGCTTTTATTCACAATGGACAGGGACCTCGTCCTGTGCTGTGACCTGGGCTTTCTGGGGAAGGATCAAGGTGTTAGAAGCTTTATACAAGGTCAAAGAAGGACAGGGTCACAGATGTAATCACAGAACAGAGTGGAGCCAGGTAATCAGGAATACAGCAGTTCACCACACTGATACCTACTTTAATCACAAGAGTGTCTTTTTCCAAACATTCCATGCCAGGAATGATGGTAAGTCCTGGAATCATTACCAAAACCTCACCTTTTAAGCCTTACAATATCTTCCAGTCAAAAAAACTCAAAATTTTAGCAGCAGTAAATGTTGTTGTAAACACACATACAGTATTGGCAAGGAGAGATGCAAGTCTATGTAATTTTGTTTATCTTAACCAGGACAAAAAGCTTATGCAGACTCTCTCTCTTGCTCATCTTTTGAAATTTGGTATTGTTTTGTTCATCACTGCAGTTTTATAGTTTTATATCTCGAAACAAGACTTAGCAATCAGGAATTGACAGGTAATTCTTAAAGCAGAAAAAGAACTCTATGTTAAATGAGAAGTTTGGAACATTTTGTATACTTTTGAATGCTTTGTATGACTTTACAATTTTTATCAATAGTTTGTTGGTTTTCAGATGTCAATTTTCTGATTCTGAATTTCCATCCATGCATTAAGATCTGACTTTATGAAGTCACCTGTAAATTTGAAAACAAATATTTAGTTCATCCATATCAATATTTAGTGTCTGAGAGGGAGGGACATTAGTGGTGAATTAGTTGAATTATATTTAAAATAATAATGGAAAAGTTATTGAATGGCATGTGCAATTTTTGCTCAGTTATAAGGTCACCTTTTCCATTTCCACTGCAAAGATTTGAGCTAAGTTGCCTTCAGAAGGCAGAGATAGGTCTTGTCAATGAGCGGGCACAGTCCTTGCTATGATGAAAGCTCCTTTGATGGTTCTAGGATAGAATTCAGGATAATTATCCAGCCACAATGAAGAAATGACAATCTGTTCCAGCGAACAATGGTCTGTGGTTTGTAGAGAAACCTTGAGGTGATAATATTTCTATGGCTTAGTTTATCTTATTTTTCTCATTGGAGGTCACAAGGGGGGAGATGCTGAGGGAGTAAGTTTGTTGCGCTGTTTCATTTCATCCTCTGGACAGTGAATAACCAAAGAACAAAATGTGGAATTTTGTGTTGTGTGCCCAGATATATTTTCCCTGGATGGTACAGGCTTCTTGAAATCCATTGAGTGTTATTTTGCATTCTTGACTTAGCCTTGGCAAGGCTTTGATCAGTTTGGGTGTAATCCATGTACCACTGAAAACTTGACTATTTCCTGTCTTGGCTAATGATCCAAATGGAAGATCCAGTCTCCCTAATTTTTCAACAGCTGATTTATTCATTCTTTTCTTTCCAATTATTTTAATTTGTATTCCTGTCACTCAAAGGGCACCGTTTTATTTATGAACAGCTGCCCTGCCTATTGATTGGTTTGGCATCTACCTTCAGGGATACTGTAAATGCCACGATTTGTCTTGGACATTAAGTAAGATGCCAACTGCCTGTACTTTGTGGAACAGACCTAAAACAAAACTGGACACTGGTATGTGTTCTTCAGTCTCCTTTATCCAATGGAATTATTTACATTCATGCACATAGAAAAGTGGATATTTTTCAAACTGGTTCATACTAATACAGGTTTAATGATTGGAACCTGTCCAAATAATGCTCTCATTCTGAATTTGTGTAAACTGATCTGGTTTAAAATCATTTGGATATATTTGATGGCATCAATGAGTTCAGTTAAATTTTCTGGACATAAAAGTGTCTTCATTATTTGCCTCAAACTCAATGCATCAGTGAAAATTTGCATTCCCTTCACTGTGTGTAAAATGTAACTGAAATGTGGATTCGGCAAGGAAATCAGAACACATTAGGATTAAAGGAGCAATTTTATGGCTTTTATTATGCATAAATGATTTGCTGTCTCTGCATTATGATTGGTTGTTTGAGGGTTTTCTTTAAGGAGATGAGGCAGCTCCCAGCGGTAATGACATTTCTGAAAGATAATAATGTTTAAAATGTAATTTCTTGTTCAGAGATTGAGAATACCCAGCTCAAAGTTCCTCTCATGTTACAGAGTCTCAGTTAATGGGACAGCAGACCTCAAAATCAAACTCAGAGGAACGAGCACTTGATTCACATTGTTGCTTGATTTTTAAAAATAAATTTAAATGAAATTAGAATTACAGCATGGTAACAGGCCCTTCCAGCCCATGAGCCCTGCCGCCCAAATGCACGCATTAACCTACAAACCCTGTATGTTTTTGGAGGTGGGGGTGGGGGGGGGAATACTGGAGCAGCCGGAGGAAACCCATGTAGCCATGAGGAGAATATACATACTCCTTACAGCCAGCACCGGACTTCAACCCAGTCACTGGCGCTGTAATAGCATTGCAGTAACTGCTGTACTAACCCTGTTGAGTATCTAAATAATTCAGAAGGAGGGCAATTGTGCATTCTCGTACAGGGCTTTCGTATCCCTGCAAAGCTCTTGTCCAGGATCTGTTTTCCTTTAAAAAGTTACTGTTTAATCCAGTAGTTCTCAACCTTTTTCTTTCCACTCACATACCGCTTTAAATATTCCCTATACCATAGGTGCTCTGTGATTAGTAAGGGATTGCTTAAGTTGGAAAGAAAAAGTTTGAAAACCACTGTTTTAATTGTACCTAATTGACTCATTATGTGCACAGTTTCATAATTCCAAAGGAAATGGGCCAATGACAGTTTTACTCATGCAAAATATTTCGGTAATAATTGGGTCTAGAGCAGTGATTCTCAGCCTTCCTTTCCCACTCACATACTGCCTTAAGCAATCTCTTACTAATCACAGAGCACTTATGGCATAAGGATTACTTCAAGTGGTATGTGAGTGGAAAGAAAAAGGTTGTGAAACACTGGTTTAATCTGTTACCAGCACACTATCTGACAATGCACTCTAGGTCAGGTAAACAGAAATCTGCAGATCTGTAGTACATAAAAGTACTGGAGAAACTCAGTAGATCATACAGCATCCATAGAAAGCAAAAGCCAGTCGACATTTCGTACCTGACCTCTTCTTCAGGAGAGGTACGAAAGTGGGGAGCGGAGGGGAAGATGTGTCTGGTGGTAGGATCCCATTGGAGGTGGCGGAAATTGCAGAGAATGATATGTTGGATGCGGAGGCTGGCAGGATGGTTTGTGTATGGCAGTAATGGAAATTCATCTTACAGAATTCACAAATCACCACCAGAAATATGAGGTGAAGAATAAAATATCCCATTACAGACTTTATGTGAGGAAAAAAAATAGCTATATAAACACAAAATGCCAAAGCACCACAACAAATTTAATGAACTTTTGTTATGGGTTCACATTATGGACAGTTTACTTGGAGCAGAACATTTCTGTAATGCAGAATGTCTATAGTAACTCCTCTCTGTATTGTTTGCAAGCTACCTAAATCTTCTAGTTGGTGATCCTGTGTGGAAACAATTACCTCTAAATCAAAAAGGTTTTATATTTTTGAATATCTCACATTTTAATCAGTGTCAATTAACTGATCATTTATCTGATACTCCTTTTGAGGGATCTTATTCACAAATTGCCACTCTTCACAATGATTGACTGCACATCAAATTATAATAATTGGCCAAGAAGAATTTTGTAGTTGAGGATGTCATTTCATTGCAAAACTGCAAAATCTTTCTTCAAATGTACCAGATTCATCTTGACATGTTTAATATATTAACCTGGTGATTTGTGCTTATTTGGAAACCATTTCAGGCATATATAGACAAGGAAGGACTGTGTTTCAATCAAGCATTAACATATGGAGTATTAGCAGTCATCAAGAGTGTAAAACATGACTGATATTTTTTCTCCTCTGTTGCCCTGAGTAGACAAGTTAATTAAAACATTTTCACTACTCAATAATGCAGATTGAATCTAACCCCTCTTATTTTGTATGATTTTATATCAAAATGACTAGTCAGTCACCCATTTGGTCAGCTCATGCACAAAGAGAAATCTTGTCATAGAATCGTGAAAAATTGGGTACAGGAGAAGGTCATTCAGCTGCACCATCATTCAATGCAATCGTGGCTGATCATGTGACCTCAGTATCCTGTTCCTGCTTTTTTTTCCATATCCCTTAATGCCTTTAGCCATAAGAGCAACATCCAACTCCTTTTTAAATATATTGAATGAGCCGACCTCAACAACTTTCTGTGGTAGTGAGTTTCACAAGATCACAACTCTTTGATTGAAGAAATTTCTCATCTCATTCCTAAATTGCTTATTCCTTAGACTGTGACCCCTTGTTCTGGAACATTCATCTTGCCTCTGCTCTGACTGGTATTTTAGATGTCTCATTGACATCCCTTCATATTCTTTTAAATTCCAATGAGTATAACCCTTGTCTTTGTAGTATTTCTTCAAATGTCAATCTTGCCATCTCAGGAATCAATCTAGTGAACCTTTATTGTACTCCTTCAATAGCAGGAATGCCCTTTCTTAGATTAAGAGACCAAAACTGTACACAATACTCAAGGGCTCCCCAAGGCATTATACAATGGAAGTTAGAACTGCTTTAGCAGACAGCTATTGTTTTGTTTTATTGGAGGTGATGTTACATGATATGTGGGAATGGGTGGTGAGCCTAAATGCAGTTGCTCTGGTCGCAAGGGAGCCTTGTTTCTCTTTTGTTGGATTTGTTCTCTTTTGGATTTGTTCTCTTTTAAGGGTCGGCACAGTTAGCATAACAGTCAGTTCAATGCTATTACAGTGCCAGCTACCCGGGTTCAAACCCACTGCTGTCTGAACATTTTCCCTGTGTCTGCATGGGTTTCTCCTTGGTTCTCCAGCTTCCTCCCACCCTTCAAAACTATACATGGGTTGCAGGTTAACTGATGCATTTGATCTCATGGCTGGCCTGGAAGGGCCTATTTCCAGGCTGTACATCTAAATTTAAAATGGAAGTTACCATGTGGAGCCCAGATTAGTGGTAAAGGAAGGATGGATGGGGGTTTTAGCAGGAATTGAAGAGAAGTAAAGGTGGAGTTGAGCAGTGTCATGCAAATACAGCAGCAAGTTTCTATAATGTATGTAGTTCATTCCATCTCAGCACTTAATATAAAACCCAAGGGTCTAATTTTCCCAGGGAAAGTGACAGAGTGAGTTCATGAACTTTGATCTCAGTGATATTTTCTTTCTCATCCACATGTGGGACAATCATTCTAATAATTCCTAATGGATGGTAAGATAGATTCGTGTGTCTAGGAAAGATGTGTAGAAGCTGGCAGTGTTCTTAGATGAAAAGAAGTTAGGTAAGAAATGGGAGGTCAAGGATATGTCCTTGCAGGGAATACCAGAGATGGTAGTGCAGACATGGGAGGAGAAATTTTGATAGATTGGAGAGATTTCCATTTACACTTGGATGAAGATGAAGAAGCATTGAAGGTGAAAATCATCTCCAGGCACATGAAAAGCTGCAGATGGGTTGAGAAATATGTATAGAGGTGCATTATTTATTAGATCAGTGGTTTTGAAACCTGTTTTGGTACCTGACTGAGGGTAAAATATTTGTCCTGGTTTTTCATGCATTTCTTTATCTGGAAGAAATAATTTATTCATATTTACATTAATTATATAAAAAGTGCATGGAATTCCAAATCCAACCACTGAAGTCCCAAGAAACAACATCCAGCACAACAGCATTTATTCCTGTATGAGAGTCATAGCATCATGCCAAATGGAACAGGCTCTTCAGCCCAACTTGTCCATGTTGACCAAGTTGGTATTCTAGGTTATTATACTCTTGTACCTCTCTGTTTTCAAGAATCATGTACTTTCAAGGACATGTTTAAGTTTGTGCAGTGAACTGGAATTCACTGTCTATGGGTAGATTAGATGACTGGTCCCTCCCCTTGGCTCTGCCCCCGTAAGTCCTGATATAAACTGTTTCCCGCCTTGCTTCCAATTTGCCTGCAGACCATTGTAGATATCGGCTGTTAACTGTAAGCTAATAAAAGCATGTTTGTACTCCACACGTCTCTAAGTATTATCAATCACGTTACAATTTTATTAGCTTACTTTTGGAAATGGAATGGAAGCCCTATTGAAGCCAAGCATGCTCCAGGTTGACCCTCTGTCCTCAGAGGCCCCGGAAGAATTCACCTACTGGTTGGAGTGCTTCCAATCTTACCTAACGGCCATTCAAGAAGTCTTCCACTCCGACAGCCTTTGGAGATCGGCCCTCCTCTCCCAAGTCAGTCCCAAGGGATATGTAGTCATCAGGGACTGTGCAATGTACGAGACGGCCATTGAAGGCCTGAAGGCCCACTACATGAGGCCTCAGAACGACGTGCTGGCGAGACATCGACTCTCTCAACGTCAGCAATGACCGGGTGAATCGGTGGACGACTATGTTCTGGAACCATGGACACTGACAAGGAAGTGCCACTACGAAGCAGTCTCAGCCCGGGTGAGAGAAGAAGAATGCTCAGTCTTTTTTGCCAAGGGTAGGTGATTCTAGAACAAGAGGGCACAGTTTTAAGGAGAGAAGAGAGATATTGATGAGGGACCTGAGAGCTATCTTTTTCACTCAGAGTGGGGTCCATATCTGGAACAAGTTGTCAGTGGAACCAAGCACGATTTAGAAGTTAAAGATACGTTTCGGCAGATATCTGGATAAGAAGAAAGATGTGGACGAAATGCAGGCAAATGGGACTAGCACAGAATGCCAACTTGGGCGGTATGTCTCTATGGCTCGATATCTGACAATAGCAATCAAATTTAAACTCTTCCTTATACCTTGACTGTGTCTTTCTTCCCAGAGGAAATAACTTTGCATTGTCATAAACAGTTAATTCATATCAGCCACCTGAGAATTAAAATTCACTCTCACCAATCGCCATAGATTGCGGGCTCTGAGTCACTTGGCTGGCTTCTTGGCTAATCCCCTATTAGAATGATCACATTGCAAATTTTCTGGCGGTCCTCCTACATGTCCCATTATTGTCACTGATAAAAATATGAACTTGCCTGTTTCCTTTTCTTACATGATACTAGTGTACAATTTGTAATAATTCTGTTGTATGTAAAGCAGGAAGTGGCAAAAAGTATGGCCACTCAGACCAGGCTACCAAATATGTTGAGAAAAATGAACTCACTGCTCAATAGCCTATAAGACCAAGCCTCCATCGCGAACTCCCACCCTGGCTCTGGGAGCATATGGGGCTCTCTCTCTCTACCCTCTGACTTCCCCAACCCTCCTCTCCCTCCCTTGGACTCTTCCTACCCTCCACCTCTTGATCCATCCCTCCCTAACACCCTCTACCCTATTGAACCCCCTATCCCCTGCCTGGTCTTCACCATCCCCTCTGACCTTCCTCTCTCTTGGAGACTGATCACTGTCCTCAGTAGAGGCCTCACCTTTGTCCCCCTTCACTCCACACTTCAACGAGATCCATTACAGCATTTCGTAATGCTGAACTCTTCTTCTGTCGGCTCCATGCCTACCCCCACATGATTCTCCACCCGTTCCCCCCTCCCCTCCACTGCAGATCCTTTTCCCTTCTTCTGCTTTAAAATGTCTTCCTCCTTTTGGACACCATTCTGGTCTTTTGCTTTGGACCTTTATATTTTCAACTGCTGCTGTGACATCGACTGTATTGACTTCAGTACTTCCTTTACTCATTCCAATCTCACCACCTTGGAATGACTGGCCCTTCATTCTCTCTGCACCAATCCAAACCTCACCATCAAACCCAGAGACACCTCTATCAGGCCAAAGCCAGATGACAACTCTCAGACACCTCCTCTTACGTACCCCTCCAACAGGACCCTGCAAAAACTCATCAAACGACTCTATCATGCACAATCAATGAACTCGTCACTTCTGGTCATCTCCCTAGCACGGCCTCCAACCTTATTGTTTTCCAAACACATACAGCTCATTTCCACCACCTACCTAACATCCACAAACCCAATTGTTCTGGCAGACCCATTGTGTCCAGGTGCTCCTGCCCCACCAAATTGGTCTCTGCTTACCTCAACTCTGCTTTGTCCCCCCCCCAGTCCAGTCCCTCCCCATCTACATCCGGGATACTTCACAAGTCCTCCATCACTTCATTAACTTCCAGTTCTCTGAACTCGATTGCCTCATGTTTACCATGGACATCCAATCCCCACACTCCCCCCATTCCAAAGGCCTCAAACCCTTCATTTCTTTCTGGACAATAGACTCGACCAGTCCCCTCCACTATCATCCTCCCCCAACAGGCAGAACTGTCCTCACCCTCAATAACTTCTCCTTTGACTCACCCCACTTTCTCCAGGTCAAAGGGGTAGTCATGGATACCTGCAGGGGCCTAAGCTATGCCTGCCTTTTTGTTATCTCTGTGGAGCAATCCATTGCTACAATCCCACACAGGCAAGGTCCCTCAACTCTTCCTCTGCAACATTGCTGACTACTTTGGTGCTGTCTCAAGAACCCATGATGAACTTGTCAACTTCATCCACTTTGCTGCCAACTTTCACCCCAACCTCAAATTCACACCCCATCTCTAGCAACACTCTCCTTTTCCTCGATCTCTCTGTCTCCATCTCGGGAGACAAACTCTTGACAAACATCTACAAACCCACCAACTCCCACAGCTATCTCGACTAACTCTTCCCACCCTATCCCCTGTAAGGATTCCATTCCATTCTTTCAATTCTTCCGTCTCCGTTACATCAGCACTCAGGATGAGGACTTCCATGTCAGATCATCAGAAATGTCCTCTTTCTTCAAACAATGTGGTTTCCCCCCCCTCCCACCATCAACTTGCCCCTCACCTGCATATCCTCCATACCCACACACAAGGACAGAATTCTTCCTGTCCTCATCTAGCACCCCACCAGCCTCCGCATCCAACACATCCTCCTCCGACATTTCTGCCACCTACTAAGTGATCCCAGAACTAGGCACATATTGCCCTCTCTGCCTTCTGCAGGGACTGCTCCCTCTGTGACCCTCGTGCATTCTTCCCTCCCCACCAATCATCCCTTTGAAACCTACCCCTGTAACCACAGGAGATGCTCCGCTTGTGCCCACGCCTTCTTCCTCGCTATCGTTCAGGGGCCCAAACTGTCCTTCCAAGTGAAGCAACATTTCATTTGTGAGTTTGCAGGGGTCATCTACTTTAACCGGTGCAGATGGAAGATTGCTTTGTTGAGTATCTCAGATCTGTCCGCCACAATAGTGTGGATCTCCCATTTCAGTTCCCCAGCTGGGCACACTCCAACTGGATGGAATTAACATTGATTTCTCTGGCTTTTGATAAACTCCCCTTCCACCATCACCTTGTCCCAGCTCTCTCTCTCTCTCTCTCTCGACCTTTTCCCTCTGTCTCCCTTTGCAGAGACAAAATCAATTCTCACCCCTCCCCTTAACATGTCTAATGTACACCTTTTGTTGGTCTGGATTCCTCCCCCACCCAGCACTGACTCTATTCTGAGATTTCCTGTTTTTGCTTATTCTTTCCTTATGCCTTGAAGAAGGACTCAGGCCCGAAATGTCGGCAATATATCTTTATCGGCTATGGATGATACAAAACTGGCTGAATTCCTCTAACATTTCTGTCTGTTTCTAACTACTATCACCGTGACTGCAGACTTCTGTGTTTCACTCACTCTCTTCTATCTCGCATACTCTGGAGTCAGAGCAGAGTTTTTCTGTCTGAGAAAACTAACCCCATCAGGTTGTTATTGTTATTTTTTAGATTTTTTTAAATTATTATTTGCAAGTTGTACAATCACTTGAAGATGGGTTAGGGACTAAGACTAATTTATTTGATTGCAATGTGATGAGCTTTAAATCTCTTTGATGCTGTCATTATTCCCCAGGGTCATTTTTATAATCCCCTTTTTACAGCCATTTTGAAATAAAGCATGAAATGAACAAGAATTAATCTTTCAAGTCAATATTCTTGCATCAAAACTGTTTATCATAGCACCTGCCAGACCCACTGTCCAGCATTTTCTATTTTCCCATGGAACATACAATATCTGCATTATTTTATCTTTGTGACAAATGTTGGATTGCACATTAGAACATAGAACAGTACTGCACAGTTTGGGCCTTTCACCCCATGATGTTGTGCTGACCTATTTCTTTCTTTGGCTTGGCTTCGCGGACGAAGATTTATGGAGGGGGTTAAAAAGTCCACGTCAGCTGCAGGCTCGTTTGTGGCTGACAAGTCCGATGCGGGACAGGCAGACACGATTGCAGCGGTTGCAAGGGAAAATTGGTTGGTTGGGGTTGGGTGTTGGGTTTTTCCTCCTTTGCCTTTTGTCAGTGAGGTGGGCTCTGCGGTCTTCTTCAAAGGAGGTTGCTGCCCGCCAAACTGTGAGGCGCCAAGATGCACGGTTTGAGGCGTTATCAGCCCACTGGCGGTGGTCAATGTGGCAGGCACCAAGAGATTTCTTTAGGCAGTCCTTGTACCTTTTCTTTGGTGCGCCTCTGTCACGGTGGCCAGTGGAGAGCTCGCCATATAACACGATCTTGGGAAGGCGATGGTCCTCCATTCTGGAGACGTGACCCATCCAGCGCAGCTGGATCTTCAGCAGCGTGGACTCGATGCTGTCGACCTCTGCCATCTCGAGTACTTCGACGTTGTGCTGACCTATATAAACCTACTAAACCATCAATCTAACCCTTACCTCCCTCACAGTTTAGAACCCACCCCCATTTTGCTATGTAAGAGTCTTTTGAATGTGCCTGTCATTTCAGCCTCCACTTTCCCCATGGCAATGTACTCCAGGCACCCACCTCTCTGTGTAAAGATGCTGCCTCTGACATTTCCCCGCAACTTTACGCCACTCACCCCAAACAAATGTTCTCTGATATTGGCCATTGCCACCCTAATAAAAGATGCTGGCTGCCCACTATACTTACACAACCTTTCTTCATAAGACATGTTCTCTAATCCAAGCAGCATCTTGGTAAATCTCCTCTGCACCCTCTCAAAAGGTTCCACATCCTTTCTGTAATGAGGCAACCAGAGCTGACCACCACTTCGTGTAGTCTTAGCAGAGTTTTATAGAGCTGCTATATTGCCTTATTGTACTTGAACTCAATGCCCTGACTAAAGAAAGCCAGTACACATTGTTTTATTTACATTTTCAGTTTACTGTATTTGGAAATAATTCTGATAGATCCAGCCCATTGCCATCTTTGCTGAGAAATGCAGACATTTAAGAGCTTCTTCCATCAGTGACATTGCCATCCAGGGAATGGAGTGAAAGCTCTGCAGAGCTTACCGGGTTTTCACATGCATTTAACAATTTATCAAGCCATTTAAGGGAAATAGGAAAGAACATGAAGGAAAAGGAATGAAAATCAAAAACTGCAGCTGCTTGAAACTGGAAATAAAAATAGAAAATACTAGAAACACCCAGCATGGCAGACAGCATCTATGGAGGTAGAAAAAGAGAATTACAGTTTCAGCACGAAAACATTTCATCAGAACTAGAAAAGAGAGAAGCCAAGTTAGTTGTACATTGTGGAATGTATGAGTGGGAATGGAGAGGTCAAAGGGATTATATCTAATAGGGAGGGGCCAGGGATATGTGGTTGAAGAAGCCCTCTGCTGATAGAATTAGTGAATTGGTGGAAAGGAATAGGATCTGTTGATGAATTAAATGAAGTGCTGTAGGAACAGGCTTTCACAGAATTACAAATCCAGCGTGGATCGGGTGATCTGAATATTGCGTTTGTTGGATGTGGATTCTATGAAATTGAAAAAGTAACTTTTATTATGTGAAATCTTCACAATTTCTGTCATAAAATTTTGATATTTTGTTGCAGCCAAGCCAAGTTGTTTGTGTGTACCCCACAGCCGGCCATTTATTAATGCGAGAATCATCAAACTTCTCAAAAGTCCTCTAATCTCCATTGTGCCATACACTGCACTTAGTGAATTGCTTTTTTGCTCCCTCATTAAGATTAAGCTTTCACAAGAAGTGTATTACTTTGAAAGCATTTCCTCTTTCAACATTAACTGGAGAGAGAATACAAAATTCTTTGTGCCAAAAGCTTCTAAATTCTGTGCTTGTTCAGACTGGCCCATTGGTTGTTTTTAATACCCAATTAACTCATGAAATGTGATCATATAAATTTTATTTTGCTACTATATTTGACTTGAGATTTATTAACTGTCTGAAACAATGCAGTCCCGCTGTTGGAAACATTAGATACAGTTCGAGAAACAAAAAAGCTTTACAGGGCTTTTTGGCTGGAATTGATCAGCTTTATACGGGAATATGAAGCTGACCCATTTCTAAAAATATCCCATGTGGTGATGAAAACAGGTACATTTGCTAATGTGCAAATGGAATTTTGCTTGTATGCAGCTGCAGTTGGAATATTGTTCTCAGTCTCTTGATTCATTTTCAGGATCCGGATATTACTGGCTGTTTTATTGGCCATCCTGAAATACTCCTGAGAAGATAGGGATGAGTCACATTTTTGATCGACTGCAGACTTTCTGGTGAAGGATGTAGTTAGGCTGACTTCCAGCAGTGAGATCCATCCATAATGAAGGAATAGCAATGTATTTCCAGATCAGAAAAATAAATGACTTGGAAGGGAAACCTTCCCCATGTGCCTCCTGCCCTTGTCGTTCTTGGAGGTGGTGGGCACATATTGTAGCCACTTTGCACTGGTGTTAAAGGGAAGGAATGTATTGGGAGATGGATGTTGTGCCAGTTTTTCTGAGTCTGTTAAAGCAGAACATCAAATCATACGACGAGTTATCTATTACAGTGATTCATCCATTTAAGAAATACGCAGATGCAGGAAATTTGTAATTAAAATAAGAAAATGCCTGAGATACTCAATAGGCCAGGCAGCACCTGTGAATCTTCCATCAACATGAATTGATTACTTTGTTTTTTTTTTCTCCACAGATGCAAATCTCCAGAATTTTCAGTTTTTATTTCAAATTCCACTTAATTTGTAAGATCAAAAGAGAGAGAGCTGAGTCAACTCACTGCTAAAAGCATGACTGAAATACTTCGAAGAAAAGCTTAAAATGGAGAAGATTGATTAGTGATATCAAATTGAGCTGCTCAAAAGTATGATGCTGAAGCAGAGGAAAATAAAAATTCAAGTTTCAGAGCATGGGACCCTGGTCTGGATAATGTGGAGAGAGTAGAGGTCATGGATAACGCAGAGAAAGCACATTGGGATTTGTAGATAGGATTTCAAAAGGCTATCCAAATAATGCTTAATATTTAGCTCCTCCAACTTACTGGTGCATTTTTAAATCCCTGGAATCTTGAAGACAATCTTGGGCAGTGATCTCTGTTGTCTTACAAGATTTTATTGGATTAAAATATTCCCCAGATTAGAAGTGCCACATACAATTAAGGTGAGTGGGAGGACATTTAAAGGAGATGTGCAGGGCAATTATTTTGTATAGTGCAGTGGTTCTCAATCTTTTTATTTCATCTCACATGCCACATTAAGTATTCCCTATGGCATAGGTGCTCTGTGATTAGAAAGGGATTGCTTAAGGTGGTATGTGGGTGGAAAGAAAAAGTTTGAAAACCACTGTTTTAATCGTATCTAATTGACTCGTTAAGTGCACGGTTTCATAACTCCAAAGGAAATGGGCCAATGACAGTTTTTCTCAAGCAAAATATTTCAGTAACAATTAGGTCTAGAGCAGTGACTCTCAACCTTCCCTTCCCACTCACATATCACCTTAAGCAATCTCTTACTAATAACAGAGCACTTATGGCATAGGGATTACTTAAAGTGGTATGTGAGTGGAAAGAAAAAGGTTGAGAACCACTGGCATAGAGGGTGGTAGATGCCTGGAATGGGCTGCCAGGCGCAATGGTGGAAGCAGAAATAACAGTAGTGTTTAAGAGACGTCTGTATATACACACAGTTATGCAATATCTATCAAATGCAAGGAGCAGAGTTTTAGTTTGATTTGGACATCATGTTCAGCATCAGTATGTGGGTCGAAGGGCCTATTCCTATGATGTACCGTTCCATGCTCAACTTAAATGGCTTATTAATGAAATCAGAGAAACACAAAAACTGCTGATGCTGGAACCTTGGGTGAACAAATGGTAGGTGGAGGGACTCAGCAGGTCATAAAACATCCATGGAGAGAGATAGTCGGTCAACATTTTGGGTAAGGAGCCTTTATTGAGATTAAAGTGAGAAATGGTGTCTTATCTGTGACCACCTCTCCTTTATGAGCTCCCATATAACCATTTACGGAGCGGAAACAGGCCATGTCGGCCTTTCGAGTCCGCACCGGTTCACTAGAACAACTCCACTAGCACACACATCCAACCTTCTCTAAAATGACAGCCGTTCTCACTTTTCTCTCTAACCATTCTTTCTCTCTCCTTGCATGTCTCTCCATCTCTTCCATCTTTTTCTATCCAATACTTTATTATCTCTTATTCCCTCCCAGCACCCCCGCCCACACACTTTATGCTTGATATCTCCCCTTCCCACTTTAGTCTCAATAAAATATCCCAACTCGTAACATTGACTGCCCGTTTCTGTCTGACCACTGAATTCCTCCAGCTTCCCATTGTTAAAATTATAAATGAAATTGTTTATTTTAAGAGCACTCTGTTGATTTTGGCCTGTTCTGCTAATAACACCTCCATCAAACACAGCACCATATTCATCACCTGGTTCTAATTGCTCAATTATATTTTAAAAATGTTTTGGAAATTGCTTTGCAGAGTAATTAGTTTGGGTTCCTTTTGTCAGCTGCCAAAGAATTGAAATTTCCACATATCCTTTTCAGAAATTAGATTATGAAAAGCACTTAGACAAAAATCTGTTTACCTGAAACCCATTTGTTTCTGTATTGTCTGAAGATATTGTTGGCATTGAGCTGTTTATCCCATTCAAAGCAGTTTCAGTTCTAGTCGACATTCAGCCCTAGGTGTGATTATGCTCCATAAGGCTTGTGCTTACAAGTTTATATCCTTTGGGCTATATGGGTTTGAGAACTTGAGCTAATTTCTGACACACATCAGTCCTTGTTCACTTGTCACTTGACTTCAAATCTGACAAGAGCTCAGTTTTTCAATATTCTCATTCCGATGTTTAAATCGGAGTCAAAGTATTCATTAAGCCAGTGGAACTAAAGCCTGACAAGTCCCTTGGACATGATGCCCTACATCCTAGTTCTTGAAAGAGCTGGTTGCAGAAATAGTGGATGCATCCAAGATGGTTCTGTGAAGGCCCCAGGCAGCTGAAAAATTGCAACTGTAGAAAAGTGAATAAAAATTCACTTTTCTAGGTTTCAGAACATTGGACAATGCTCTGGATAATATGGAGAGAGGGGAGGTCAAAGACTGGGCAGACTGAGCACATTGGGATTGGAAGTTTGGAGTTTAAGAGACTATCAGAATAATGTTTAATGTTAGCTCCTTCTCGTTGAGAACTTCTCCAAGTTAATAGTGCATTTGTTATCATGTATATTGGATTGATTGACAGAAATCTGAGGCATTATTTTCTGCTTGGATTGCTACAGATATTAGCCCTGGAGCATCAACGATTTACGTTCTAATGACTTAAGATTTCAAGATCAAAGATTCCTTTATTGTCTAATACTAATACATAACATACACATTTGTCAACTTTAGCCTGTTGTAAAAGCACACAAGGAGGCACCGTGAGATTTAGATTTTCAGATTTATTGTCAGAGGACATACATAACATCACATACAACCCTGAGATTCTTTTTCCTACAGGTAAGGCAGAGTTACCACTAATTGCCAGTGCAAAGAAAAAAATGACTTAACGTACACATGTAAACAGATAAATAAATATAAACAAACTGTACAATACAGAGAGATTTTAAAAAATCAATAAAGTGTAAAAGTAAGGGTCATTAAATAAGTCCCTGATTGAGTTTGTTGTTGGGGAATGATGGTGGAGGGCCAACTCAATGTGTGAGTTGCATAGTACTTATACCTCTTGATGGCAGTAGCAAGAACAGAGTGTGTGTTGGATGGTGTGGATCCTTGATGATTGCTGCTGCTCTTGGACAGCAGCATTCCCTGTATTTGTTCTTGATGGTGGGGAGGATTTTACCCACGATGTTCTGGCTGGGTCCACTACCTTTCGTTGGGCTTTTGGTGTCTCCAAACCAGATCACGATGCAGCTGGTCAGCTGCAGAAATTTGCCAGGGTTTCTGATGTCATACCAAACCTCCGAAAACTCCTGAGGAAGTAGTATTACCTGATGCCCCCAACAATAAGAGAAAGGGAAGCAAAAGAGAATCCTTTCAGTGACACTGGGTGTCTGTGGATTCACCTCCAGTGCTCCTGCAGCTGAACAGACTCCTGTTCGATCCATTGGCAAACTTGAGCTCCCAGATATGAACCTCTGATACAATCAGAAAGCTTTCAGTCCCTGAGGCCCATTCGGGAGCCCGTCTGGCCCTTGCCACCCTCTCAAATCCTGGTCCTGATACCTAGTTCCCATGGACCAGTCTCCAGCAATGCACGACCTCCGTGAGTCCTGAGATGACTGGGGTGAACTTATGGCCAAACTTGACAATGATAGATCAGCTAGTTAAGTGGTATCACAACAACAATTTTGCACTCAACGTCAGCAAACTAAGGAACTGATGGTTGACTTCAGGAAAAGGAAAACAGGAGAACAAAAATTGTCCTCATTCAAGGGGTCAGCAGTGGAAAGAGTTAAGAACTTCAAATTACTGGGTGTCAACATCTGTGAAGCTCTGTCCTGTCAATACAAACATAAAAAAGGCTTGCTAGCAACTATACTTCATGAGGAGATTGATGAGATTTGGTATGTCATCAAAGACTCTTGCAAATTTATACAGATGTACTGTGGAGAACATTCTCACAGGCTGCATCACTGTCTGGAATGGATGTGCACAGGACAGGAAAAGACTCCAGAGAGTTGTGAACTCGACCAGCACCATCATGGGCATTAGTATTCACTCCATTAAGGACATCTACAAGAGGCCGTGTGTTAAGAAAGCAGCCCCTATCATCAAGGACCCTCACCACCCAGGCCATGCCCTCTTCTCATTGTTACCATCAAGAAGAAGATACAGGAGTCTGAAGACAAGTACCCAATGGTTCAAAATCAGCTTCTTTCCCTCTGCCATCAGATTTCTGAATGGACAATGAACCACAGACACTACCTCATCTTTTCTCTTTTTTGCACTAATTTATTTCTAAAACTGTAATTTATTGTAGTTTTGCACCTGTAATGCTGAGGGAAAACAACAGATTTCATGACACGTGTACATGACAATAAATTCTGATTCTGATACAAAGATTGGTGTGAAAATAGATTGTAGAGTCTGCAAAGAGATATGGATGGATTAAGCATAATGTGCAGAAATGTAAGGTTATTCATTGTAGCTGAATATTATTTAATGGAATTTCTACAGAATGCTGTGATACATACAGAGGGATCTTGGTGTGATCATGAATGAAGTCATGGGGTGATACCTCACAGAAACAGGTCCCTTTACCCACTTTGAAGTTATCACCCTTGCCGGGTCTGCTCTGTACATGTCCTGACTCACCAAAGGGGTTTGCTTCAGGGCCCTATTAGTGAATGAATCAGAATAACAAGGTAGTCTTGAGGGATGTATGGCTTGATCTGAATGTGGTTCCCCTCTTCAGACATTCATTCGGCTTTTAGTCATATATTTTGTTAGAATTTGAGGACGCTCAGTGTTGTTTAGTCTGATTATGCTCCAATGGAGTGTCTTGTAACGTAAATGACTGTCGAGAGGTCACCAACACCCTAGGATATATTAGTTGAAGGAAAGTTTCTGTAGACTTCGGCATCACTCCCTATGCCGATTACAAACAGCACTTGTGGAGCCGCAGGATGTGGTCAGTAAACAAGAGTCGGCCCAGCCCAACCCACTGCAAATCTTAGTCGGCGACTTTAACCAGGCTTATGTCAAGAAAACCCTGCTCAACTACCTCTGGCATGTAACCTGCTGTACCAAAGGTCCCAGCATTGCTACACCAAGATAAGAAAAGGCTACTGTTCTTTCTAGAGACCGCATTTTGGCAAATCAGATCACCTGACCACATTCAGCCTGGGTAGAGTACCTGGCCGAGTATTAAAAATTTGTGCTGACCAGCTTACCAATGTATTCATGGATATTGTCGATATCTCACTCCATCAAGGCATGGTACTCACCTGTTTCAAACAGAGCCAAGAACAGTGTAGTATCCTGCCTTAATGATTATTAACCAATAGCAATTACATAAACAGTGATGGTGTTTGAAAGGCTGCGATTGAAACCTATCAGCTCCTGTCTGAGCGGTGACATGGATAAGTTCCATTTTGCCTATCAAGGCAATGGACCTACAGCGGATCCATCTTACTTGCTCTACACAAATCCCTGGAACACCTAGACAGTAAAGATGCATTCATCAGGATGCTGTTTATCGACTACAGTTCAGCATTTAGCACCATCATCCCCTCAAAACTGATCAGCAAATTCCAAGACCTAGGACTCAACACCCCACTGTATAATGGATCATGGATTTCCTCATCTCCAGACCTCAATCAGTGAGGATGGGTAAGAATATCGCCTCCAATATCTCCATCAGTACCAGAGTACCACAGGGCTGCATTCTTAGAACCCTGCTCTACTCACTTTACACCTACGAATGTGTGGCTCGGTACAACAGTAACATCATTTACAAATTTGCCTTCGATATCACGGTAGTGGGTTCTATAAAAGATGTTGAGTCAGCATACAGGAGGGAGATTGAAAACTTGGCTGAATGGAGCACTAACAACAGTTTTGCACTCAATGTCACCAAAACTAAGGAGCTGACTGTTGACTTCAGGAAGGGAAAGCCAGAGTTATACAATCCATTGATCAGTGGGGAATCAGAGGTACCGAGGGTAGGCAAATTTAAGTTCTTGGGAGTCACTATCTCATAGAATCTCTCATGGACCCAACACAATAATGGCATCGTGAAGAAAGCATGTTATCATTTCTGCTTCCTCAGGAGTTTGTGGAGGTTTGGTATGACACGAGAAACGCTGGCAAATTTCTACAGATGTGTGGTGGAAATTGTACTAACTAGCTGCATCTTAGTCTGATATGGGGACACCAATACTCCTGAGCATGAATTCCTCCGAAAAGTAGTGGACACAGCCCAGGATATAACCTGGAGTTAAAAGAATCTCAGGGTTGTATGTGACGTTATATATGTCCTCTGACAATAAATCTGAAATTTGAATCATCAAGTTTATGGTCATCTGATTGTACAAGTACAACCCAACACGCAGACACACAACGATACATAACACACATACAGACAAACAATACATATTCAGGACAAGTATTCATACATATACATAAATATTGTTTTGTAGAAGTCCGTGCCTCAGGCTGACACAGGAAATTGCTGTTGAATATGGTGACCAGCATTGTATTGCACAGGCTGAAACACCCATTTCCATAGGCCGCTGGCAGAGCGGAGAAACTGGCTAATCATTGCCGGTGGATGGCAGGAGGCCCAATCGGGGCTCAAACCACGCCGCGGTGGTTACCGTGGCTGAGCTGACTATATAAGGCAGAACTGCCACTGAATAAACTCAGTGTCGAATACACTCGACTGGTGTGTGTGACTTTCTTCTTCGAGCTACAACCTTAGGGCTATAACCGAGAACTTTAACCTCGCTGTAGCCACAGCGACCTCGCTACAGTGGTGACTCCGACTGGTCCAAACAGTGCTTTGGACTTGAAGACGGAAGAGCAATCTGCGATCAATGCCATAGTGTTGCTGCTGCCTGGGTTCTGTACGTCACATCCACAGGTGTGATTCCAGCAGGCTGAGATGCAGTTCACCATTTGACGGATCTCTGCCGATGACACGAGCTACTACCATGTGGTCAGCGGCCTCGATCAGGACACCGCAACCTGCATCATTGACTTCCTCCAGAAGCCCCTGGCAAAAGGAAGGTATGTGGCCATCAAAGAGCTGTTAACACACACTTTCGGGCTCTCAAATCACAAGTGTGCTACCCGACTTGCATATCGATGGTTTGGGGTACAGGGCCCCTTCTGCTTTCATGAGTGACATGCTCGCCCTCGATGATGGCCATGCCTCCTGCCCGCTGTCCCGGCAGATCTTCCTAGAGAGGCTGCCTGAGGACATCCGGCTGCTCATTGCACAGGAAGGCTTCGATGACCCCAGGAAGGCGGCTGCCATAGTAGACCTGCTGTGACCGATGAAGAGGGACATCTGTGCTTCGCTCGAGCAGGTGACAGCACCGTGTCATCAGCACCCAACCAGAAAGACCAACTGACCACTCTAATGCCACGCCCCACTGGTGATAGTACTTTTTCTATCACCAAAGGTGGGATTCTGGGGGAGTCACGTGATGGAGTAGTGGCCGGATGGTGAACTCCAGCCCTCTCTAGAAAAGTCGGAAAAAACAAAGGAAAACACAAAGGCACAAAAATAAAAATTAAAGAAAAGTGAGTATAAAGGTGGAAAGAAGATGGCGACGAAAAAAGAAAAATTGAAATCAACGGTAAGAAGAGAGGAAGAGAAGACAACGGAAGAAGAAGGAGAAGGCCTTACCTGTTCGAAGAGGCCCGCGGTGGAGAGAGAAACCCACTCCCTCAGGTCGGTAGAAAGAGGACTACAAAAATGGCTCGCTGAGCCGAGTAAAAGTGCGCATGAAAAAAAACACACCGACGGGAGGGGTGACCAGCTGGGGAGTCGATCTCCACAGCCAGCAATGACAGCTGCAGAACACCTGCAGCAAGAGGAGAACACAGAAGACAACGAAAACAAGAAAGAAAAGAAAAGGGCAACAAAGAAACAACAGATGGCCAACCCAGAGGAAGAAGAAGAGTACAGTGAAATAGAATAAGAAGGGAAAGGCAAGATAAAGGATATACTTTCTCTTATTAAAGAATACATGGAGTCATTTAAAGAATGGCAAGCGCAAGAATTTGATGATTTAAGAAGAAGAATAAACAGCACAGAAGAGAAAATGAATAAAATAGATATGACCTTAACAGAAATGGGAAAGAAAATGGACAAGATGGAAGAGCGGGAAGCAGCAGTAGAAATGGAGGTAGAGGACTTAAAAAAGAAATTAGAGGAATCTAATAAAAAAGTTATAGAGACACAAGAACTGTTAGCTCAGAAAATAGATATAATGGAAAATTATAACAGAAAAAATAACATAAAGATAGTGGGCCTTAAAGAAGATGAAGAAGGCAAGAATATGAGAGAGTTTATAAAAGATTGGATCCCCAGGATCCTAGGATGTCCAGAACTACAGCAAGAAATGGAAATAGAAAGGGCACATAGAGCATTGGCCTTTAAACCACAAACACAACAAAAACCAAGATCTATTTTAGTAAAATTGCTAAGATATACTACAAGAGAAAAGGTACTGGAGAAGACAATGGAAAAAGTAAGAGAGGGCAACAAGCCACTGGAGTACAAAGGGCAAAAAATCTTCATTTATCCAGATATAAGTTTTGAACTCCTGAAGAAGAGAAAGGAGTTCAATACAACAAAGGCGATTTTATGGAAGAAAGGGTATAAATTTATACTAAAGCATCCAGCAGTATTGAAAATATTTATTCCAGGACAACAAAACAGACTATTCTCGGATCCAGAGGAAGCACGAAAATTTGCAGAACAATTACAAAATAGACTGAGGGATGAAGACGTGTAATGAGAGTACAAAAGACTGAGAACTAAAAAGATACATAAGTTTTGAACTCCTGAAGAAGAGAAAGGAGTTCAATACATCGAAAACGATCTTATGGGAAAAAAAAACTATTCTCGGATCCAGAGGAAGTAAGGAAATTTGCAGAACAACTACAAAACAACCAGAGAGATGAAGATATGTAATAAGAGTAAAAATGACCACGATTTATATGTATGTGGGTAAAGAGGTATATGTGTGTATATGTATAATGTGCATACATGAATGTATCCGTATTTAGAGGAAAATATAGATAGTATAGACAAGAATTAATAAGGGAAGGAAAAGGAATAGAGGGAATAAGGAGGGAACTAAAAGAGTGACCTTTGTTACATATGAAAAGTGAAATCTTTTCTGGGGGGGGCTGGCTGGGGAGGAGTTGCGGTCACTGCAAAATCAGCTGACGCTTGCGAGTGAATTCGCAAATCCAAATGGAGAGGGGAGATGCGGTTGTCCGACAAGGGATAAAGGACAACTCAGGAGGGGAAGGGGAGATTGGGGCTAAAGAAGTTTTAAATAGGAGAATAAGGAAAATGTTTGATGTTTTAGGAATGTTGTCTTATAAAGGGTTTAAAACAAGAAAACAGAAATGGATAAGAAGGAAAGGTAATGATGGAGAAACGGAAAGGGAAGATAAACAAAGTATAAAATGGCTACATTTAACTATATGACTTTAAATATTAATGGAATACATAACCAAATTAAAAGGAAGAAATTGCTAAATTTACTGAAAAAAGAAAAAATTGATATAGCATTTGTGCAAGAAACACACTTAACTGAATTGGAGCACAAGAAATTAAAGAGAGATTGGGTAGGACACGTAACAGCAGCATCGTATAATTCAAAAGCAAGAGGAGTAGCTATATTAATTAGTAAAAATGTGCCATTTAAAATAGAAGAGGAAATAATAGATCCAGCAGGGAGATATGTAATGATAAAATGTCAGATATATTCGGAGTTTTGGAATCTACTCAATGTATATTCACCTAACGAAGAAGATCAAAAGTTTATGCAAGATATCTTTTTGAAGGTAGCAGATACGCAAGGGAACATATTAATAGGAGGGGATTTCAACCTGAATTTGGATTCAAATATGGACAAAACTGGGAAAAAAATTAACAGAAAGAACAAAGTAACTAAATTTATAATTAAATCGATGGAAGAAATGCAACTTTTGGATATATGGAGGAAACAACACCCAAAAGAAAAGGAATATTCATATTACTCGGCTAGACATAAAACATACTCAAGAATAGACCTATTTTTGTTATCAGCTAGTATGCAAGATAGAGTACAAAAAACAGAATATAAAGCTAGAATACTATCGGACCATTCACCCTTAATATTGACAGTAAAGTTAGAGGACATCCCTCCAAGAATGTATAGATGGAGATTAAACCCCATGTTACTTAAAAGGCAGGATTTTAGAGAATTTATTGAAAAACAAATAAAAATGTATTTTGAAATAAATACGGAATCAGTGGAAGATAAGTTTATACTATGGGATGCAATGAAAGCATTCATTAGAGGGCAAATAATAAGTTATGTAACCAAGATGAAGAAGGACTATAATCAGGAAACAGAGCAGTTGGAAAGGGAAATAGTAAATATAGAAAAAGAATTAGCAATGAAGGAAGATACAACTAAAAGAAGAGAATTGGCGGATAAAAAAATAAAATATGAAACCCTATAAACATACAAGGTGGAGAAGAATATAATGAAGACAAAACAGAAATATTATGAACTAGGTGAAAAAACGCACAAAATCCTAGCATGGCAGCTTAAGACAGAACAAGCAAAGAAAATGGTATTGGCATCAAGGAAAAAAGACAAACAAATTACATATAATCCAAAAGAAATTAAGGAAAACTTTAGAGAATTCTATGAACAATTATACCGAACTGAAAACGAAGGGAAAGAAGGGAAAATAGATGAATTTCTGACTAAAATTGAACTACCAAAACTACAAATAGAGGAACAAAATAAATTAACAGAGCCATTTGGAATAGTAGAAATACAAGAGATAATAAAAAAAATTACCAAATAATAAGACACCAGGAGAGGCAATAGAATTCTACAAAACATTTAAAGACTTATTAATTCCGCCCCTCCTGGAAGTAATCAACCAGACTGATGAAACACAAAGCTTACCAGATTCATGTAAAACAGCAATAATTACAGTAATACTAAAGCAAGGGAAAGATCCACTCTCACCAGCGTCATATAGACCAATATCTTTACTTAACGCAGATTATAAGATAATAGCTAAACTATTAGCAAACAGATTAGCAGAGTATGTACCGAAAATGGTAAATTTAGATCAAACTGGATTTATCAAAAAAAGACGCACAACAGACAATATTTGTAAATTTATTAACTTAATTCATGCAGTAGAAGGAAATAAAGCACCTACAGTAGCAGTTGCTTTAGACGCAGAGAAGGCCTTTGACAGAGTAGAATGGAATTATTTGTTCAAAGTATTGCAAAAATTCAGTTTACCAGAGAAGTATATTAATTGGATTAAAGCATTATATAATGGACCTTTAGCGAAAGTGACAGTAAATGGACATGTATCAAAGCAATTTAACTTAAGCAGGTCAACACGGCAGGGGTGCCCACTATCACCTTTATTGTTTGCGTTAGCTATAGAACCACTAGCAGAATTGATAAGAATAGATAATAATATAAAAGGAATAAAAATAAAAGACAAGGAATATAAAATCAGTTTATTTGCGGATGATGTTATAGTGTACTTAACAGAACCAGAACTATCAATAAAAGAATTATATAAGAAATTGAAGGAATATGGAGAAGTGTCGGGTTGCAAGATAAATGTAAATAAAAGTGAAGCAATGCCTATGAATAATGCTGATTTCTCAAAATTTAAGAAGGAATCACCATTTAGATGGCAAATGCAAGCAATAAGATACCTAGGTGTACAAATAAACAAAAATCTCGACCAAAGGTGGGATTCTGAGGCCTGTCGATGCTGCTCCCTTGCGTGTTCCAGGGAAATGCCCAGGCCAGCCGTCATTAATGGCTGTGATGACCGGCCAACTGCATAGCTTGCTACACATTCAAAACTCCCTGTCAGGCAGATGTTTCTTGGTGGACACTGGGGCATTCCCACTGCGGCAAAGTGGGCTGGGACCTCCAAAATCCGAACATTCGGCACCCGCACCACTCCCCTACGCTTCAGGGACAGACAATTCACTTGGAAGTTTACGGTGGTGGCCGGGCAACAAACAATACTGGGTGCAGATTTCCTGAGGGCCAACTCAATCCTGCTGGATATCAAGGGGCGCTGGCTGGTGCACGGCCAGACATTTCAGTCACTCTTGCTCAAGGGCACTGTACTCACCAGCCCCCACCTGCACTCAGTGAGTACTGTGGACAATGAATTCGCTCGGATCCTAGCAGAATTCCCCTCCATCACCACGCCTCACTTCCACTCGTCAGAGCCCAAAGATGAGGTGAGGCACCAAATCGTTATAGAAGGCCCCCCCATCCATTCCTGGGCACGGCACCATCCCCCTGAGAAACTCAATTTAGCCAAGGATGAGTTCAAAAAGATGGAGGAACGGTATTGTGCAGCGCTCTGATAGTCCTTGGGCCTCCCCTCTCCACATGGTCCCCAGGACAACGGGTGGTTGGAGGTCGTGCGGAGACTACAGTTGCCTCAATGAGGCCACCATACTGGACAGATATTCCGTGCCACGTGTCCAAAACTTCACTATTAACCTGCAAAGGGCACGGATATTCTCAAAGGTGGATCTCATCAGGGGCTATCACCTGATCCTGGTACATCCCGAAGACATCCCAAAAACTGCCATCATAACCCCCTTTGGATTGTTTGAATTTCTCTGCATGCCCTTCGGGTTAAAAATCGCTGCTCAGACTTTCCAGAGGCTGATGGATGCAATGGGCCGGGATCTTCATTTTGCCTTCGTCCACTTCAACGGCATTTTAATCACCAGCTACATCTGCACCGAGCACGCCGCCCACTTAAAACAATTATACCAGGCTGAGAGATTTCTGCCTAACCATCAACGTGGCCAAGTGCCAGTTTGGCCAGAGACTATTGATTTCCTGGGCCATCATATCGCAAATAAGATGGATGCTACTCACTCTTTCCCCATGCCATCGAAGGTGAAGGGACTACAAGAGTTTGCAGGTATGGTCAACTTTTATCGCTGCTTCATACCTTCAGTGGTCCACATCATGAGCCCACTCTTTCCCTTCATGTCAGGACCCAGTAAAAACGTACAGTGGACTCAGGAGGCGATCGAGGCCTTCCAGGCCACCAAAAATGTCCTGGCCAATACCACACTCCTCGAGCACCTGCGGACAGATGCCCTGACCGCCCACACGGCAGACGCCTCCAGTACAGGGTCAGGGATGTGCTTGAGCAATTGGTGAATGGACAATGGCAATCGCTGGCCTTTTTCAGTAAACACCTCAGGCCACCAGAGCTCAAGTACAGAGCCTTTAATAGAGAACTGTTCACCTTATACCTGGCAATTTGGCACTTTCATTACTTCCTAGAGGGCAGGAAGTTTAAAATTTTCACAGACCACAACCCCTTACCTTCGCCTTCAGTAAGGTGTCAGATCTGTGGTCAGCCAGGCAACAGCGGCACCTTTTTTGAATTTACAATGGACATTGAACACATAGCTGGAAAATCCAAAATGGTGGCCGACACCCTATCCCGTCCGGCTATCTTGGCGGTGCGTGACCCTACCACTGTCATCAACTACGCGGCCCTGGCTGATGCGCAGCAAGCAGACCCTGACATTCTGATGTACCAGTCCGGCTTACAACTAGAGGGCAACCATATGGCCCCCGGCAATCGCACGCTGCTCTGTGACACCTCAATGGGTAAGCCTTGACCTGTCATTCCGGCTGCATGGAAGAGGTGGATTTTCAACTCGGCCCACAACTTGGCTCACCCTGCAATCAGGACTACAGCCAAAATGTCTGGCACGGCATCCCCAAAGAGGTCGCTCTATGGGCCAGGACTTGTACTCAGTGCCAGTCACCCAGACTCATATCAAGGCTCCACCATAAACATTCGAGCCAGCATGTCGCCTCTTCAACCATGTGCACATTGACATTGTGGGGCCCCTACCCGTATCAAGAGGTGCACGTCACCTTCTCACAATAGTCAGCCGTATGACTAGATGGTCAGAGGCGGGGCCACTATCAGAGGCTTCCACAGAAGCATGCACACGGGCTTTACTCAACACTTGGGTAGCGCGTTTCAGGGCCACCCGAACATCTTACATCAGATAGGGTGGCCCAATTCACTTCTCGTCTGTAGACCGCCTTAGCTCACGCCCTGGGGACCCAACTCCACTACACCATGGTGTATCACCCACAGGCCAACAGGTTGGTGAAGAGGTTCCACAGACACCTTAAGGCAGCCTTAATGGCATAGCTTACCGGACCTAACTGGACAGACGAACTCCCTTGGGTCCTGTTAGGCATCCACACTGCACCCAAGGAGGACTTTGGGGCATCCTCTGCTGAGTTAGTCTATGGCACACCCCTGGTTACACCGGGCAAATTTGTGATGGCCCCTGAGGACTTAGGGGAGCCCCCACCAACCACATTATCCCGACTATGCGAGAACCCAGGCATCCTAGCCCCTGCTAAATCTAGACCCCATGGCCAAACCTGCACTTACGACCCAAAGAACTTTACTGACTGTAAATATGTGTTTGTTCGGCGTGGGGCTCACTGGCTACCTCTACAGCGGCCTTATGAGGGGCCATACTGTGTCGTTAGATACAATGGCTTCACCTGAGTTTTGGACATTGGGAGCAGGGAAGAGACTTTCACACTCGACCAGTTGAAACCTGCCTACTTGGACTTCAGTCACCCAACCACACGGCGCAGGGGTCAGCCTCCTAAAAACAGCGCCCTGATTGCTGGTTCTAGGGGTGGGGATGTGTAGCGGCCTGCACCTCGGGCCGACACAGGAAATGGCCATTGAACACGATGACCGGCATTGTATCGTGCGGGCTGAAACACTCTTTTCCATAGGCTGACAGGAGATCGATGAAACTGGCCAACCACCACTGGTGGATCACAGGGGGCCCAATCGGGGCCTGGGCATCCGAGGTAACCAATCAGCAGCCGTCCTGCTCAAGCCACATCCCGGTGGTGACGTAGCCGAGCTGACTATAAAAGGCAGAGCTGCCATTCAATAAACTCAGTGTCGAATACACTCTACTAGTGTGTGTGTCTTTCTTCTCCTGCGGATTAAAGTGACAGCCTTAGGGCTATAACCGTGACCTTGCTACAGTTTCACGAATATGAGTCTCAGATGGTTAGTGTGAGCAGTTCCTTTGGTCGTTCAGCATTCTCACTGCCCGTGGGAAGAAGCTGATCCTCAGCCTGGTGGTCATGCCTCTGATACTCCTATTTCTCTTTCCTGAAGGACCTATATTTCCAAATCAGCATGGTGTTTGACTTGGAAGAGAATCTGCAAGTGATGGTGCTCCCATGTGTATCCTCACTTTGTGAAGGATGGGTTTAGATGGGACCATCTGGTGTAGTAGTGGTCAGTTTCGGCTGTGAGACCATGCAATGGGAGCACAGTGATTCTGTGTAAGAGTTGGAGTGAGCAGACCCACCTCTCCAACCACCTACCCACAAGCCCTGTTAGCCATTACCCATCCCATTCTGTAGAACTAATCCCATATTGACTTCATCAGCCACCTCCAAACCCAAGTTGAAGCAAGTCATCATTGATTGTGAGGAGATGCCAAAGAAGAAGCTACATGTCTGCAAGAGCCATCAATAAACCAAAATAAAGTTCAGATGATCTATTTTAATTGACAACGCATGGAATCTGGAGCAAAGTAATCTCGGTGAAGATTTTTGATCAAAATGTTGACCATTCTTTTTCTCCCACTTATGACGCTCAACCTATTGAGTTCCTCCAGTCGATTTTTAAAATCTTCTTTAAATGTTGATTAGGTTATCAGGGAGAAGTACTCCATTCATCTTTGTGAAACGTTGAGAACCTTTGAAGACCACCTGATATGGCAGATGAAAATCTTTTCAGAAAGGGCAGTAGGGTGAGGGTAGCGATTTGCGCAATGCTCTTATAGCGCCAGCAACCCATTGCGTCAAAGGGCCAGTTACCATGCTATATGTGTAAATTTTAAAAAAAAGACCCAAGTGCAGCCCTCCTTCAGAACTGCACTGGATTCAAGGCTCTGCAGAGGGCCTTAGCGCCTCAACCCTCAGTCTCTGAGGTGGTCGTGCTGCTCAACTGGGCAAAGAAGATGGGGAGGGGACTCATTTACATGTCAGCAGGTGGGAAGACATGAACAAGCATTGATGTGCTGTAGATCTCTCTCTGTGAATGCAGTTGTGCAGAAGGCCCCAGTATTCCATGCCTGTTCAGATTTTTCCCACCAAACAAAAATCCACTGCTGACAATTTAGTAGGTGTGGAAATGTTTTGACACTGGCTCCTGCTGAATTCCCACGAGATTGCATATTGCAGTTGGTCTTCCAAGATTTGTTGTGCTTATACCCTCTTGGGACTTTGGTGGATCGAAAAGGAGTCAAGATGTTCTTTGGACTTTGGAAGAATGGGGTGTAATATTATTGAAACATGAGGCATAGGTGAGTTAGTCTGTGTCCATGCTGTAAAACTCATGGACTCTATTGAATATATTTAGGACATCGTGACATAGATTTTTGTTTAAGGGTTGTGGGGAAAGTGCTGGTAGATGGAGTTGAGTCCATGCCAGGAACACTTTGGAAAGATCATGGAATTGAGGGCGGTGGGAAACTGGCACAGAGGAGGGCATCGGGCATGGGGAGATCAGCCATGATCGTATTGAATGGTGGGCAAGCTTGTGTGGGGCTGAATGGCCGGCTCGAGTTCTTATTTTCTTGCGCTCCCACCTCCCCGCTGGAGTCTCCAAGAGTAGGTACGGCTGTACTGCTGACACTCTCCATCCGGCGAGCCCAGCCAGGGCTGTTCTTCCCTGACTGTGTCACGCAGCCTCACCTCTCCGAGTTTCCCCCTGGGATAGGGGGAGGCTTTGCAGCGAAACCAAGCGTTCTGCGCCGCAGGGGCAAAGTATTACTCTTCACACGAGTCACCTGATTAGCCTGGGAGGCTGTCAGGAAGGGGAGAGTTGCAGCCAGTCTCTGCCTGTTTCTCGGCCGGCGACGGATGAACGGGGTCAGTGACAGTGAGGGGCCCCGCCGGGACCGAGGAGCGCGGTGAGTTGTGCGCCCCCCCCCCCCCCGCCGCCCGCCTCTTCCACTTACCTGCTACTGAGTTTATCAGGACTCAGTGGTCTGGAGAGACCTCTCGAATCGCACAGAGCTCAACCGAAGAACTTGGTCTCAGTCATTTCACAATCTGGAGCTTGACAGCTCTCTGCGAACCCCAGTGCAGTCGGTCGGCTCTGGTGGTTTTGAGAGTTTGGTGTGTGCTTTATTGTCCTTTATACTTAGACGGAAGAATTAATGAAGGCAGCTGTGTACAATGGGCATAGAGCGGAGTCTTGCTTTTCTTGCAGGGATCACTTTGGTTGACGTGCCCGCAGACTGGTAGCGTTGCCCTGTAATATCGTGGACTTACTGGGCTTTGATGCGGCCACTGGAATCTCCAGTGCTCTGTGCATAGGGGAACATCACCGGATAACTTTCCACTGAAATAGAGCGCGGCCGCCACGGGGGTCTGAAATGAAAACAGAAAATCCTGGAAATAATTTAGCATCTCCAATGAGTGTAGGAAGAGGACTCGTGTAGTTTTACAACCATTGGGGAAAAAAAAGCAGGGCTCAGGGGAAGAGATATTAGACTGGGCAGAGTGGGACGATTAATACATGTTCACCCCGAAATCGAATCAGTAGCTGGAATTTGCACCAGGTCCTGTACAATTCTGTAGCATTACAATATCTATTGTCTTTATTTATTGATGTCGTGCATTGTAAATTGTGGAGTTGAAGGCTGAATTGAAGGAGTCGTCTCTGTGCGGGGTGGTGCGGTGCCATTTGTAGCGGTGTATTAACTCAAAGTTGAACATTTCAGCCAAGCCAGTGCTTGAGGTTTCACCTCGGATCCGATATTCGCAACTCGAAAACATACAAGGTATTGGAAGGCCATGATCCAGACTCCTAACGAGCCATTCTCCGGGGATGCTGCCTGTGAAAGAACAGGAACAGGTCCTTCGGCCCACAAAGTCCGTGCCGTATACTTGCCAATTAAACGGTATTTCTTCTGCCTACACGTGCCCGAAATCTCATCTATTCCCTGCATGTTCATGTGTCTATCAACGGTCACTTAAACTGATAGTAAGACTGGGTAGTTGTCATTGAGACGGTTGGAAATGTAAGTTCATTAGTTTGAATCCAAAATGATACCACTCTGTCCAAAGTGGTCTAATGCAAAAGTGTAAAAGAGGAGTAATCCCTGCATCATGCAACTCCACTGATCTGTACAAAAATAGGTAAAAGGGAAGAACATGCTTGGTACCCAGGAAGGCAGTTTGTTCTTTCTGTCAGTAGAAAAGTTTCCATGCTTTTTTTCTGGCTGAAACTGTTTTCAGTTCCTTTCTCCTTATATGCTGGTTTCACGGTTCTATCAATTGATGCCAGTGTTATCCACTAGTTCCTCATTTGTTCAAACTCAAGATTTTGATGTTAACTTGGACAGTGGTTTTCAACCTTTTTCTTTCCACTCACAAACCACCTTACTGTAAGTAATCACTTAGTTACCACAGATACCTATGCCATCTGTGGTTAGTAAGAGATTACTTAAGGGGGTTCTTGAGTGGAAAAATAAGTTGAAAGCCACTGGGACATAGCAGAGGACATCACAGTCTACTTGATTGACAGCCCAGCCACCGGCTCCTTCCCAACTTTCAGAATGGGTGGGGTAAAATGCACAATACTGTACTGCAAGTGCTAGGGATCTGGAGAAAAAACATAAAATGTTGGGAACGTCATCTCGTCAGTCAAGGTGCATCTGTAAGGGAAAGGAAACGAATGCGGATCAAAACTTGAATCGTCAGCATCTTTCTTCTCTGTATTAAATATCACTGGAAGTGCTTCTTGTTTCCAGCACTTTCTGTTTATATTTAATTTTTAATTACGGAATTCTTTCCTTGAGTCTCATGAACCGCAATGCAGTCTGTATGTTGTCTAATGCAGAAAATCAATTTCTTTCCCATTTCCTCTCACCAGCAAAGTTGTAAGAATGATTGTCCATTTCATGGTTCTCTGTTAACTCTAGAGTTGCCTCCGCTAATCTCCACCTAACTCTCTCTTTCTTAAAACATGGATTTGATCAAGATTTTAGACACTTATCATAAAATTGCTCTATAACATTGCTTTTGTACAGATTCAGTCTGCTGTTTTGCTTTGAATAAGTCAAGTTTGACTTTTAAATTTTATACAGCTTTCAAAAGCTTCATAAATAGCATGACATCAAGGCAGAAACCTGGTTCTTAATGTTCAGAATGTTTTACGTGATTCTTCTTTCAAATTTTTCTTGGCTTTTTAATGTTGAAAATAACTTCTCCCCATCCCCTCTCCAAACAAAACAAAATGAGAATTTGAATAAGATTTCTATTATATCATTCACTGCACAGCTGTACAGTTCAACCTCAAAGCTTCAAACCCTCTTGGAAATGTACAGAGGAAGCAGATCCCATCGACATCCCTGTGGCTGAAGCATAGGTGATCATTTGCTATTGTGGAGAATCCTGCTGTGCTTTCAGACTTTGAACATTGTTCTGGCATCTTGACCATTTAAAAACATATCTCCAGTATGCTGCACAAATCATTCTAGGGCAAGAAAGCAAGTATTTATTTCATTTGCCTAAAAGAAACATCTGGAGGAAATTAACAGGTTAGGTATCAACCAGAGAGAAACCCTGCTTCTGGACTGTCCATGTCACAACAGAAGTCCCTGACTTGAAATGTTGACTGACCATTTCTCTCCATGGTTGCTGTCTGACCTATGGAGTCCACCCAGCTTCTCTTTGTTCACTCAAGGTTCCTGCATCTGCAGCTCTTGTTGAGTTTCTCCAGCAGTTTGTATTTTGCTCTTCTTTTCAGCTCCTGCAGCCTCTTGTCTGTTATTTCCTTTAAACTCTTTCATTTATTGGTTCTTAAAATTTCAGAGGGAAGTATGTGAATTTGGCTGATAATCAATAATTGTGCAGTCAAGTAACGCATGTTTGATTTCTTTCTCAATGGAATCTTGAAGAGGGTGTGTAGCTCTCACGACTGGAGGGAGAACAAACACTTTTATTAGCTTATAACTGAGGGTAGGGTTCAACAGTCGTCTTCGGAAGGGTTCTGGGTTTAGGTGGGAAACCAGGGTTATATGTGGGCAGATGGGGGTGGGGTCAACCATCAGCACCACACACTAGTTCACTGCACAGGGTGACATTAGGTTAGAAATTGAGGATGATATGATTGGTAGTGGAAGATTGGTGGATAAATCCCCCAGGATTAGGTGGTAGAAGTCATTTTAAAAACTTTTAACAGTATTTCCTCATTAATTCTCAGGGCATGGCAACTCATTATTTTTGCCTGCCTGCTTATTGCTCACATGGTAATGTCCCAGAGATCCTTGCATCTGATGAAATGGTGCAGCCGAGGTAGGTCAACTGGTTGACCGTTTTGAGTTCTGTGTGCCCGATGGAGATGTGGGGGGGCTGGTGGTCATGGTGGGGAGCTGGCTGATGGAGGACCTCAGTTTTCTTCAGGCTGACTTCCAGGCCAAACATTTTGGCAGTTTCCGCAAAACAGGACGTCATGCGCTGGAGAGCTGGCTCTGAATGGACAACTAAAGCAGCAACGAGATAGACAACAGACTCGCCAAGGCAAATAGCACCTTTGGAAGACTACACAAAAGAGTCTGGAAAAACAATCACCTGAAGAAACACACAAAGATCAGTGTGTATAGAGCCGTTGTCATAACCATGCTCCTGTTCGGCTCCGAATCATGGGTCCTCTACCGGCATCACCTACGGCTCCTAGAACGCTTCCATCAGCGCTGTCTCCGCTCTGTCCTCAACATTAATTGGAGTGACTTCATCACCAACATCGAAATACTCGAGCTGGCAGAGAATGCAAACATCGAATCCATGCTGCTGAAGACCCAACTGCGCTGGGTGGGTCACGTCTCCAGAATGGAGGACCATCGCCTTCCCAAGATCGTGTTCTGTGGTGAGCTCTCCACTGGCCACCGAGACAGAGGTGCACCAAAGAAGAGGTACAAGGACTGCTTAAAGAAATCTCTTGGCGTCTGCCACATTGACCACCGCCAGTGGGCTGATATCGCCTCAAACCATGCATCTTGGCGCCTCACAGTTCGGCGGGCAGCAACCTCCTTTGAAGAAGACCGCAGAGCCCACCTCACTGACAAAAGACAAAGGAGGAAAACCCAACACCCAACCCCAACCCACCAATTTTCCCTTGCAACCGCTGCAACCGTGCCTGCCTGTCCCGCATCGAACTTGTCAGTCACCAATGAGCCTGCAGCAGACGTGGACATACCCCTCCATAAATCTTCGTCCGTGAAGCCAAGCCAAAGAAGAAGAAGAAGAATGTCCGAGAGACTGGTATAAAACAACAGTTAGATAAAAGAAGGACTGATTGTTCTGAGGAGTGAGGCAAGGAGCATAAATATTAGTGTTATATCCTTAAACCTGAAATAAAAACAGAAAATGTAAAATCTAGCAGCTGAAACAACATTTATGGAAAGCGAAACACTTAATGATTCACAACTGACAAAGGTTTTCTGACAGGAAATATTGACTCTGATTTGCTTCCATCATTGCCTGAGTGTATCAAACATTTTCTTTGATCATCTATATACTGCTTTCACATGGCAGAGAATTTATTAAAACCCCGGGGATGAATATTTGTAATGGTCGTTTACTTATGAAAGTTCATTTGTTAATACATCTACTTGTGAATAAGAAATAGAATGAAATACTCAGTTTTTATGGAAATTATTTTATTGGTCTCTTATTGATATGGAATATCCCCTGGTGACAAGTAAATTGTGTTTAATATGTTGTCTGAAATTCAAAGGATGCGATTCAGTCTTCTTGGATGTATAAATAAAAATGATGGGATTTTTATCTCCTGGTCACCCACTCCTCCCTGCCATGTCTTATCCTCCTCCATCTGACGTCTTTTTATGCCCCTCTCTCCCTTTGTCTGGCATCTGCCAATCTACTGCTGCTCTCTGTCACGTTTCACCTCTCCCTGGCTCAACAATCCCACACGAGCCACTGTCATTTCTCCTCTCACCTTGTCCTCTTCACACTGGCTTCTCTCTCCCTGCATTCCCAGTCGAGACAAAGGGCTCCAGTTCATACCGTCAACCATTCACTTTCACCCACTAATGCTGTTCGACTCGCTGAGTTCCTTCAGCAGATTGAGTTAAGTATCAGATTCCAGCATTTGTTTTGTGTGTCTCCACTGGGGTATATTTTGGAATACTGTTCAGAAAATGAAGTATCTGTGGAGAAGCAGCCAGTCAAGTGACAGCTGCAAAGTGAGGGGAATATTGATTCGGCCGCCAGTGACCTGGTTCAATTCTGACCTTGGTTTCTTGGAGTTTGCACATTTTCTCTGTGACTCCTTAGGGTGCTTTTTCTGGATGCTCATGTTTCCTCCCAAACACATGTGGGTTGGTAGGTTAATTGGCCTCTGTAAATGGCAGCTAGTGTGTAGGTGAGTGATAGAATCTGGAGGGGGATAGAGTTGATGGGAGTGTGGGGACAAAAAAAATAAAATTAATGTAAGTTTAGTGTGAATGCGTGTTTGATGATCGTTATGGATTTGGCAGGCCAAAGGGCTGCACTGGTTTTTTTTCTCTCTGACAGTGCCTAGTTGCTTCCTGACCTGAGTGGCACTCCTACATTAACTGTAAAGGAATCAGAAGAAAATGTTATTAATTCAACAAAACATCCAAATTCTGGTAATTTATCCCAAACCAGAAATATGTAAAGGGGGCAGAGAAAGATGCAGATTGGTTATGAATGAAATTGATTTCTGCCAGGTGGAGAGAAAGTACCCAGAAGTATTATTCTGTGAGACAGATCTCTCCGTACCCTGGATATTATTTACTCCCAACAAACACCACTGAAATTATTAGGTCATTTATTTTCATTGCTGTTTGTTAGACCTTGTGCACATATTGGTCATATTTCTTTAATCAATCCAATGACTGCATTGCAAAATGATATTGATTTTGTTCTGTTCAAGTATGTGGTTGCCACAATAGCTGCATAAATAACTTGCACTGTGTAACTGATATGGATTTGTAATACTAACCCCAGCATATTTTGATTATTCTTAGGATGTTACAATTACTGATGGATGAGACGTGGTTGCATCCAGCTTGTCAAACATTATTTTCTCTATGAAAGACTGCAGTGTCCTAATGATATGTATAATGTTATATAAAAGCAAACTTGTTTGTCCTTATTGTGATGGAGATAGCCAGTGACTATAGTGCCTTGTGAAACTTGGTTGTTCCACTGCACCTAAAATACAAGTGTGACTTGGTCAGGATTATAATTCAAGATCTGAAAGATTAATTATTACTTCCGCACTCTCATTAGCAACTTTTTCAATTTCACGTTAAAGCCTCCCTTTGTCCTTGATCTTTGTATCTCTTAACTTCTTCAACCCCTGATTGTCAGATTTCTGTCGTCCTCCAATTTTGGTTGCTCATAGAATCATCGAGAGAAAAGCATGGCTAAAGGCCCTTCAGTGCCGAGTCCGCGCTGACCATCAACTACTCATTGCTCAAATATTTTACTAATAATGAAACCATTTTAAACATTTCTCCCCACATTCTTGCATATCCCTCATTTTTTCAAAGAAGAGTTGTTCAAGAAACTGAACTGGATCCGGGCTTTTAGACTTCCATTGTCCACTTAATTTTCTTGTGATTTTGAACAGGTTATCTGGTACCTGTTTGAACAGGGAATGCATCTGTGTCCACTGAACATATCAAATTGAGAAACCATGATTGTGCAGCACAGCTTCTAAACCATTTAAAATAGAAAATGCAATGACAGATCAAAAAGGTTGAATCAAGGGAGACAAAGAAAGTTTTAAAATACACGTTTTATCTTCAATTAAAATCTGAAGCATTGATATTCCACAATTCTGCTTCTGGCAATCACATGAAGTTGTATATGAACACAACTGCAATTAATTACATCTGATTCATATGTTAAACAGGTTGACCCCAATTCCAAAGCAGGCAGGGATTTGTGCTGTTCAAAACATGCCTTTTTTTCTTTGTGCAAAATCTGCTTGTGACCACTTCAAAGATTTGCACAGTTCTTATTGGCTGAGGGCCAGGTAACCTGTCAGTGGAAGACAGTGGTTGACATAGGTGCAAATCACTCATTAATGGCTTGCGAGAAGCACAAGCAGTTGTTCAGTGTTCCCATTGTGAAGTGACAGTCCATTCTGTTGTTTAGCCTGGGGAGTTCTGTAGATTCTGGGGTGAATTGCCCTACATAGTATGAGAAACAGAAAGGGCAAGGAGGCTGCAAGTTACAGTATTCTTCTTCTTAAATCAAAAGGATGACTTTTGCAAGGAGATCCAGAATATTAGCATAGTACCTGTGGATCTACAGAAGCTTTGTAGCCGTACAAATGTCTTCTTACTTACTGGTAGACAGAGACGTTCTCAGGGTTAGGATTCTTTGGCATTCCCTACCCTACAGAGCTTTTTGGATACAAGACCCACATCTGCATTAGATGAGTGGGGTGGTCAAGCCCATTTATTGTTGGCCAAAATCTGCTCTATCCACTTTTCATCCATAGGTGAGGAGAACCTGTGCAAGTTAGAAAAGACTGGGGTGATGCTGAAGGTCCAATGTAAATGACTGGACAACTCCATAGGTAATGGTTATATAGGGGTTGACAACTTAGAGTGTCTCCGCTCCATCCTCAACATCCTTTGGAGCGCTTTCATCCCTAACGTCGAAGTACTCGAGATGGCAGAGGTCGACAGCATCGAGTCCACGCTGCTGAAGATCCAGCTGCGCTGGGTGGGTCATGTCTCCAGAATGGAGGACCATCGCCTTCCCAAGATCGTGTTATATGGCGAGCTCTCCACTGGCCACTGTGACAGAGGTGCACCAAAGAAGAGGTACAAGGACTACCTAAAGAAAACTCTTGGTGCCTGCCACATTGACCACCGCCAGTAGGCTGATATCGCCTCAAACCGTGCATCTTGGCGCCTCACAGTTCGGCGGGCAGCAACCTCCTTTGAAGAAGACCGCAGAGCCCACCTCACTGACAAAAGGCAAAGGAGGAAAAACCCAACACGCAACCCCAACCAACCAATTTTCCCCTGCAGCCGCTGCAACCGTGTCTGCCTATCCCGCATCGGACTTGTCAGCCACAAACGAGCCTGCAGCTGACGTGGACTTTTTACCCCCTCCATAAATCTTCGTCCGCGAAGCCAAGACAAAGAGAAGAGAGAAGAAAAGAGACTTAGAGTGAAGATGTGAGCATTGAATAACGTGCAGCTGTAACAAAACAAATGCTTCGAAGATCAATGGCACCCTGGTGGCCACTGACGGCACAAGAGAACTGTGCCAGTGAAAATTTAAAACAAACACAGATTCTGAAAATCTGAAATTAAAGCAGAAATGCTGGAAACAATCAGCAAGATAGGTATCATCTGAGGAAAGTCTCAGCTCAAAATTCTTTTATCAGAACTGAGGAGGAGAGAAAAGAAGTGAAAAAACCCACAGAAGTCTGGAGAAGCTCAGAAGGTCAAACAGTGCCCTTATGTAGCAAAGGTGAAGATACAGAACCAATGTTTCGGGCTTGAGCCCTTCATCAAGGCATCTTTACCTTTGCTACTTTAAAGGCACTTTTTGGCCTGCTGAATTTCTCCAGCATTTGTGGGTTTTTTGAGTCTTGTGTTTTACCAGAGAAAAGAAGTGAGTCAGTTGGTCTAAGTAGAAAAGTCCAAGGTGGGGGATAGTTGAGTGTGAATGTCCGCAGGGTGAAATATTCCACTTTTAGATGGGCAGAGAAGCTCCTTTGTCTAAAGTGCTGCTCAAGCTGTGGAAATCCAGATCATGTTGTCTTGTTCCACTGGGATTTATGTAGGAGACCAGAATAAACAAAATAAAGGAATTGTGGGATAGCAGGGAAAAAGGACAGACCTGATACTAACAAGAAGAAAGAGCAAGTTATCTAAAGTTGGAAGATTGTGCCAACTGAACCAAAGTCTGGATATCCCTTAGGCAGCCATTAAGCATGGATCGTTATTGCAAGCAGATCAAATGTGAATGCAAGGCTGAAATCTTGGATGGTATTGGATGGCCAAACGTTCTTCTTGGTTGGGGGGGGGGGGGGTGGAAATCTTTGGACCTGCACCATCTCCTTCAGTTGGTGCATTTACAATTTCTCAAAAGGAATGGGCAGACAGTATGAAGAAAGCATGTCTCCCCCTCCGTATGGACCTGACACTAGCTTTGCATGCTTGGGGTGCACAACTCAGGACCAGGCCTTCCAGCTAACCGTATCTGTGCCAATTATGATGCCAAATTCTATTTTCATTCACATGATCCATATCCCTCTATTCCTTGTCTGTCCAAGGGTCTGTCTGAAAGCCTCTTTGCTATCATATCTCCTTCTGCTCTCCCTCCTGTCAGCAAGTTCCAGCCACTTACCATTTCCTATGCCCTCTAGTATTTAACATTCTAACCTGGAAAAAAAAGACCCTGACTTACTCTAACTATGCTTCTCCTAATTTTACATACATTTTCAGGTTGCCCTCGGACTCTGAAACTCCAGAGAAAACTACAAATTTAGACAATATCTTGTAGAGGTAATAGACTGCATTATTCTGCCCAAATTTCTAACTGATCTATATCCTACTGAATGCTTTAACAAACCTTCTTCAATTCCCACAACTTCAGCAATTTTCTTATCATTTGGAAATTTACTCAGCTTACCATTGACTGTTTCATCTGTCCCATTGATATAATCAAATGAGGTGCCAGCACTGATCTTTATGAACACCATTAGTCACAGACTTCCAGTGAAAAATATATCCCTCTTCCAATACCCTTTGTCCTTCATGACCAAGCCTCTTTTGGATCCAGAATTCATGTTCAGTTCATGATATTCCACTCAGTTCAAAAGCAGTGGAAGCATTCAACCTGAGGTTTGCGTGGTTCAGTTAGTAGAACTCTTGCCTGAATTAGGTAGTTGTAGATTCAAGTTCTGCTTGAGAGACATAACTATCGGCATACATTCCCTTGAAGTTCCAAAGTAATCGTGTACAAGTAGAGATTTTGCCTTTTGGATAAGACCTCAAACCAAAGCCCACAAGCCTTCTGAGAGGGACATAAAAGATCCTAAGACACCATTTAAAAAAAAAAGTAGAAGTGTGTCCTGAGCAATGTTTATCCTCAGCCAACATCAAATGAACTCATTACTTTGCTTAAATTGCTGTGCTTTGTTCAGCCCAGCAGCGGCTGTAGTTTTGAAAAAAAACGGACTGCAAAAGGAGGTTGGGAAATAATATAAATGAAATGTATTTCTTTAGTTACTCCTAGATTCATACCAGAGGCATTTCTTGATTGAAGAAGAATAAAAAGGATTTGTTGCAAATCTCTAGTTGGGTTTTGTTCCAGGTGGAGAACCTCTCACTGAGGATACAGGACAGAAACTGAGATCTTTGGATATGAAAGGACTCAAGGGATATGGGGTTAATTCAGAGGTAACAGATCATCCATGATCTGATTGAATTGTGGAGCAGATAAGAAGGACTGTATTGGTTTGCACTTCCAATCTGAGGCCACCTGCAATTTGGACGAACAATTCCGTCTGGGCACTCTCCAACCAGATGGCATTAACAGAGCAGTTTTCTCTAAGCCTCTCCCTCTCTCATTCCCCCCTCCCCCCTCCCACTTTCCCTCCTCCTCCCTCTCCACTTCCACCTCTCCCCCTCTCCTATCTCCTTTCTTCTAGCACCCCACCCCTTTCCTCTTCATTCAGCTATCCCCCTTCCCCTATCACCCCAGCTGTTTTTTTCTTCTGCCCTCTCACCTATATCCACCTATGATCTCTTGTCTATGCTCTTCCCCCTGCCACTCCCTCAACCTTCGTATTCAGGTGCCTGCTTGCTTTTTGTTCATACCTTGATGAAGGTCACAGGCCTGAAAAATTAGTTATTTATTTTTGCTACATAAAAAAACCCTGCATGACCTGCTGAATTTCTCCAGTACGTTTGTGTATTTAAAAAGTGCTGAATCAACAAATTGTTTTTATTCTTTAAATCCAAATTTAATGCATCTCCTCATCACATATACAATGTTCTTGCTCAAAACCATTAGAAAAATAATCAAAGTAAGGTTTGAAAAAAAATGTAGTATTAGTCCTGAGTTTCCTGAATTCACTGAAATTGTAAGTATTAAATGGCATTGTTAAACCATACATCACCACAGCAGTAATTTGTATTTATATAGAACCTTCAAAATAGGAAAATGGCCCAAGGCCCATCATCATGGCTTGGCTTCACGAATGAAGATCCAGGAAGGATCGTAGACATGGGCAAGTCCTTTGAGCCTGTACAATGGATTTTGTTTAGGTGGAGTGGATTATGTGCAGTATTGGCCCCACCCTTTACACCTGGGGTTTATCTGCCATGGCCTAGCAAGCTAGGAAGGTGACAGCCAAGTCCTTGGGTTGTAGATGTTACATCAGAGTGAACTTCTCTTAGATCAGTGGTTCTCAACATTTTTCTTTCCACTTATATCCCATTTCAAGTAATTCCTATGCCATAAGTTCCTAGTGATTATTAAGGGATTGCTTAAGGTGGTATGTGAATGGAAAGGGAAGGTTGAGAATCACTGCTCTAGACCCAATTGTTACTAAAATATTTTGCTTGAGAAAAATTGTCATTGGCCCATTTCTTTTGGAGTCATGAAATTGTGCACATAACGAGTCAATTAAGTACAATGAAAACAGTGGTTTTCAAACTTTTTCTTTCTACCCACATACCACCTTAACAATACCTTACTAATCAAAGAGCACCTATAGCATAGGGATTACTTAAAGTAATATGAGAATGGAAAAAAAAGATTGAGAACCACTGTCCTAGATGGATGGCCTAGTGAGGCTAATGAGCCCTATCTGCTCGGGTTTTTTCTTCTCTTAGGCTGGCTGCCAACCAAGGATAATGAGCCCAGTTATACCACCGGACACCTGGTCGTGCCATGACATAGCAAACTCAGTGAAAAACAGGAGACACCAGGAGAAGGATGCAGTAATGTAGGATAGGCCATTTGCAGTGACCTCCTGCCTGGCAAGCCACGCAGCGATCACTACACCAAGAAAGGAGAGGCAATATATTACGCATGCACTTCCCCATGGTGAGCGGGACATCAGATCAGACCTCACCCGCTCCACTCATCAGGCTCAGTAAGAAAATGACATTTGACTCCAAAGTATGGAAGGAGAAATTAGAGCAATGAAACTGGACAAAAGAAACTGAAATATTGGAAATCTGAAATTAAGGAAAAGCAGAAACTGCAGGTCAGGCAGCATTTGTGGAAAGAAAATTAGTATTTCAAATCCAGGACCTTGCACCTGAATTGGGAAAGGGAGAAACAGATTAGTTTGGATGTCAGAGGAGATAGGTGGAACAAAAGGAATTTCTCTAATCAGGCAGTGAAGATAAGATTGAGATGCTCTGCCTTTGCAATATGTTGATCGTTTTGTATAGTCAATGGAATGTTGTATATATACTTGTACACAGCCAAAACATAAAAGGAAAAAAAATGATGATGAGTTAAAATGGTCAGTACAAAAAGAAATAGTGTGTTACCATCTCATTCCAATCTAACCTTCTGTCTATGATCAACTAGAGTTAAGTGCAGCACAAGCTTGAGGAACAACACCACAGGTTTTGTCTGGGCAGGACTAAATCTCAAACTCTTCAGCATTGGATGACTTGCTTTTTCTTCCCACTCTTCCAGCTTTTTCTGAAACATTAGGGCAGCTGGATGATGTTGCCAAGAGGCATGATGCAAATGAAAATAGGAGAGAGCCAAGACATTGGAGGATGCCAGAGCTAACATTGTGTTCATGAGAATAGAATATTTGAGAGAGGATATACTGGCTTTGGAGATGGTACAGAGGTGGTTCACCAGGTTGAGTCCAGAGATTGGGGTGGGGGGGTGGGGGTGGTCAGCCTATGAGGAGAGATTGAGTCACTTGCAATTCAAAAGAATAAGAGGCGACCTAGCTTTTGAAAGGAATAGATAAGATAGAGACAGAAATATTCTTTCCACTGTTGGTGAGACTAGACCAAGGGGACTTAGCCTCATGATTCGAGGAAAAGGTTGTTGTCAGAGATGAGGAGGAACTGCTTTTTCCAAAGAGTGGTGAATCTATGACATTCTCTACTCAGGGAAGCAGTGGAGGCTGTCTCATTAAACATATGCAAAATTCAGATAGATTTTTGCAAAGTATAGGCATTAAGCGTTTTGGGGAACAGTGGGGTAAATGGAGGTGAGTCCACGGCCACATCAGCCATGATTTTATTGAATAGTGGAAAGGCTCGATGGGCTAATTGATGATTCCCTGCACCTAAGTCTTTTGTCCTTATATAAGCCATCAAATTATAAAGAAAAGAACGCAGTCGAGCGCATTTCCATTTAGTTGGATGAGGGTGGAGATGCATTGTAGCAAGACTGTGCTTAATGTGTTAGGTCAAGAAAAAAATGTCACAATTAAATAAGCTTGGAATATTAGACAGGTGTTTCATGACTGTAGTAGGAGTGCTGGTGCTCTTATTAAAGCAATTCCAAACAAGGTTTTTCAGAAATATGGGAGGGAACACCATTCAAGCATTTTCCAAAGCAGCAGGGGGATAGAAATGTGAGAACCAAGGGATTTATTTCTGTTTCTTTTAAGGAGAATGATAATGAAGGGGATTAGAGTGAAGCAAGAGAATGGTGCATGTTTGGTGTTTGGTAAGGGTAATGTCATAACATTTGGTAGCGAGGGAAATGAACACATTTTCTGAAAGGATTATTTCATTGTTGGTAACCTGCAAGAATTCTTTGTAATTAATGGAGTTGAAGGCGACAGGGATGGGGAAAGTGTTTAAAAAACAGTTTTCAACCAAGCAAAGAGACTAGTGGTTCTTTTTGCATTCCAGGATGATCCTGGAAGAATGAGCCGTTTTACCCAGCCAAACACATTATTCGATGGCAGAATCCACCTTTTCTAGTCATGTCTCTTGCTTGAATGGAGAAGGAAGCTTTCCCAGAATTAGCAGCAGGAAGTGAAAGAAGTGCTTACACTCCAATCTTTGGCTCTATAATTTCATTCTCACTCGGAAATGTGGGCCATCAGGATTATTTAACTTCTGGAGATAACTTCCTTCTGAGATCCAAGTACCGAGTCAAGCCCACCATAACCCATTCAGGGAATGGTGGCATAATTTATGGAATATGGGATTTAGATGTACATTTTTGTGACAAGTGCACTTTGAGTCTAGATCGCACTTAATGCACAGGGAATTGAATCACCTTGCCTTGGACTTCTCTGGGATGGCCTTTTCATATACTGCATGACCCTTATTTATGTGCAACTGTTTCTTTTGATTTCTCAGTATGACTGTGCCATTAATAATGAGATTTATTTTTGTTTTTTTTCTGATTATCCAGCTTTTTCACAGGTCTTAAAACACACAAGAATTTGATTGATGCACTTGTGCACTTTCATAAAATAAATCACACATGCATGCAGTCTTCTTTCTCACCACCTTGCACAATGAACTTTACATTGCGTACCCAGTAACCCCCATTACTTCCAAGACATGCTTGCAAACCAAAGTTCCAAATCTTCTCAGAAGATTAGTCTTCTCATCAGAGTTTGTGAAAGAATGTTGAACCAGAGAAATCAAGTTATTGCTCCTGCAGCAGGATTGTAGTAGCGCTTTTGGAATTTTACATGAATTTTACATGAATTTTCAGTATGATACTTTAAATAGGTATTCACTCTGTTCAGGGTGAGTTGCCTGCCTGCTATTTCAGATTTATTTTCAGAGGACATGCATGACATCAACATACAACCCTGAGATTCTTTTTTCTGCAGGCAAGGAAGAATTACCACTTATTTGTAGTGCAAAAAATCTGTACACATTTAAAGCAGCTGTTCCTGAATCAGGTGGTGGTGTTGCAGTAATTGCAACATAAAGTTTTCACAGCTTTTGATTTTTGAATTTACCAGTTATTTACCCACATTATTTAAACAGCAGTAAAGTGCAATGGAGGTGCCAGACTTTCAGGATTGAATACCCATTTTACGAGATTTACTATTTTTTTTTCAATTGCTGGAAACCTTTTAAGACACAAAATTTGCTGTATGCCAACTGTATGCAATTGTTCTCTGGTTGATGATTATATGTAAAAATGGGTGATATATAAAACATGTATTCAGTAAGTTGTTAAAAATCAAAAAAGTCACCAGATCCTGGAAGTCTAAAACAACAGGAGAGAATGTTGGAAACATTCAGCAGGTCAGGCAGTGTCGCTGGAGAGAGAAACAGTTCATGGTTCAGGTCCAAGACCATTCTTTTCTAAGTGGCTGCATCTTTTATCTCATATCAGAAGATTGTGGAGCCAGCTATCATTAACCATATAACCGTTTACAACACGGAAACAGGCCTTGTCGGCCCTTCAAGTCCATACCGGTTCACTTGAACAACTCCACTAGCTCCTCCGCAAACTCCTGAGGAAGTAAAGGCTTTCTTCATGATGCCATTGGTGTGTTGGTTCCAAGAAAGATCTTCCGAGATAGTGACTCCCAGGAACCTACATTTGCTCATCCTCTATTGATGACAATTGTTCTATTCATGTTTGTGAGCAACACGGAAACCCACAGTAAGCCATCACTCATAGCTGCTCCAGCAACATGAAAAAAATCCTCTCATCCATGCAAAATCCTCCATCACTATTTTCCAAAAAACCTTAAACTCTCTATGCCCTGCTAATGCTGCCTTCTGCTACATCCCTTCTATTTCTGTCACAGGATGGGCAATAACAATTAGAGTTTTTAATCTTCAAACTCTAGAATTCAATCCTGAAACATCTCTACCTCTTCCCCTACCTTTCTGTGATCAAACTTTGGCTCTCCTACCTTAATACCCACCAACACTGTTTATTTCTGACACCAGAGATTCTCAGTGAGGAACTCTAGTGGTAATCTTTAGAAAGATTGGATTTAATAACTTTGAATATCAACTGGACAACTTCCTTCATAAAGGTGGCACGGTTTGCAAGGCGGTTAGTGCAACGATGTTACAGAACCAGAGACCAGGTTCGAATCTGATGCTGTCTGTAAGGAGTTTGTACGTTCTCTCCATGACCTGCATGGGTTTTCTCCCACCCTCCAAAATGTATGAGGTTGGTAGGTTAATAGGGTATGGGTTTCATGAGCCAGTAGGACTTTCTCCCATGCTCTATAATTTAATTTAAAATTAAAACCAGGCTATATATTATTTGTATATTATTTTTGGTGTAAATCTTGAGAACTGAACACATTACACTGTTTCCAGAAGAATATTGAGTGAATTCTGCAGTCAATCATAATAATTTATTGCTTAAATCTCAATCAATTACATCAGTCTCACGTAAGTCTCAATCAGCACATAATTCGCAGTCAAGTTTGAGAATTGAACACAATACTGATCCATAACAGTACTGAGTGAATTCGGCAGTGAATCATGTCACCTTTCTGGAGGTATAAAGTTGAGACCCCTTTGTCTTTCCCAACAGTCATGCCAAACTTATCCCTCAACTAACCATATCACATGATCTGGTCTTTTCCAACATTGCGATTTTATAAACCTACTGTTGATATTGGTTGCATCATAGCACTTACTAAAGCACATTGATATGTTTAGAGGTTGTTAAAAGTGGAACATAAATGTAAGTCTTTCTTTCTGATACCCACATTCTTAGAAAAGCTCCAGCTTTTCATCTCCACAATCCTTACATCACAATTCAAAGGTCATATATCAGATAATAGGAGATCTACATAATGTGGTAGGACTCCTATTAAAATCATCCTTTCCAGAACAGTTTCCCCATTTCACCAAAAAGACTTTTGTTAAAAATCAGTTTATTGTGAGTAAAACCATGGGAACTCAGACAATATTTAATAGAATTACATGTTTTTCTTTAAAAGCATAACAGATAAATTTTAAATGAGCGGATTCTTGTGGCTGAATATAATTCACTTCCCCCTGTATAAATTAAATAGATCAAGAAGAAACAATGATCCATAATTTAGCTCAGCAAAGGAATCATCTAGTAACTTTAGAATTTTTCAGATACCCTAAAAGAAGACCATCCTTTCCTGATTACCAGCTAAGCCTGGCAATGCAAGCTGTGTCTGGGTAAACCCAGTGCCAGTCTCATCACCATTTTTTCCTGCCACAGCTCGCTCTATAGGCATTTTGGGACATTATGTAGCTGGAAAAGAGTGAGTAAGAATTGTGCAGTTCATGGTGTATAATTTTACTTGCATTAGCTCAGTTTACAATGGTATTTCCCATTTTCCCTGTCCCACCACAGCAAAAAAGAGGGAAGATCACTTGCCAGACAGAAGAAAAAACATGCAATTCTGCAACTTTTATATCCAAGCATCATGAAGCCATGTTTTATAAATGACGCATGAGGACACTTTACATATTCCAATGTGTTTTATTTTCTATTTCCTTGCTTTACTCAATAGAGAAATGTGTTTCAGGTAATTACACCATTCAGAAGACTAATTCTTTGTGCTGAGAATAGAAAGGAGATGGAAGACTGGATCTCTTCATTGAAATCTGTACAGAGTAGAGAGCATTACGAGGTAAGCTTGCAGCTTCAGTGAACTGTTATTGAATTCTGAATCATTACTCTCCTCAATGAGAGGATAACTTTACTTGATACATCATCAAAGGTACTCCATGGACGTTGGCTTGAGGGCAATCTTCCAGTATCTCCTTGACTATGAACTGAGAATGATTTAATTGGTTTTCTTTACTTCTGAAATTGTGCTTATTTAATGAAGGTCAGGTAATTAAATTGGCACTAAAACCTGTCGATTGAGAAAACAGGGGGCAGACTCAGTCTCTGAGGTGATCCCAGTTTCCTTCTTTCCCCAGAGCTGAATCCCAGATCCAGGAAAATTGGTAGTCCCATGAATTGGATATACAAAGGTGCACCTTCATTCTTTAGCTAAAATCATGTAACTTTGGTGAATTTAGTCAATATTTAAAATGTATTAAACCAACAGAGAAACACAAAATCTCCAGATGACAGTGAAAGATGAAGTGAAGTCCTTTCTGCAGGTCTGACAACAGCTGACTCCTGCTTGGTCACTAGTTGTATGGTTTGCAAAAAAAGTGAGAAAGGTGTAAATCTCCCAAGGAAATGTTCTCCAATTCATGTTACATGATGGTGTGATGACTCATATCTGTGGCCAGAAATTCCTGTAATCCCATAAATCTACATGTTGGGAAGAGCTCTGCAACACAGCAGAAAATTTTAACATTTGCAAGGTTTTCATTGTCTTGCCAAGTGCAAGAAATGTTGGCTCATTCTCAAGTCAAGTTTATTGTCTTCTGATTGCACAAGTACAACCTGACAAAACAGTGTTCTCCAGTCCTCTGTGTAAAACACACAGACACGCAACTAGACATAACACACATACATACAGGCAAACAATATATATTTAGGACAAGTATTCATATATACAAATAAACATTGTTTCATGAACATGAGAGTCTTGGATGGTTAGTGTAAGCAGTTCCTTTGGTCATTCAGCATTCTCACTGCCCTTGGGAAGATGTTCCTCAGCCTGGTGGTGCTGGATCTGATATTCCTGCATCTCTTTCCCGACAGGATTCAGATTTCAGATCTATTGGCAGAGTACATACATGACATCACATATAACTCTGAAATTATTCTTCCTGCAGGCAAAGCAGAATGACCACTTTAGACATGAAAACAAATGAATAAATGTAAACAAATTGACTGTACTCTTCTCTTTGGCTTGCTATACAGAGAGGAAAAAACAATGAAGTGAAAAAATAAGAGTTCTTCAATGAGTCCTTCCCTAATTAAGTTTATCATTGAGGAGTCTGATAGTGGAGGGGTAGCAGCCATTCCTGATCCTGGTGGTATGAATATTGTGACATCTATGCCTCTTTTCCGATGGTAGCAGTGAGAACAGAGCATGTGCTGGGTGGTATGGATCTTTGATCATTGCTGCTGCTCTCCGACAACAGCGTTCCCTATAGATGTTCTTGATGGTGGGGTGGGTTTTACCTGCGATGTCCTGGACAGCATCCATTTTACACTCAGGAGTATTGGTGTCCCTGTACTAGACCATGATGCAGCTGGTCAGCACACTATAAGATGCTGTGTGCAGGGTGGAAGGGGTCCTCAATGATTTTTCGCCCCCATCTTCTGATAACAATCCCAGTAGATCACGTCAGTGGTGGGGAGGGGGGGTGGTGGGTTGTTGGGAGACTCCAGTTATCCTCTCTGCTCCTATTATGGTCCTATTGATTGACCTCCAATCCATTTCTCTGCAGCAACCGTACCACACTGTGATGCAGCTGGCCAGGACACTTTTGATAGAGTTCCTGTGGAAGGTTGACATAATGGTCTTCTGAACAAGTGAACATAAGGAAAATTTAAGGGAAATTAATTATAAGGAATGTGTTAGGAATATGATTTGTACAATACCATTTTTTTAAGTGTATATAGTGATTTTCAGGAATTTTGTTGCTGATAAATGAACGTTCTTTTTCCCTTCTCTAGACAGCACAGTTTAATGTGGAGCATTTCTCAGGGATGCATAACTGGTATGCCTGCTCCCATGCTCGCCCTACATTCTGCAACGTATGCCGAGAAAGCCTATCTGGTGTCACCTCTCATGGACTCTCCTGTGAAGGTAAAGAGTTTGAATTAAACAGAGCTTCAATAAAATCCACTGAAGCAGATGGTTACCATTTCTTGCTTTAATTCAGGGGATTTCCATCTGTGTATCATGTGTCCATTAAACCAGGCCAAAACCCAGACCCAATGTACCATTCACATTTAACGTATTTTGAATACTAAGGAGCTGATGGCACATGTGGATAAATATCGAATCGGAACATTAAGATATGTAACATAGAACGACAGCACAGAAAAAGCCACTCAGCCAATCAGGTCCATAACAAAGCTAAGCTCCACAAAATTTTCCTTCCAATATATCATATCATCATACCTACATATGTTTTCCCATGGTAAGGTTGTCAATATCTAGAGGGCTTAGATTGAAGGGGAGAGGAAGGAGTTTTAAATGGAATTTGAAGGCAGGTTTATTTGTTTATACAGAAAGTAGGTGTTGGTGAAATCAGATACAATCCTTATATTTTAGAGGCATTTAGCTGGCACCTGAACAGGCAAGGCATAGAAGGACAAATGGTATTAAAGTAGGTGGGCCAAAAGGTTGGCATTGATGAGGTGGGCTGAAGGGCCCATTTCCGTGTAGAATGACATTACTAGTGTTTATCTTCAACAGAGGATTGAGCGCTAATCTCATCATCTTTTTATTAAAAATAGAAACCTTTGAATTCTGCCATCATGATTATCAATTACCATAAATATTCATGTATAATGTGTTTCGTGTATAATGCGACCCCCCATTTTTGAGGGGGCAAAAGGGGGAAAATTTTACTCCCATGTATAATATGACCCCCCCCCCTCACCCGCCCAAGTCGCACTGGCGTCTGTCTCCCCCTCGCCCACCCAATTCATGCTGATGTCTCTCCTCCCTCACCCGCCCAAGTCGCACTGGCGTCTGTCTCCCCCTCGCCCACCCAATTCATGCTGATGTCTCTCCTCCCTTGCCCGCCCAAGTCGTGCTGCCATCTCTCCCCCCTCGCCCACCTGAGTCGCGCTGCCATCTCTCCCCCCCCACCCCCCCCCCACCCTCCCCCCCCCCCCAGTTGGCCTGCCATCAATGTAGGCAGCTGCTGATAATCTTACTTATCGTTAAAACTCGCAGAAATTTTAAGAAAAATTATAACCTCGTGTATAATGCGACCCCCCTACTTTGGGCTCAAATTTCGGTACAAAACCTTTTTGCATTATACTCAAATATTTGCAGTATTATGTGCCTTCAGCTTTGAATCAACATCCATTTTATAATTTAGAAACCCTATTGTATTCATATAACTAAAATAAGATTTATGGGAATCCATGGCAAACTGTATAGAAATAGCCCTTGAATTAAAACAGTACCTACCTATGTGACCCACAGGGTCACAAGATTTCCAATTGATTCTGCTGTGCAATATCTTTTGGTGTTGTTTGTCTCATTCCATGATAAATGTGAAAGGACAGGGGACCCAAGCACATTCATTGGGATGGAGTTATAATGATTTTTATCACAGCTGAGAAAACAATTTGTTTCAAGCAAACCTGACTGATTCCTGGCATCTTATAATGTTCAGTTATTGTGACTGCACATCCCCAGTCTGAAGTGATGTGGGTGTGAATTGCGATCTCTCGAGTTTTCTAATTTATTTCGATTTATCACATGAAGCTATTCTTAGATTCAAGAAGGTAGTATTCATTCATGCAGAAAAACACAATTTTTTAGTGTTAGTAGCAAATTGCTGTACTTTGCAGGGTCTTCTCTCAGTCAGAAGATTGTAGACCCCATTCCTGATCATTTGTAGTGTGTGTGTGTGTTTGTGTGTGTGTGTGTGTGTGTGTGTGTGTGTGTGTGTGTGTTACAAACACCGTTTTGCTGTGTCTACGGCAATATCTCAGGCCAGAGGTGCTCCTTCTCCCGTAGGTGGGAATCAGGGAGACCTCCAGTACTTTTGGGAACTACACCTCCTTACTGAATGTGTCAGGAAATTACAGCTGGAGTTTGATGACCTCACGAAACTCCAAGAGGCAGAGAGGGTTATAGATTGTAGTAATAGTGATGTGATATTACCGAAAATGCAAGTAGTTGGGTGACCACCAGGAATTGTCAAGGGAGAAGGCAGATAGTACAGAGTTCTTCTGTGACTATTCCTCTCAGGAACAAGTATGCTGCTAATACCTAGTAACATGAATGGCCAGGTAATTGACACTGTGACTAGATCTTAGGCTCATTAGGGAAAGATGAAGTCAGATAGAACAATACTGGTAGGAGATCAGAGTCAGGGGCACAGTTAAGTGTTTCTGCAGCAGGAACCAGACTCTAGGATTCTCTGGTGCCAGGATCAAGGATATCTCTGAGTGGGTATAGGATATTCTGAGAGGAGAGGGAGAGGAACCTGAGGTACCAATGAGAGAAGTAGGAAGGGGGACTTGTGGCCCTGCAGAATGAGCTCAACATCTTTAAAAAGCAAGACTTCAAGGTTGCAATCTCAGGGTAACATGAGTTATCTGTGTAACATGATAGTGAGGCAAGAAGATAGTGCAGTTTAATGCATGATTAAGGAGCCAGTGCAGGAGGGAGGGAGGGATTTGGGTATTTGGATCATTGGGCTCTCTTCCAGGCCAAGTAGGACCTGCACAAGAGGAGCGGGTTACTTCTGAACTAGAGAGGAACCTATAACCTCGTGGGGAGATTTGTTGGTGCTACACAGGAGGATTTAAACTGCATTAAAGTGGCAGAGGAATGGGGAAGCAAATGGAGGAGTTAAAGGGATTCTAAGGCAAGGAAGTCTGAAAGAAATGTCAGAAAGGGACATTCCCTGCAAGTTTGATGGGCTGATGTGTTTATTTTAATGCATTGTAAGGCAGATAATGATTTTTGTGGGTAAGGTAGTAAACTTAGAGCTTGGATCTTTTCTTAAGCCCTCATGGCTGAGGGACAGAATTGGCAACTCAGTGTTCCTGGGTTTCAAGGTAAAAGAGGGGGAGACATAGCATTGCTAATCAGGGAGAATGTCACAGCTGCATTCAGAGTGGACCAAATGGTGGGTTTATCTACTGAGACAATGTGAGTAGAGATCAGGTGTAAGAAAGGTGCAATCACTCTGATAGGACTATACTATAGGCCTCTCAATAGCCACCAGAAGGTGGAGGAACAGATGTGGAAAATTCTGCAAAGTAACAGGGTTGTCATAATGGGAAACTTTAATTTCCCCAATATTGGCTTGGACCTCTTTAGTGCCAGAGGCTTAGATGTGCCAGAATTTGTTAAGTCCAAAAAATTTTCTTGAAACAGCATGTAGATAGTCCATCAAGGAAGGGAGCCATAGTAGACCTTGTATTGACAAATGATTGGAGTTTCAGTGGGAGTGCATTTTGGGAATAGTTATGAACAAGAATAAGCTTGGGCCCTGTAGAAAAATACTAAATAAGGGAAGGGCAAATTGAGACAAAATTAGACAGGAGCTGGGAAGTTAATTGGGAACATTTGCTTTCGGACAAGCCCACAACTGACATGTGTGGGTTGTCAAGGACCAACTAATTAGAAGCTTGGACCAGCATGTTCCAGTACAAAGGAAGGATTGGGATGGCAAGGTATGGGAACCTGTGATGACGAGAGGTCACGAAGAGTCAAAAAGAAAAAGAAGGCAAATGTAAGGTTCAGGAAGCGACAATCAGATAGAGCCCTGATGGAATATAAAAATTGCTGAAGAGAACTCAAGAAGGCCATGAGTATAACCAAAAGGGGCCATGGAATGTCCTTGGTGAGCAGAATTAAAGAGAATCCTAAAGCATTTTATACTTGTATTAAGAACAAGAGGATGACTGGAGAAAGGATAGGACCACTCAAGAACAAAGGAAGGCGTTTATGCTTGGAGTCAGAAGAAGTAGACAAGGTAGTAAATGAGGACTTTGCATCAGTGTTCACCAAGAGGGATGTGGACAGGATTAGGAACATAATGTGGAGGATGTTAGTGTGTTAGGGCATTTTGTAATAAAGAAAGAGGTTGTGTTGGGTCTTTTGAGGAAGATTGGGGTGGATAAAACCCCAGGACCTAATGAGACATATCATAAGTTATTGAAAGAGGCAAATGAAAAGAATGCTGGAGTCTTGACAAAGATCTTTGCATTCTCGCCAGTGACAGGAGAGGTCGCAGAAGAATAAAGAGTGGATAATGTTGTACCTTTGTTCAAGAAAGGAAAGAAGGATAATCTGGGAAATTATAGACCTCACATCAGTGGTGGAGAAACTATTGGAAAGGACTGAATAGGGGTAGTTTGTGAGGAGCAGGTCATGTTTTATCAATTTGATAGAGTTTTTGAGGAGATGGTAAAGGTGGTTGATGAAGGTAGGACAGTGGGTGTTGTGTACATGGTAACATATTTGATAAGGTCCCTCATTGTTGGCTGATACAGAAGGTACAAATAAATGGGATCCATGGTAAATTAATAGTCTGGACACATAATTGGCTGGCCTATTGGAAGACAAAGGGAAGTGGAGGAGAGCCTTTATTTGCTCTGGAGGCCTGTGACCAGTGGTGTTCTGCAGGGATCAGTGTTAGGGCCCCCATTGTTTGGGATAAAGATAAATAACAGTGAAAATATAGGTGGGTGGGTGAGTGAGTAAGTTCAAGGATGACTCAAAGATTGATGGAGTTGACAGTGTAGAAGGTTGTCAAAGAATACAAAAGGGTACAGATCAGTTCTGGATATTGTCAGAGAAATGGCAGATGGAGTTTAATCCAGAAATGTGAGGGGTTGCAATTAGGGAGGCCAAATGTAAGGGGAATATAAACAGTTAATGCCAAGGCTCTTAAAAGATTGGGTGTGCAGAGGGATCTGGTAGTCCAGGTCCATAGTTCATAGAAACTGGCCACGCAAGTAGATAGGGTGGTTAAAGAGGTATATGGCATGCTTGGCTTCATTAAGTATGCACTGATTATAAAAGAAAGGAGGTCATGTTGCAGCTCTATAAAACTTTTGTTAGACTACACTTGGAATACTATGTGCAGTTCTGGTCGCCCATTACAATGGAGGCTTTGGAAAGAGTTTTCCAGGATGTTGCCTGGTTAAGAGGGTATGAGTTATGGAGAGAAGTTGGACAAATGGGTTGTTTTCTCAGGAGAATAGGAATCTGAGGGGAAACTCGATAGAGGTGTATAAATCATGAGAGACACCATCTTTATCTAGAATAAAAACATCACACACGAGAGGATATGTGTTTCATATGAGGGGGAGTAAGTGAGGTAATATTTAACACAGGAGCCTGGAATGGGCTGCCAGGAGTAGTGATGAAATCAGGTGCAATTGTGGCATTTAAGAGTGGTCTAGATAGACAAATGAATATGAATAAAATGAAGGGACATCCATCAAAAGTGAAAGCAGAAGAATTTTACTTTGATTTAGACATCATGTTCAGCACAGACACATTGGCTTAAGGGCATGTTCCTTCACTGACCTGTTCTGCATCATTATCTGGTACAGAGGTGCCAATGCACAGTACAGGAACAGGCTACAGAGATTTATGAACTCACCCAGTGGCATCATGGGCATTAGTTTTCACTACAAGAGACAGTGTCTGAAGAAAGCAGCCTCTATCATCAAGAACTCTCACCACCCAGGCCATGCCCTCTTCACACTGCTACCATCAGGAAGGAGGTACGGGGGCCTGGGCAAACACCCAACTGTACAAAAGCAGCTTCTTCCCCTCTGCCATCAAATTTCTGAATGGACAATAAACCACAGACTCTACCTCACTTTCTCAACTTTTGCACTAATTTATTTATTTATTAAAAATTTGATTACAGCAATTTTGCTTCTGTGAGGTTGCTGCAAAACAACAAATTCTGTGACACACGTTCATGACAATAAATTCTGATTCTGTTTTTTAAAATTGTTGCCACATAGTACTAGTTAATACAAAGCCTGCAATTATTGTGTTCTGGGATGTTAAGAGAAAAGAATAAGGTGGCTTATAAAATATAGCTTGCAAGCTCAGCCCACCCTTCCTCTTTCAACAATTTCAGCCTCACCCCCTCTGTCTAAGCCAGAATCAAGCTTTTTAACTCTGATCTCTTTGTCGAGCTGTTAATGATCAGTGTAAGTCAAAGCAATTTATGCAATTGTACATATGCAGGTGATCCAAAATTCAAGGATTTTTGAGAGCAGGTGTAGCATTGCATTTCTACACCATTCTTGTGGTGAGATATTAAACCAAGAAGGAAAATCTTGCATTTTTATGACTTCAATTTGTAATCTCAAAATTTCCCAAAGCATTTTGCACATAACGAGATATCTTTGCAGTGTAATCTGCTTTCTAAAATGGGAAACAGAAGCTATAATGTGCATAGGAAACTCCACAAATGTTAATGTATTGATGATTAGATCAACTGTTTCTGATGTCATTTGAAATATTAAACAGAATTCCCTCTTTGAAATAATTGCTTATTGCATCTACTGAGTTTAATGTCTCACTGGAAAAAAAAACCCTGACAGAATACCTAATTCCTCATCTAAAATGGACACTTTAAAAACTGGAAATAATGCACCTAGTTTTCTTGCCAGATATATTAGATCTGTTTCCACACTGGGGCAATTCAGAATGCTACATTTTAAAAAGGAGCCTGGGAGACCATAATGACTCATGTGACCTGGTTCATTCCAGATCTCTGGTTCTGTCTGAGGTTTGCATGATCTCTCGCTGACCATATTGTCAGACTGTACTGAAGTAAACAGAGATCTGGTGGAAGAACTCAGTAGCTCAGACAGCATCCATGGCAGAAAGGGTCAGTCAACGTTTTGGGTTGGGACCTTTTTTCGAGTCCAAGATAACAAAGGTGAAATATTTTAAAGGGGGAAATAAGCTGAAGAGGGTCCTACATGTGAAAGGCAGAAGGTGTGAGACGTGGAGATGCTATGAATGTGCAAATTTATGCATAGATAACAGCTCTTTTGCTGTCACAGCTCTGGACCTCACTCACTGTGACCTCTCCTGCCTCAGCATTACCTTGTTTAACTCTGTGACAGCTACAGAGACAGGTAGAAAGAGAGACCACTAGGAAGGGTAGTGGGTTGGGGGAGGGGTAAAAGGGGGAACAATCATTCTCCTCCTTGGAAGCCTTAAACCTAATAGCAGACAAATAATTTTTTTGAATTTTAGTTACCACCCCCCCCCCCCCCCTCAATCCCCCATTCTGTGCCACTGTACATACCTCTTTGGTACCTAATCCAATACATCTTTTTTTTTTGCTGATCTCTCCTTTCCTAGTGGTTTCTCTTTCTATCTGACTCTCCACCTCTACCTTCTGTCCCCTCATCAGCTTCTTTCCCCTTTATATTTGTAATTTCACCTTATTTAAAATCTTAGTCATGATAAAGGGTCCAAACCCAAAACATTGACTGACCATTCCCACCCTTTGATATTGCTTCACTGCTCAAGATTCCACAGTTGGCATTTACAGACTGTACAGTCAGGGTTCCTAGTGCAGGACGTGAACCCGCAACTTCAGAACTTGACAAGAAGAAAACTGTCCACTGAGCCCATGGAGCTGATTGTGGACTTTAGAATGGGGGAAATTAGAGGTGTATAATCTAGTGATCGTTGGGGGATTAGAAGTGGAAAGGATGAGCAAATTTAAATTCCTGGGAGTCACTAACTCTGAGGACCTTTGCTGGACTCAACAAAGCACGTTATCGCCTCAACTTCTTCAGGAGTTTGCAGAGGTTTGGTATGACAACGGGAACATGGGCAAACTTCTGCTAATGTGAAGTGGAGAGTGTGCTGACTGGCTGCATCACGGCCTGGTGTGGGACACCAATATCTCTGAATGGAAAGCCCTGCAAGAGGCAATGAACATAGCCCGGGTACCTCACAGGCAAAACTCTCCCCACCACTGAAAAAATCAACATAAAACACTGCCATTGGAGTACTGAATAATTTTATTTTTGCTGCATTGCATTCAGTTTGTTTACATTTCTTTCTTAGATTATATTTTTCTCTTTCGTACATGTATCTTTTCTTAAGAATGTTTTTTTTTGTTCTACCAAAAAGTAGAAATTCTTGCTGGCCCATAGGAAAAAAGATAATCAGGTTTGTATGTAATGTTATGTATGTACAATAAATCTGAACTTTGAAATTTTGACTTTGAAAGGAGGGTAGTTTTACCAGCATCACAACGCCAAATTATCAAGTCAATAATTTAATTTTGTTGTGAGGAAAGACTATTTGAAGATTCAATGTGGCAATTTTTTAAAGATGAAAATTACTTTATTAATAAAAAAAATTCACCTTCAAACTTTAATTCAAAATCCTCCCTTTTATAACAATGCCCACTGGTTACTATGCAAATTTTTATAACAGTGTAAAACTAATAAATTCCCCAGCTTAAATATAGCATATGTAATTAAAGTCTAAGTTATATTTCCAACTAGCCCACAGAAAAATTTAGACACAAAACACTCAAGACTCACAAAACTTCGATCTCAACCAAAGCAAAGATCATAAACAAAATTCAGTTTGTTTGGTAAACTGAAGCCAAAATATCTTTGAGAGAGAGAGAGAGAGAGAGAGAAAACAAAATTCGAAGTTGTCTTCTTGTGTTGCTTGAAGAGAGGAACAACCTGGCTTGGTCTGGATCCGTCTGGCTGCCTTCGGAATGTTCATCCTTTTTGAAATCCCAACATTCTAAACTGTCCTTCAGATCATGACTCTGGGCCTTCTTCCACTCCACAGGACCCCCCGTGGTGGTTTATCGTCCAAGTCCAGAAATTTTTAGATAATTTTATGTTACATGAGTCACTTCTGAAGTACATGCTCAAATTGTCCTGAGGGTCCAAATGGCAATCCAGTCTTTATTTTCACTGATGCCATGTAAAAAAGTTCACAAATTCATAAGAGTCTTATATGTGTAAATTCAGTTGTCGAATAAGACAATATCTTTCACAATGATAGACATTTTCAATTTGTTCTACCAAAGGTTGATTTTGGTGACACCCCTGCTGAATATTAAACGTTGTCTGAGGGCTGCAGTTCGGTTTGGTGGTCTGCCATATTTAATTGCATCACAGACCAGGAGGGAAATTTTTTTTATAATAAAAAACTTCAATTAAATTAAATACTTCAGTTTGTTTTCAAAGCCTAAGTCTAAATACGAACTGACCGTATCAGCAATGATGTTAATGTTGGAAGGTGTGAATGAAACCATCAGTTAGTTTTTAGCATATTAGCAGCGGGATTCACTGTGACGGGGAATTTACCATTTTACGTATGAAGTGGAAAGAGGATTTGATAAAGATAATTAAATGACAAAACGTCTCATTCCCACGTAGCCGAGCTTGACAGATCTGACAACATTTGCGATAAGATGATAATTCACAGAGTTAGTGCACATTTTTTTTTCAGTCTTGAGAATGCAGTAGATGTGGTAACAGGGAGTCACTGCCCTTTTGATATAGACACATTTATCACTTTGAATACACCAGGAACTAATGCACCTAATTTTGTTGACAGGTACATTTGATCTACATCAGCACTGAGCAATTCAGAATAGTGCATTTTAAAATAGGAGAATGATGAGATGACAGATAATTGAGACTCAATGGAGGTTTCTGACTCAAACTGTTGTCTGGCCATTTCTTCCCATGTGTGCTTCCTGGCCCATGAATGCTACCTTACCGATGGGGAGAAGGATTAAGAGTGTGAAAGTGAGCACCATAGGCTTAAAGACAGTTTCTCCTCTGCAGCCTGAATGAACCCCAGAATACTGCCCTCATGCCCAATTGATCTTTCCCATCATTGCAATTCTGTCCTCTGTAATTGTGTTCTTTGCATGGCTGTATGAATGTTAGAGATTATATGTCAGTCTTTTCACATACACCTTCTCACTATACTGGGTAATTTGTGACAAATAAACTTAAACACCTAAGGTTTTGTGCACTGCTGCTAACATCACAAGATGTTCTTAGGCAAGAGGCTTGCATGGCTAGTGACACCATTACAGCACCAGTGACTCGGGTTCAAAATCGGCATTGTCTGCAAGGATTTTGTACATTCACCTCATGTTGCTCCTACCCTCCAAAATGTACAGGATTGGATGTTAATTGGGTGTAATTGGGCGGCATGGGTTTAAATGGCCAGAATCGGCTTCTACCATGCTGTAAATGGAATTTAAATTTAAAATTTTAATTCAAATTTACTAAAGTCTTTGACTGAAAAGGTAGAAATATACTCAAGTTTTGTTAGTGCGAGTTTGAATCCCTTGTCTGAACTACAAGCCCCATCTAGTGGATGGATTGACCTCGACCAAAGCATTGAGCAAAATCTCTTGAGAGGGAATGTAAGATGTCATGTGTTGTAAGGCCTGATATATTTTGTGCTCTGACATGTACCTTTGTCTCTTTTGAAGTTTGTAAGTTCAAAGCCCACAAGAGATGTGCTGTGAGAGCCATCAACAATTGCAAATGGACAACCCTGGCATCAATCGGCAAAGAAATCATTGAGGATGAGGATGGGGTAAGTATGGAGGTTTTCAGAGTGAGCTTTTTCAAAAATAAAACAAGCCAACTTTCACTGTAATTTGACACTTCTGCTAATACAATTCATTAAAGGCTATGGTTAGAGAGTAAATTCAATGTTCCCTATGGGCATGTCATCAAGAAGAAATATGAACACTTGTTCCTCAGTCAATGCACCAAACAAATAGGAACATAAGGATACAACTATGGGATTTAATCTTGTTAAACCGATCACCATTCTTTGAAATAAGCGCAGATTTGGAAGTACCGGTAACTTTAAATATACAGCTCTCAATGCATAGTCTGCTCCTGTTCCTCTGCTCCTGTTTAATTTCTGAAAGCAGTTCTCAACATCCTTGACATCACAACTGAGCTGTCACCGATCTCCATAAATGTGCCTTTCTCCCTTCCCCTCTCCTCCATCGACTCCATCTATATTGCTGCCTTGGAAAAGCAGCTGACTCACCCACCCTGTTCTCACTTTTTAACCCCCTTCCTGTCAGGAAGAAAATTTGCAAGTGTGAGATCACACAGCACTAGATTTAAGAATAGTGACTTTCACACTGCTATCAGACTCCTGAATAAACTCCCCACGAGTAAAATAATGTTGTCCTTGCTCTGTTCTAACTTACCTTCCGTTGCTTTTGTAACTGCACTTTGTCCTGTGTTTTTTTGCTGTTCTCATGTATGGCTTGACTTGCTAGGTAGAACACAAAATGAACTTTTTCACTGTACCTCAGTACAAGTAACAATAAACTCGAACCCTTAACAACTATGGTTTTTAAAACAATTCTGCAATTTGCAAATTAACTTTGAATTAATTCATCGTATTTGCCAAAAGTGTTAAATTGTTTATGAGGGATGTCTGGTCTACTTGCTCCAGATCTCAGTTACACTACTTTAAGAAGCAGAGGATTGTTTCACGGAGGTATGGAGTGTGCGTGGGTGCAGGCCCTGCTCGCGTGCTTGAAGGGGTTGCTCCTCAAATTCTGGATGCATTTCAGTCCCACACTTCTGATCTTTGGACACCCAAGTACGGAGGAGGGAGGGTCAGTCAAGGATTGTCCTTGTCGGTCTGGTACTGGGCCAGCCAACGGACAGTCAAGGGTTCAGCTTGGGCTAACTTCCTGCCCCTCCCTTATCCCTGGAAAAGGAGCACTCAGTGCTCATAGGCAGTTGGAGGGTTAGCTCACCAAGGATTTGACGATACCAAGAGAGATAGCTGTTTCAATTTGTAACTTACGATTTGTACGAATAGTCTGAATTGTAGACTAATGCAAGTACTTGGAACTTCTGGATTAAGAATAATAAAGGGGTGGTACTGGATTTACTGCCAAAATGACAAAAAAAAAGAGACAGAGGGCCACCACAAGAATGGAGCTGCCCATTGGGATGAAAGTAAAGGGAATCCAAATGAGAAAAAGAATGAGGATTCAATCAAACTGACATTCTTCGTTAGATGCAATGAACTTGTGAGGCTGGAGGAGCTCAGTGTGAGCTCAGTGTGAGGCTGGAGGAGCTCAGTGTGAGGCTGGAGGAGCTCAGTGTGAGGCTGGAGGAGCTCAGTGTGAGGCTGGAGGAGCTCAGTGTGAGGCTGGAGGAGCTCAGTGTGAGGCTGGAGGAGCTCAGTGTGAGGCTGGAGGAGCTCAGTGTGAGGCTGGAGGAGCTCAGTGTGAGGCTGGAGGAGCTCAGTGTGAGGCTGGAGGAGCTCAGTGTGAGGCTGGAGGAGCTCAGTGTGAGGCTGGAGGAGCTCAGTGTGAGGCTGGAGGAGCTCAGTGTGAGGCTGGAGGAGCTCAGTGTGAGGCTGGAGGAGCTCAGTGTGAGGCTGGAGGAGCTCAGTGGGTCAGACTGGAGGAGCTCAGTGTGAGGCTGGAGGAGCTCAGTGGGTCAGACTGGAGGAGCTCAGTGTGAGGCTGGAGGAGCTCAGTGGGTCAGACTGGAGGAGCTCAGTGTGAGGCTGGAGGAGCTCAGTGGGTCAGGCTGGAGGAGCTCAGTGGGTCAGGCTGGAGGAGCTCAGTGGGTCAGACTGGAGGAGCTCAGTGTGAGGCTGGAGGAGCTCAGTGGGTCAGGCTGGAGGAGCTCAGTGGGTCAGGCTGGAGGAGCTCAGTGGGTCAGGCTGGAGGAGCTCAGTGTGAGGCTGGAGGAGCTCAAGTGGGTCAGGCTGGAGGAGCTCAGTGTGAGGCTGGAGGAGCTCAGTGGGTCAGGCTGGAGGAGTTCAGTGTGAGGCTGGAGGAGCTCAGTGTGAGGCTGGAGGAGCTCAGTGTGAGGCTGGAGGAGCTCAGTAGGTCAGGCAGCATCCATGGAGAGAAACAGTGGGTCAATGTTTTGGGTTGAGTCCCCTTATTGAGGCTAACATGGGAAGGGGAGATAGCCATCACAAAAAAAAAAGTGGAGAAGAGACCATGAGGAGCAGGGGGAAAGGTCTGAGAGAAAAGTGAGAACAAATACAGGTAGAGATGCAAGCAGTGGAACTAGAGAGGGGTGGGTTTACGTAGAATTGAAAAATTCAGTGTTAATGATCATGTTTTATTGTTTTCTGTACTTAAATTCTTATTTGGTGCAACTGAAGGACTAGTGGTAAATAAAAACTATAATTAGTAAACTAATTGAAATGAATTAAGTGACAATAATTACAGATTAGAGGGTGCAACAGCTCAGTGATTAGATTATTGATCTTGTAAACCAGGGGTTTTGAGTTTGATCCTTGCTGGGGCTTCATTTCTGTGAGGGGTGCTTGACAACGTGGTGACTCTCTGATTTCCTTACGGTAGAAGAATTTAATGTATGTTACATTCTAAATGAGGGATACATAAGTTAGATGATAAATATTCACAGTAATCTTCACGTTAAAAAAAAAGGCTTGCAATAGTGCAGCTGATCCCTGATCAGTTTACCAAAGGTTCAAGAGTCTGATGGGCCTTCAGAAAGAAACTGGTTGAACATAGAAGTGCTGGTCTTTGGGCTTCAGCACTTTCTGCATGAAGGTAGCTATGAGGAGCAGGGTGCAGGGTGTCCTTTTAGATGTTGGCTACCTTTTTGAGGCAGCACCTCACATTGATGTCTGCAATGGATGGGAAGTTAGAGCCTGTGATGGACCTGGCTAGGTTTGCTATCTTCTGCAGCCTTCTGTGGTCCTTGGCACTTGTTTTGCCAAACCAGGCTGTAGAAGTTTGCGTGAATATTCGACAACCTGTCAAATCTCCTTAAAAAGTAGAGGTGCTCGTGTGCCTACTTCTGTCTCTCCAATGCAGACAGGTGTGGGGTCCCTTGGACTCTCCTTCCTACATTCAATAATATCCTCCTTGGTCTTGGTGACATTGAGAGCAAGATTGTTGACCTTGGCAGGACCCAAACAGATTCTCAATCTCCATTCTGTATTCTCACTCATCATTTCCTGTTATTCAGTTGACAATGGTGATGTTGTAGCTGCACTGATTTATAACAGCTTACAAACAAATAAAGAATACACTCACTTGTTTCTTCTAGCACACCATGAAAATGACTTTCTTTATTCCTCACGAGACACAGCAATGCATCCTTTTCCTTTCCAAACACTTCCCCAGCCCAAATCCCTCTGACCTTTTCATTGGATCATTGCCACATGGTTGATCCTGATGCTATCACTCTACTCCTCCTGCAGTGTTGGAGATGACCATGGCTGCGCAGTCTTTGATGTGCAAGCCTTAGCGCAGGGACACAGTACACAGCCTTGTTGATGGTCAGTGTGGAGGAGGCCTATTGCTGATTGGGGTCTGCTGTTGAGCAAGTCGAGCATCTAGTTGCAGAGAGATGGGTTGCAACTTCCTTTAACTTGGTCATGAGACTTGCTGGTATGATAGTGGTGAAAGCCAAGCTGTAGTCAATGAACATCAACCTGATATAGGTGTTCCTGTGCTCAACGTGACCTAATACAGAGTGGAAGGGCAGCAAGATGGCATCTGCCATTGTCCTGCTGTGACGATAGGTGTCCAGGTCTTTCCTGACATGGAAGTTGATTCACTCCACTCCCAATCTCTCAAAGCACTTCATTACAGTAGACGTCAGTGCCACTGGCCGATAGTTCATGCTGATGGGTTTGATCAGATCAGGTACTATTTATTGCAATTTAATAAAACAGACTGAAATATTACACAAAATTGGCATTAGTCTCCCATAAGGCAACAAAGATTCACCATTAGCATTGCCGGCACCCCTTACAGTCAGAGAAAAAGAAGAAAAAGAGAGTCCCCCAGAGTCACTGAGTGTCTGTAGATTCACCTGTAGTGCTCCTCCAGCCTCTGCAGCCACACAATACTCCAGTTCAATTCAAACCATTGGCAACCCATGCCCAAGTCCATACCTCTGACATGATGAGGAAGCTTTCAGCACCCATGACCTTTGGAAGCTCTTCATGCCCCCAGCACCCTCTGGAATTCCTGTTCCAATACCTAGTTCTCATGAACCAGTCTCCAGCAGCCCACCGTCTGGTGTGAGTCCATTGACCTCACGTCGCCAGCAACTCACAGCCTTTATGGATTCCTTGCCTGCAAATTGTCAACAGCTCACCGCCTGTGTATGTCTTTCAACTGTAGAGCCCCTTGTTGGTCTGCTATCACAGACACTGTCCTTAGGGTTAGTCTCCTTTGGTTCTCCTCATTAGAGGGTGTTCTCGCCGTTACTAGTGCACTGCGCCAGCCCACTGCTCCCCTGGAATCCTCTCGTGGCCACTGGCTAACACAGACACCCCCTTCTTGAGCCCAGACACTGAGGTTGCTGGATTTTAAATAAAACACCATCAGCTCCTTTAACAGACAAGGAGGAATAGGAATGTTGTTCCTCAAGCTTAGTCTCACCCTGGCAATGGATGAGGCTGAAGGCAGATCTGTCTGTTCGAGAATGGAGAGGGGAATTGAAATGATTGGCAACCGGGAATTCCAGCTTGGATAGTGCGCAAGTGCTCGATGAAGCGGTTTCCCAATGATTTTGCTGTCTGTGATGATTAGCAGAAAGATTGTTGTGAATGTTTGGAGTAAGACATTCTCTTGTGATGAGGAAGAGAAAGAGCATCATGTTATAGTTGTGGGAATTCACTTGAGACTGTTCTGCAGGTCCCAGACTTCATTCTACAATGGAGAACCTGCTCTGCCATGACCCATTCTATATTATTTATATTTTACTTTTTAGTCCTTTATAAGAAGTACACTAATTTGTGCTATATATATTAAGGTAAAAGAATAATCAGGAAAAAAGTAAAGCCTGTAAGGGATAACAGGGAAACTTGAGGCCTTGGCAGGCTTAAATGTACATAAATTCCCAGAACCAGATAGGATTTATTCCAAGCAGCTGCAGGAGACAAGGGAAAAGGCAGCTGGGTGTCAAGCTGAGAGTTTTAAATCTTTGTTGGTTATGAGTGAGGTACCAGATGACTGGTGTACAGTAAACATGCCCCCCATCCTTTACAGGGAATGCAGCAGGAAAGAGCCGAGTCATTGTAAACTGGTGAGCCTCACATCAGTAGAAGGGAAGCTACTTGAAAAAATTCTGAGGGAGAGGATTCGTGATCACTTGAACAGGCAAAGACTAATCAGAGAAAGATTATGTGGCTTTGTCAAGGCCAGATATTGTCTGACCAATTTGATTTAATTCTTTGAAGATGTAATTTGGTGTGTAGATGAGTTCAGAGAAGTAGATGTGATTTACATGGACATTAATAAAGCCTTTCAAAGGGCTCTATGTGTGAGATTGGTCCAAATGGTGCCAGTGGTTCTCAACCTTTTTCTTTCCACTCACATACCACTTTAAGTAATCCCTATTGCCATAAGTGCTCTGTTATTAGTGAGGGATTGTTTGAGGTGGTACATGGGTGGAAGAAAAAGGTTGAAAACCACTGTTTTGATCGTACCCAATTGACTCGTTATGTGCACGGTTTCATATCTCCAAAGGAAATGGGCCAATGACCATTTTTCTCAAACAAAATATTTCAGTAACAATTGGGTCTAGAGCAGTGATTCTCAACCTTCCACTCACATACCACCTTAAGCAATCCCTTATTAATCACAGAACACTTATGGCATAGGGATTACTTAAAGTGGTATGTGAGTGGAAAGAAAAAGGTTGAGAACCACTGGGTTAGGGCCCATGGGATATCAGGCAAGTTGGATTCAAAATTAGCATTGTTCTTGTGATTGGATGCGTATGAGTGTTGTGTCCTACAAGGATTGGTGCTGGGACCCTTCTTTGTAATCTTCATGAATGACTTGGATGTGGATGAGATGCAATAAGCATGTTTACAGCTGACAATTGGAGAATATTGATGGAGTTGTTAATAAAGTTGATGGTAGCCTTAGAATGCATAGAGATAGTGAGGTTATAGTGAAACGGCTGAAAGAAAGTAGATCAAGTTTAATCCAGACAAGTGTGAGGTGATGCATTTTGAGAGCACTAATGAAGCCGGGACGTACACCATGAATGGTAGGATCTTTGGCTGTATTGAAGACGGACCTCAGAGAACACATTGATTATAGAAGTAGGAAAATTATGCCCCAACTTTATAAAACCTTTGTCAGAGTTCTGGTAGATGCCTTGGAAGTCATGGTCACCATGCCATCGGAAGAATGTGATAGCATTGGAGTGGGTGCATGGAGATTTATCAGGATGTTGTTCATCCCAACACCAATCATCTCAGGAAAGACTGGAAAAGCTAATCCTTTTCTCCCTGGAGTGAAGAAGGTTAAGAAGGGACTTGATTGAGGTACATAAAACTATAAGGTGATTAGATCAGGTGGACTTCAGGAAACCTTCCCCCATAATAGAGGCATATAAAACTAAAAGACGTAGGTTTAAAGAAAAGGGAAGAGATTCACAAGCAATTGAGGGAGACTTTCTTCACCCAGATCTTGAATGCACTGCTGGAGAGAATGTTGAAGCTGAGTCACTGAGAATTGTCCGAGTGAACACTTGAGGGATTGAGGGAAATCAACCAAGTACTGGGTGTTTGGAAATATATGGAAAGATCCCAACTGGCTGGTGTAGAGGAGTTGGGATGAATGGGCTGATTCCATGCTGTACTGTTCTGTGATTCATGGAGAGTTGCATCCTTTTAACTTTTACCATAAACAATGGAAATTCCACGGGCTTTTATTTTGGAAGGCTGTGCTTTTGGTTCCCTGCTGCCCTCTGAAATACTCAAGATGTTTAAAATGGGCAATTTATCTTCTTATTTAATAGAACTTTATTGAGTCAATTGATTCAATAAAGATGGACCATAAACCCTGTCAATTCAGTCAAGTGAATAATTATTGATTTTGTAACTAGCTTCTGGTTTTTTTAAGAGTTTGATCAGGCACAATATTAAAAAATCCATTTCACAAATGAGTACAGCCTTAATAAAAAGATCAAAAGCAGCATTTTGCAAAGTCCTGTTTTTGATAAGTGACGAGAGAAACATAAGGACTCCTGGTATGAGATGGAGGTAATGTTTAAGTATTCAGCACTTCTTGAGCTCCACAATAGATACAACTGTGAGGATTAAAAGACATTTGGACAGGTACATTGATTGGAAAGGTTCAGAGGGATATGGGATAAACACAGGCGACTTGGGTGGAATACTTAGTTGGCATAGAATAGGCCAAAGAGCCTTTTTCTTGCTGTATCTTTGGCTTAATTCTTGTTCTTATCTATTATAGACTCCACAGACTGTCAGTCACAGTTTGATGAGGAGCAGGTAACAAACATTGCTTTTCAGTGTCAAGACATGCCAATACCCCATCAGCTTGTGAACAAGTGGATGCAGATCAGCTGAACGTGTCTGTTGATCCTGGATCAACTCACCGCAGGCAGCCGAAATTGGGAGATGGTGCTTGAGATTCGAATTTTTCAGCTCATCCTCTCACTGTGCAACCAGCTGTAATTATTGAATAAACCCTTTGGCACAGTATGACCATTATCTGACCAGGTTATGTTCATTTGCATGGCAGAATTGACCATTGCTTTTAAAAGTGGGGAACCTTTGTGGGAATGGAGATGGGGGAAGAAATGAGCAGTGTGTCATTCTGCATGCAATGCAATACTTAGATGATATGAACTTAAAACTGAATCTCATATGAATAGGGCTAGCAAAGGATCAGACATCATAACAGCTCTTGGAAAATGGAGCTGATGAGCTGAACTGTGGAGGCAGCAGAGGAAATGAAACATCCCAAGCTGGGTCTAAGTTTTACTGAGAGACATCCTTCCTGTCTGTTAATATCTTCTGCTTTATTTATCTGATCATATACTATCCATTGTCATATAATAAAACAGAAATGAAATATGACACAAAATTGCCTTTAGTCTGCCATAAGGCAGTTAAAGATTTTCCATGGCATTGCCCCAGCACCTCTTACAGACAAAGAAAGAGAAGCAAATGAGAGTCCCCTCAGAGTCACTGAATGCCTGTGGATTCGCCTCTAGCTCTCCTGTGACCTTTGCAGCCACCCAAGACTCCAATTTAGTCCAAACCATTGGCAACCTGAGTCCAGATCCAAACCTCTGACACAATGAGGAAGCCTTCAGCACCCAGGGCCTCTCGTGAGCCAACATCACCCTTAGCACCCTCTCAATTCCTGTTCTGATACCTGTTTTTTTTTGCTCTATCGATAAGTGGTCATTTTGCCTCACCTGTAGGAAAAAGAATCTCAAGGTTGTATGTGATATCATGTGTGTACTCTCTCAATAAATCTGAAATCTGAATCTGGTTCCGATGAGCCAATCTCTAGCAGCCCACAGCCTGGTGTGAGTCCTTTGACATCAAGTTGCCAGTTGCCCGTGGCCTGTGTGGGCTCCTCTCCTGCAAGTTGCCAACAGTTCGCTCCAGTGTGTGTCCTTTAGCTGCAGAGTCCCTCGCTGGTTCACCAGTGTGGTAACCATTCCTGGGCTAATCTCTGCTTCTCCTTCTCAGTGGGACTGATTTCCTGCACCAGTCCACTGTGCCTCCATGACTGCAACCCCTTGTGGCTGCTGCTGTACAAAGTCGCTGCCATCTTGGGCTCAGACCCTGCAGTTGCCCGATTTTAAATAAAACACTGTCGGTCCCTGTAACAGTCTGTTTAAGCTTATACGGAGCAGTTGGACTTGGCGGTAGGTCCATACGGGAGAGTGCTGTGTATTTGCTCCCCACCCTCCCTGGGGTTGCCCCAGTGGCAGCACTGCCATTACAGCAGCTCCAGCAGAGCTGCTATTTTTTTATGGAGGAGCATCCAATGAGTTAGTTCTTTGTTTCATGCTTGTAGGTCGCCATGCCTCATCAGTGGCTTGAAGGTAACCTGCCTGTCAGTGCCAAGTGTGCTGTGTGTGATAAGACGTGTGGCAGCGTACTCCGCCTTCAGGACTGGAGATGTCTTTGGTGCAAAGCGATGGTAGGTAGTTTGACTTGGTTTTGCCACTGCCGTGGTAGATGGGGTTCAAGACTGAAAGAAAACCATTCAAAAGAATGCATTTGTAATGTTCAGGTACTCTGTAAATTGTATTATAAACAGGTTCTCCCTGACTTGCAACCTATATGACTTGCGTCCATCCGCTCATACAACCGAAATTTTAAAAATCTATAAAGAAAATATATAATTTACGTGGTTTATGTTGTATTTAACAAACTATAACAGGATACAGGGCATGTAAGAGCCAAAATGTGTGTACTTAGCTTGTTAGTCAGTATCCAGGGATCCTTAGGCAGGGCGCAGCCATCTTGATTCTTGTGTGCATGCGCACCTTCGTTTGGTGCATGCCTGGTGGGTTTGCATATTGGAGTTCAGTTGGCACATGCGTGGGAGTTAAGAGCACAAATTCAGTATCGTTAGGGCGATTAACTCTCGCCTATGTGCCAAGTGAAATCTAATATGCGAACTCACTGTGTATGTGCCAACCAAAGACTCGTGCATGCACATAGGAATCAAGATGGCTGCATCCAGCCTACAGACCTTGGGACGCAAAGACCAGAATGTGGAAAGATTTTCCAAGATTTATCGTCAAATTCAGGAAGCTTTAAGTTGTTATTGTCAAATCTACAAAGAAAAATAGATTTGACTAAAAGGATTGCTTTAAAACTTCGGTACTCCATGCGCGCAGGCAAAATTCCAACTTACGTCCATTTCAAGATTCCAATTACGATCATAAGTTGAGGAGTACATTTATACAGTACAACTCCGATTATCTGAAATGGCCGGGACTGGGCCTATATCAGATAAATGTTTATTTCAGATAATGTCATTTTTTAAAAACAACCCAGTAGCATCAGCAAACAACAAACAAGAAGGGAAAGGTTTTAAGCACTAAAATAAGATTTAATTTTCATCAAATAAATGCTGGCCGCTGCTGATCACCAACACTCCCCACCGAGGCCCCGCTACTGCTGGAGCCCGAGGTCCCTGCTGCTGCTGGGAACCTGAGAACCCCACTCCTGCCGGGAAGTCAACATCCCCGCTCTTATCAGGAGTCCGACATCTCTGCTGCTGCCGGGAACCCACTCTCCTTGGTGACACTGTTGTATTGAAACTGCCGGTTCCCATTGCAAGAAAACACAGCACACAGAACTGGTACAGTTAACTCTTTATTGGACACCAATTTAACCTGAGAGAACCCTTGCTGCTTTCAGCCTTGAAAGCAGTCTCCATGGGTCTCCGTCCAACAAAGGGATGCATCAACTTTTATACAGTTAAGTAAATAAGTCAAACTAAAAGATTACATCATTATTTTACCCTCCTTGTTGACCCCTACCCTATATCCCTGTATCAAGGTTAAATAATAAGAACACTGGATTACATTTACTCCACATTCAGCAAAAACACACATTCCTTATCTGCACTGCCTGCATCCAAAGCCATCTGTTGCTGCCTTATGAAGGTCGTTCCAGTCTGTATCATATTCATGATCTCTCAGACATCAGGCTTCCAGTTTGTTTTTTAATTCACTTTAATACTTCTAAATTATTTTATTATTCACTTTAATGCTACTTCGCTGGGACAAGGGATTCTTTGGTCCGCTTGAGGCTGGGAGACAGTAGCACGCAGTTTGAGAGAGAGAGTTGGAGAGAAAAGTCAATAGAGGAAGGTAAAGAAGGAATGGAAAGAGAGCAAGGAGGGAGTTATCTGAAACAAGGACAATTCATCATTCTAATTTCATGTTGAGTGAATTTTTTTTTAATCAACCTGTGAGGTCAGTTCAACTCCAAAAATTTTTTTTGGATAAATGAGGATTTCTGATGTTTTTTGGATATCCTCATTTATCCGATTTTTAAAAAAAATTTGGATAAATGAGAATTTTGGAGAATCCCATTTCAGATAATCAAGAGTTGTGGGTCCCAAACTTTTTTGGGCTTGACCTCCAGGCCACATCCAAAGCACCCCCCACCCCATACAACAGCGCTGGAGATGGGGGAGGGCGGCACTGAGACGGGGGTTGTGACGGCACTGAGAGGGGGTTTGGTGGCATTGCTAAGAGGGCGATAATGACGCTAATACAACACAGCGACCACTGAGACCAGCTCTTGCAAGAACACCTTGGTGCCATTTATTTTGCTCACTACTGCCACCCCAAGTCTGGCCAGAAAATTACTGCACTGGCTTCTTCATTACACTTTGCACCAAACTGAATAATAACAAGATGGAAGGTTCAGAACATGTTCTTTTCCCTCACTGCCCCCTTGGATCTTTCCACCACCCATAGGGAGTGGCAGCGCCCACTTTAGGAATCACTATAGTACACACACACACACACACACACACACACACTCACTCATCCCATCACAAAATACCATAGTCATAAGAGCAAACAAAAACCTTGTTCCACACCCCCCACCCCTCTGTGAAGAAGTTCCCATTCATGTTCCCCCTAAATGTTTCCCCTTTCACTCTTAACCCATGTCCTCTGGTTTGTATCTCACCTTCCCTCAGTGGAAAAAGCCTATCTACATTTACTCCGTCTATCCCCTTCATAATTTTAAATACCCCTATCAAATTTTCCCTCATTCTTCTACCCTCCAGGGAATAAAGTCTTAACCTGTTTAACCTTTCCCTGTAACTCAGTTCCTGAAATCCAGGAAACATCCTAGTAAATCTTCTCTGCCCTCTTTCTATCTTATTGGTATTTTTCCTGTAGTTAGGTAACCCAAATTGCACACAATACTCAAAATTTGGCCTGACCAATGTCTTGTACAACTTTACCATAATATCCCAATTCCTATACTCAATATTTGGATTTACAAAGGCCAACGTGCCAAAAGTTCTCTTTACAACCCTATCTACCTGTGATGCCACTTTCAGGGAATTATGTATCTACACTTCTCAGTGTCCTACCACTTACCACGCATGTCCTTTCTTGATTGGTCCTTCACACCTCACATTTGTCTGCATTAAATTCAATCTGCCATTTTACAGCCCATTTTCCAGCTGGCTACAAGCTTTGAAAACCTTTTTCACTGACCACAACGCCTCCAATCTTAGTGTCATCTGCAAACTTGCTGATCCAATTTATCACATTATCATGCGAGTCATTAATATAGATGACAAACAACAATAGTCCCAGCACCAATCCCTGAGGCACATAACTAGTCACAGGCTGCCAGTCTGAGAAGCAGTCATCCACCACTACTCTCTGACTTCTCCAGTCAAGTCATTGTCTAATCCAGTTCACTACATTCACCATGAATACCAAGCGTCTGAACCTTCCTGATTAACCTCCCACTGGGACTGTGTCAAAGGCCGTACTAAAGTCCATGTAGACAATATCTACAGACTTTCCTTTGTCAACTTTCCTGGTAACTTCCTTGAACAACTCTATAAGATTGGTTAAACACGACCTACCTCGCACAAAGCCATGTTGATTCTCCATAATCAATCCCTGGCTATCCAAGTAATTGTATATCCGATCACAGAGTACCTTCCAATAATTTACCTACTACTGATGTCAGGCTCACAGCCTATAATTTCTAGGGTTACTTATGGAGCCTTGTTTAAACAACAGAACAACGCGAGCTACCCTCCAATCCTCCGCCACCATGCCCGTGGCTAAGGATTTTTAAATGTTTCTTCCAGAGCCCCTGAAATGTTTACACTAGTCTCCCTCAAGGTCTGAGGGATTATCTTGTCAGGATAGCAAGCACTTCCTCCTTTTTAATCTGTTTAGATTCCTCACTGCTTCTTTTCCTCACTTCCCATGACTCTTTGCCCATTTCCTGAGTGAATACTGATGAAGACGAACCATTTAAGATCTCCTGCATCTCTTTTGGCTCCATGCAGAGCCAACCACTCTGATCTTCAAAGTAACCAATTTTATCCCATACTATCCTTTTGCTCTTAATATACCTGCAGAAAGCCTTCGGATTTTCCTTCTCATTGTCTTCCAAAGACTTCATGTCTTCTTTTAGCCTTCCTGATTTATTTCTTGATGTTTTTCTTGCATTTTTTATACTCCTCATTTGCTCCATGTTGCCTGTACTTGCTATAAGTCTCTCTCTTCTTCCAAACCAGATCCCCAATATCTCTTGAAACCCAAGGTTCTCTATGCCTGCTAACTTTGCCTTTGATCCTGATAGGAACATACAAACTCTGCACTCTCAAAATTTCACGTTTTGAACGTCTTCCAATTACCTTGCACATTCTTGCACAAAAACAATTGATCCCAATCCACGCATTCTAGATCTTCAGAAAAGGACAAAGACATCTATGCTTTATTCACAGCAATTGTGATAATGTTTATTTTTCCTGAGCTTGAGAAAGAACCATCCATTGCATTGATCTTGTCAACGTAATTTCAAAGACTTCACACAACTCTCCCCGAGGAATTCTGATGGGTGAACAAAACAGGAGCAGGTGGGTTAGGGTGTGGTAGGAAGGAATTAATGATCCACATGTCCATCACAAATGTCCTCATCAGCAAATTAGTTTGACAGAAAATTATCGCAATGCTGTGAAGTGTGTACCTGCTCCTGCACCTTGTGGGTTGAGCTCTGTAACAATTACTAATGTGCAGGAAAATGGACTTGGAGCAGATAATAGTGACCACAAAGGCTTAAATGTGATGACTCGCTTAATTCTAAAAGTTAATTTAATTGAGCTGTTATCATGGATGTAAGAGCAGGAAGACGCTGCTACCGATATGCAGAGTACTGTTCAGGCTGCACCTTGAGTGCTATGTGCAGATCTGGCCTCCTTGCTTGAAGAAGAGGTTCACCAGGTTGATTCAGATATAAGGAGGTAGCCCATGAGACGTAATTGAGTATCCTAGACTATGTTCATTGGAGTTGAGAAAGTTGAGGGGAGATCTGATGAAAACATATAAAATTATGAAAGGAATAGGTAAGATAGAAGAGGGAGGTTGTTTCCAGTAGCAGGTGAGACTAGAACTAAGAGACAGAGAGCCTCAAGAATTGGAGTGTAGATTTAAGACAGAGGTGAGGAGGAATTGCTTCTCCAAGAGAGTTGTGACTATGTGGAATTCTCTGCCCAAGGAATCAGCAGGAGGCTAACTCATTGAATGTATTTAAAACACAGAGATTTTTGGGGAATAGGGGAATTGAGGGTTATGTGGACTAGGCAGGAAGATGGAGCTAAATCCACAGTCAGATCAGCATATTAAATGGTGTAGTAGGCTTAATGGCCTTCTCCTGCTCCTATTTCTTATGTTCTTATTTCTTACTAGCAGGATCCCCTGCATTGCCCGGGAAATAAAGCACTCAGTTGTTGACTACATGGTTGAAACAAAATACCCAAAATATTTCATGGTAATTCAGCAAAAATATATTTTTTCAAACACAACTTTTATATTCTTTGTATCAGAGATACACCGTTCAAACAAAGTTGACTTCTGGCAAAACATAGACAAACAATTCTCAGCTAAGGACTTCATAATAAACAATGTTTTCTAGCTGGAACATTTACATAAAGACTTCTTGGGCTTCCAACACGTGAACATGCAACATAGCAGGCCTCTTCCATCTGCAGTCCAGGTAACTTCAATGTCTGACCTTAGGATTTGTTGATGGACATGACGAAGCTCAGGCGTAGGGAAAAATCAAGTCTCTTGAACTTAAACGGCATCACAGTGGGAATGATGGAAATTCTCAGAATGAGTGCATCTTCTCCCTTGCCATATCCAGAAAGTATTGCCGCGTCAATAACATGCTGGGTTTGGCCACTTGTTTTTATTGTGAATGTACATTGATGCACAGCACTGTAACTAATTGAGGTGTCCCTGGTACAAGTTCAATTTTTAAAAACTTTTCCATAAAAACCTTAAAGGTTAAATTCAATGTGGTCATGACATTCAGCATCAAATGTTATCACAATTATAGTAAACAGTAATCCAAGCCAGTGCTAGTAAACACATATAATGAACAGTAATGCAAGTCAGTGCAAGTGGTCAAAAAACATTTTTGAATTTCGTTTGACCTTAAAGGTTAAATTCAATGTAGTCATGACATTCAACATCAAATGTTACCCCTACTGAACCTCCTTGGGACATTTCTAGAGGTCTTCATATTGATTTGCATGGAGAACTGACAAACAGAGAGACATACAAGCACAAATATCTATTAGATGATTGAAAGATATAACTGGATTGAATTATTTCAGAAGCATTTTGCCACTCAAAGGGTGAAGTCTCAGAACACATTCCTCCTTAACAATGTTGATGGACATGATAAAGCTCAGGCATAGGGAAAAATGAAGTCTCTTGAACTCAAACGGGATCACAGTGGGAATGATGGAAATTCTCAGAATGAGTGCATCTTCTCCCTTGCCATATCCAGAAAGTATTGCCGCGTCATTAACATGCTGGGTTGTAGTCCAGAAAAACACAATTACACATTGAAGTTTTTGTAATGGATTTCAATTCCATATAAAGGATGTTCAAATGTATCAACCTGAACAATGGCAGCAATACACTGAATTTCTAGGCCTTTATGTTTTAACTGATGATAAACTCCTGTTCAAAGTTTGAAATATTTTATTGAAGTATTTCTGAGGTATGCTCCAGGCCATTTACTATCAAGTATAAGATTACTTCATGTGTGTCGTTTTCTTGTAAATTCTTGTAACAATTAGACATTCTGTCTCTCTTTGCAAGGTGCACACTGCCTGTAAAGAATTGTATCCGCGAAAATGTCCTCTAGGCCAATGCAAAGTATCCATCATTCCACCCACTGCATTGAATAGCATTGATTCTGATGGTAAGTAATGACACTGAGAAGATCTGTATGCCATTTAACATTGTGAAGTGGTGTTAGCCTCATTAATTGGAGCTCTCTCACTCTAGCTTCTGATATTACCTCTCATTGTGGATTTCCAGGAGAATTTCACTGAGCAAACAGCATCACAGTGGAAATTATGGAAATTAGAAAGGAAAACTGGTAAAGCTATAACCTATTCAAAATGATTAAAGGATTCAATAGGTTAAACATTTTTACTCTCTAGTTTGTGTATTGCATTGCACTCAATGCCAGGAAATAAGGATCCAGAACATCAGATTTAAAGTGAACCGATCCAGGAATGGTTAGATAAGTTATGCTGACAAAATTAATTCCTTCATTCTTAAAAACTCTCTCTTTTAAAATCATTTTACTGAGTTTTATTATACATCCATACATTATAAGTCCATATAAGTTAAATAGTTCATAAAAACTCATCCTTGCTTTTAAATTGTCCATGTCCTTGCTTTTTCGTTTCTCCATTACTCTTTGAATCAATTTTCCTGATGTCTCCATTAGGTGAAGTCTCATTTGTCTGATTTGTCTGAGAGCTGCCTTTTCAAATTTGACCACAATTTCCTGGAAGTCCTGATTATCAGAGGAGATCTCCAGGAGCTAGCATATTGAAGCAACCGTGAAGAAGACACACCAATACCTCTACTTTCTAAGAAGTCTGAGGAGATTTGGCATGTCGTCGAATACTCTGCCAAACTTCAATAGGTGTACTGCAGAAAGTATTCATGATGGCCTAGTTTGGTAATTTGAGTGCCCAGAAACGCAGAAGACTGCAGAAATTTGCCAAGCCAGCCAAGTCCATCATGGGCACTGACCAACCATCCATTGAAGACATCATTGTGAGACACTGCCTCAAGTAGGAGGCCGATATCACAAAGGTTACCATCACCTTGATCACAATCTATTCTTGCTGCTACCTTCAGGAAGAAGGTACAGAAGCCTGAGGTTCAGCACCTCAAGAACAGGTTTTTAACCCCAACATCCATCAAGTTGTTGAATTGCCCCATACTATCCTAATCATTAACTACTCTGGGACCACCAAATGATCTGTCTGCTCTTTGCAACATCACATTTTTTTCTAACACTAATTGCATCTGTGAATATCCATTTATCTAACCTTTTATATTTTTCGCCTTTTTTTGTTTTGGCATATTGTGCAATTTAAGGTTTACTCGTATGGTTAATTACCTGTTTCTGCACAGCAAGTACGGATTTCAGTTCATCTGTACATATCTGTAGTTGGTGTAATGACAATAAACTCTCATTATAAACATGAAATGGGCTTTCTAGACTTAGGCTATTTTAGTTATACTTCCTGGTACATATCTATTTTTAATGACCTTATTCTGACTACCTTTAATCCTTGACTCTGTTAAATTTTTCTTGTGAAGGTCTGTACTGCTGAATTGTGTTACCATATATGAACAATAGAATGGTAAGTCCGTGCCCTAATATCTGGTGAGGTAATGTCAATTACCCTCCACGATCTTCACATTTACCACGGTGCTGTGTCCCTTTCAGTTGCAATTAAACAAGTGAGTAGCCGCACATGGCAATGTTTACAGGTTAAATGATAATGACAGTGTGATTGTCAGGATTCATTGCCTGCCTGCTGAGGCACCATTCTACACTTTGAATTAGAGTGCCCTGGATTAATTCTACTCAGAGGCACTGTTTGTTCAGCCTTTATATGGAAAGCTGTGAGCTGTTGATAGTGACTGATAGAAAGCCAGCCATTGTTGGCTCTTGTCCCTCTTCAAGGGGGATTCCATATAAAGTCTCAACAGGATTGTCTACAATACATAATATAAATGTAGAGGCCATGCCATCGTTTAAAGATCTGCATTGTGCAGACCCCATTTCATTTTTAGGTCAATGCTTTTGAAGTGTCAGAACTGTTGCAATATGCTGAAGTAAGGTTGGCAAGTTTCCACAAATTGCAGTTAGCTAATGAGCAGATGCTCTTTTTATTGTTGATGTTTGTGGTGGGATAAACATTGTCCGAAATGCTGGAAGAAATTCCTCCATTTTTCCTTTGGAGCACTATATCGATGTAGATAGTAGAAACACTGCCTCATAGGTTCAAGCTGCACGTTATTGCAGTGACCATGTGGATTTTCTTCCATATGCCAAAAAATCTGCAAATGGTTGGTTCATCAGCCACTGGAAGTTGTGGAGGCGAGTGTTTCATGGGAATGTGGGGAGAATTAAATAGATGAGGGTAAGAGAAGTGTAAAAATGGGCACTTGGCAGTTGGAGCAGACTCAATGGGCTAATGGGCCTGCTTCCCTGCGAAGTCTCTATGAATTTTCCAATCAGGATATCACAGATGATGAGCTGAAACATCTGCATTGGGGATTGAACCCATACCCTTCTGACTTGGGAGGGAGGAACAGTATTGAATCAAGGCTCACTGGAAGATACTATGCTTAAAATGGTTAAAACTTCTATATTGGTATGTCAAGCATTGTAGCGTTGATGCTTTCCAGCAACCCAGGCATGCCTTTCAAATCCAATGATGGAAATTAAAACAAATGTTGGAAATTTGGAAAAAAAACAGAAAATGCCAAAATGCTCAGAGGGTTTCTGTCCCCTTCTCCCCCTGGATTGAGCAGCTGTTCCTCTGGTCCTCGACTTCCACCCCACCAGTCCCTGGAATCCCTTGCAATTCCCTCCAGTTCCAGCAAGATTCCAGATACATAATCATCTGCATTCCCTTCTCAGAATTTCAATAGGGTCAGTCCTTTATGATCCCTCCCCCACCGCTGCCTGCACTTCTACCCCAACAACCACTCCCTGATGTTATTTCACCACACAACCACAAGAGTTGCCATACCTCTTTCCTTCCCATCATCCTGGCTCTCCAACAGTCACTCCAGGTGAAGCAGATTCACTTGCAATTCTCCTAGTCTGGTGTACTGCATTCGGTGGTCTCTACCTTGGAGAAACTAAACATAGATTGAGTGATCATTTTGCAGACCACCTGCCTTTCAACTGTGGGAGTGACTCAGAGTTTCTCATCTGCAACTTCCCCATCCCTCTCCTATTCCCACTCTTACCTCTCTGGCCACGGCCTCCTTATGAGGCTCAACACAAACTTGAGGAACAGCACCTCATCCCCTGTCTGGGCAGGTCTTAGACTTCTCTAACTTTGGATTTACCTTTTTCTTGCTCTCTACATCAAAATAGTTCATTTCAGCCTGCTAACATTTTGACTCATCTTTTTCTTGATATATCTAGTCTGGCCTGCTTGGCATGTCTCACAGCCTTACATTACACAGAAAAGTTTGATCCAATTTTATACAAAACTTAACTGCCTTTCCTCCCCTTAATACTAACTTGTTTGCTCTCTTCCTCAGTTTTAGTAAAGGCTGAGTCCTAAAATATTGACCATTTCTTTCTCCACAGATGCTGCTTGGCCTACTGTGTGTTTCCAACATTTTCTGTGTTTATTAAGGAAAATGAGGGAACAGGTTTGAAGGGTTCAAAGAGTGACAATCCTGTACATGTGTTAGTACCAAATCATAGGCTTTATGTACTCGCAGGGGAATAAGCAACAGGTCGTGTGTGCGCGCACATGCAAACCTGTAATGTACAAATCATGCACATTGGCTACAAGTTAGATACTGATGATCCTAACTCCAGATAGTACTGCGGGAATTAAAAACAAACTGTACCTACCAGCTTTACCCGCCCCCCCCCCCCCCAACCCCCAACCACAAGCAGGTACGGCACACTAATGAGCAAAGGCATTCAAATCCAGCTATAACGTACAATGGATGAGACATGTAAGTCCCTCATCTGGGTGCACACCACAAACTACCCCCACCCTTTACAAGCACACACCTTACAACTAGTCTTCCAGTGTCGCCCATAGCTTGCAACCTGGAGTGAAGCTCAGGGGAGGGTTTTTATCCTGCAGTCGGCTAGGGGGCCAACTCAGGTAGGCCCATGTGACCTTAGGTGAGGATGAAGACCAATTGGAAGATATCTGTGGGTAGGTCAGACCTTGATTGACATGGGAAATTACTTTCGACCTGCCTCCTGCCTGGGTGGTCAAATGGCCATCCAGGTACAAACACATGGAAATTCCTTTGTTCTGTCCAGTTTCTTGTCCGTCCTGTTGGATAGTCCTCCAGATTATTGTAAATTCTAACAATTTGTGCATACAGATATTTTCTCACTTTGAAAGTTAACCGATTGGTGAATAACCCGAATAGGTTCAATACTATTACTGGGAAAAGGGGCCACTGCAGTTGCATCAATTCCCTTTGGTCCACTTGTGTCTCTCTATAATTTTGCAAGGATTAAAAGTATGGAATTCCCCTCCATCTGCAACCCTGCTGCATCCACCTCTCCAACACCATTCCCCTGATGTATTTTTTCTTTGAACCTGTAGCCATTCATTCATAACCAACTGCCTGTAAAATTTGTACCCGTATGTATCATTGACAATATTGGTTTTTATGTGGTAAAGGGTTTGAATGTCTATTTGAAGTTTAGATCCTGCTTTAAATGCTGAGTTGTCTGCTACTCGTGAAAATGGTGTGAGTGATTTGTGTGTAGGTATGAACTTGTTCCATTAAGATTGTCTTTAATCATTTGCTTGCACCACTCACTCAGTACACAACTCTTTGTACCCGTTTCCTATTTCCTTTTACGTCATCCTTCGAATGGAGAAGGACTTGGTTCACTTATCTAGGTTCCATCCACCTGGCCTTTAGCATTCATCACTCTGGTATTTCCATAACTGTTCCTTCAACCACACTCTATCTTTTCTTTTGATATTCTGTTTCCTATTTCAACTATTATATCTTATCCACGGCTGTTAAGGCGCTAGATCTGTGGAGCATGGACTTGAATAGCTATGTTTAACAGCATGCTTAACCATCCTGCACTTGGCTGCACCACATGATGGGACCTACTCTTGCATGCACATGCTGCACAGCATTCCAACACTACTTGAGAAGTTGATGATAACTCCATCGCTCTTTCCCCACACTGGCTTCCTCTCTCTCCTGTGGGGAGATGGTAATTCACAAGATAAATGCAAGCATCAAAAGAAGTGAAATTTTTCAAATGTGCTTTTGGCAAGGTGCCCATCTAAAAAAAAAAGCAGTAGGCCACTCAGCCCCTTTAACCTGGCCTATCATTCATTATGATGATGGTCGATCTAGTACATGTGCCAATTCTTCCTCTGTGCCATTTCCCCATCACCCACAATTCTTTGATCTTTCAAATATTTCTACCGACTGAGAAGATGTAACGACTGGTTGCATCTCAACATGATTTGGTAATTCGACTGCCCAGGACTGCAGAAGGCTTCAGAAGGTAGCAAACTTAGCCAGGTCCAACACAGGCGCTGATCATTGAAGACATCTACAGTGCCCTCCATGATGTTTGGGACAAAGGCACTTTTTTTCCTTTATTTGCCCCATTGCTCCACAGTTTTAAATTTATAATCTAACAATTCACACGTGATTAAAATGCACATACCATTTTTTTTTCAAGATCATTTGTATACATTTTGGATTGACCATTTAGAAATTACAGCACTTTTTGTACATAGTCCCCTCATTTCAGGGCACCATAATGTTTGGGACATTTGGCTTCACAGGTGCTTGTGAGTACTCAGGTATGTTTAATTGCTTCATTGGTGCAGGTATAAGAGAGATAGGCTTCCTTCAAAGATTTTTTTTTGCAATTGGATAACTGAATAGTTATTATCTATCTATCTATCTTTTGTATTTATTGTCTCTTTTTAGTTCAATTATGCATACTATTGTAGTTGTTGTTTTCACAAAGCACCTGTCTGGCTGCAGTAAGTAAGTGTTTTGGCCCATATGTACATTGTACAATGTGTATGACAATAAATATCATAATTATTTATCTGTCTTCACTTTAACTATCTCTAATAGTCCAACGTCCACCACCCATAGGGACAGAGAATTCCAGAGATTCACAATTGTCTAGAGAAGCATTTTCTTCACACTTCTGTTTTCAATCACTGGCCCCTTATTTTGCAGTTTTTCCCCCTTGTATGTGACACTCTCACTGCCAAAAGAAACCTTGCTCATGTTCCTGTTTGAAGATGTTATGCCAACCCTTTAGGGCAGATTGCGGTTGACGTGTGGACTGTCCTTGATGCAGGGTTTTGGAAGGCCAGTTGTCCACCATCTTGCGCCAGCCCACTTCTAGTTTTCGTCAATTCCAAGAGTGGAGACAATCAGGGAGTCAAGTTCCTCCGAAGGTTCAAGCAGTTGTTGAATCCAGCTCAGGTGTTTGATCTCATGAATGGGGGACCTCATCTTGGGTAAGGCTGAAAATATTTTAAACTGAATTGTACCATAAATCCAAGTATCTCTCCACACGACTGTTATTGATTTCCATCAGAATATTCTGTTTGTGTAAAGCCATTTACATCAGCATGAGTTAATCTGTAACCTAGTGTTAACTCAAATTATGCAATACCTTAGTCTTACTGACCATGTTGAAAAAGCTGTTTGCTTTTAAAAGTTGAGATCCTTTTCTGCATAAATCATCAATTTTCTTTTCAAACACTGATTTATGCAACATGTCATGTGGGTAAATTTAGTTCTTAAAAAATAACCTTTCTATATTTATGAGATCTCAGGAAGATTACATTTCATTATTTTCAAAATACATGTTAGAGATGGAGTTTAGTTTATTGTCTTATTTATCTTAGATAGGCACATGGCTCTAAGTGAAATAGAGGAATATGGATGTGGGGGAGGGAATGATCATAATGTTGTGAAGTACGTTTCCATAGCATTGTGTGCTGAAGGGCCTGTACTGTGCTGCAGTGTTCCATGTGACTGGGTTTTGTGTGTTATCCAGACATTGCAGAAGATTCCCCTCTCCAATGCCATTTTGGACAAAAATTGTGATTATAAAAGAAGCACAGGGAGAAATCAATAAGAGAGATCACTTTGTCTAAGTCTGTGGCAGATTCATGCTGATCTGCGTGTAGATTGCAGGTGATTTGTTGCAAAGCGGCCCACAGGTTTAATTTGGAGTTAAGTATAGAAAGTGAATGAGTCTCAGCTATCTGAGCATCTGTGATTTAAAGGACAATGTGGAGACATATTTAAAAGATAAGTCTAACATCAAGTATTTAAATGACCCAAGTTACGAGGCAGGGACCACATATGGTCAAGTTTATTTATTACATGGATAATGCCAGCTGAAAAGAATCCCAAGTATTGACCTCTTGTGCTTTGGGGACTGCCTGTGATTGAGCCTGGGAAGACTTCTGTCATAAAGGAATGAGTGTTTCAGACAGGGCTGAAGATTGAGTGGGAAGAGTCTTGGTTACTTTATGAAGTGTTTTGCATTATTGGAGTAGCATGTAAACGTGGGAGCATTGAAGTTGCAGTTATAAGGTTTTATTCAAATCTTTATCTAAATGCAATCTGCTGGAGGAATTCAGCGGGACAAACAGCATCAGTTGGAGAGAAAGAATGGTTGACATTTTGAGTTGAAACTCTTCATCAGGACCAAGTGAAGTTAGTACAGAAACAATGTAAAGACAACAGGATGGGAGGGGTAAAGCAGGGCTCCACAAGCGTTTGGCCACCAAAGCAGTGACAAAATATGGTGGACAGAGGCATAGGAGTGGCAGGTGCCAGACAGAGAGGCAAGGGAAACAACGAGGTCAGGTGGAGGAAGATAAATCAGACGGAGTGCGTGATTAGAAGACAAAGACAGCCAGTGCTGGAATCTGATAAGTAGAGAAGGTGAGAATGGTAGTATAAAGAGAGACCAGATGGAACCAAAAGGTAGGGAAAAAAGGAGAGGATGGAAGAATTCAGTGAAGAGATGAGGGTGTCGGTGATGAAACAAAGAGGAGGGGGATGAGAATTGGAGGGGGGAAGGGTTTCTGGGTGGATATGAGTGAGAAGGGGGTCCAAAGAAGTGGGAGTGGGGGGTGCGGGTGGGGTTGGGGGGGAAGGCAGAGCACAAGAAAAGAGAGGGATCTTATGACCTGAAATTAGGAAGTTCTATGCTCATACCATTGGGCTATACACTGCACAGGTGGAATATCAGGTATTGTTTCTTGGGTTTGTGTTGGTCCTCACCAGTAGTGGAGAAGATTCAAATCTTTCTCATGAAGCATAGAATTGATCCTTTGATAAGCTTTACTTATTTCCTCTTTTTCAGTTTACGATTGTTTCAAAAATTTGATACTTTCCGTATTCTAGTTTGTGGGGGAGATGGAAGTGTTGGATGGGTTTTGTCTGAGATTGACAAATTAAATCTACATAAGCAGGTGAGTTGGAGTGAATGCAATCAAGTATTATTTAAGCTTATTTTAAAATCTGTGATCTTGTAAATTGGTTATGTCATCTATACAAATTTTATCCAGCCATCTACTCATCACATTCTATTATAGTCCATTAGTCCTCATTGCCAGCCTTGGAAATCTTGCTTCGTGTATCAGACACATTCACAAATTAGAATAAAGACAAAATCAATGAGTTATATAGTGTAATTTGCCATCTAATTCCATCCTTTGTTCACCACCTATCTTTCAACTTCACCCGTTAAACACTAATGGCATTTCCCCTGCTTCCATATGAGTGATATCATCCAAAGATTCCAGCACAATAGCTTTATGTGACATCCCTTTCCTTATGGAGTGAGATATCCAACTCCAAGAATGCAATCAGCAGACAGCTCAAGGCCATTTCCAAAAGTTCACCTCCGTTAGAAATTAAACTCACTGCCTTGTGATTTCTTGTTATGACTATTGGCCTTTTTCTCAAAATATGTGCTTTAAATTTTGCTTGAATTTATCAAAAGTGCTAAGCTTTAAGTCAAATTTTATTTTTTGTTTGAACTTGTAATTTAAAAAAAATTAATTGTTTTAAATTTAAATTTAGACATACAGCACAGTAACAGGCCATTTCAGCCTACGAGTCTGCGTCACCCAATTGACACCCAATTAACCTACACCCCCCGGTACTTTTCAAATGGTGGGAGGAGACCGGAGTCCCTGGGGAAAACCCACGCAGACACAGGGAGAACATACAAACTCCTTAAAGACAGTGCAGGATTCAAATCCTAGTCCAATTGCTGGCACTGTAAAAGTGTCATGCTAAACTCTACACCAACCGTGATGCTCGATTTAGTGATGAAAGTTTTTCTGAGGAACATATTTGATCTATGTTTGTAAGCATAATGGGATATTTGTATCCTTGTATCTTTTAGTTTCTACACCATCATTCAGAGAAATAAAATGGCTCCCTTTGTATACCTTTGAAAGTTGTGAGAACCTTTCACACACTTGCAATCTTATATTCTGTTTTCCCCTTCCTTCATTTCCTTAAGTTCAATTAACTTTATAATTGATCTCATTTACTGCTAGCAAGATTGAATGCACTTTTTTTTACATCCCTTTAAAATTCAGCATTATTTCACAAATAAAACTGTGGAAACAGTAAAAATCTGAAATCTAATCAGAGATTGCTGGAAAAACTCAGCAGGTCAGCCAGCGCTGGTGGTGAGAGAAGCCAAGTCAATATTTCAAGCTGATGACTTTAACCAGACCTTTTGAGTATTTCCAGCATTTTTGATTTTAATTCAGCTTTACGTTCAACTCCAATAGAAATTAAACTTACTGGTTTGTGATTTTTGAGAAGTCAAAAATCAATAACGGAGTCCTTTTTTGACTTCTCATCCTTTGATTTGGCTAGAATTATTTGGTTGAAGCTTCTGTTATGTTTTAGAACATGCTTATTATCTTTTGTAACCCCGTATCCTTGTTTTACAATTAATTTATTTTAAAGAAGTGCTGTGATTCCTAGCATCTGTCCATTGAAGTTAATTATTTTTATCTTGTATCTTTTACATCCCAGTGTTAGGATTTATGTTCTGCAATCATCTTCAGAGTGGTTCAGAGAAAGTTTTCTACATTGGAGATGCAATGTTTTTTGGAGAAGCCAAGAATAGAGAGGGAAGAAATTATTTAGCAAGGAATGTGTGTTCGATGTTAGGTCTGACAAGTGAAGAGTTTATCCAAAAAGTTAGGCTTCAGAACTACTAATGTCCACATCCTGTTTTATTGTAGTGTCAGCTTGGAGTTCTACCACTGGGAACAGGAAATGACCTAGCAAGAGTCCTTGGCTGGGGAGGGTCATGTGATGATGATACACAGCTCCCTCAAATTCTTGAAAAATTGGAAAGGGCCAGTACAAAAATGTTGGACAGGTAAGTGTGTTTCTGATTGGTGACAGACTTGTGGGTAGAGATAAGTTCTTTGTCAGGAGATACATTAAGTGTGATGTCAGGACCCAACCATTGCAAAGACCCAGGATGTAGTGAAAGGATTTCATTGAAATCCATGCTACATAAAGGATCACTGAGAGATATTGCTAAAATATAATCAACCAGTGTTGTAATATTAGAAAGGTGTCAACCCATTTGTCCTAAGCAAAGTCCACAGATAACAACGATCCGTTGACTGGCTAAGCTGCTTTAAATGATGACTAGCTCTCCTTCACTAACTTCCCAACTGAAGGAGAAATAGTTATTTCCCATCAGTGGACTGAAGGGCTGTTTCTGTCTTGTTTCTCGCTATGACTGTGTGGTATCTTGTAGCTCTCTTGACTCTCCTGACTTTTCCATTGAATGTGTTCACGAGCCACTCATTGTACACCTCCCAGAAGTGCAAACTGCTTCTTGATGTCCACCTGTGTTAATGTGATTGAAAATTGACTTTAACCTGAGTGAAATGCAGCAACAGCCACTTCTTGGGTTAATTTGCAGTGTTCCAGAAATACAAGGAAACACTTCCTGAGGTGGTTCTGGCTTGTGTTTCTGCATATTGTTTCCCACACAAAGCTCTTTTCAGGATCTTTTATGAGCATTAGAGCATTGGCCTGGTGAAAAGCATTGACCAGCACTCCAGAGATCATTAGGTTTTTATACTGCAGCGCTGGATTGGGATCCCCGTATGGTCAGATCTATGCTTACCTTTCAATCTTTGGGCCATCCACCTTTCTCCTTGTCAAGGCTTGGTTCTGATCAATTAATTCCCCCAGGCCACACCAATCTCCACCAATCTCATCTTTTGCCCAGCATCTTGTCACTTCCTTTCAGTCATTAATTCTTGTAGACCCCATCCACAATCCCAAACACTTACCTTGTTTCCTGATTCTCCTTGTGCACCAAGCCTCACCCTACAACCCCTCTGACAGCACTTGTTCTTTCACCACCTCCCTTGGCTCCATGCTTTGTTCCAGCCAGAATTTCACTTTCACTTCTTCATTCTAGAGGATTACATTCAATGATGACAATGTGATCTCCTCTATAGCGGAGAAACTAAATGGAGATTAGGTGATCACTTTGTCGAGACCCTGCATTCAGTCCCTCAGCTTCCTGCTGTCTGACACTTTAATTCACCATCCCACTCCCACTCTTACTCTGTCTATGGTCCCCTCTTCTGTTATAAGGAAGCACAATGCATGTATGAGGAATTGCATCTCCTCTTTCCCCTGAGCACATTGCAGCCTTCAAGATTCAATGTTGAATTTTGTCTGTATCAGAATTGGTTATTTCTGCCAGCTATTCTTCTGTGATTTTGGCTCAATTTTTTTCTTTCCATTTGTATAGTCTGACCTGCTTACTATGTCCTTACTGCCCTGCTATTAGCATCATAAGGCACTTTCAGGTGGCTAATTGGCCCACTTGTAAAGCCGCATATTTTGGCAAAATGCGGCTGTGGGAAGGGTGTGTGAATGTGCAGGAGGCACCTGCAAGGCAAGTTTGGTAACCCTCCTCCAAGGGGGGATAATCCCCACAGCCATCTGAATGCAGCCACCAAAAAGTGGCTGCATTCGGATGACAATCAGCTGGCCAGTGCCTGACAGCTCCTTTCCCAGTCCCCACACTGTCGGGCAGCCAGCGTGGACTGTCCCCACACTGTCGTGCCTGATTTCGGGAGTGGGGAGAAGATGGCTGGAGCGGCCGGCAGGGGAGAAGGGGGCTGGCCTAAACAATGCCAGTACCCGACTCGAGCGCCTCCTTCTCCCCCGTCGGTGCTCCAGCCTCCTCCCCCGCTAGCTCTCCAGCCTCCTCCCCCGCCGGCCGCCCCAGCCCCCGTACTCACCCGCCGGTGCTCCAACCCCGTACTCACCCGCCGGCCGCTCCAGCCTCCTTCCCTGCTGGCCACTCCAGCCCCCCGTACTCATCCACCAGTGCTCCAGCCCCCGTACTCACCCACCGGTGCTCCAGCCTCCTTCCCTGCTGGCCGTTCCAGCCCCGTGAGTGGGGCAGCGGGATCAGTGTGGGGACGTCCCCGCGCTGATAGCCTGCGCTGGCTGTCCCAGCTGACAGCCATCCATCCTGAACTGACAGCCCAAGGGACAGGAGCCGGAATGCGCTCAGATGCGCATCCCAGCACAGCTGTCCTTTCAGGTGGCCAGCGTTGCACTTTCAACGCTGCCACCTGAACTGCAATTTAAAGGGATGCTTCTGCTTCTTCAGGCACATTCTTAGTGGAGAATGCACCTGAAAAAGCCTAGAGAAAAGAAACATAATTTACATTTAACATTAACCCATTTGGTCTCATCTTATCAGAGATATTCCCTTTGCTCTGCCCATCCCTCTCCCATCTTCTCTACTGCTGTAAACAAACATGTTTTCTCTCTATCCAGTTCTACTTAAGGGTCTCAGACCAGAAATGTTAAGTTTGTTTCTCTTTCCACAACTGTCTAATCTGCTGAATATTTCCAAACATTTTCTGTTATATTGTAAGACGTGTAAATATCAGATGAATTATGAACAATATCAGGAAAGTACACCGTTAAGGGTGATATTCTTGTTATGGAGCAATTAATGGAAAATGTGCAGAATTTTAAGCAGCTCATGTGTTATTTGAACAAGTGTTCTTTTACAAGTAAAAATCGCAGTATTACACATTGGAGAGCTGAAAATTCAACCAAATGATAGTTTAAATAATCTTGTGCATCAAGAATAAGCTACCTTTGGTCAGCAGATGGCAATTAAATAATGGAAGTGTTTGCTTTTATTCAGATGGAGCATTATGACGTACGAGATAAAAATACCACCAAAACATTCCTTGGCAGTGACTCCGGAGGAGGATGCTGAGGAATCCTCCCAAGTGAGTATGTGGGATGACAAAATCTTTGTTATAGTGCATTATTTTACTCTCAGTCCTTCACAGAAATTTAAAAACAAGATACATCTAGAGAAAGTTAGATACTGACCCTGAGTCTCATTTTGTTGGAATGCCATATATAAATTTGAGGGCACATTACTTGCTAATGTTAAAAAGTTTGGATTCTGTCGGTTGGATATGCTGACCTACAATGGGAGTGGGCAAAGTGAATATAGACCTTTTTTTATTGACAGCCAATAACTTTGATGCAAAAGAACCCCAAATGTTTTCCTCTAAAGTATAATAATTGACCATTTGTTTGCCTTTACTGCTACACACAGACTGATAATTGTGTTTTGTGTGTGTGTGTGTGTGTGTGTGTGTGTGTGTGTGTGTGTGCATGCGCGCGTGTGTGTGTGTGTGCGCGCGCGTGTGTGTGTGTGTGCGTGTGTGTGCTAGTACTAATCCAGCAGTTAGTCCTGCAATGATCGCCTCAGAATACGCATGAATTTTCAACTAGTGAACTAACAAAAGTCATGTCAGATGCCCGATTTTTGCCCAGTCATGCTCATTTTCAGCGATTCAGATATTTTAAACTTCCCTCTTCCCACTCCCAGCCCCCACACTGTCGGGCAGCCAGCGTGGGAGCTGAATGAGTCTGGAAGGTTATTCCTACTAATGTGTGATTCCCAGAAGGGAAGGGAAAGCTATATTTATCATCCTCTGCCAATGTTATATAATGATCTAGCAGAAAGTGGTCTTTACTTCCTCTTTTTACCATTGCAACCTCCCCCAGTGACACAGAGAGGGTAGAGTCTTAATATAAAAACTTTAGTTGCAATTGAGCTTTATTTGTGGCAAAAGAAAAATGCTATAGATGCTGCAAGTCAGAAAACAGTTAGAAAATGTCAAATTTGCCAGCCTTTGTGTAGAGAGAACCAAGCATTGGTGTTTTGCACTGATGAACTGGAATAGAACATGGACCAGTACAGGCGGTTTGGCCCATGACATTTTGCCAACCTATACAAAACATACTCCACAATCTGTCTAACTCTTCCCTCCTTCACAGGGCATAATCCCCCGTTTTTCTTAGCAAGCTTAAATCACCACCCCTGACAGTGCATTGCAGGAACCCACTACTCTCTGTGTAAAAATAAAACTTGAGTGCCCAGAAATGGCAAAGGCTCCAGAATGTAGCGAACCTAGCCAGTCCATCATGGGTACTGAACTCTTGTCTATTGAAAACATCTATGTGAGACGCTGTCTCAAGAAGGCATCCAACATCATGAAGGATCCCCATCAACCTCTTCTTGCTGCTCATTCAGGCAGAAGGTACAGAGCAAGAAGTCCAGCATTCATGGTTCAAGAACATTTTTATCCAACAGCAATCAGGCCTTTGAACTTCACCGTATTATCCTGACCCTAACCGTAAACTACTCCAGGACTACTAAAAAATCTGTCAGTCTATGTGTATCAGTATTGCCACTTTTTTTCTTGGAACTGTGAATATTTATTTATCTATCGCTTGAATTATCTCTTTTTCTGTCTTGGCATATTGTGGTAGTTTAGTTTTTTAATATTGTAGTTGATATATCCATATGGCGCAGCAAGTGAGCATTTTGACGCATCTGTACATTGTACTAATGTATGACAATAAGTTCACATTAACATTGACATTGAATATGTAAGAGATTAGAAAGACACCCACCAGCTATGGCAGGGAGTGCAGGCCATTACAGCCTACAAAGTGAGGGTGAAGACCATGGAGGGATGTGATGCTTCATTACCTGATGAGCTGAACAACTTCTATGCCCACTTTGAGAAGAAGAATCAAACAGTGCCAACTAGAATCCTTGCAAAGGCCAAGGATCTTGTGATATCTGTCTCTGAGGATGATGTCAGAATATCATTCAAGAGTGTGAACCTTCACAAGGCGTCAAACCCTGGCGGTGTACCTGGCAGGATACTGAAAATCTGCACCAACCAACTATCCGGAGTGTTCACAGACATTTTAAACCTCTCATTGCTGCAGTCAGAGGCCCCACCTGCTTCAAAAGGGCACTATTGCCCAGAGGCACTAACCTCTACTGTGATGAAATGCTTCGAGAGGCTCGTCATGGCCAGAATTAACACATACCTAAGCAAAGATCTGAACTTACTGCAATTTGCCTATCAATACAATCAGTCCACAGCAGATGCAATATTTCTGGCTCTCCACTCAGCTCTAGAACACCTCGAAAACAGCATTTCATATATATGGCTGCTCTTCATCGACTACAACTCAGCCATCAACACCATTATTCCCTCAGTGCTGGTCAAGAAGATAAAAACTCTGGGCTTCTGCACCTCACTCTCAACTGGATTCTTGACTTTCTTATTGGAAGTCCACAGTCAGTATGAATTGGAAGCAACGACTCCTCCTCAAAGATTATCAGCATAGACACACTCCAAGGATGGATGTTTAGGCCACTGCTTTACTCATTATATACCCATGACTGTGTAACCAAGTACAATTCCAATGACATCTGCAAGTTTGTCGAATTCACTACAGTTATCGGCAGAATCACAAATGGCAATGGGGAAGCGTACAGGAGGGAGATAAAGCAGCTCGCTGAATGGTATCACAACAACAATCTTGCGCTCAACATTATCAAACCAAGGAGGTGATTGTGAACCTCCATGTGAACACAATCACGAAGAAGCCTACTTTGTGAGGTGTTCGAGAAGATTTGGTATGTCATCAAAGACTCTCGAAAACTTCTACAGGTGTACCGTGGAAAGCATAATGGCTGGTTGCAACACTATCTGGTTCAGAGGCACCAAATCTCAGGACAAGGAAAAACATAGGCACCAGGCTTAACTCCATTGAGGACATCTACATGATGCAGTGTCTTAAAATATCATCAAAGACCCTCCACCACCCAGGCCATGCCCTCTTCACTCTTCTACCATCAGGAAAAAGCTACAGGAGCCTAAGAACGAGCACTCAACGGCACAAGGACAGCTTCTTCCCCGTTGCCATCAGATTCTTGAATAATCAATGAATAAAAGACACTCCCTTACTTTTCATGCACTACTATTTTATTTTTTATATTATTGTTGTAAGATGGTTCATAATTTGAATGTTTGCACAATGATGTTGCCACAAAACCCCGAATTTCGTGACTCGTTCATAACAATAAATTCTGATTCTGATTCGTATGTGGCAAAAGATTGTGCAGAGAAGCATATTCAACACCATCCAAAAGTGAAAAGATCTTGGATGTTGGTTGTAAGCACATTAAGGATCAGTGTCAAATACAATTTCCATCAAGGGCCTTAAACAAGTAACTTGATTTAAATTTATTTTCCTTGTGTGCTGAAGTGTATCAACATTTCTGGGCTTTTCTAAATAGTGCAAGTGCTCCCTATTCTTCACTGGAATAAAGAGAAGGTACAGGGCTTTTCATAATTGACAACAATAAGTTGTGCAGCAACGAGATGGAAATTGAAAAACATTTATCGGAAACAAATTCATGACATTCCGAAGCGCACAACTTCGAAGGCAATATCTTTTCAGGGAACAGACCATAGTGCATTAGGTGTTGTGGAGTGCATAGGTTGTGAGCTTTGTCTGCACCTGAAACCACTCTATGGTAAATATGGATACGAAGACTGTTCCCTGGTTTTTGTTGCCATCCATTGCAGATCCAGCATGTTTCCCTCAAAGAAATACAAAAGCTAAAGATGCCGGAATCCTGGGCAAAAAAAAATTGCTGGAGGAGCTCAGCTGGTCAGGCACCATCCATGATCAGTCAAAATATTACGTATATGAAGGGAAAAAAGAGCTGGAGGGTTGGGGGGGGGGATTGGGGGGGTGGAGGTGTGAGGGTATTGGACAGAGGTAGAAAGACAGGTTGAGGGAGAGCAGTGAAACTGGATAGAGGTGAGGATTAGCCAAAATTAGAAGAATAAATATTTATGCCATTAGGTTTAAGGCTGTACAGAATAAATATGAGGTGTTGTTCCTCAAGTTTACATTTGAGGCTGAAGGAATGGTGAAGAGAGTTGAAATGGTTGGCTACAGGAAGTTTAAACTTAGACCCACAGTGTTCAGCAAAGCAGTTGCTTCCCACCTCAAGGTTACCCCTACCTCTATCTGGTTCCACTTTACCTTAGTCACAATAAAGATCCTGATCCAAAATAGTGGCTGATGATTTCTACCCACTGTTGCTGCCTGACCTGCTGAGTTTCTCCAGCAGCTCATTCTTTGCTCGTACCCCAGTCAGCTCATCAAGTTGGTTTCAGCAGTATGGAATGCTTCCAACCAAAAAAAAACCCACACCATCATTAGACTGTAAATAGAAATCTTTATGGTGGTGAAAAATAACATCTCTTAATGTAAAAGTGATCAGAGCGTTCCACAGATCCACAGCTCTCTAGGTGAAAAAGTTTTTCCTCACTGGCAAGATCAAGTAGACAAGGGTACCCGCTATCTCCATCCATATAAGCCATGGAGCCACTAGCTGAAGCCATTTGCCAGGATCCAGACATCAAGATTTTAGAGCAGGCCAGGAAGAACATAAAATCAATTTATTTGCCAATGACGTACTGATATATCTGACAAACCCAGCAAACTCATTGCCCAAGCTGGAGGACTATGGGGAGATCCCTGGCTATAAAGGGGATTAGAGTCAATATCAAGAAAACAGTTATTTAAAGTGGCCACAAAATGGGATCAAATATCTAGGAGTCAGAAGAGACAATAACTTGAATGCAGTTTTATTTCAGGCAATTTGTGCATAATTGCTAGGGATGGCAAATGTTGGGGAAGTCAGATGGCATAGGTAAAAGTGTGGTGATATTTTGCAATTACCCACTGTAACCAAGGAGAAGTGTCAGCACTTGTCTGAACAATCAATTGCACTTGGAAAGTCTAACCCTCACCTCTCAGTTTCAGATATCAGCGTATGAGGATTCTGTTGCTGCTCATCTAACCAAGATCCTCAACTCTGACCAGCACTCAGTCGTCATATCTTCTGCCAAGTAAGTCACTTATTGCCTCTGTAAGAATGGTGGACAGTTTTCCATTAGAATTATTTTTTTTTGTGCAATTGAATCATTTTCTTTGGAGTTCCTCTTTGGCACACAAACATTGCTAACAAGGCCAGAGTTTATGACCTATTGCTAATTGCCTTTGAGAATTTGGAGGTGGTGAGTCAGCTTCTTGGAGATGGTCTGCAGTCATTCATGTAAGACTGCTGCAACACTTCTGTTGAGTAGAGAGTCCAATATTTAGACCCTATGACTTTATAAATCAGGTTGTTTGATGATTAGGGATGTAGGTTACAGGTTATGGTGTTACCATGAGCCTGCTGCCTTGCACTATGAGGCCTGATGTGGAGCACTGGTGGTGCAGTTGAACATCCTTGGTGAGCATAAAAGCTTAAGTAATGGGAGCAGGAGTGGGCAGTTCAGTCTTGTGTTCTTGCCCTGCCATTCCATGGGACCATGGCTGATCTTTTACCTCAGCACCACTTTCATGGAGGACATTCAAATACTGATTATTTTACCTCAGAAAATTTTTCCATCTCTTTCTTGAATATACTCAGTGACTAAGTTTCCGTGAGCCCTTTTGGGTAAAAAAATCTAAAATTTCACCATTATCGATGAGAAGAAATTCCCTTTCATATCAGCTCTGAATAACTGACCTCCTTATCTGAGAATGTACGGTAATCGCTGATTTAGATCTCCTAATGCACAAAAATCATTCCTGCATCTACACTGGCCAAGTCTTGTAAAAATGTTACAGATTTTGAAGCTTTGCTTCTGAAAAGCGCAAGTCCAGGCAGAGCACCACTCCAAAGCCTCCCAATGTCAGGAATCAACCTGCTGAACCTACAATCCACCTCCTCCATCACGTATATCTTTCCTGAGACAGGGAAGACCATACCTGTGCCGACAGTTCCTGGGCCAGATATAATTTTAGTTAGAGGTACTTATTCTTGTAGGCTAACAGACGATGCCTTCTTAACTTGCTTTCTGTGTCTGCACATTAATTTGCAGTGATATGTATAAAAGGACATCCAGGTTTCTGTGAACACCAACACCCTTCAGTTTTTTTAATTCTCTATGTATGGAACAGTCACTTTGTTTACATTTGATATCTGTTCACAGTTCTTTATTTGTTTTCATGTATATGCTGTGTACAGTTTTCTTCTCTTCTAGGAAGTGGTAATTCTGCCTTGCTGGCAGGAAAAAGAATCTCAGGCTTATATGTGATGTCATGTATGTCCTCTGATAGTTAATCTGAATCTGAAATCTTTCTCACCATTTAAACCATATATAAACCAAATGACCTTGCATTCTCTTTTTTTAATCTGAGGTCATCCACAGTTAGAATAAAAATGGAATATTTGGAATGTGCCATTCCCTTACCCATTCACATCTCCAAACCTCTGTAACCTCCCTATAATCCAGACTATTACCTAGTTCTATATTATTAGTCTTGTACCATCATTGCCCTTTAGTAGTGATTATATTATCAGTAGGCATGTTCCAATTGCTGAGTGAGTGAAAGTTGAAGGAGCTAGATGGAAATTTAAACATACACACATGTACATTAATCCACTGGGAAGTTAATAGTGGTTAGATTAGATGTTTCGGGGCCCTGCAGTGTGGATATCTAATTGCTAAGCTTAGCAAGTGTGGTTCTGCAACTATTAGTAATACAGATTGTAACGTAGATTGGCCTTGTACGCTTGTCATTGACCTTCAAGCCAAAGGGGTCACATATCAGTAATCAAATGAAGATTCCCATATCAAAGAGCAAATAAAATCTGCTGATGGTGAAAGTCTGATTGTTTAAATTAACCAAGTGGAACAAAAAAAAGGCCAAGCAGCTGAATACTTGACCAGAGCAAAAGAAATCCAGTCAGTCCAAAGGGCCAAAAGTGGAGAAGTGTAATGACATTGGAGGCCTGCACTGGAGGTTCCAGAGATATGAAAGGGGAGGATCATGGAGGTATTGGAAGCCTGCACAACTTGCACCCCAATGTTTCTCTGCTCTTACGATTCCTGCCATGTACTCTAATGTCACATCAGAATTTTACCTCCTAGAGAGCATTACCTTACATTTGTCTGGATTAAATTCCATATGTCACTCCCCACCTGACTTTCTTGCTGATCCATGTCCTGTTGTGTCATCAAACAACCTTCTCTCTCAACAACTTCAGTAGCTTTTGTATTACCTTTAGTAATGTAGTCCTTCACCTCTATGCTTGTTTGCTTTGATTGAATCAACAAACTAGTTGTCAGTCCTGAAATATCGTGTTTATGAAACTAATCTTGAACTCAGCTGTCAGTTGATTTAGAAAAAAAAATCCATTTGGATATTTCATCAAAAAAGGTCCTTTATTTGACAAGCATTGGATGTGGGGAAAATTAATTTTAGAGTAATGGTGGAGAAAAAATGCACGCACAACTCTTCCTAAGATGTGGACGAGTGGTTGCTGTCCAGAGGTCATGTGATGAAGTCTCTGGGTAAATCTCCAACTAGGCTTGACGTCATTAAACAGCATGAATGTAACTGGAGCAATTTTCACATTTTTCTCTACTAGAATTCTGTGTGAAACTGTGAAGGACTTTGTTGCCAAAGTTGGTAAATCGTACGAAAAAGCCAATGAAAACACAGAAGAGAGTGAGACGCTGGCGAATAAAGTAAGAATTAGATGTGTTATTTTCAGAAACGCAGTATATTTCCATTCACAGGTGGAAATTTTGATCTGCACCCATGCTGAGTCAGAAGGTTGTGGGCTTAAGCACAAAACCTGGTTGACAGTACAGTCGAGTGCTTGTGGGAAATCTGTACTGGCCAAGTGTCCTCCTTTCAAATGAAATGTTCAGTGGAAATCCTGTCAGTTCTCTTCATTGCAAAGGAGAGCAGGGGATTAATTCCAGGAGTCATGGAAAACATTTGTCCTTCAGAACAGTGGTGGAAGCATTTAAAAGGCATCTAAATGCACACATGTACATTAGTCCACTGGGAGGTTAATAGCGTTTGGATTAGATGTTTCGGGCCCTGCAGTGTGGATATCTAATTGTTTGCTAAGATTAGCAAGTGTCGTTCTGCAACTATTAGTGATACAGGTTGTAACACAGATTGGCCTTAACCTCCTGTTATTGACCTTCAAGCCAAAGGGGGCACATATCAGTAATCAAATGAAGATTCCCATATCAAAGAGCAAATAATATCTGCTAATGGTGAAAGTCTGATTGTTTAAATTAACCAAATGGAACAAAAAAAAGGCCAAGCAGCTGAAGACTTGACCAGAGCACAAGAAATCCAGTCTGTCCAAAGGGCCAAAGGTGGAGAAATGTAGTGATATTGGAGGCCTGCACTGGAGGTTCCAGAGATATGAAAGGGGAGGATCATGAAGGTATCAGAAAATGAGGAACAACTTTTTCCAATCAGGATGCAAACGAAGAACATTAATGTCAAGTGGTAAGAGGAGAAAAAAAATGGGATGTACAGCAGATTAGTCTAATGCCATGTTATTATTTAAACCAGTGTGAAAGATTTAAAATTAACTTTAGCACCTCCATGCATTCTTGTGTCAAAGGCATTAAAGGGGGTCATTATCAAGAATGTCCATTGAGCACAGTTAATTGTCTGCACTCAGACAATTCTCTGTACTGAGCCATGTCCAGCCCTGGGTTCTCTGTAGTGCAGACAGTTCTCTGTCTATACTGAGTTCTCTGTAAGCCCTGAGCTCACTGTCTAGCTCAGAGTCCACTGCTTGGCCCTGGGTTCTCTGTCTGCACCAGGCCCACTGTCTGTCCTGAGCTGATGGTCTGCCCTGAGGTCACCTGCCAATTTGCAGGCAGATGGGGTCCCAGTGGGAAACAGTGCCAGGGCTCCCTGGGGTATGCTGACTGGCACAGCTGCAGTTGGCTAGCAATTCTGGTCAATGAGAGATCTGCCCTGATAATATTTTGAGTCTATGCTCACTCACTTTGACGTGGATTTTGTATTAACTTTGGAAGATATTAAAAGGATAACAGCAAAACCTCTTAACTCAGATGGTTGAATGAACAAATGGAAGTCTTGATTCAGGTAGCTGGAGAGAAAGGGGAAAAAGGTGCAAGAAGAGACCTGGCACATGTGATTAGGTCTGTGCCTCACAATTAAGATGAATAAAATAATAAACTGGGCTAAACATTTATTTCATAATTATAATGTCAACATAATTTTAAATCTGCGATTTACAATATCGTACTCTCTGAATTTTCAAAACTTTATCTTCTTACTGAGCTCAGGCAATCTCAGGTTAGACAGAGTGGCAAAGACACCCAGAAGGCACAAAGGCTGCGAGGGGTCTGAAATTGGCAAATGCAGCTGGCAGACAAACACTCCTTCGCCTGGAAGGAACAGGCTATCCTTAATCTTGACAATTTCTGAACTTTCAGTTTGAACAATGAAGAGGAAAAAGACATGTTTTACACAGTAATTTTCATGGCCCTGGGTAATCTCAAATGGTTTGTTTCACTGGAATAGTTTGCAGTGTTGTCGTGTACAGCAGTTAGTGTAGGAGCTCATTTACACAGAGCATCTTCCCACCAATAGCAACATGAAAACGAACAAAAAGCCTGTCATTTAAATTGAGAGAGAAACCTGGCTAAAGGAACAGAGAATTGATCTTCAAAATAATGCCATAGAATCTTTTACATCTATCTGAGGAGCCCTCTTTTAAACATCTCATCCATAAGATGACCCCACTCACTCTCTCAATGCTGAGCTAAAGGGTCTGACTAGATCTTTTTCTTTTCTGATTTCTGGAGCAAGACTTCCAATGGCAACCATCTGTTTCTGAATCAGTGACAAAATATATCTGAAGATAGATTTTGGAGAAGGAAGATTCACTCACCGGATCCATACCCTATCTCAGCCTTTCTCAACCTTTTTTTGGCTATGGCCCCCTAGGGACTGCTCAAAGTTTATGGACCTCATTCCCTGTGAAGCAGTCATGTTCTTTCCTACTGACTACATGAAAATCTTAAAACATGAAATATGTTAAAAACATGCTGTGTCCCCTTCCTCCCTGCCCCTCCCCTCCCCCCAGGGAGGGGAGGGGATGGAATATGAAGTATAATCCCCCATTGAGAATGGCTGCGTCTAACAGTGCCATAACAATAGTATTCCAAAAAGGACAAAAGTGATTCAAGAGCCAACTTCCATCTGGGAATGGATAAAATGCACTTTCCACATCCCAAGAGGAAGTAAATTTTTAGTAAGGATGCCCCAAGGTACTTTATCTGCAGTCAATGACCCTTTTGACATGCAAACAATATGGCAGCCAAACAAGGTAATCTATCTGCTCACAACAATATCTCCCTGATAGACAGGGGTAAAAGATCTGTCCTTACTGATGCTGGCTGCTGGATGGTTAGGCCCTTTACCTGAATTATTTGGATGGATCATCATTGAGCAAACAGGTAGACTCCACTTTTGTTTATTTTTGTTCATTGTCTTATCCAAACAGTAACTTTCCATTTCTTCAGTGCCCCAAAGGGATTTGAATTTGTAACTTTCTAGCTGCAAGGGAAGAGTGCAGTAGAAGGAGCAAGCCACTGATTACCAGAACATCTTTCTCCTTGGAAAATTGGCAAAGCAGGAGTGCAGGGTGGGTGGTAGGGTGGGGGGGGGGGTGCAGCAAGGAGGAAGGGGTATTGCTGAGCACACTGGCTACTGATTTTCTATTCTAGAAGACTTTCTCTCTGCAGTTAATTGCAATTAAACAGATGATAATGTTCTGGCTCTGGTTTCGATAGATTCATTTATTCTATCAAGACATTTCCTTGACTGTCATGTGATTAACCTTCTGGCACTTATGATGGATCAATAGGATTATTTATAAAGCTTGAATTGGGATTACTTGAGAAAACAAAATATAATGAAGACAGTGCCCACAAGAACCTTGGTTAACTTGATATATAGGTTCATGGATTCATCAAATCCTGGCCACCATGATAACCAAAGTCTGAGTCAGGGAGTAATGGCAAATGAAGTTGGGACATGGATCTCAGACTAGAAGGGACACAAGCTTCCTTCCTGCTGTCCCCTACATATGATGGCCATCAGAACCATGTTGCTGCTTCCTGCCAAGTTCCAGGCTGACAACCAGCTAATAAACTCTGGCCATCAGAACCAAATCCAGGGCTCCTGGGCAAATGTACCTGGGTAAGCCAGTCATTCAGCTGGATGGGCTATCAGTCATAAATTTAAATAAATGGAGCAAAGTAGCTTGTGCAATCCTTTGAGCCAGCTCTGCCTTTTATTATGATTATGGCTGATCTTCCACTTCAGCATCATTTCCAAGCAAAACCCACATCACATTGATTCCCATAACAGAGAAGCACAAAAACTGCAGATGCTGAAATCTTGAGCAAACAGAGATGCTGGAGGAACTCAGTGGGTCAATGCATTGAGACTGATGCACAAGACTTGATAAAGGGTCCAATCTGTAACCTTGACTGCTCATTTCTACCCATGGATGTTGCCTGCCTCGCTGAGCTCCTCCAGCAATTTGTTTGTTCAAGATTCCTTCAATGTCCAAAAATCTACTAATCTTTATGTTGAATGAACTCCACAGCTGAACTTCCATTGCTGCCTGTGAACAAGCATTCCAAAGGTTCGCCACCTTCTCAGTGAAGATTTCTGTGTTATCACACCCAGGTCCCTTTGAGCATCAACACCACATCATCCCTCATCATTTCACAAAGACTCTGCTTTTCTGTCATGTGCGCCAGAGTGGGAGACCTCACCCTTTTCTACTTTATATTGCTCTTGCCACATTCCTACCCATTCGCTCAACTTATCTAGTTTCCTCGAAGCCTCCCGAGCCCCACAATCTCACCCAGTGTAGTGTCATCAGTGAATTTGGAAATGTGGTATTTTATTCCATCAGCCAAATTGTTACTATAAATCAAGAAAAGCTGGGGCCCCAACACACAACCTGCCAACCCGAAAACAATCATTCAATTTCACTCTACCTTCTGTCCCATGTCCTTTTCAATTCATGTTAGTACATTACCACCAGTTGCATGTTAACCTTGCAAACCAGCTTCCTGGGTGGGACCTTTTAGAAGTTCAAATCCACTGCATCCACTCCCTTCGACCAACTTCATCCTCAAAGCACTTCAGCAGATTAGCCAGACATGATTTTCCTTTCATAAATCAATTTTTGACTATGTTCCATCCTATTGATATTTTAAAGGTGTTCTGTGATGATATCCTTCATTATAGATTCCATAAGATTGACATTTGACTAACAGATCAATGATTCTCTGTTTTCTCTTTCCCTCCTTTCTTAAAATAACAGACCCTAAAACACTCTCACCTCCAGTGTAATACTAGGATATATTTTCTTATTAAACAAGTGTGAATTTAGGCATCAAAGCTGAGTCTAATTGCAAAATTTTATAATTCCATTAAGGTACCTGAAATAAACCTCTTGCAAAATTGACAAAGAGGAAAAGAACACTTGGTTCTTCAAGCTTGTCGCACACTTTAATGGTCAGAACTCACAACAAAACACCCCTCCCATTCTGAATCCATCATCTCCTAAGAAAAAAAGATAAAATTGGGAAGATCATATTTTTGTTCTATTCATGTTAGTTCAATTCTCTGAGGAAACGTTGTTAGAGATGAATGAAATAATAAACTGGTACAGTTGTCTGATAAAGGCACTCAGCCTAAATTTAGGGTACTCTCCTAATGTGTGTCAGTGTTCCTCCCCCAACCAAAATCACTTTCATCTTATTTGTTGTTTGCTAATCTTAAGTTCTGTATATTGCCAGATGCACCTGCAATCTCACTCATAAACATCATATTAAAAAATCCTGAGGAAGACATTCGATATATGATCACAAGTTTGTTGGGCTTTTCCTTGAACCTTTCAGTATTTGTCACTTTAAATAGACGACGCTGTCCACAAGCAACGATAGAACTAGTTGATTCTTGGCTGCAGAAGTATGTAGTTAGCTTTCAAATTCCAAGATAACTTTGTGAGAAAAGGAAAACTTTTTATTAAATGGACATCGAAGTGTCAGGTCAGTCCTAATACTATATCAGACTTGCTGTGTTGCTGTATTGTAAGAAAACATATTAAATTGATGGTCCAATGAATGCTGAAAAAGATTGTTCCTGATTGTGTTCACTATTGATAGTCTCATGAATAAAGGACATTTTAGGGATTTAAAAAAAAACAAAATTAATAACTTGGAGATACAGCATAGTAGCAGGTCATTCCAGCCCACTAGCTTGCGCCACCCAAATACACCTATGTGACCAATTAACCTACAAACCCCTAATGTCTTTGGAAAATGGGAGGAAATGGGAGCCCCCAGAGGAAGCCAATGTGTACAAACTCCTTAAAGACAGTGGCAGCTTCAAACCCATGTCACTCACACTGTAATAGGGTTGTGCTAATCACCACATGAGACAACATGGAGGTATAAAAATGGTTTGAAAATCTTAAGTCTCCCATTAGGACCTGACGAAGTTCATCACATTCTCTTGCCAGTGTTCAGCCTTGAATGAGAAGCTGGACTCACTGCTGCAGACCCTCAGTGATGAGTCACAGGCCACCACAAGCCACCACTGCTCAACACCTCCCATTGTGGAGGAGGAAGGTGAAGAGGAAGAGTTCAGTGAAGAGTCCTTATCTGAGCAACCAGTGGAGAGCATGCCAGTGAGGTCTTCCACCCCCAAATTCTTCAAATCAAGGGAGCAACTTATGCTTCGGGCAAACAGTCTGAAAAAAGCAGTGAGACAAATCATCGAACAAGCAGAGAAAGGTATTGTATTGAATTGAACTCTTTATTTGCCACATGTACCAAGATATGGTGAAAATCTTTGTTCTATCCAGGCGAATCAACAGTGAGTGAAAATAAAAGGGCAGAGTATAATGTCACAGAGTAAAAGTTCAGCTAAAGCAATGCTAAGCACATCATTTTATGAACGAGGGGTCCGTTCAATAGTCTGAGAACAGAGGGGAGGAAAGAAAATGTCCTTAAATCTGGCTGTGTGCATTTTCAAACTCATCATCTGCCCAACGAGAGGTGGGGAGGAAGAGTGTGACTGGGGTGGGATGGCAGCTTTCCCGAGGCATTAGGAGGTGTAGATGGAGTCAATAGGTATGGTTTTTCTGATGGCCTGAGCTGCTCTCTGCAATTTCTTGGGCTGATCAGTTCCTGTGATGCAATTGCACGGCTACAGCATAGTGCAGCCTTGCTGAGTTTATGGTTAACTTATTGTCCATGGATCCAACGGACTTTTGAAAACTACCCAAAATCTAGTTTGGGTATGTTTTAATTTTTTTTTCTCCCTGCAATGACTAATTTTGAGGTTTCCTTTTAAATCAACCCCTTGTGAAGTTAACATGGATTTTGGAGACCATTGTTGGAGAATATATTACAGTGGAGGAGTGATTCTGCAATATTACCTTGGCTGCTCACCGTGGTAGATTGCAAGGTGACAGGTAATTCGGAATCATTTGACTGCTTGACCTGGAGGCTGCTGGATTAAATTTAGAACACTATACAGGATGGGTGAGGTGACAAAATGGGCAGAGGCTTATGCACAATGCAGTGCTACTGACCCTCAGGGTGAATTGAAGTATTTTTGTGTTGCAATTTCCAGCTGACTCACTAGGTTTGATTATCCTTACATTTTTCTTCATAAGAGAATGTAGCATTTCACATTTCTTCCTATTACATGACATTTACTTCCTATTTGCATATTTTATTAGCCTGCTCATTTTTCCTTGAAGTTTTAGTTAGGGACAAAAAATCTCTGCAGTCCACTTTCATTAAGTTTTATATCTACTTTTGAATCCTAAGGATAAACCAGATAAGCTGGAACTTTTCTCCCTGGAGCATTGGAGAGACAATATAGTGATTTATAAAATCATGAGGGTCAGTGGGGAAAGGTTTAAAAGGGACCTGAGAGATGTCTTTTACATGCAGGGGATGGATGGTGAGTACATTGGAATGAGCTGCCAGAGGAAGTGGTAGAGATAGAGATAATTGCAATGCTCAAAAGACATTTGGACAGGTACATGGAGAGGAAAGATTCAGAGGAATGTGGGCCAAGGATAGGCAAATGGGACCAGTTTGAGGAGACAGCTTGATTAGCATGGACAGGTTGGGCCAAAGGGCCCATTTCTGTGTTGTATATCTCTATGACAGTTTCCAATCTTATAGCATGTTCGCATCTGCATTTTGCCCAATCATTTTAGAATAAGTATAAATATAAGTATTGTGATCTGTGGTTTACCCCCACCGCCCCCCACAGAAAAGGAATAGTAGTTCCTCTCTGTGCACCATCACAGGGCAAACAAAGGAAAACAAATTGTGTGTATTTTGAGTATGTGACAATGACAGAATCTTGAATCTTGTACTTTGCATGATGAGAGCATATCTCAAGGACTGATGGTGACTATGAACCTCTCTTTCATTCAAATAGACCAGGAGATCCAAAGATGCATCATTAATGTTCTAAAATCTGGAGCTGTTACCTGCTCACAAACACCATATCTGACCTGATTGCTGATGCAAACATTCAGATTCCTTAGGCTCTGAGATGAAAAGTTCAGTGATGACTAGATCATCTTTGATAGGTTAGATATTTTTTAAAAAGTTCCTACTTGTGTGAATGCTCAAAAGTAGGGAACATAAGTGCATGATAAATAGCAATAATCTAATATCGAATTCAAAGTAATGTCAAAAAAATACTCGATTCTGAAAAGTCAATAGTGTCTTAATATTCAAAACTAATACACCCATGTAACCAAATACACCCATGTAACCAATTAGCCTATGAACCCTGAATGTCTTTGGAATGTGAATGTGGCACAAGTCATTCCAAAGGGGTATGATTTAGTGTCAATTGTAGAAACATGGTTGCAGGGTGAAGATGATTTGGAATTAAATATCCAAGGGTATCTGGTAATTTGAAGGATAGGCAAGAGTGCAAGTGAGGTGGGATAGCGTTCTTAATTAAAGATAAGATCTGGGCTTCACTAAGAGACAATATATGATCTAAGGAGCAGAATGTTGAATCCATCTGAGTAGAAATAATGAACAGTGAGGGGAAAAAAACACTGGTGGGAGTAGCCTAAATGACATTGCATTGGCACAGGCGATAAACCATGAAATATCTGAGGAATGTAAGAATGGAATAACAGTTGACATGGGATGCTTTAACTTGAACATAAATTGGGTGAATCAAGTTGGGCAAGTATTTCTGTCTTTATGTTAGATTTTCAGCAACTGGAGTTTTAAAAAAATGTTTTCACTTTCACATAGTCGTAATTGTGCTGGTACATTTTGCTATTACGTGGAAGTATTATGGTTTTTAGACATAAGGGAATGAAGGGATAAGGAGCACAGAATCAGACATGATCTCAATGAACAATGATGCTTGAGGAACTACATGGCATACCACTTGGCCCAAATTTTACTGCTAAATGCCAATGATAATTAATGAAATGTTTAATTCTTTAAATTAAAACATCCTTTCAATTGTAATAGTCTTCAAATGCTTTTGAATGCCAGAAACATTAAAAATCTGCAGTTCTGATGACTTGTAAAGTTTGTGGCAGGGCTTTGCCAGCTCTCAAAGCCTCTTGGAAGTCAATATGCTTTATGATGTTGCTGCCACTGTGCTGGATAGTGGTATAATTTGGCCAGCAGGGTAGACCCTCTACTCCTGAGCAGAGCCACTGAGAGGCCACAGATTCCAGTTTTGAGTATCTGTTCCAGGAGTGTAGGTGTAATCCTTTCTGTTTAAATGAACATGTGTGTGTATTTGAATCATGTGGTTCATTAGCCCATTTTGATCTGACCTTTCTACTGTCAGTACTTCTTCCCTCTGTGTCCAACAGATGCCTCTCTCTTACAGTTGTAGATGAACAGAATGCCCACACCCAGGAACAGGCTGAAGTGGAATTAAAAAAGGACATTGAGGAAGACTTGAAGGAGGAAGAAAAGGAGGAAGATGAGATGAAGGAAGCCGACATCCACACAAGTATGATTTCTTCTTTCTTTTAAAATTACTTTGTTTATTATATGGAAAACATTAACATGCTTGAATTATAAGGAGATATTGGATAAGCTGGGACTTTTTTCTCTGGAGTGTAGGAAGCTGGAATGAGGGGGAACCTTATAGAAATTTGTAAAATTAAAAGAGGCATAGATAAGGTAAGTTGGCTTTTTCCCAGGTAGGGGAGTTTAAAACTAGAGGTCATAAATTTAAGGTGAGAGGTTTGAAAGGGACCTGAGGAGCACCTTCTTCACATGGAGAGTGGCGGGTGTATGAAATGAGCTTCCCAAGCAAGTGGTGAAGGAGGAGACAGTTATGACATTTGGGGGACATTTGGACAGGTACAAGGATAGGTTTAGAGAGATCTGGGTCAAACAAAGGCAAAGGAGACTGGCTTGGTTGACTTGGACAAGTTAGGCCAAAGAGCCTGTTTTCATGCTGTAGAATTCTAGGTCTATCAAATGTGTTTCTGACATTTATCAGCCTTCCTCTTACTAATCAAATCTCCATAAGTTCATGTGGCACCATCTTAATTATTGTAATACTTAAAAGTCAATGGTGAATGATTAGATGGAAGTCTCGCCAGATATTCCGTTTTTACTACTCTACTTTTTAACTGGGCGTACATTAAGAACAAATTAATCCTTGTATGTGAATCATGTGTCCTTGTGTAGAATGAGTAATCTCTTTCTGTGGGGTTTAGCTGCCTCCCTATCAATCAAATTTAAATCCTTCATAAATGATAGTGTCATTTTTGCAGCTTTTGCCCTTGTCAGCCTAATTTATCCAGTATTGGATCTTGACAGAAATTAAAGTCTCCTCCAACCAATATATTTTGTCTTCCCTCTGCTGTTGTTTAAAAAAAAATCTTTCATAAAGGCTTCATTTCATAATTTGATGCATAGATGTTCATAAATGTCCATGATTCTGCGTAAATTTTATAATGTGCCATAACAAATCTTCTGACTTGATCAGTCAGTGTCTCTTCTATCATTATTGGTATATTTTTATTAATTAGAATAGCTACTCCTTTTGCTTTTGAGCCAAATGAAGATGATATTACTTGTCCCTCCCATCCTCTTTTTAATTTAGCATGTTCTGATTTGGTAAGATGCATTTCTTGTTGAAAGACGATATCTGCCTTTAATTTTTTTTTTAGGTGTGCCAGGACCTGCCTCCTCTTCATCATCCTCTTTATCCCATTAACAATTAGGACTAATACATTTTAACATTCCATCAATATTGATTTTTCAAATAAATATTGTTTAACACTAAAACCTTTTTGGTTGTTTAAATAATGCAGTGTTCTTTCCCCTTTAAAAAATACATACAGTGATGGTGATGTAAACAGGAAAACCTCCAAAAAAAGCCCACAGAATCTCTTGAGGAAGAAGAACCCCTCCCTTTAACATCATTTTTTTAGATACTCCTCTCCGGGTACCATTATCCCCTTTCGAACAATCTCCACCTTGCTACTGCTTTACCCAAGTTTTCTCTCTTTTCAGAACTCTGTGAACATTTTACTAAAGTTTACTTTTCAACAATAAATATAAGACAGTTTTAAAAATAAATACAACTTTTACTTCATCCCATTGTAAACATTTTTCACAGTCTTCCTCTTTGGCAACCTTAGTCTTTTCATAAACCTGGCAAGAAGTCTTCTACCTTGTTCTTAGTCTTGAAAAATCATCAATAATCTTCTGCTACTTCGACCCTGAGAGTTGGGGATACATCATCGAATATTTCAAGTTTTTGGAACTCAGTTGTCTTTTCACATCCTTCTTTTGCTTAATCAAAGTAGGACTAAAATCTTGAAAAAATTGCACTTTTTCAGTTTTGGGCGGGCCATCATTTTGCTTGGAGTATTCATAATGCTGCTCCCAGAATTGACTCCCATTCTCGGTAAATCAAAAGTTTTACCAGGACCAGTTATGGTTGTTGATCGCCGGCTCTCTTGGGTCTGTGGGTCCGGTGACCCCTTTTAATATGCAGTTTTTCTCTGAATTTGTTTTCTCCCAACACTTGCGGGACCCATGATTCAAAGTTCATCGGTTCTCTTCCCTTGATTCCTTCTTTCAATCCAATAATTCAGACATTATTTCATCTGCTAAAATCTCCATGTGGTTGATCTAGTCCTGTAGACCTTGTCTATCGAACTCCCATTGCTTCGCATCTTTCTCCAATAAGAGGGTCAGAGAGAGGGAAAATTCAGTTCTGTTGCAGCAGCAGCTAGGACTGGAAAAGGACAAGCTGGCAAGCTTGTGGAAATTTTTTTTTTTAAGATGGGTTGTGAGTTCTTAGTTCAGCTTGAACAAAAGCCCTTGTGGTCTATAAAAGAGGAGATGCCTGGCTATATAAATGTTTCACTTGAAATAAGGGAAACAGAAAAGGAACTCTGTGGTGACCTGAAAGAAAGAGGTAATCATCTGGAAAACCCTGATGGGGCAAGTTTCTTTGGCAAGACACTGGAGTGGCTGATCGGAAGAGCAAGAAATCGCTCTCTGAAAACTGACAAGAACCTTCCTGAGCGGTAACCATTTACGTTCAAGAACCAGAGCCTGGTGAAGATTCATAAATGTTAAATTCTGTGCACAGTACAAGAATTGCCTGATACCAGTGAACTTGGAGGAATGAAAAGTGAGATTGGACTGTGAATTAAAAAACTTTTCTGAATATATACACATTACACATATGTGTGCTCAGAATTAGAAGGGGGTTAAGTTAATAGTAATAAGTTAGAGTTTGATCCTGTTTTCATGTTTATAGATAATTAAAAGCAACTTTTGTTTAAGTGACCATTTGTCTTGGTGAATTTCTATTGCTGCTGGGTTTCGGGGTCCTCTGGGCCCGTAACAATACTTGGTAAAAAAAAACCCAACAAAATAACTTAAATGCTTACATACTAAATACTTAATTGAATTAAAAAGGTCAATAAATACACAACTAATATTCACAGTCATCCTAGTGCAAAAACAAATGTAGCAAGTATGCAGACAGTACTTTCAATCTGAACATCATCTGAATAAAACAGTTTCTCCTCAATTCCTATTGATTTGTGAAGGAATGTCATCTATTTCTGGTGATCAACATTTTCTCAGTGCTTTCTCTCAATTCCTTCCATAACTTTACTGTTTATTATGCACCTCTCTCCTTTTATTTGAGAAAAGAGCACCTATCTTTCCTGATAGTTGTAGCCTCACAATATGTGAGCACGTGAGAGGTGGGAGTAGAAGTATCCACATGGCCCATACCATTCATAAGATGGTTGATCATTCCCACCCTATCTCTATCTCTCTCTATCTTGAATGGACTCATCACTGAGTCACCACAGCTCTCTGACGTGGAAAGCTTCAAAGATTGGTTGCACTTCATATGAAGACATTTCTCCTTATTTCTATCTTATCCTGAGACTTTGCATCCAAGTTATAAATTCTCCTGCCAGGCAAAACAATTTCTAAACATCAAGTACTCTGAAGAATTTCATTCATCCTCATGATATTGCCTCTCTAAGCTCTATTGAATTCAGTCCAATTCTCCTTGATGTCTGATCAGACATCATTAATCTTGTATGCTATTTTTATCCTCCCTCAAAAATCAGTCTATCTTTGCTTGGCAGAGAAGGTAATTATAATAAAGCCTCTTTTATACTCTAGTCTCCTTGCTAGAGAGGCTTACGTATCATTTGACTTCCAGATTAAACTGGCTGTGATCATTGTTCAAGAATCAGTTTTCTTTGAATTCCAACATTTATTAGTCTCTTGTCTTTTCTAGTTCTTCAACCAAAGATACACTCCCCCAAATTGTTTTCCACCTGTCATCTTTATGATCAATTATCAAACCTTTTAATATCCTGTGGTAGCAACTTTACAATTTTGAACCACCCTTATAGATCTTTAAGCTCCATCTGCATTCCCTCTATGAGCAGGTAGCAGAAATTCCTTTCCCATATAACCATAACCCGATAAAACTTGCCAACTTTTCTAATGTGCATATGTGGTGGAGAAACTCAGCAGGTCACACATCAGTAGGAGGTGAAGGACAATCAGTGTGTCAGGCTTTGGCTCTTCATCAAAGTAACTAGAAACCTGCTGAATTTCTCCACTACATTTATGGATTATACTCGACCCCAGCATCTGCAGGCTTTCTTGTTTAACTCTTGCCCTGATTTCAGCATTTTAATTCCGTTAAAACTTCAGGCAATTGTTTTTAAAAAATCACATGTAACTCATCCTATAATTACCTTTAAAGGTGACAGTAGACAGGATGCAGGTTCTCAATCGCATTACTAAAATCCTGTTTCGTAACGTGGAGGCACAAGCTCTTTTCAGCTTATTGATAATCAAGGTTTAATATAACCTTACTACTTTTCACTTCTATTCCTACAGAATTGAAAATAAAACTTTTTTGAGCTTTGATCTTACATTGCAAAGGTGTGCAGTGACTGTATGCAACCTTTGCATTGACTGTTAAGTTTTGGTGGCACTGTTCCTTACAAGGTCTGTATGCTGGACAAAACTGTATCTTACATTTAGATGAGAGTATTTTTCAGCTGAGTTCTGGAATAAATGCATTGACCTGATTGTCTTACATAAGAAATGCATTGCACTGGGGGAATATGACTGAATGTATAAAGATTGGACAAAAAGCACAGCATAAAAATCCATGAAAATTATCAAGCTGTTGTTCATTCTTCAGTGATGAAGGGTTATAAATATGAAAGGCATTTTATGTGTTACTGGCAAATATGATAGATTTCTGTTTGAGATGCTTTACAAGAAATATTATTTTGTGCGGATTGAAAGTTATTTGATATCCCATACTATTCCATTTCCCTATCCCCACTGCCCTCCAACTGCTTCCCTCCCTTTCCCCTTTTTGCTGATACTTTATCTTACCTTGACCCTGGTATCTGTTCCCCACTCTCTTTCTATCTTCACACATGCTGAGTGCTTCCATCATCCTTCCATCCTTCTGTTCAATGATCAGTATTATCTCATTAATAATATCTTTTCATTATTTCAGCTTTCCGATCTGCTCAGAGATCCCCTCAAGAAAGACGAATCCATCGCACAACCACTTCCTACACTGGTCCATTTACAACCTCACCTCTAACTGCTAGCAAAGAAAACCTCCCGGTGCTGAATACTAGAATCATCTGTCCAGGTACCCAGCATAATCAGACGGGGTTGAGGCTGAGAAAGTTGGATAGAATGGAGAAATACACATTCAACTTGTTTTATCAGAGCAATGAAGTAAATGCTGGAGGAAACCAGCAGGTCTCGTCGCGTCCATAGGTGCAAAGCCGGAGGAAAGGAGACCGAGGGAAAAGGAAAGAGAGAGGAGAAAGAGGAGAAAGACAGAGCTAGGGGAAAAATATGTTTATTTTCCTGTTGGATCATAGGGTTACAAGGCACGCAATCAGACTCTTTTATTCTCTTCCCCCACTGAAGACCCCTTCTCCCGCCTTAAGCCTTCTATCTCCTCTTGAACACTTTGTCCTGACCATCTGCCCGCTCTGGATCTTTATAGTTCCAATTGCTGCCAAGACATCAATTGTCTTATCACTCCTCTCTCTTATTCTAATCTCACCCACTCTGAATGCTCTGCCCTCCACTTTCTCTGCACCAATCCCAACCTCACTATCAAACCCACAGACAAGGGTGGTGTTGTTGTGGTCTGGCGCACTGATCTCTACCTTGGGAGGCCAGATGGTAGCTCTCAAACACCTGCTCTTATGTACCCCTGCAACAAGACCCCACCAAAACATCAAGCCACTGTCTCATGTACCATCTCCAATCTTATCACTTCTGGCCATCTCCCTTCCACAGCCTCCAATCTCATTGTTTCCCATCCTTGCATTGCCCAGTTCTACCTCCTACCCAAGATACACAGTTGTTTCCACATGCTTCTGCCCCACCAAACTAGTATTATCTTACCACTACCAATTTTCCCCCCAGTCCAGTCTCTCCCCACCTACATCCGCAATATTTCACATGTCCATAATTTTTTCAATAACTTCCAATTCCATGAACTTGACTGTTTCTTTTTCTCTATGGATGTTCAATCTCTCTATACCTCTATCCCTATATAGAAAGTGTCAAACCCCTTCATTTCTTTCTTAACAGCAGACTGACCCAGTGTCCCTCCACCAGAGTCAGTCAAAAGAGATCTAAATGGGGGGCATTAGGGTAACTGTGGGGGAGGGGTGGTGGGGGCACAAACTGCTGTTCGAGAACTCACTCAGTGGGGGAGGAGGGGAAGCTATCACACTTCCCTCTCCCTCTGGCATTTCAGACAAACCCAGCCTATCCTGTCTCTTCATAACACAATCTTCCTAGTTCTGGTAACATCTTCATGGATCTTTTCTGTTCCCTTTCCAGCTTAATGACATGCTTTCTATAGCAGGGTGATTAGAACTGTGCGCAGTTCTCCAGGTGTGGCCTCAGTAATGTCTTGCACGGTTGTTACATGACATCCAAAGTCTGCACTCAATGCCATCACCGTTGAAGGCAAGTGTATAAAACATATTCATCATCACCCCATCTATCTGTGTTGCCACTTTCAGGGAAATATGTAATTTAAGGTCTCTCTCTGTTCCATAACATTCTCCGGCACCCGGCCATTTACTTTGTAATTCCTACCATGGTTCAACTCTCCAAAAAATACATCACTTTGCACCTTTCTGTATTAAATTCCATCTGCCATTCCTTGACCCACTTTCCTGGTTGATCAAGATAAAATGCACAATTTCCTTACAGGCGCATAATGTAGAGTCAAGTGCAATAGTTGTAACCCGACCTTGTGTAAACTAAATCTCAAACATGCATCCTAAACAGCTTTAGAAATTATGTTCAAAATCACAGGTTCAGGCACCCTGTCTATAAGGAGTCGTACATTCTTCCTGTGTCTGCATCAGTTTCCTTTGGGTGCTTTACTTTCTATGGGGGTTGTAATTGGGGTATTTGGGCGGCATGGGCTTGTGGGCCAGAAGGGCCTGTTATTGTGCTTTATGTCTAATATTTTTTAATGACATTGAACAGTCAGGCGATATTAAGATGAATGACTAAAGTCCTGATCAAAGAAGTTCATTTTGAAAGGACAAAGTAGGGGTATATAGTTCAGGAGATCAGGACCTCGACAACTAAGCTTGGAGAGCAGATATTGTGGAAGGTTGCAGAACTGGAAGAGTGCATAGGGCAAAGCAGGACAACATCAAAAAGGAATTTGAAAACACAAATGAGAGTTGCTGAACTAGAAGTAAAGTGGTTAGTGAGTTTGAGGACAGTTGATGCACTAGACTTGGAGTTAGTTATTATAATGAAGGTGACTTGAACCATCAGAGTAACTTGCTTTGTATTGACCATTTCAAAGTTTCACCCTCTCCAGGAATCCTGTCGACAATCCTGAATTTACCTTTCACTCATTGGATCTCACAATTCATTTCATGGAAGAAGCTTTTCTGCATTGGTTACAATTTTATAAACCTTTGCAAGTGAACTTCTGTCATCTCTTCAACTCTCTTCAAGATTGAAAGGCCATCTTACCAATATGTCCTATATATTTCAAATTCATAGTATCAAGAATCAACTAACCAACTATCAATGCTGAGTTAATGGCGAGCACATAGATTTTCAAAGCAGGGAACACTCGTTTTCCTTCTTGAGTGCAGGGGTCGATCATCGATTAATCGTTACTTACCATATGGACCAGAATTTCAAAAGCATTTGAATATCAAATGTCTTGTGTTCTTCATGTGCTTAATTAGTCGGGGCAGGAAAATAGCGTCCCTGTTTTTCACATGTTTTTGGCAGTGGGTTTTCAATTATGATTCTTGTGAAAATTTGGATGATTTTACAACAACCAGGGCATTGTTTAGCTGATGAATACTTAGTAATGACTTATCCCAGGCTATTTCATGGGAAGACATTACTAAGCTGACAGGAAAAAATTCAAGGATGGATGAGTGTCCTTGATCTGCGACATCCCATTGACATCACCCTGTCACCAGTCAAAGTGGGAAAAGTAACATTTTGGATGGTTTTGAGATCCTCAAGGCCATGAATCAGAGCACACAGGCATCCCCTGTATGTGTTAGAAGGAATGCACCACCTCACAAACCACCCACCTGTTTATCTGCCTCCTTGTGCTCTATTTAACTCATGTCAGTCACTTTGAAATCACAGAACCAGAGTGGAAGCAAATTATCTTTGAACAAAAGGAAGGGCCTACAAAGATGAGGTACTTGTTAGTAAAGCAATAAAACACTTGCCAATTTGATCCTGCGATGCTGCCCAGCTCTTAAAGGCACCTCTTCATTTCAGCACCTTACTGTAGAAGATCATTATGCAGTGTATGGCTGCATGCCATGCAGGACACTCAGAGGACAGAGAGTGAGACTCCAGACTTTTTGTTGCTAAACTGGTATCTGAACTGAAGAGGTCCATGAGCTACTCATGAACAGAAATGATGAGACATTGGAAGTATGTTGTATGAGTGGTGAGTGTCCAAAGCGAGTCTCCAAGGCCCTGGGACCAGTGCCAGAAAATGTCACTCATATGGTCATTTCCACAGATGCACCATTGAAGGGGTGCTGACAGAGTGCATCTCTGTGTGATTTGGGAACTGCTCCACCTAAAAGCACAAGAAACTGCAGAGGAGGTTTTAAACATGGCTTAGACCATTGTACATAACCTCCTCCCCTTCAACAACTCCAGCCTTACTTCCCACTGCCTTGGTAAAGCAAACAATATTTTTAAATACTCATCTCACCCTGGCCATACTCTTTTCAAACTTCTCCCATCAGGAAGAAGATTCACAAGTGTGAGATCACGTACCACCAGAATCAAGAACAGCACCTTTCCAGCCATTATCAGATGCCTGAATAAACAACAAAACAATAAAATACTGTTTAAAATTTTGATAAGCCTTCAATCCTCCAGACCTGTCTGCTTGAGATGACTGGTCAATAAGAATGAACTTGTTCCTATTTCTGAAATTGAGAGAATTAATGATGTTAGCTACGAGGTGGTGAGCTAAAACCCGTGAGATCGGTTGCTGTCACCTGAAATGACTCGGAGGCCGAGAAGTTCACCATGTTGGCACTGAACCTGGAGTTCTATCTGCAACCATTGTTGAGCCTTATCATCATTTGTCACTAAAATCTTATTCTGAATCCATTGCCCTTTGGTAATTTAGCTTTCCTTTGGGAGGGTTAGAGCCTCCAGTTTTCCTTTTCTTCATCTTCTGGAATCCCAGGTATATTTGTCCTTTCCATTTCTGCTCGGCTCCCAAATGCAGCATCCCTGAACCATCCCTGGCCAGGAGAAATAATTGGATATTTAGATTGCATCTTGTTGGAAGATAAGCTGTAGAAGAATTAGATATCCATGTATCAAAGGACTCCATAATGCCAGGAAGTTGGTAACTGTCTGCACAGCAGAGAGAGCAAAAAGACTGAAGTATTGACCTCAAGGCGTGGAAGAGACATTTATTTTGGCAGAAGATAGTGACATCACTATTCCGACCCCGAATGGAGATGATTAACCTTGTCAGTCATTCCTAGATTTGTGACTATGTTGAACCCAACATTAATAATATGCCTATCAACTTTTCTGACACCAGTTTTTGATGTGTTGCAGAGTCAGGAACCTGGGATAAGTTAGCTGTGTATTTGCCACAAATCTATCCTACCTAACATACCTACTCATGTAATGTGTGTGTGTGTTGCCACAGGTTTACGAGCTGGGCTTGCTGCCTCCATTGCTGGAAGCTCTATTATCAGCAAGATGTTACTTGCAAACATTGACCCTTTTGGAGCAACGCCATTCATTGACCCTGATCCAGATTCTCTGTAAGAAGTGTCATCTCTTTACCAACCTCTTGTATGGTCTTGTATTGTGGTACCTGTGAGCCCCCTCACACTCTGCCTGTGTGGACATCCTATGAGCACTGAAGCATATCTGTCTGCCTGTCTGTTTGCTCTGTCACTGGACTCAGCATGTGATGTGCTGAGCAGAGGGTTGGGTCTGAGTGCAGTTCACATCTGGGAACCTCTGCTTGGAAGGTTGTCCTCTGAACAGTGACCCTATTCATTTTAATAGGATCACTAGCCCTGTGGAAAAATGTAGATGTTTTCCTGTTTTGCTTATTGTGATTTAATAACTTATGTGTCTTAATGTCCTCTGATTCCTCCTATTTTAAATGATATTAATCTAGCTGAATAGTTTCTGACAATCTTTCCAGCGCGAAACAGACCCTTTTGCCTATATTATCCATGCCAACCAAGATGGCATTCTGGGTTTGTCTCATTTGCATGCATTTGATCAATGTCCTCTAAGCTGTTCACATCCATATATCTGTTCAAATGTCTTTTGGGGAAAAGTCTGCGAGAATTAATTTTATCCTCACCAATATTTAAAAACTATTTAAAAGCCCTACTAGCCAATGGCAGACTGAGCATTCCATGAACAAGGCCAGAGGATATTCTGTCTGAGACTGACACACCACCCAGGGCCTCGGTGGGTACTGGATGACCAGCCCAATGATCCTTTATACCAGGCGGAAATGAGTAGAACTGGCAGCTAGTCCTAGCTTACAGGGTTAGTTATGAATATTCTCTGTGTATTCCTTAGATTACTATTGTAAAATTGTCAGAGAAATCATTCTCCTTGGGGAGGTTATTTTAAGGGGTGATCTTTTAAAATAGACACCAATGGACATTTTGGTAACAAAAACTGTGTTTTGCTCTACAATCCAGCGAAGGCTACACTGAAAAGTGCGTGATGAACAATTATTTTGGAATTGGATTAGATGCCAAAATCTCCTTGGAATTTAACAACAAGCGTGAGGAGCACCCGGAGAAATGCAGGTAACTTCCTGCCTTTCGGTGTTAACATCGGGGAATCAGGGTGAAAAGCTGTGTTGCACACTGCAGAATGCTGCTTTGCAGAGCTAAGCTGGAAGCAGCCAGAAGTTGCAGTCCGGAGGTAGCAAAGGTTACTAAAGGATTACAAAATATGTCCACCAAGGAGTTTTGAAGTCCAGGTCAAAATCTTGATTTTGTGCAAGAGATTCATGTAGCAGGGAAACAGGCTCTTGAGCCCACTTATTATCACATTCTCCTCAGCTCCCTCCAGATTCTAACACTCACCTACACACCAGGGTCAATTTACAGAGGCCAGCTAATGCACGTCTTTGTGATGTGGGAGGAAACCAAAACCCTCAGAGGAAACCCAAGCGGACAACATGCAAACTCCACATAGACAGCTCCAGAGGTCAAGGTCGAACCCGGGTCTCTGGAGCTGCGAGGCAACAACTTCAACCAGCTGCTCCACTATGCCATCCTGATCCTCAGAGAGCAGGTGATGGAAAATCAGGGAGAAATATTTTCTGGAATAGATTTCTCGGAGCACAGATATTTTAAGAAAGAAAACTTGAGTGGAATGCTCCCAAAATAAATCAAAAGCAGAATTCTGGGGATACTAGACATCTGAAATCAAAGCAGAAAATGCTGCAAGTATTCACCAGATCATATGGCATCTGAAGCGAGAGAAAGACTTAACCTTTCAGATCAATGGCCTTTCATGATAAACTGGAAGAATATTGCAAGCAAATACTGGTCCATGGATTAAAGGAAAAAAGAATAAAGAAGGTAAGAATGATCAAAAGGACAGGCTTGAGATACAGGAGGGTGCAGGCATGCTTAGATAAGATAAAGGAGAGTGAGGTGAGACAATTAGTGTACTAATGCACATTGTTTGGAGGCAGGAGACGCGAGGAAGGCTCACCGTTAGTTTTCAAGCTGTTCCTTATACTTCATACACAAAGAGGTTTCCCAGGAGAACCTGACCAACTAGTACCAGTCAGTGCTATGTTTTAATAGAGTGTCAGGAGGGGAAAGAATGCAAAGCACAAAAAGGGAAACTGAGTCACTAATGATTGGGGTGAGTTTGCGAAGCAAGTAGATTAAAAAGAAGTGATGGAAGCCCAACCTATCAGAATGGTGGTGCATTGACTGTTAGTGATAGACTGTCCATCAACTTCTCAATAAAGCTATAAATCTGAAGCCTTGTTACTTGATGGGGCCATATTGTGCAGGTCCATGTAAGCGTTGAGCCCAGGCTCTTCCGATTGGATATGAATATTCAGGAAGCTGTAGCAACATGCTGCCTTTCCTCACCTTCTCACAGAGCTCAGTGTCTCCAGCTTTCTCCCTTTCCTCTCTCCACTTGAGAAACATGCAGCACAATCAGATAGTAGCACAGCAGGTATTGCTTTTTCTTACAGATCCAGGGACCCTGGTTTAGTCCTGATCTCCAGTCCCCACCTTCTTTCTCTGACTGCAAAGGTTTCCCCAGGTATTCCAGGATCCTCCCCACAAAAATGCTGGCTGGTGGGTTAATTGGCTACACTTTACAGAGTGAGCGAGAAATCAGGCGGTGGATGGGTGCGTGAGAGCGAATAAATTGTAGGGTAATAGGTGAGGGAATGCCATTGCCTTGAGAGCAGGCAGAGACTAAGTGGGCTGAATGGTCCGTTGCTGTATCATGAAAAAAACAACATTGGCTTAAAGATTTGCTGGGAGAATGTCCAGCGATGGTGATTATGGGTTGAATTGATCTTTCCTAAACTTAATTTAATTGAGCAATAATTTATTATAATCTATTTATTTAGAATTATCCACACTGAGTGATAATAGAACATCAATACCAATTTGAATGAAAATACAGTACATTCATTCAAAGGAAAAACTAAATAACTGAAAGGAACGTTTTGGTAGAGATTGGAGGACAGGAGCATATTTTGGAGATGCAGAGATTAACTGAACTATAAAATATGATGCAAAACATGGGGCTATATAAAGCAAAGTTTCAAGGTTCCTTCATGACACGTACACAAAATACACACCATTTGTTTTGCTAGACACACAAAGAGGCACCACTAGTCCAGTGCCCATATTAAGATGAGAAAGAGAAACAAAAGAGAGTCCCTTCAGAGATATCGCATGTCTGTGGATCCCACCACCTCCTCTGGAGCCACATGGTCTCCTGTCGGTCCCAGCAGTGAACCCAAACTCCAGGCGTCCACATAATCTTCCTCGGCCCCACTTCCATTTCCTGATATGATCAGGAACTGTCAGCACCTAATGACCTTCGGGAGCCCTGCTTTCCACGGGCAGCCTCATGGATCCCAGTCCTGATACCTTGTTCCCGTGATCCAGTCTCCCAACAGCCCACAGTCCAGTGTGAGTTCTTCACCTGCTGAGCCCTAAACTGGACCCTAGTCTGCTACTTTAGTCTCCTTCTTTGCAGGATCCTTTCCCAGGTTTCTCCCTCAGCATGTGGGTGGGTGTTGTCCACTTCTGGTGGCGAACACTCCATCCACTGCTCCCATGTGATCTGAGCTGCCGAGAGTGGACCCATGTAGGTATCCAATGTGATAAAACACTGTTGGCCCTGGTCTACAGATGAGTTAAATTCAGGGGGGCAGTGCAAATTTAAAGGTGTTGGAACTCACCAAAAATGGTGACAAGGAGGTCTTGCGAGACCTGGCCTTGGTGGATGCCATGTTGAATTTAGCACTGTATAATTGACAGTGAACTGTAGGACGACCGGTTATGGAAGAAACAGAATAGAGAATAGTGCTCAGCAGGGTGGGGTGGGGGGGGAGTGGGTGGTGACAGGCATTTGCATTTCTCTGGCACTGGCAGAGTGGTTCCAGTTGCATGGGGGATTATGGGTAACGAAGATGGCCATTAATCCCGCTTTGAGCTGCCGCCACCATGAGCGGGGCCATGAGGTGCCAGAACAGCCCTAAAGCAGTCTAATGAGGAGCCGGAGTGGCACCACTCCAGTGAGCTCTGGCAGTGCTGGACCCCTGGTTTAATCTGCACAGGGCTGTCAGGTGAGACACCCAGGCACTAGGACCCCGGGGAGAAGAGCTGGAAGTGGTCTCTTCACTCCCCAGCTCCAGTCGAAGAGAATGGAAAAGTTTCTCCAAGTGATGAGAGATAATTCATAGAAAGATGGAATGTAATTAAAAATGATGATCAGCATAGTGTGGAAGTGTTGAGAGAGAGCAAAATCATTGGTGGACTGCAATAGAAGCCCTGACAATGGGAGGTGTGAATTGCTCTCAAAAGATATTTGCATCACATTTGGCACCTGCCCACAAGCAGAGGGAGCCAAGGGGAGGGATTGAAAGCATTCCCTAACCTAAATGTCTGACCTAATTTAGTACATTCCCAAGGTTCTGCTTCCGGTGCCATTTTACTTGGCAACAGTCCAGTGGAAATCACTATGTTCTGGTTGGCAAGAATCCAGAAGAGAAGGTGTAACACCAGGGCACCATAGATCAGGACCCTGTCAATGCTCCCCTTGGGCAAGACCATGTCAGAACAGAGACACAGTGATCTCATGCAGTAATCATTCAGCTGTTTGATCATGTACCTCCCTTGTTCATGGCTGATCTGCATCCTAATTTCGATTACTTGCTTTTATTTCATTTTTTTTTGTGTTTAACAAAATCCTATCAGCTTCACCTTTGAACTTTTTGATTGATCTGACCAGCTACCCTTTGTCAACTCATTGATTCAGTTAGAGTTCAGGTCACCCTTGCTGCTTCCCCCTCCTTTTCAGCGAATCTGAAAACCTGGACCACCAAATTCAAGCCACTTTATTCCCTGCAGTCATCAAAATATAAGGTGAAGCCTTGCACTGTTAAATGTACTTTTCTCTTTTACACTAAACCGTGTACTTTTGTCTCAAATGATGCTTTGTTTTGTAGTAATACCATGATTTTATTCTTGCACCACCTGCTGTACCACATAGAGGTTGACTTGCCTGGATAGCATGCAAAACAAAGTTTTTTCCCCTTGGATTTAAGTAAATAAGGTCGTCAACAATTCGGTACATTTGATTTGTCGCCCTGAACCTGTGTGCAGGGAGATTATATTTAGCACAAGGGTACTAGAGTTTGCCCCCTGCTGAGTGTTAACCATGAGGAGTGGAGTTACAAAAGAGGTGCAGAGAGAGAGATATGCCATATTATTACATCGGGGTTCACTGAAAAGTCTCAGATTTAATCATTCTTTAAAATCAAGGTGAATTCCAAAATCAAAAGTTTTTAAAATAAGGAGAATTTTCAGAAATGGATCATAATTCTGTTAGTTTTAGGGTAGTTTTAAGGAAGAGCAAGGAGAGGCCTAAAGTTGAGGTTCTGGATTGGAAAAGAGCAAATTTCGAAGGAATAAGAAGGGATTTGGGGAGTATTGAGTGGGACAGGATATTTTCAGGTAAGGATGTTAATGAAAAATGGAGGATATTCAAAAAAGAAATTTTGAGGGTACAGAGTAGTTATGTCCCAGTGTGGATCAAAGGAAAGGCTGGAAGTCATAGGGAGGCTTGGTTTTCAAGGAATATTGGAAATTTGGTTAGGAGAAAAAGGGAGGTGTACAAGAGGTATAAAGAGCAGGGAGCTGAGAAGTTGAAGGAGGACTACAAGGAGTGTAGAAGGAATCAAGAAAGAAATTAGAAAGGCCAAAAAAAGGCATGAAGAGGCTTTGGCTGACAGAGTAAAAATAAATCCAAAGGGTTTCTATAAGTACATTAAAAGTAAAATATTAGTGAGAGATAAAATTGAACCCCTTATAGATAGTGAGGGTAGGCTGAGTGAGAAGTCTGAGGAAATGGGGGAAATTTTGAATGATTTCTTTGCCTCGGTATTCACTAGGGAAAAAAATATTGAACCAGTTGAAGTAAATAAAAATAGTGGGGAGGTCATGAAGCATATAATGATAACCGAGGAGGTAGTGATGGCTGTGTTAAAAAAGATAAAGGTGGATAAATCTCCGGGACCGGACAAAATATTCCCTAGGACACTCAGGGAGGCTAGTGGACAGTTAGTGGGGCCATTAACAGAGATATTTAGGATGTCACTGGCCACGGGGGTGGTACCAAAGGATTGGAGGGTGGAGCATGTGGTTCTTCTGTTTAAGAAAGGGTCCAAATGCAAACCTGGGAATTATAGGCCTGTAAGTCTGACGTTTGTGGTGGGCAAGTTGATGGAAAGTGTTCTGAGGGATGCTATTTACAAATTTGTGGAGGTACAGAGATTGATAGGGAGTAATCAGCATGGTTTTGTCAGGGGTAGATCATGCTTGACAAACCTGATTGAGTTTTTCGAGGGGGTTACAAAAAAGGTTGATGAAGGGAAAGCTGTGGATGTTGTCTATTTGGACTTTAGTAAAGCTTTTGACAAAGTTCCCCACAGGAGGTTAGGGAAAAAGATGGAGGCATTAGGTATAAATAAGGAGGTAGTGAAATGGATTCAGCAGTGGTTGGATGGAAGGTGTCAGAGAGTAGTGGTAGAAAATTGTTTGTCGAATTGGAGGCCGGTGACTAGTGGAATTCCTCAGGGTTCGGTCCTGGGTCCACTATTATTTGTTATATATATTAACGATCTGGATGTAGGGGTGGAGAATTGGATAAGCAAGTTTGCGGATGACACAAAGATAGGTGGTGTTGTGGACAGTGAGGTAGATTACCGTAGATTAAAAGGTGATTTAGGAAGGCTGGAGGTGTGGGCTGAGAAATGGCTGATGGAATTTAATACAGATAAATGTGATGTGCTACATTTTGGAAAGGCAAATTTAAATAGGTCTTATACATTGAATGGTAGACAATTGAGGAATGCAGAGCAACAAAGGGATTTAGGAGTTATGGTAAATAGTACCCTCAAGGCTGATACTCAGGTAGATCGTGTGGTGAAGAAGGCATTTGGAATGTTGGCCTTCATAAATCGGAGTATTGAATTCAAGAGTAGGGAGGTTATGATGAAATTGTACAAGGCATTGGTGAGGCCAAATTTGGAGTAGTGTGTACAGTTTTGGTCACCAAATTATAGGAAAGATATAAACAAAATAGAGAGAGTGCAGAGAAGGTTCATGAGAATGTTGACAGGATTTCAGGGTCTGAGTTACAGGGAAAGGTTGTGCAGACTGGGGCATTTTTCTCTGGAGCGTAGAAGATTGAGAGGGGACTTGATAGAGGTGTTTAAGATTTTAAAAGGGACAGACAGAGTAAATGTGGATAGGCTTTTTCAATTAAGAAAGGGGGAGATTCAAACTAGAGGACATGGTTTAAGATTGAAGGGGGAAAATTATAAGGGGAACATGAGGGGAAATTTCTTTACGCAGAGGGTGGCGGGGATGTGGAATGAGCTTCCGGCAGACGTGGTCGAGGTGGGATCATTGGTTACATTTAAGGAAAGACTGGATCATTACATGGATAGGAGGGGACTAGAGGGGTATGGACCGGGTGCTGGTCAGTGGGACTAGGAGGGTGGGGATTTGCTACGGCATGGACTAGTAGGGCCGAACTGGCCTGTTCAGTGCTGTAAGTGGTTATAAGGTTATATGGAAACAAACTCCAGCGAAATATACTGGTAATCGTAGACTTTTACAAAACAGCAACAGGCCTTTCAGCCCACATCATCCCTGCCAACCAATTGTCCTCCTGAGTTAGTCCCATTGCCTCTGTTTGGCCCAGAATCCCACAAAATGTTTCCTATTTATACATGTGAAGCGAAAACTAAAAAGTCTCGAACTAGAAACACTGAGCAGGTCAGGCGACAACTGTGAAGAGAAAAAAGGAACTAATACTTCAGGTCTTTGAAAGTTGAATGCTCTTCTCCCTGCTACAGCATTTTCAGAAATAATGGCTTAGTCCAGGGAGATCAATTTTATTTTGATGCGAGTTGATTTGCAAGTCAGTAGCCAAGATCATCTGGTAAAGCATATATGTGGCTCTCTGAATGTTTACTAGCTCTGTTTTATTTAGGAGCCGGACAAAGAATATGATGTGGTATGGAGTGCTTGGCACCAAGGAATTACTCCAGCGAACCTACAAGAACTTAGAACAAAAGGTGCAACTTGAGGTAATGCCTTGTGTTTTCCACAACGTTGAAGTAGTCATTCAAGGTAGTTGATGCAATCACATTGAGATGCTTCATTGATATATTTGAAAAAAATCTGAGTATCATGGGAATTTCACCTGCATCCAGAAGCCCGATTTGTTTTACTACTTTGCTTTTACCATGTTTTCTGTGAATTTTTTAATTCCAAGTGGCACAGAACATGACAATGGTTTTGGCAGTAAACTGCAGTCTAATGGAGGAACTCAGCATGTCAAGTAGAATCCATGGGAGAAAAAGAATGGTCAACATTTTGGGTCGGAACTCTTCATCATGATTATTTTTGATGATTGAAAAAGACAGAAAAATACGATTTTTATTGTATCTCTGACTTTAAACAAAACTCTACAGTTTTCACCGTAGCTAACTATTGGGGATTGTATTAAATTTCATTGTGACATAATTTATGATACGTTATGACACACATTTGGAATTAAGCGAGTACCTTTATTTTCCTTTGCTTTCAGATCCTCATATTTTATCATAGATTATGCTTCAGAAATCCAGTTTTAAACATGAGAGGCTGTTCCTTAGGAACTGCATTAAAAATTTTGATGCACTGTTCATGATTATCTAGGGTGACCTTGTCCCACATAAGATATATTTCCTAGTTGAAATTGCTTCAACACAGTGGTATTCTCCAATTAGGTGGGAAGTTTATTGGGGTCCTCAGATCCAATGGTAAACACTATCTGTTGATCTGCCATCATTTTGATAGGCAGAAACAGGTGAGCTGCCCTGTTAATAAACGGTTAAGAGTATTGCACTCAAACCCTACCCTGTCATCTTGTCCCACCCCAGCTCCAACTCCTGGGAATACTGACCAAAATACAATGTTGGCATAAATTAAAGCTTGCAGGATGTGGTTGTGGGTTAGGTGCTTCTGCATCAGGATGTAAATGGGTATTTATATGTAAATGTAAATGTAAACATCTTTGAATTGACTGCTTGTGATGAGTCACAGAGTTTGGGAACCAGGGTGCAGGGCTTGCAGGCTAAATGTCGGGCAATATGCATATGTTTCCACTCCGAGGTCTCAAAAAAGGCATCCCTCATACATTAATCCTGTTCTTGAAATCCAGCCATGGAGCTCAAATCTCCAGTGACTTTCACCCAGCAAACTAGGTAAAACTGGCCATTTTAAATCTTTCAATTTTAACAATACAGCCATTGAAATCCATGCTGTCAATAAACCTACCAACCCATGTGTTTTTGAGAGGTGCTGTCATTTTTAAGTAGATGATTGTCCCCATTTGTATTGCATTAGAATCAAGTCATCCCCTTGTGGTGTGCACTCACACTTTCTCACTCATAGAAAAGATATTGTTAACCTTAGGAGAATTCTGAACAGAGCAACCAAGATGATTTTGAGAACAGTTTGACACTTGCTTGAAATTTTTGAGGCTGGTGGAATGTTTTGTGAAATTGAAACAACTTACCAGTAAGGTGAAGAGTTTGCTCCCATTAGAAGGAAAGGAACAACCAGGGAAGAAAGATCAAATATCTGAGTGAAGTGTGAAATACGTGAATGAAACAGTTTAAGCAGTCAAGGGGCAGAAGGAGCTCCTTGGAGATTAATGGAATTTAGATCTGAGTTGAGAAAATTGGTTAGTTGGTTTCATGATCTGAAATGGTCTGTACCATTTAGTTCAAGGTTTTACAATTTACCTTGTCCTACCAGTGAAATCGTTTGGTATATCCTGGGCCCTCGATACATCAGGAGGCTGGCAGGGAGCTAATGTGATGATGTGTGGTAGAAACTGACCCTCAAAAGAAGAGAATGAAGAAGATTATTAAAGGAGCTAAAATACCTAATAGTACCCCTTCATTCAAAGTATATCAGCAGCCACTGTCTATCTACATTTAAATGATTTATCCATATCATTCTGTATGCCTCCTCTCAGCTGTACTGAGTCCTCATCCAAATATAGGAAATGATTTGTGGTTATAGATGAACACAAATTGGAATTTCGATTAGTTTTACAACTGGTCAGGCCCATCCACGTGCCTGTGCTGCTCTTTGGCACTGCCATCTAAATAGGCCTGTCTGCTAGACATCACCTCCCCCCCCGCCCCCCCCCACCCACCCACCCCTACATCATCTTCAATCTTTTCCCCTTCAAATATTTATCCAGTTTTAATTCTGAAAGTTACCATTGAATCTGTTCCCACATTCCCATTTAAGCAATGAATTCTAAGTCACAGAAGCTTATTATGTTTAAAGTCAAGTTTTCATGCATCACTTCATGATCAAATGGTTTAAAACTCTAATTCTTTGATTCTAATTTTAGCAGGATTGATTTCACTGATTTGCTATGTCAGAAAAGTTCATTGTTAAACATCCCTGTTGAATCTCTACTTCACCTTTCCTGCTTTAAGACAACTCAGCCTCTTGTGTGTCTTCCATGAGGGAAGAAATCTTTCATCTTTGTTCCTATTCCTGTAAATCTCTTCTGCATCCTCCCTAAAGATTTGTAATCCTTCCGAATGCTTAGAATTGAGTATGTTCCCCAAGGTGGGAATTGACTACTGTTTCACAATGATGTGAATAATTTTCTTGCTTTTTCATTCTTAAAGCCAAGGATGCCAGATTGTTGAATAACTTCTGCTACATTTAAGGCTTTTTATAGCATGCATCACCAGATCTCCCACTTTACCTTCAAAATTATAGCAATTAATTTGCATTGGCCTTCTTTATGCCTGCTTCCGTTTCACACAGCTTTATCTCATTTTACTGCTGTGCACCTGCCAGTCTTGGTGTCCTTCTGGGTATCCTCAGTGTACTTCACTGCCATTTTAGAGTGAGGCATAAGCAGTGCCCTATGCCATATTTTAGTGCAGACACCTCTCAACTTTAATTTGAATGGAATATAAAATTGGGTAAATATACTTCATAGTTGAAAAAGTTTTAACCAGTTTCTTTTGTGTGTTACAGTGTGATGGCCAATATATTCCTCTTCCCAGTCTCCAAGGCATTGCTGTGTTAAACATTCCTAGTTATGCTGGAGGAACAAACTTTTGGGGCGGAACAAAAGAGGATGATGTAAGTTGAGTGAGGAAGAGACAGATCTTCCGTCAGTATCAAAATAATTGACCCTTTTGTGTTCTCCACGTATCAAGTCAAGTTTATTGTCATCTGATTGCACCAGTGCAACCAGTGTTCTCTGGTCCTCAGTGCAGATATACAGCCAGGCAAACAGTGCAAATGCAGGACAAATATTTTCTCTGTGCAAATAAATAAATAAATAAATATTGCTTTGTACATGTGAGTGTCTATAGTCCTAAATCTGCTGTAACCAGCGCAGATTAGAAAGTTGCCAAAATGATTCACCTTCTCCAGAATTGAGGCACCAAGTGCCACAGTGTTAGTGGTCATTCTAGTCACTGTGGGGTTTGTTCTGTGCTCGGAGCCTGGATCACTGGATAAATTAATGTACTTTTTAAGCAATGTTGTAGTCAGTCATATTTCCAAACCCATCTATTCTGATGTACCAGACTGTGAGCTACCAAAGAAGAAAACCTATTCAGTTACTTTCCATTAAAAATACGAACTGCATTCCAGGCATTTATAATTATAATTTAAAGAGTCAGTTTAAAGCTATAAATTGTGTCCTTTTCCAAGATTAAACATATTCAGCTGGAGGAGCTCAGTAGATCAAGTGGCATCAGTGAAGAGTTCTGCCTCAAAACGTCGACCATTCTTTTACTCCCACTGATGCTGCTCGACCCGCTGAGTTCCTCAGGCAGGGTGTGTTTACCTTAAAACTCTACAGTTTCCTGTGTGTCTCTTTTTCCAAGATTCATGCCAATTTGTACCTTGAATCTAATAAGGTAAATCTTCCACGCTTCCCTCAATTTCACTCATTGTGCTTCTTTGCTCTCTGCTGCATCTCTCCACCATGGGCATCAGGAGTCAGAATTACTAAGATGATATTCCCCACTTCTTGCCCATGGCACACAATTCTGCTCACGTCTATGTGTTCCAGAACTGCCTCAGCATTATTTCTAGATGTTGAACAGAAGCTGTGAGCTCAACAAAAGAGACAGAAGGGAACCCTTCACTTATTGCACCTTTTGTGCGGTTTCCATGTTTACCTCACCAGACTGATCTATCTCTTAAGTCTATACCTCAGTTTGAAACATTGTAAATGTGAAACCTCACTTGCATGATCAAGAGATATATTTTTCTCCTGTTCCTTTCTAATTATAATGTTAAAATTGCCAAATGTACTGTCATTTTTCTATTGCTTTTGATCTGTGAAATCTTGTTTCCAAAAAGATTTTGATGCTAGACATTTTTTTCTCAAAATTTAAAATTCCTTTATTGTCATGTAATAATACAGACATGTAATATTACACAAATTTCATCTTCCCTGTCATTAGGCAGACAAATTGCCCGGCACCCCTTACAGTAAGAGAGAAAGTGGCAAATGAGAGTCCTTTCAGAGACACTGAATGTCCGTGGATTTGCCTCCAGCATTCCCTCAACACTCTCAAAAGTCCTGGTTCTGATACTGGTTCCTGGCTCCCATGAGCCAGTTTCCAGTAGCCCGCAGCCTGTGTGGGCCCTTGCACCATGTCGCTGTCTGCCTGCAGCCTATATGGGTCCTTCAGCTACTGATCCCCTCGCTAGTCTGCTGCCATGGTCACCATCCTGTAGGGTCCTTCAGCCACTGAGCCCTTTCTGCTCCAGTGCTATGATCATCCTGTTGGGTCACCTCCTCTGCTTATCCTCTTCAACGAAGGGTGTCCTCCCTGTTTCCGATGCCCTGCGCTGGTCCACTGCTCCACCAGAGTCTGCAACCCCTCATGGCCTCTGGTAGCATCTTGGGCACAGATTCTGCACTTGCAGGGTTTTCATTAAAAACATTGTCAGCTCCTTTAACATTTAAAGCATATACTGAGCTGTCAGCATTAGCACCAGATGGTTGAACCCTGTGGAGCAGCGCTCCGTCTATGCTGCCAGCATTTACGTCTCCACACCAGCACCAATGCTACCACTACAGCAGCTCCGGCAGCACTCCATTATCTAAGACTGTAATCTTAACATGGAGTTTTACAACTTACAAGTAGGCCCTTTGGCCCAACTTCTCCATGTGCGCCACGTTGTCTCTCCAAGTTAGAACTATTTGCTTGTGTTTGGTCCATGATCCTTTGAACCTTTCCTCTGTCTAAATGTCTTTTAAATGCTACAATTGTCCCCACCTCTACCACTTCCTCTGCCAGCTTGTTCAATGTGCCCACCACCCTCTGTGTGAAAAGTGTGCCCAAGTCCCTTATAAAATGTCTTCTCTCACCTTAAATTTATGCTCTCTACTTCTACATTCCACAGTCCTTAGAAAAAGATTTTAACTATTTACCTTTTCTTTTCCTCTCATTATTTTATAAATCTTTATAAGGTTCCCCCTCAGCTTCCTACATTACAGGGAGAAAAGCCCCTGCCTATACAACCTCTCCTTATAGTTTCCCAGACTCTTTTCTGCACCCTTTATGACAACTTTGTACAGCTGAGTGACGAAAACTGTGTTCAGTACTCCAAGTGTTAAAATGTATAGAACTGTAGATCCTGGATACCTGAAATAGAAATTGGTGCAGGTCAATTGGCAATTGTGAAGAGACAATCAGAGCTGACATATCCTGCAAGATCATCAATATGAAGCATTCATTTTGATTCCCTCTCCACAAATGCTGCCTGACCAGCTGAATGCCTTTAGCACTGTTTGTTTATATTTTAAATTTAAGACTCTCTTTTGTTCATCCACCAATTTTCCCATCCTAATTTTTTTCGATCTGTAATTATCTGTGAAAATGACATCTTCCTGAAATTCAGAGCTTCATTCACATGGCTTAAACTACAAGCTGGGCTTGCTCTTCAGATTCCCAAAGTGTTATCAGGAATACCAAACAATCTTTCACAGTGACCTTTTTCCTTTCAGAAGGAGTGGCTGTTCCATCAGTAAATATGTATTGAGTCACACACCCTGACTTGTGAATTCTTTGTCCTGTTTAGATCTTTGGCGCTCCTTCATTTGATGACAAAATCTTGGAAGTTGTGGCTGTATTTGGAAGCATGCAGATGGCAGTGTCAAGAGTTATCAAGCTTCAGCATCACAGAATAGCTCAGGTAGCTTCATTAATTTGAAGATGTTTGGGTGACTCAGTATAATTATTACATAATTTCCATATAACATGACCTTTCTGCTATTCAGTGATGTAAAGATTGCATGTTTGGAGCCTTCGCATGGATTTATGGGAACACCTCATTCCGTCTTCTCTGCCTAGTTCTCGTTTGTACATCAGTTCTTTCTTGCTCCTCATTAGTATCAGCGTACATTCCCAGAAGATGTCATAGAAACAGGTCCTCCAGCCACCGAGTTCACACAGCCCAACAACCACCCATTTAAACCAACCCAACGTTTATCCCATTTTTTCCTGCACATTCTCATCCATTCACCCTTTAGCTTCTACACTCAACTGAGCACACTGGGGACGATTTACAGTGGCCAATGAACCAAACCAACCTGCGGTTTTCAGAATGTGGTAGGAAACCACTGTACTGGGGGATACACATGTGGTATTAGGCAGATCATACAAATTCCTTCACTGAAGCCAGTGTTCACTCCAGGTCTCTGAAAGTGTGCGACAGTGACTCTACTCGCTGTGCTCCACTGTGCCACCCTTGAACTCTTCCATGAAAGCTTATGTGCTACTTTTCCTTCAATAGCTTTCACCAGCCATTATAAGAGGTATTGATAGGGTAGATAGTAAAAATGTTACATACTGCATTTAAGGGAAGGGGGGGGGAGTTTAAAGGAGACATGTGGGGCAGGTTTTTTTTTGCACAGAGAGTGGTGAGTGCCTGGGATCAGCTGCCAGGAAGAGTGTTGGAAGTAAATGTGACAGGAACATTTAAGAAGCTTCTGGATAGGCACATGAATATGCAAGGAATGGTGGGGTATAAATCATGTCCATGCAGCAAGGATTTAGTTTAATTTAGCATCTCACTTTGCACTGTCATTGTGAGCCAAAGAGCCTGTTCCTGTGAACATCAGAACATAAGAAATTAGAGCAGGAGTAGGCAATCTGGCCCGTCGAGCCTGTTCCCCTATTCATGGCTGATCTCCCCATGGTCTCATCTCCACGTATCCTCCTTTTCCCCACAACCCTCAATAGAGTATTGTGCAAAAGTCTATCTAACTGTGATGTGTCATTCTATGAATATAGAACAGTACAGCACAAGAACAGGCCCTTCAGCGCATGTGCCTGCATTGAACATGACGTCTAAATCAAACTAAAAATTTTGCTGCTTGCACTTGATAGATGTCCCTCCATCCCCTTCATATTCATTCATGTTTCTATCTAGAAGCCTCGTAAGGATGACTGTATATCTGCTTCCACCACTACTCCTGGCACTGCAATGATCGACAGCTTATTTTGCTGATGTTCTTTACACTCTGTCAGCCTGTGGACACTGATTACAGCAGCTAATATAATTCATTAACCACAGTCATTTTGGATCTGAAGAGGAACCAGTACCTGCTCCCAACCTTGCAACATCTGACCATTATCAGAGTTTCCCAAAACCGAACTTGTACAACTAATCCAGCAGGTTAATTCTTGTTGTGTGAAGTACCACAGGGAGCTGTGGTAGCAAACGTTACATGCACCACTAACATTGCCAAATTTCCTCACCAACCCCTCACTTGAATTTAGATAATGACACTGAGCTATACAGATATAATTTAGGACAAGTGCTCAAGATGTAGATGTCATGATGCATCTTAAAGAAAACCAGAAAGGAGTTTGGGAGGAAATATTGAATGCCAAGGCAGGTGAAGATCTGGCCATCCAGGGTAGAAATGTATTGGGCCTTGCTACACTAATCAGGAATTATTCTGACACCACAAAAGAACTGTCTGCACTATTGCTAAGTCTTATTATTGGGAGCAGGTCAATATTACCTGTCAGTGTGCCTCAATAATGCTACTATTCTTTACTTCCTTTCCCTATTGGCAGCTCTGGAGTTCAGTCACCTTGCTGAAAATTGCATTTGTCATTACTGCAGTAATTAATTTAGGTAGTTCCTGAAATCCTTCACTGCCTTCTCTTACCCTTCATAGACCTTCCTCACTAGCCTCCTTTGTCTAGGCTGTGTACTCCAGAGACTTTTCAACTTCCTAAATGTCATGGAAACACCATCAACTGTTCCTCAGAAACCTTGAACTTCATCAGAATATGGTCAGACCCAGGACACAAGATGTACATTACTTTCTGTATCATGCAGGGGTAAATTTATTGCAGACTTTAGTTCACTGCTGCTCCGAATTTAGCTACTCGGCTTTGAAAGTTCCATCAATCACAAAAACCCAGCAAAGGTCTTTGACTTGAAATATTAACTTAGTTTAACTCTCCTCTGACGTTGTCTGTCCTGCTGAGTATTTTCAGTTTCTCTTTTTAAAACAGAGCTAAATTCTACAATCCAATCTCCTTCCTTTCAAAGATAACAGTAAAACCTGTTATCCAAAATTCAAGCAATCATCAGGTTGCAGAAAATAAATAGGTATAAAATGTAGGTTTAAAATTGGCACGCCTTGCCAATCACACTAGCGCAGTCTCAAACAACTGGAAAATATGTATTATCTGGCATCTGCCAATTCTCATAGGTGCCATTTATCAAGCGTTTTACTGCACTTTAATATCTTAAATATAATCTTGAGGCACAGTATCTGAAGGTTAGGCTTCTGTGGATGTACTATTGTTAAGACTAAAATTTACACACTCTAGACTCAAACAAAACTCACTTATCAGCTTCGACTTAAAATTAATCCATAAAACATCTGTAAATCTCAGATGATATTCACCTCACTTTTTATCATCAGGATCCATAGCCTCAAAAGCTAAAGCTGATTATTATTCATTTTTTCCCTCTTCATAAATTCATGCCGAATAATGGATGCTCTCTGGGTGACAAGAGTTTTTGATTAAAATTCTCATTCAATTGCTTATATAAACTGTGAGTTGAAAGTGGCTTCATCTTCTGCAGTGTCGGTCTGTGAAGATCACCATTCTGGGAGACGAGGGTGTGCCAGTACAGGTTGATGGAGAGGCATGGATCCAACCACCTGGGGTGATCAAAATTGTGCACAAAAACAGAGCACAGATGCTGACAAGAGACCGGGTAAGTCGGCAAGAGAAATGATTTCTAAATTGCGAGTCATAACTTCTCATTCAACCATACATTGTGCAATACGAAATTGTACTCACCTATGGAGTATTTAGGAGAAATTTGGCCTTGCATTTTGTGGACAGTTGGAATGATACATCCAAGGCAATACATTTTCTATTATGAGGTCAGATCATTTGTCTTGATTTTACACAAAATGTAATAATTCGCAAAATTTGTCAGCTTTTGCCTGCGGTAAAAGCGCACAAAGAAGTGCCTCTAGCCTGGTGCCCTGAACAATAAAAGAGATGCAAAGAGAGTCCCTTCAGAGACACCGAGAGTTCATGGATTCGCCTCCGAGGATCCCACAACCTCTGCAACTGCGCGGCCTCTTGTCCACTCCAATGACAAATCTGAGCTCCCCGATCCAAACCTCCGATGGATTCAGGAAGATGGAAAACCGGAGCAATACACAAAATGATGGAGGAACTGAGCAGGTCAAGCAGCATCCATGGAAAGCAATAGACAGTCAATGTTTTGGTTCAAAATCCAGTACTTTGTGTGTTGTTCCCAGCCTTAACCTCTTTGTGATCTGTGTGATGATGCATTTCCCATTACAGATACTCTTTGACCTACATCCGTGTTCCAGTCGTGTATCGGAATGGACGTATACCAGGGAATTGTCCCATCTGTGATACTGAAGAGTAAAACATTCAATTTCTTTCCATTCTTTATCTCCGGATCCTTTCATTCTCTCTGTGGCTGCAGACCCTGAGCACCTACTGGCCTCCAAAATCTGTCTGACCGTCAGAATATTGAGCAACAGAATCAGAAAAAATGGGACTCAAGGAGTTAAAATGCAGTGAGAGACCTCAACATGGCAGCAACCAAGACCAGCTCTCATGAGAGGATGGACACCAGCCATAGATAGGCCTGTTTTTCACCATAATCACACAAGTTTTATAATTTTTTCCTTTTAAGAAACAATATTCAGTCATTTGTGCAGATGGACGTAAGTTGCATAGGTTACAAGTAGGGTCTGGTATTTAACAACGTGGATGATTTAAAGAAGGAGAATTATTCTCGGCTGATGATTAATCACCTCATATTAGGAGGCATTTGAGCTTCCAACAAATTGCAGGGAAGGCTTTTTCTCTAAGCTAGAAGATATGGACCAGAAGGACTATGAGATGTCCCTCTCCAGCATATTTTGAGCCAACATGCTTCGTTGAGTCATACACAGACTCCAGCTCATTACCACACCAATTCTATGCCAATTCATGCTGCAGCTTTCAATATCCATCTTTTTCTACAGGCATTTGAGAGTACCTTGAAATCTTGGGAGGACAAACTGCGTTATGACTCTTGCAGGCCAGCTCTCCGGCCTCACCTGTACCCACAGCAGTCAGTAGACTTGGCCACAGATGAGGAGGTCACCCAGCTGCAGCTCTGTGCCCAGGCAGCTGAGGAGCTAATCACAAGGTTTGTAACTGGGCACAATCTCTCATTCCAGCACATCATTGAGGCACGTTGCAAGGAAGTTTCCTTAGACTTTGTCCCTGGAATGGTGCCCTTTTTGAGTGACATGGATAACAGTCTCTTTCCTAGGGTGGATGATTAAAGGTTTTTTAGATGAGAGGGCAGAGATTTAAGAGTGACCATTTAAGAGACATCATTACATTCAGAGCATGGTCTGTATCTGAATGAGTTGGCAGAGAACGCTATACAATTACAATGGTCAAAACATATTTGGGCAGGTATATGAATGAGAAGGGCTCAGAAGGATGTGAGCCAAATGCAGGCAAATAGGACTATCCTTGAATGCCAACTTGGCTAGTATGGATGAGTTGGGCCACAGGCCCTGTACTGTGTCATGTGACTTCATGACTCTTTAACTTGTTACAGAAAGTCCCAAGTGTTTTGAGTGTCTCAGTGAGAAGTGCAAGCTTTGTCAGGGTGTTGGAAAGTTATATCTGAGGCATTAAAAGGTGTGTAAAACTAGTGAAGGTTAGGCAGTTGGACTGGGTTGGGGGAGCTGGGATTAAGTGGTTCATTCCTCACACATGATAGGATAAATGCACCAAACTCCCCATTAGGCATGCTGTCCTCTATCACTGGGTCAGTCACTATTTTGTGAAAGAGATAATGATGGTAATCACCTCCTCTTTTTCATCTCCCACTGTCTCACTTACTGGATTCCACTTTTCACCTTCTTTTCTTATGCAAACTGCATTTTCAGGTAATCCTTACCTCCTGTTTTATCCCTTTTTTTCTTCCGATCCACCTCTGCTCCTCTCATTTTTGTTCCCTCTAAAATGCTTCCCCCACATCACCCATTTTCATCCCTCTCCCCCTCCTGGCTCTGTCCACCATCAACCCACCTATGGCACCCACCAGCTTCCCTCCCCCATCTGACTCCAAACTGGCCTTCATCTCTTCCTTAAATATTTACCATTAGCACCCTCTTATCAGATTACAGCACTTGGAGCCTCTGTGTCTCTCCTCATCACCCTCCAGCCTCTGTCTTCACCCTCACTTTGTCTCACCTAGATCCATCTGTCCATCATTCTTCACCCCTCCTTGGTCCGCCAGTCACCTACCATCCCCCATCTTGGCTGCTCCCACTCTCTATAACTGGCTGTCCTCCCTCTTCCCTCTCAGTGCACAATCTCAATCCGGTGTCTACAATCAATTCCCACCCCCCCCCCCCCCCCACCACCACCACCCTACAGATGCTGCTTGATCCTCCATCATTTCTTTGCTCCAGATTACAATATGACAGTCTCTTGTGTTCCTCTGCCTCTTATTTGTTCTATCTCCACATCACTTCAATCCTTCCAGCACAACCCAACCATGCTGTTAAAACAGCAGACTCCACACTTCTTTCTGACTGACGTTCCAAATTGACCATTCTGTAAATTTGTGCTTCTCAAAGCCTGAATCAGTGCTTGTCCCCTCCTACTCATCACAAGGTTTGTAACTGGGCACAATCTCTCATTCCAGCACATCATTGAGGCACGTTGCAAGGAAGTTTCCTTAGACTTTGTCCCTGGAATGGTGCCTTCCTCAGCTGTAGGCCCTGAAATGCCTTGCTTCAAATTCCCATGCTTGTCTCCAATTCCCTCCATGGTTTTGCTCACTTCCGAAAATTCCACCATCTTTAACAGTCTGTAAACTCAATGCTCCTCCAATTTTAGCTTCTCGTACCTAATTTTAATTGTTGCATGATTGCCATCCACACCTTAATCTATCAAGCCCTCATTCTTGACATTTTTCCTGCTGAAAACCTTCCTTTCTCCTAATAGAAGCAATGTAAAGTCTCCAAGAAAAAAAACAATTATAATTATCCATATGCTGTACTATGTATTTCCATTCAATCCTGAGTTACTGAAACAAAAAGCAGCCAAGTTTGATTGACAGTGGAATTTCTCAATTTTATCTCCTTTCTTGGAATAGAATCATCTGTGTTTTCAACTTAATATCAATGATAAAGTTAAAATATTTTTGTCAATGAAGCCTCAGGGATTGAGTTCTGGCTGGGCGGTAGTTGCTGCAACGTCCCTTATTATTGTCACTGATACCATTGTCCCACTTGATACATTTGTTATATTGCTGAAACCTTCTTTCGTTGATGATTTTCAGAATCTGCGAAGCAGCCAAAACTCACAGCCTTCTGGAGCAAGAACTAGCTCATGCAGTCAATGCAAGCTCTCATGCACTAAACAAAACCCATCCAAAGTTCCCAGAGGTAAGCAAACCTCATACTGTTTTATACCCAGTCAGTAGTCAATGTCCAACTGAGATCATCCACATAATTTGTGTTTGATGCTTTAGGGATCATCTCTGTTGTTTATAGACCCAGATTAGGAATTCCCCCTTCATTTCAGAACAAAAATGGTTAAAATGCCTTAAATGTTAATGTGATTCATGTACCTAAAGGCATTATACAAATAGTAGGACCAGCAGACATTTTATTTAAAATGGTGGTGTCACAATTACATTTCCAGACTATCAATCTTAAGTCTGAAATTATAAATTCCACCATAGCAGCTGATGATTTATACTCAATTAAACAATTCCAAATTCTTTAACAAAAAAAAGTCTGGCGATGGTGTTGGTGACCCAAGATTGTTGTAGAACAATTTGGTTCACTAATGGGAGTCTGCCATCCGACCTGATCTAGCCTGTTCAAGGCTCATGATCACAACAGCCTGGTTGCTTCACTACCCTAGCAAGCCATTCTGGTGAATCAAGTGACATGTTTAAATGGGAATAAAAGTGGATTTAGTCCCCAACATTCACCAAGGCTGTAGACTTGGACATGACAATGTCACGATGAATTGAATTGTCGCATTTATTAAGATACTGTGCAAAACTTTATTTTCTGTGCTATCCAGGCAAGTCAACCCATACTTAAGTTCAACAGGAATACAAAAGTGCAGAATAAATTGTTGCAGGTTCAGTTAAAACTGTATTAAGGGAGTTTTACGGGAATCATCTTTTGCGTATCTGAAGTCCATTCAAGAGTCTGGTAGCTGTAGGGAAGAAACTGTCCTTGAGCATGGAGGTACATTTCAAACTCGTGTATTGTCTATGAAGTAGGAGAGGGGAGAAGACAAAGTAACCAGGTTTGGACCTTGCAAAGACTTCTTTGATAATATCTGGGGACCAATGTCCAAATTCATTGTGCTGAATCAAAACCTTGTCAAGCAACTGAATCGTACCTATAAACCATTGGTTAAGCCTCTCCATTCCAAAGCTAGAACAGGCACACAAGAAGTGGTAGCATAGTAGGGTACAGTTGAGAAGGAGTGGGTTTCGGCATTCCCAACATGTTGTCAGATTAAACTCTTATCAGAGATGAGTCTGTATTCTGTTGAGAAATACTTGACAGACACTGAAAGTAGCAAGGTGTTGAAAAGTTCCTTGGCAGGGAATTCAAAGTCTATCAGCAAGCGTGGGCCCATTAACAGTCAAACTGTTGGCATACTAAAGGTCTAAAATTGTCTTCATCAATCAACCTGTTGCTGATACACTCTCCATGCCAGTGTTATGAGTAACCACTGCTTAGTTCTTGTCGAGACAAAGTTCCAACATCACATTCCCAGTTATTCATATCAACCTTTTGACTAAAGGTACAGAATTTCTAAGGTTTCTGATGATACAAAACAAAGTGTGATTATGAATCGTGATGAGAAAGCAGGGGTTTCAAAGAGATAAAGACAAATTAAGTACGTAGGCAAAAGCATGGCAGATGGAGTACAGTTGGAATGATGCTCATACACTTCAATACAAAATTGAGTATTGCTGTAAATAGTAAAAATCAGGAAATGTTGTTGTTCAAAGGGATCCGAGTTTCTTTTTTCACCAGTCACTGTGAGCTAACTTACAGGTACAGTAGATGATTTGAAGGACAACTGTTGGCCTTATTTTAAGTCCCCACAGGGAGAATTTGAATACAGGCCATCCCTGTGTTACAAACGCTCGACTTACAGACACCCCTACTTATGAATGAGCTCCCATAATATTATTATATTCAGAAGTCCAACTTGTATGCATTCATTTGTCTACTCTCTCCATGTTTTGTAATTGCACTTTCTTATCTGTATTATGTGCTTTTGATGGCATTCATTACAACATTGGGGAGGTGCAGTTACCAAAATGAGTAATCTTTGTGTATTTTCTCCCTTATGGACAAATTTGTCTTATCTGTAAAAGCAGATTCCATTTATTACTTGAGGACAGTCTGTGGTGAAAACATCCACTGATTTCTTCTGGTACAAAGATATTTAATATTTCAGATTGATTGAGCTAGAGTAGGATTTACAAGCAGTGATGTCAGTTGTGAGTTATGTTGACTCCAGTGAAATTCTTGTCAACTCTTCTGCAAATGAATCATGACATGTAAAGAGGAAACAAATCCACTGGTGTTTCTCATTTTTGTATCTTCTTGATAGAATCTTACGAGGAACACAGCAATTGAGATTGCCAGTAATGTGAAAGCCCTGCATAATGAAACAGAATCGTTGCTCGTTGGAAGAGTTCCTCTGGTAAGATTATAGCGTCTACCTACTGATAAGAAATAATATTATTTTAAAAAATGTAGACATACAACACGGTAACATGCCCTTCTGCCCACAAGCTTGTTCCACCCAAATAGCCCAACTAACCTACAACCCCTGTATGTTTTGAAATGTGGGAGGAAACCGGACACCCAGAAGAAACCCACTCAGACATGGGTGAATGTACAAACTCCTTACAGACGGCGCTGGATTTGAATCTGGGTTGCTGGCCCTACAACAGCGTTGAACTAACCGCTTTTCTAACCATGCTGCCCTGTCTGACATGGTGTTCCAATGGCTCATCTTCTGGCCCATACAGTAGAAGAGACTCCAGACTCTGCCCGTGGACAAGAAAAACAACTGTTGGCCAGAGCATGGTGTCTAGGTTTTCTGACCACCACTGTACCCACACCCTGAGTCCCACCTTCCAGCTCTTTTTTGCAGGCATTCAGAGAGGAGAGCATTTTCTAGCATTTTCCAGATGCTCAGTACCCACTGAGGGAAGGAAAGTCCACCAGCATGAACTTAGCCTTCTTTCCTGTCCACTTGACAAACCTCTATAGTTTAGAACCTTGGTGTTATGATTGATGATTCATTTGCCAAAATATTTGCCAAATCAATGTTACTGTGTAGATTCCTTTCCAAGTATCCCCGCACCATGAACTGAAGCAGATCACTAAACATGAAACATAAGGCAGTCTAAAGGGAGACCTTAGATGCTGTCCTTATGCAGTTTATATTTTCTCCCTGTGACCACGTGACTTTCCTCCTGGTGATCCGGTTTCCTCCTGTGTCAACAAGATGTGTAAGGCAGTAGGCCAGTTGTCCACTCTGAATTGCCCCAAATGTGTGGGTGAGAGGTAGAATCTGGGGAGAAACTGAGGAAAATTTAAAAAAATGAAATTAACATAGAAAGTGGGGAAATTGTAGTCAGCAGAAACTTGGTGGTCCAAAGGGCCTTGTTTCAATGACTCCAGAACTCATCATTGATTCTTAAGCAAGGTAACTGTGATTGAATTATAAATTGGCATCTTGCTCTGTAGGTTGATAACCGACCATGAAAATAAATATCTTCTCACATCACAGTGTTCTAGAGTTGACATCTCCATGTTCTCAGCTTTTCCTAATTCTACAGGCTACGTGGACTTACAATAAAGTCCCCCATTAAATATTTTGTAATGTGCAGAAATGAGCCAGTTTTCTGCATCAGCTTTTCTAACTGTAACTAGTGTGTTCCAAAAGCTTTCATCGGACAATTCTCCCAGCTCTCCTGCTTAATTAACCAGCTTCTTTTCCCTTTTTTCAGAAATTTTAGTAATGCACATTTAGTAATGAGAGCAGTAAAAAAAATGTTTGCATTTTTTGGGGGTGTTTCATATTAGTAACTGGGAGAATACAGACCAGTCCTAATGAACTGCTAACCCTTCTCTCAGCCTCATATTGGTAACTAATGAAAATATCAATCTCGAAGCCCTTTTCTCAATCATTGTCCCTCAGAAATGACCAAATGTTATGTCAATTTTTGGGTTTAATCAAATCCTCTGTTGCCTAATTTTTTAAAAGTTCATTTTTAAATGTTCCTCAAGTAATATTAATGATGCTACCTTTGACCTTTGGGTGTCTTACAGTGTACTCCCACACAGAGTGAGACAAAAAGCAGGTAGTGAGGACACATAATTATAATTGCTGGTCACAGAAAAGACTGAGTCAGAACTGAGAGCCTTTGCTCATCAGATACAGTGCTCTCCATCAAAATGAACAGCTTACAAACAGCTCCCACATCTGATTACTTGAATATTTTTGTGGAGCCCCTAGAGTGCAGCCTGTCACATGCTGTGCAAGGTAGGGTTCATTTAAGAGCCAGGCTAGTTGATATGGGAATGAAAACTGCTGCTTTAGGAATAATGTCACTTTTGTGAGGGATTAAATGACCTTGAAAAAATTAACTCATTTAAGGCAAAAGGTAGGAGGCATCAACAAGCAGCTTGATCTAGTAACAAACCTTCAGCACACAGTTCGAACCAAAATTGCTGGTTATATCCTGATGCAGAGTTCTGGCCCGAAACGTGGAACATTCTTTTACTCCTACTGAATGCCTCCAGCAGACTTTGTTTTGCTCTAGGTTCCAACATCTGCAGTCTCCTGCATGCCTCTTGTTGCTACTGATCTGCTTGGGGCTCTCTATAAGCTTCTTTTCAACTTGGCTCTGTTTGGGGAAGGAAGTCCTGAGGCAATTAGAAAAATATTATGGACAATAACAAATGGAACCACTTAGTCTGTGAGATGAGGCCAAGCAACAAATTGGACTGGGAGACACGCAAAA